>NC_139229.1:25238132-25885652 GCF_977018435.1 Lepisma saccharinum
CCGCCCATGTTGTGTAGACTAGGGATGGCCAAACGGATCCGGATCCGAAAATTACGGATCCGGGTTCGAAAGTTTTGTATCTGGATGATCCGGAACTCTCGGATCCGGATCCGGATCCGAGAGTTTCGTATCTCAATCCCATTATAATATTACCACACCTTAAAAGGTATTATGATCTTCGATTACAAAGAAATTTTTCATTAGTTAGTCCTACAAGAATTTTTTTCAAGTGTTGTTCCTAAAATACTTTGCTACGCATCGGCTAACACACTCGTGCACAAAAATAATCTTACTTGTTTAACATAAAATGTCAGAGGTGATTTTGTAAATGCCATTGAAACGAATATGTATTCATTCTAATGTATTGGAAATGAAAACACACATAAATGTGAGACATTCCATTCCAGGATGAAACCTTTAACACATATAACAAGATAGAAATGTTATACAAAAATTATACAATTGTTCTACAGTTACAGTTTTAAAAATTAAAATAAAACATTATAATATATGCAGTGTTATATAATTACAAAGTGTAAGACTAACAAGGGAGGTTATCTAAGTGTCCCCCTCCGATTTCCATGAAACTTGGCAGGTGTATAGTAGGGGGCCAATGGAAAAAATACGTGTTTTTTTTGTTTCAGCTGAAAAACGGTTTTACGGGGCAAAACCCACTCAATTGTCAAGATGAGGACAAATTGAAGTGGGGATCTGACCCCTGTGTCCCCCTTCGATTTCCATGAAACTTGGCAGGTGTGTGTATAAAGGGGCCCAAAGGAAGAAATACGTGTTTTTTTTTTGTTTCGTCTAAAAAACTGTTTTAGGGGGCAAAACCCGCCTCAAATGTCAAGATGAGGACAAATTGACGTGGGGATCATCTGACCCCTGTGTCCCCCTCCGATTCCCATGAAATTTGACAGGTGTATATAGAGGCCCTATGCCCCCTGTTTCTTCCTATGACATATTTACGTGGTTTCGGGGTCAGATCCCCACTTCAATTTCTCCTCATCTTGACATTTGAGGGGGGGGAGCAAAATCCAGAACTTTCGGATCCGGATCCAAAAGTACGGGGATCCGGATCCGAAAAAATTTAGGATCCGGATCCGGATTTCGGATCCGCCAGGATCCGGATCTGGCCATCCCTAGTGTAGACCAGGAAACGCTCCGTGCGTTGCAAGCATAACGCTTGAACACTGTAAAAGAAAAAAGTTCACACCTTAGCACTTATCTGCGATGAGACGGGGGAGGGAGAATCGGAATATGATTATTATTATTATTATTATTAAAGTAGGGTTACAATTAAGCTTACAATTTTCTTTACATTGATTCTGAACTACGGAAACAGCTTTTTATTATTTATTATTTCTGTAGTAATTCATTTACTTTAGCTTGTTCCACCATATTTAATGCGTTAGATTAATAAAATGAACAATTTAGTTGGGGGGGGGGGCAGATCAAGTAATGATATCTGTATTGTCCATATTATACACTGTATTAAATACCTACGTGCATATTTTTATTTCATAACCATATACATTTACTAGAAGCTCGCCGTCTTTCGGTTGCCATTTGAAGTTGGTAGATACAATATGCGCTACCCTGTGTACACGCTGTCGTAATTAAATTTATGGAGATAAGGACATGATCTGGAGAGGAGCGTCATTGGCCTCGAGGGGGGGGGGGTGCCCTCCTGATGCCAAACTGCACTGTTACACTAAACAGCTAAGCAAAGGTTTCCCCCTGCACAAACACGACCGTCGAAGCCTTTTGCCTCCTTTCCGCCCCCTTGTCAATAAAGGTAGCCGAAGTTTGTCGGTATAGACGCTCTTAAGTGCAATGGTCGGTTTTAAACTGATTTAAGGTTGAAGTTACATTAATCATTGAGTTCGTGTTTTAAGTCCACTTTATGCACCTATAGTTTAAAGTGGTATCAGAACCACTATGAACCCCGAACACGGGACCCCTTGATTACAGGGCGACGACGTTACCGCTACGCCATCTGGAGGCCCTAATGAGAATGAAGAATACCAACGTATGTGTCTTGAAATTCTATTACGTTTTCATGGAACTCGTAAACCTAAGCTTCAAAATACTATAAACCTTTTCGAGCAGGCCTCGTCTCCAGGAAGCTATCAACTCGGGGCAAGCCCTGGCACCTAACGACCTCTTGGGTGAGATGAGTCAAGGCAAGGATACTATAAATCTTTTCCTGCTTCCCCAAAAATAAGCAATAGTTAGGCTGGATAGTTCGATGAACTAACCGATCTCTAACTATGCACTTTTTGGAATCTACTACCTAAGCTTCTGAACTAAATTCATCACTTTAGTTTGTCGATTCTAATCATGTTACATTGAGAAGGTGCAATGAAAAAACGACAATTTACAAAAGGAGTGACTCTTTCTAAAATAAGGTGTTACAGTTTTAAGTACCTCAAATGTTCTTATTTTTTTCTCAAAAGTATAGATAGAATGTAAATAATCTTTGCTGTGCAGAAAAATGTATTTTAAAAGTAGCACATGGCACCATCTGTTATATTTTTTTGAAGCTATTCACGTCTCCAGTCTTGTCATTTACGAAACATGCTGAAGCACGCTCCGCGATAGAAGTTTACTCTTGCTATTCCGTTGAAGTAGATCGTTCCACGAGCGTGTAATATACCCGAGACAAGAACAACATAATAGTGCCATAAATAGCGGCGGCGTTGTTGAATCCTTATGCTATCTTTCCCGGCCAGGAGGCCTTCGATTTGCACAGGAGTAAGTTACACAGGAACGGGCTACGAAAGTACGCCCGTGTTTGAACTGCGACAAACATGGCTGGATTGGCAATTTCTAACGTGTGAATGATGAGCCACTTGCATTTGTTGCCTCAATTAACCTGGGAAGGAAGAACCGAAAGAAGGAAATTTCTTTTGTTGGTCCACCATCTTGAAATTCGACCAGGTTCGCCTAAATGCAATAAATCTGCCCAGTGGCGGCGATTAGGGGGGCGAGAGGGGCATATACTGTCTTTGCCTCCCAGTTTTGGCACCTTGCCCCCCCCCCAGGTTTTTGGACCCAATCGCCGCCACTGAATCTGCCCCGTGCCTAGATATTTTTGCGCGCTAGGCAGGATTGTGGCTTGGTGCCTTCCCCCGCACTACCAAGTACCGACATTTTAAATGTGTATTTAAAAAATATTATCATATTTAAGAATATTTCGGTTGTCTGAGTGTCTGAAGAACGTCTTTATAATTTCACTATTGCTACTACTTTTGGACACAGAAAATTCCAGCGCTGTGTTACCAGAATTTAAGCCTACAAGTAAAATAAGAGGAAGAAAATGTTAAGAATAATAATTAAAAATAAATAATACAGTGTGCAGTATGTTCTCAGTAGAAAAAATGTAATTTAAAATTATAACACTGTTAGTAAGACTTATTTCCATATTAATAAAATATAGAAAAGCTGACCAAGGCAAAATTTATTGTTTAAAAAATATATTTAAGAAATTTATTGTGAGTCTTCGTCTGATGAAGACCCTGTTAGGGGGTGGAAACGTTACGTTTTTAGTGTATATTTTTTTAGACAATAAATTTTGCCATGGTCAGCATTTTTATGTTTAATTTAAAATTATTCAGCTGTGCTTGAAAAATAACATCGTTGTATTACACATTATTCTAACTAAAATTTCAAAATATTTAGTACCAGACTAAGAAAATAATTAGAATTTAACTTTTCTTGCTTTTAATGAAGCAAAATCGTGCAGAATTCTCGTGTTGTGCCATTCCTATATGTTTGCAATTGCCTCTTCATCTATACCATCATCCTTCATCCTCACCTTGGCCATCAGCCTAAAGTGACACAAGAGCGAAGTAAAATAAAACAAAAAACAATCAACAACACAAATGCCAAATCACTTTGGGAAGCGGAATGATCTAGCCAGTGGATTTAAAACTGGAGGGGCCAAGGTACTGAGGGAGGGGCAATGACAGTTTACTTTCCCTTGGTAGATATGGTTTAGCATAGTACGGGAACAAAAGGGGCCACTGGATCTAATGGTAGCTAACTTGTCTCCGCTTAAACCCTTGCAGTTGGCTAACCTAGAAAAGAAGGGCTGGGATTAAGTGGAGCACTTCTCACAGCATCAAGGCCTATTGTCTAGTCTCCTCGAGCAAGTAATTTAGAACTAATCCGAAAGCTTCAAACTTCTCCAAGGAACTTGTGAAGATGTTTATCTTTGTTGGAATTGCGTGTGGGGAACCTGTTTGTGTGCTCTCAACCATCGGGAAGTTTCTTTGCGTCGAGAAGCCCCGGCGCTTTGATACATGTTTGTTGACTATTTCTGACGAATATTCGTTGTCCTATACATGGCATTCCACAAGTTTCAATGAAATGCCTACCTTGAACACTTGTGAACTGTCGCAGTTACTCTAACATCCTGTGGCTGTCCAATTTAACATTCGCAGTTATTATAAACTTATTTAGTGAAAACACTTATAAAGCGTTTGCAACATTGATACGTAATTGTTTTGTTCAAACAGGTGTTGATAAAAATTGAATATCCAAGAATGGTTGTTAGATGAATGCTATTATTGTGATTGTACAAGTGTGTTAATATAGATATATATTCGGAGTTATGATGTGTGTACATTTTTATTTGTGCAATCTGTGAACTTAACAAAAACGTAATTTGGGATTTGGAAAAGACAGGGTCTCAATTCCTGTCGATATTATAGACAGCAAAGATTCTTACCAGGAGTTCTTCTTCAATATACACACATGTCTGGTACACAACACTTTTTCACGGGATCCCACAAAAAAAATCAAGTGGAATCAGATGAACGTGGTGACATACCCTTCTCGTCCCTATGGTTTTGGCTTACAACTTCAGAGATTTTTCCGAATAGAGGTTCCATAACTCATGTTGATGCTTTTGTCTCCCTTCACCATCCCTGAAAGTGTGTAACGTGGCCACTGAAACACCCTATGTCCATGTTGTCCGAATTGAAATGCGCTAATGGAGACTGTCTGTAACTCCACATGTATTTGATGTATCCAAATGAATCATACATCAATGAATACACATAACCATAAAGTTTCTGTGAGAAAAGTAGTAATTAATAAATTTTTAGTACATTTCTACATGATCCCCACGAGTCACACGGAGGATATCCAGCTGATACTCAATCACCCGCCAGGTTGCCTGAAGCATTGGATACATCAAATACGTGTGGAGTGACAGACAGTTGCCACTAGAGCGTTTCAATTGGGACACTGCGCGTGCGCACGGAGTTTCCCAATTTAAACGCTCTAGTGGCAACTGTCTGTCACTCCACATCGCACGCGCGTGTGTGTAGTAGCCAATTAGCAGCGAACATCATCTTAGCATATCTCCCTTCGGCGAAGCTGCAGTATCTCTCCAACGATCTTGCACGAAATATAAATATTATAGTTATTGTTTCAAGATGACAGAAGAGTGTTCTGAAATACGTATCCTGGAGTTCAGGTGCTATCTTCCAGATCACTCATTCTGAACCGGATCCTACTGTAAACTCCACCAAGAAAGGCAGAAATACGTGTGAATAAGATCCAGTAGGTCCCGTCCCGGAAGAAGGCATATCAGGTCTCGTGGAAATCCCAAGCAGTGAAAGAAATGTGAAGTGATACACATTTTCGAGCTTAGGAATATCTTGCCTGGGAAACACCGTATCTAATTAACATATTTTGTTCCGACTTCTCGATCCGGTTTCTCACTAATTGGCACAAATGAATATGCTTAACATGTACATCTTTGCTATCTACGCAACTATCCGCTCCCCCAAACGCACTTGTGAACGAATACTAAAAAGGTTGCTGAAATTCTTTGGGTATCTTGTCTATTTTGGGGGGATGATTAATCAGTGTCTTTCTCTTTCTGCCTTTCTTGCTTTCTCTCTATCTTTCACTGTGTGTGTGGTTGTTTCGCATTGCTTCATGATTTTGTTTGTCCTTTTTCGCTTCCGTTCATTCGTTATTTCTATTTTTCTCTCCTCGTATTTATCTGTCTTCCTATCTATCTCTCTGGTGCGGTTCTCCACCTCAAGTAATCAATCTATCTTTCTCTCGTTTCTTGATTGATATCTCTCTATGCTTCCTTCTTTGTAGTTAAACATCTCTCCTTCCCCGTTGTTCTCTCGCCCCTCAGTTATTGTTTAGCTATATCTGCCTCTTTCTTTGTTATTTCTCTTTCCCATTCCTCAGTCGGTCTCGTCATTTCAATCCTTCTCCATCTCTCTCTGGCGCGGTTCATCTGTACATCTCTGTTTCTCTCTCTATCTCTCTATTTTACTTTCATACCTTGCTTCATTTGCTTCTAAACTTCTTTATGGTTATGTATTCTTCTTTGTGTGTGTGTGTGTGTGTGCTTCACATAGTTTCCTCTCCTTTTGTTTGTCATTTTCTTTCGTTCGCTTTTTATTTTATAACTCCCTCTTTCTATCTTGCCATTTTTCCTTTCTTCTTCTATCCATCCCCGTCTCTCTTTCTTTCTTCCCTCTCCTAGCTTTGTATCTGTAAGTTTCTTTCCTTGTGGTTATATATCTTTCTTGCGCGTTCTCTCTGTCTCGCCCCTTATCATTCTCCTATCGTTCTGATATGGATATATCTTTCTTTGTTTCTCATTCTCTGTTTCTGTTTCCTATAATTTCCTCTCTCTTTGTGTCCACTTCTTTCTCTTTCTGTTTCTTACTGTCTCCTCTCGCTTTCTGTCTCTGTCTCTATTGTCATTTGAATCTTTCTCCACCTTCATCTTACGCCATTCTCGATCTTTGTTCTCTCTATCTCTCTCTCCTTCCATGCTTTATATATATCTTACCTTCCCTCTTTGTGATGATACAGGCTTCTTATGCTCTCACTCACCCCATCTCTTTCCCCCATATCTCTCAGTTCATCTCTCTGTGTGGGTGGGTATTCCTTTCTTTCTCTGTATCTCTGTCTTATCCTTGCTCTCATTCTATCTGTCTGTCTCTTATTTTCACTCTGTCCCTTTTTAGCTTGACTGTCAAGTAATCTTTGCTTACATGAATCCCCTTCAGAGGAAGATTATGTCTCTTCATTTACAGTCAATCCTTCACACATTTTGGTCTCCCCGATGCCGCAGTGGTAGCGTCGTCTCCTTGGTTCGGATCCCACTTTAAACTGTAGGTCCAGTTCCGATTAGCCTTACTGTGCATAAAGTGTACTCGAAGCACCAAATCGACCAAACCAACCGACCATCACATATTTAATCTACTCGCTTTAGCTTACAGTTTCACCAACTCCTCCACCGAAACGGATCTTTATCACTCCTAATAACACACGCAGCAAGCTTTGTTTTAAAATTAACGGGGTTGTTTAGCGTACCCCTGGGTACCTATGCATCACCAGAGGGCAGATCTAGCACGAGGGGATTAGTTGATGTGTCCTATTCATTACGCATGCGGAGATTGAAAACTGTAGATATCATCGGTTGCAAATTGGAAACCCGCGTCACTGTTCAAATGATTTCCCGCAAGGGTACCTCCGGATTATGTTTCAAACTTTCGATGTAATTGTTTATTGATCCTCAAGGCTTTGTGTTTCGCACCTGTTGCGTCGGATATGTTGTCGGCTGGGGACCCGGTAGTTTAACCGTTTCCGGTCAGCTGGAGACACAAGCTTTAGGTGGGCTGAGAAAAAGTGATATGATCCATATTTTTATGTGACGTCACGAGTAGAAAATATGTCACTAATGTATTTATTTTTGTGAAAGAAAGCGTAATTTATTTGTTATTATATGTAATAATGAACCTTGTTTGTAATGTATATCTTTTGTTTATTGTTTATTGTATTTTATTCTACATTATGGGTAATTTAATGTATCTTTGTTTGAGAGAGTGCACTATACGAATTTGTATTTCTAAACATGCATAGATGTCAGTTTTGCTGGTAGCATATTTTTGTAAATAGTGAGTGATTCATCTGTACTTGAATCTGTGTTCTCGAAATAGTATAAAAGCGAGGATATCGCGTAAGAAATAATACACCTTCACCACGGATCGACGAAGATTTTAAACTTAAAAAGAACTCCTGGTGTTGCGTATACATCTTGGTATGGTAGTTCGGGGCGCAAGCTAGGCCTATGTGATCATAGGTACGCCGATAGCCATGCATTGCTGCTATGCACAATACTGCAACCATTCTACGTTAAATAATAAAGCTAGCCTAAGGATTAATTTGGAAATAAAAGGCTAAAGAGCAAATATTGGCTCAGTAATTATTGCATATCTTTTGGTGTGGTAGTTCGGGGCGCAAGCTAGGTCTATGTGATCAAGGCATGCCGATAGCCACGCATTGAGTTTATGCGTTTTTAGTTGAGTCAATTCTTCGAAAAAGCGAAATCCTCGCCTTCGTCTCAAGTATATTCGCATTATAATTGCCATAAATAAAGAATAAAACCTTTTAGTTTATCTACTGCAGCAATGTGGTTTTATTTCTCTGTGCTGTGAATATTTTCTTTGCCTAACACTATCCCTGTACCTGAGAGGAGTCTGTGTACTTCGCCGAGTCTCATCGTTCACCGCTGAATATTATTAAGTTATTATTAATAAATATAATAATACGTTTACTAGTATAATAATACAGGCTTGAACGTATCAAAAGTACAGAGTTGAAAATCCTGTATTGCTAGTGTTGCTAACTACGATTATATTCCACTAAAATATCACCTTTTTTTCACTGCGCCCACATAATAGTCATTGGCAAACCCTTAATGTACTGCGCATGACCCGTATTAGTCTCAAGTCTAATCCCCAGTCCCGATTAGCCTATCTGTGCATAAAGTAAACTTAAACAACGTTTGCCAAACTTTAATCCGTAACAATAGTGTTTACGCACGAATACGCATGTCTAGATCTCTGTTATTATTATTAACAGTCATTTCGTATCCTACCTACATGCTGCTCTGTTCCGGTGATCTCTGGAGCAAGCGAACGAAACAAGTCTCTGCGCAAGTAGTGACTCGAGACTGCTCCACCAATGAACACATGCGAGGGAACGGGATTGCGTGAAGGTGAAAGAGACTGCTGTAACCAGCGGTTTCTGCTTCGCTCCGCCCATTCGCTTTCTGCCCTTTATCTACCGATATGCGCGGCCTTGCTCCGGAGACCTCCAGGAGAGAGTATAGTAACAGTTTTGTTGTAAGCAGTGGCGGCGATTAGGGGACATACCCCCCCCCCCCCACTTTTTGCTATTTATTGTCCCCACAGTATGGCTCTTGTCTACCAAGATAAACTAAACCGTTCTTGCCCCTCCTAGTTTTGATACCCAATCGCCGCCACTGGTCGTAAGACGTGAATAAACTTGATGGACAGGTGAATAGAGTGGGCTTGAACCTTCCAACCATCGAGTTACTCTCGTCAACACCCACTTTTAATTCAATTCAAAGGAAGTTCCCAGCGAGGGGTGTTTTTCCTGCAGCGGGACGTTTCATGTTTTTAATAAGTTAGTAAGTTGCATCAATTGTAGGTTACAGTTCTTTTCTCGGTGTGTAACCCAGATCTACACAGTTTGTCCAATAGGTAATGAGAATGCAGTCAGTATGTGTAAACAAACAAACATGTATGGCAGTGCCACCTATATTTATTCAAAGTAGTATCCCTTTAGCTCCAGAACGCTTACATCTGCCATTCAGCTGATTTGAGTTGATGTTGTAAGTCCAATTTATGCACAGTAAGGCTAATCGGGACTGGACCTACAGTTTAAAGTGGAATCCGAATTACTATGTGCTATTCAGCTGTTCGAAGGCATGATGGATGTCTTGTACTGGAATCCGTCAAAGAGGAAATATGACAGAGGTGAGAAATAAAGAAGGGGGAGGGAGAGAGATGAACATAAAAGTGAGACACACAAATAGAGAGACAAGGGGAAGAAAATTACCAAAAATTGACACACACATATAACGAAAAGGAGAGAGAGAGAGAAAGAAGAAAATGAGATAAAACTGGAGGGAAAATAATCAAGTAGAGAGGAAGCAAGCAACAACAAATACTATCAAATGAGAAAAGAAGATCAAAGAGAGAATGGTTAAAAGAGAGAGAGAAAGAATAGGTTGGCCACTTTTTCCTATTTAAACAAGGGCTAAATGCCCTCTTCCCCCTCAATGACTCTCTCAGCATTCAGCCTTGAGGGTAAGTACTATAAATACTCATACTTATAAGCCATCCCAACTTAAGACTTCAGCATGGAGTCTTATGAGCTTTTACTTTTGAAATCCCCACCCGCAAACAAAGAAGATTTTTGTCAGAAGGGAAGTCGTTAATATTCGAAGAGAAAATACTGAATATGCGCCAAATACAGGGACTGTAATGTTATCATTTTCTACTCTATCTCCATCCAGATCATTTTACAAAAACACATTCGTTTCTTCTATTTTCTGCGATTTGGGGGGCTGAATAGAACAGCCTGCTGGCTGTTGCCACTTGCCGCCACGTGAGGCGCAGATAGAATGGATGTGAAATCCCCATCCAAAAGTTCATCAATGGCTTTGCGGAGTTCTTGAAGCTGTGACGAGGTAATGGACGGTTGTGCTCCTTTGGGAAGAGTAGTTAGTAATGTACGCATATCTTTACGGTTATATTACTTGTTCTCCTTGATTACTTTGAAAATTAGTGTTTCTTAACGCCGTTGCTTTGTCGTGGAATTTTCGCTCTAACAGTGGCTCGCTAACTTTTGTGTCGGTGTGTACTACAACAAACGTTCAATGCGGCAACACTGTCGCCATAAGCTCCGTGCCGTACTCCTAACGGGGATCACTATAATATCTATAGTGAGGTCGCCGTAACTGCCGGCGCGGGGACAGCATTTATGGCGGTGACCCTCTGTTGCCGCGTTTAGCTGCGAAGGAACTTGCGGTCAAGCAGCCAATTATACCTACCGGTGCCTCTCTCTTTTGGCAAGAAGCGACAAACTTAAAATCCCTCCTCCCCGAAGTATCCAGCAGGGAAACAAGATTGAGATCGGTTCTTATGACGGCACTACTATAGATGACACTTCTCGCGTCCACAGGTGGTATTGGGTCGGAGGGGCTGATCCCGTTGGCTGGTCAAAGGTGCCTTTCTTTGAGGGTGGAATCCTTGTTGCTCTTATATCCCGACCATCCTATCTCATGACCCCTTTAACTTACATGATACTTAGTATTTTGCAATTTTAACATTTAGTCTTATTTAGTTAATATTTAGTCTAATTTAGGTAATATTTAGTCTAATATTTCTAATCATTATTACTATTATTATTTATTTTATATTTCTAATAAGCATAGTACATTGCACAAATTACTAAGGATTGTATTAAAATTGTTTAACACTTCGCACTTGAAATGAACGAAACCTAATATCAAATCAAGCTTTCAACGCATGCAAACTTTGATAACGTAAATCTTTCCATGTGGCTGCGAATTCACCTGAGATCTCGCAACCGTGCCTGTCTGCACGGACATTGAACCTAGCACGGACATTGTGGCTCAGCGAAGATCGCTGTTTCACCTGGCGCGTGCTTACTATCCTATATGCCGAATGCTGATGCAATTATCTTTTGGACGCGCGACCTCATGAAACCTAATCTGGAAACCAGACTGGGTAAAGTCCACGAGTATACTTCGTTAACGTCGAAGAACTAAAGAAAGCCGCAGCCACAAACGTTGATAGGGATAAATTTCGGGCCAGTTGTTTTCGTCCAATCACACTCAACCTTCAGCCAATGGGCGCAGCTGTCATTCTGCTCGTCTACTCCACGTGGAGTCTCAGTCACATGACTGCGGATACGCTGTTGCCGTACTTTGCAACTTCAATGTGGAGACCGTGGGAAGGTGCTTGTGCGCGGAGGGACAAGATGGCGTAGAGTAGATGTGTGACAACATTGTGCGTTGAATGTGATTGTTGCAGCTGGTGGGCGCGCTCCGTGGACTTCAAAGCCAGCCGGTTGTTAACGTAGAAAGCGCGTCGACTATACTAGCGTCCGTACAGGATAATCAAATCCAACTCCTCAAAGAACTTTCTATAAAATCACCCACATCTAACCCCTCACCCCCACAACCCTATCATCTTAACCACTCAAACCATTAACTGTTCTGGATTTCAGAATAGTTGGCATACCTATATATATCATACCCAAAGTAACAACAGTTATATAACTAAAACTAACCACAAACTAATAAAAAGAAGCCAATTTTAAACTACATTACGAATACCAGGACATTAAGAGCATACCCTCGAAAGTATGCGGGTGGAGGAGGGCTTACTTCGAGTACAGCGCCTTGAATAACGTAGTGTGGAAAACAGCACAGTTCTGCGCGCTCTGGCTGGTTCCACTCGAAAATGATCCGCTAGAGGCGCTGGTGTTGAACCCGGTGCTTGGTATTCGTCTGCTTATAATGGAAGTAAATGGAGTTTTCGCTGCAACGTCTGATTCTTTTACATGAAGCATTTCTATGAATGTAATAATTGCTATGATATTTGGTACAGTGGTCGCGAAGATATTAACGAACAATCTAGACAGTCGACCACGTCCTGTTATCGTCATACTTTCGTTAATAATACGGGAGAAAAAATACGCCTGGAATACTCTTGGCAACTAAATTTTTGTGTATAAATTAGGTTCATTATTATCATTATCATCATCATCATCATTTTTTTTAAAGATATAGCCTACACACTGAAGCATTTGTATTTTGGATATTTACTGTCTCTTTTCTTCCGCTTTAAACTAATCGCGGCGATGATGATAATGATGATTCCATGAAACGACAAGGGGAACCCCACAAAACTTTCTTAGTGCCATCGACATGAGTGTAAGGAAACTTTCAAACTAATGGGACAAGCGACAGGGGATGTTCACACTGTCACACTAGTGACACACACTTCCAGACTGTAAAATAGCATTCATTGCACATGAGGGTCCAAACAGCAAACGACACGTTCATATGGCGTATTCGCGTGCTACTTGTTACTTCGGTCGGAAAGCTCCTTAAAGGAAGGGTGCTGAGACCGAAGCGACGCGCTACAGGGGGAGTTCCCAACTAAGTGACAAGCGACATGGTGCCTTCAGTCTATTGGCAAGCGTTCGCTGCTAATTGTGCGAACAACAGATAGGCGACACGAAAAACCGCACATTACAACAACAGATCTAGGCGACACGATAAGTCACACGTGTCCCTTTGTTGCTTGTGCGTCGGTCAAACTGGGCCATTTCCTCAATAGCTTGCAACATGTTGCCGTGGTTTGTTGTTCGCGCATGAGCGATGCAATGAGTGTCTTGCTTTAGGGAGATTGTGCACCAAAGCGACAAGGGGCACGTGACACTTGTCGCTTGAGAATTTCACCAACCCAACGCTGCCCTGTGCTTCCCGCCATGCAGCTACGATGTGAAATGTTGCTCTGGATTGGCTGGTTTCCAAGCAACATGTGTCGCTTCGGTGTGAAAGTTGCCTTGGACCGAAGGACCCGTGTCGCTTTGGTGTGAAATCCTCGTATCGTTTGTCGCGTGTCGCTTTGGTGTAAAATCTCCTTGAGGAAACGGTGCAGTCAGAACTTGTGTCCCTACGGTTCGAAAGGCTGCATTGATTACGGACTGCTCGCTTCCAAGCGACACTTGTGGTTTGTCGCCTCGGTATGAAATATCTCTCAGGATACTATTCATATTCTAATAACATAGAAAAATAAAACTCTAGTACACAATCCAACACCTGACGTCCGGAATCACTTTGCGATGTTTCTTCTTGTGTTACGCACGCTATTTATTTATTAATTTTATTTTACTTTTCTTTCCAAATTAATGTCATTTCGTGACTGCAAATCACTCCACAAATATAACTGTTTCCATCAATTCACGTACCGCCTTTCAAGACAAACAAATCTACATAATATATTCCAAAAACTAACAAAACCGCATTACTTTCATAAGAAAATTAGCACCGACATTGATCGCACTGCCATCTGTGTTTCTCATCCGTCTGGGGAACCGTCGTTTTCCACTCTACGTTATTCAAGGCGCTATACTTCGGGGCTTCCACCTTTATATATGTATATGTGTCTCAAAAAGTAATATTTTATATTCACTCAATATTTTCTGTACTACTGTATTTCTCATGTTCTAATTAAGTATTGCATTATGATTCATTCCATGAACTACTGTATCTTGTACATCAAATAAATTCATAAGGAAAAGTTTTTCTAATGATATGTAGTGAAAATGTGATCCAATGAAATGTATGATAATGTTATGAATGTATACATTGTAAAGGTCAATAAATCAATAATTATATATATATATATAATGACCCCATTCACAGCGCAGAACGGTTATTTTTGACAAGATCCTGTTTTCCTGTAGGTCGTTTTAGGGAGGAGGGATTCTAAGGTTGTCGCTTTTTGCTAAACAAGGGGCAGCGGTATGCCTAATTGGCTGTTTGACCGGAACTTTCTTCTTAGGTAAACGCGGCAACAGAGGGTCACTGCTAGACAGGAGGTCCCCAATTTGCCACTTACAATCGAAAAGTTCTGTACCTCCAAATATAATATATATTAAAATATTATTACCGATAATTATTGTAAAATTACAGCATTAATACAAGATTTTAAATCCTCTGTGTCTGGAATCTGTGGATCAAGGTCGCGCGTAACCGAAGAGAAGGGGAGAAAGCGAGTTGGCAGAGCAAAGGAGTGCGCTCTACTACAAAACTACTGAAAGCTGCACTAATATCACAAGTTTATTGGACGAACCCTCTCGAGTCACTACTACTTGTACATAAGGATTGATTTCGTTCGCTCGCTCGCTCCAGAGATTCCCGAGACACTCACCAGATGACTCTCAACGTTATAGCCTGGTGCAAATTCTCAGAAATGTGGCTGTAAAAAGTGTAGGAAGCATTTTTGAGGAAAAGCGGGCAAACAACATTTTCTGAATGTAATTGATGTGCTGATTCCGAATATTTGGTTTGCCACTCTCGATTTTGATGTTATGTGCTTCAAATCGCTAAAAAACAAAATGGCGGCCATATGAAATGATCTCCAAATAACTTTTGAAGGAACAGAAACAAAATAGTGATCCTGGTGTCAAACAATATGTTTTTGGGTATGCTGAATCCAAATATTATGTTTCCTAATCTGAAATTTGAAGCTATTTGCTCCAAATCGCTAAAAAGCAAAATGGCTGCAATACGAAATGAGGTCCTAATAACTTTTGAAGGAGCAGAATCAAAATAGTGATCTTGGTGTCAAACATTATGTTTTTGGGCATGCTGAATCCAAATATTATGTTTTCCAATCTGAAATTTTAAGCTATGTGCTCCAAATCGCTAAAAAACAAAATGGCGGCCATACAAAATGAGCTCCAAATAACTTTTGAAGGAGCAGAAAGAAAATAGTGATCTTGGTGTCAAACATTATGTTTTTTGGTATGCTGAATCCGAATATTATGTTTTCTAATCTGAAATTTTAAGCTATGTGCTCCAAATCGCTAAAAAACAAAATGGCGGCAATACGAAATGAGGTCCTAATAACTTTTGAAGGAGCAGAATCAAAATAGTGATCTTGGTGTCAAACATTATGTTTTGGGAATGCTGAATCCAAATATTATGTTTTCCAATCTGAAATTTTAAGCTATGTGCTCCAAATCGCTAAAAAACAAAATGGCGGCTATACGAAATGAGCTCCAAATAACTTTTGAAGGAGCAGAAAGAAAATAGTGATCTTGGTGTCAAACATTATGTTTTGGTTATGCTGAATCCGAATATTATGTTTTCTAATCTGACATTTTTGAAAATTGTTGTAGTTTTTCCCCTCTTTTTTAAACAAAAGAACCACAAAAATGACTAAACCTATGATATATATTTTTCTTTTTTTACTTTATTTCAAAATGATAGAAACGTAGAACCATGGATCCACTTATAAATTTGAAAAGACCTGCACCTGTGAGCCATCATCTTAAGATGTTTCTTATCAGTTCCTCCAGAACATTGCCACAAACAAAGGATTTGGCTACTTCAGATATTCAAGATACTCTCCTCAAAGCTGAAACACTGGGCCAGGTGAAGCTAGACACCTTCGTGAAGGAAAGGATGATGGCCCCTGGTAAAAGTCACACACAGGTCAAGTTAAGTGATCCTCTACATAAGTCAAATGCAAAGACCTTCAAGTCCCTCTATGAAGTTAAATTGGTAGTAAGTGGCAAGGAAACCATTTTGAAAACTGACAGGAATATTCTCCAGCGCTTCGTAACTGCCTATGAGGCAGCTCGTAATGTGGATCTAAATCGCATTTTGTGTCATGAACTAATGCCAATTCCAATCTCCCTTGCCAACACAAACGGAAGTCTGAGAACAGGAAACAAAGACATTCTAGCCGATGTGATGACCAAGGATGTAATTTGTCCACCTGATATATCAATTCCGTCTACGTCATGCCTTATAATAGATGGTCAAGCATTAGTTGTTGCACTTGGAAAGCCTGCAGGAGTTTCAAACTTTGGTCAACTGGCAGATGCATTTCTTAACCTTGTTGTTTCTATGGGAAGAAGCTTTAAGAGGATTGATGTCAAGTTTGATCGGTATTGAAACATGCTTATTTAGTAAGGAGAGTAATAGAAAATGGATCCATGCCAATCCCCAACAAATTCAGTGACTTTCTTGCTAACTCGGAGAATAAAAAAGATTTGGCCTGTTTTCTCTCTAATCATTTGATCAACAATGCTCCTGAAGACAAAATATTTGTGGTTTCCGGTGGATTTCACAAGGAGGATGACGTACGAACAAACAATCGTGATTTGTCTATTGAAGGATTGCAGGCAAACCACGAAGTGTATAGTGCAGGAGGCCTTAGAAAGATCACTTCGCGGGCTTACAGCAGACGACAATATGGGTGTGTGTGTGCGAGAACCAATCAGGTCTGCGAATGAGCGAGCCCGCTTGCCACAGCTAGCTCGCTGCACCCTTCTGGAAGGGTGAGTGACCTCTGCCTCTTGCTACCTCGGCCTGTTTGTTCGGCTGAGGAGCAGACGACACGAGAGTATCGGCAATAGTGTGCGAGCGACGTCTGCTGTTAGCCCGCGAAACGCTCTTTCTAAGGCCTCCTGCACTATAGTTCACTGTCTTAATTCTGGTGCTGATAACATTGTTGTTTCAGCACATGATGCAGATGTATTAGTGCAATTGGTAGCATTATTTCACAAGATTAGATGTACGAAATTGTGGTTGCGAGCAGGAACATAAGAAAAAAAAATACATTCCAGTACATGAAGCAGAAGCTTTCATTTACGGATCCTGTCTTCGAACCTCTCATCCGATTCCACGCCATAACAGGATGCGACACAGTATCCTACATTGCTGGGATCAGTAAGAAGACAGCATGGAAAATATTTAACACTAATAATAATGATCTACTAAATCTTGGTGTTGACGAATTGAAACAAGAAACAACACACAAGGCAGAGAAGTTCATATGCAAGTTGTATGGTGTACCGAATGCAAGCAGCTGTGATGAAGCCAGAGTAAATCTGTTCAGCAAAGGAAAAACACTACAAGCACTGCCCCCCCCCCCCCACTACCGATGCTCTACGGTTACATGTACAACGGGTCCACTATCAAGCCATGGTGTGGTAGCAGTCGGTCATACCAAAACCTGTGTTACCCCCACCTACTATCTTGGGATGAAAAATGGTTGATGGACAGCTCGTTCCAAAACTTCAATCGCTGCCACCAATTCCACAACCCTGCTACGACATTGTCACCTGTGGATGTTTGGGTGGTTGTATATCCGCTACATCTTCCTGCAAGAAAGGCCAGCTTGTATGTACTGCAGCTTGCAAATGTGCAGATACTGGCACTAAGGAGTGAATGAATATACGTGAATAGAAAAATGTTATTCTATTTTTGTAGGCAAAATAAGGTTGAATAAGGTTGATTGATTTGATTGATTGATTTAGTTTATTTTACTTCGCGTTTTGTGCCTCTTGGCTAATTTGCGAAGATGGGGATGAGTGATGAAATGATGAAATAGATGAATGGACATTCACAAGCAACCAAGCCCGACCGGGATTCGAACCCGGGACCCTTGGCGTCGCAGCGCGATGCGCTAACCACTCGGCCACAGGGTCGGGCGGTTGAATAAGGATAACGTGCGGATTTATCATACACTGGTACTGTTAATATTTCAATATGGTCTTATGTTTTGAATAATATTATTATTTTGCATCTTTACTTCAAAAATGTTCTATACTTTTTTTCTGTATTAAAAACTTACTGTTACACTGTTTAATTCCTAGTTCAAAAGTATGGATACGAAACATTGCATGGATGCACGTATCCGCCATTTTGTTTTTTAGCGATTTGGAGCACATAGCTTAAAATTTCAGATTGGAAAACATAATATTTGGATTCAGCATGCCCAAAAACATAATGTTTGACACCAAGATCACTATTTTGATTCTGCTCCTTCAAAAGTTAATAGGAACTCATTTCGTATAGCCGCCATTTTGTTTTTTAGCGATTTGGAGTACATAGCTTAAAATTTCAGATTGGAAAACATAATACTTGAATTCAGCATGCCCAAAAACATAATGTTTGACACCAAAATCACTATTTTGATTCTGCTCCTTCAAAAGTTAATAGGAACTCATATCGTATTGCCGTCATTTTGTTTTTTAGCGATTTGGAGCACATAGCTTAAAATTTCAGATTGGAAAACATAATATTTGGATTCAGCATGCCCAAAAACATAATGTTTGACACCAAGATCACTATTTTGATTCTGCTCCTTCAAAAGTTAATAGGAACTCATTTCGTATGGCAGCCATTTTGTTTTTTAGCGATTTGGAGCACATAGCCTAAAATTTCAGATTGGAAAACATAATATTTGGATTCAGCATGCCCAAAAATATAATGTTTGACACCAAGATCACTATTTTGATTCTGCTCCTTCAAAAGTTAATAGGAACTCATATCGTATGGCCGCCATTTTGTCTTTTAGCGATTTGAAGCATATAACACCAAAATCGAGAGTGGCAAACAAAATATTCGTAATCAGCACATCAAATACATTCAGAAAATGTTGTTTGCCCGCTTTTCCTCAAAAATGCTTCCTACAGTCCGAATTTTCGAAAATTGTCCCAGTCTATTATGTAAGAACATTGCAAACTTTTGCACTGTGTTTTTTTTAAATATAGGTCGCCGTGTAGGTAATTTAATACGACAGTATAAATTTGCCTTGTACTCTAGTACGAAATGTGACTTTTCATTGATTAAGTTAGGTTTTGAAATAAATATTTTATTACTCCTACGGAAAACTAAATTCATCCTTTAGATTATTCCTGCTGCGTGTTGAGTTCAATTTTAAATAAAGACACTGCTAAAGATTTTCGCCATAATTCTACGTAATGTAGCTAAAAATTATGAAAATAAGTTTAGGGACTTTACATTTCGTGTACATGGAATTACAATAATGCAATGAGGGTCGACCCTAGGTCGGTGCGGGGCCTATAACCAAAATTGTTCAGAGATTTGAAAAAAAAAAATTATTTTATGAAGTACAGATGTCCAAAAAATCTGAATACACACATTATTACAATTATTTCGTATTATTACCTAAGAGCAATCATTTCCAAGGTTTCTTGCGAGGTTTGTTATATTTAATTTCAAAACTGGGTTTGTAGTGTCAAACTATCATTTTATGTATCAAAGTAACATTTTTAATAATATCTAATAACATTTTCTATCATAATTCTCTTTTGTTTACTTATCTTCAGTTTTGATGCTGTGGTGAATTTACATTGTTTCATATTTTCGCTTCCGAATAATGTATATTTACTATTTTTAATTGAAATATTTGAATATGTAGTGTTTTGTTTATAACATGATTTCAGTAATTTTTGATATTTCAAAGCCGGTTAAGATGTGTTAAATCAGTAAAAATCAGAATAGTTGCTTAATTAGAAGTGCCAGCGTCCTATAAAATTCTAATAAACTGTACATAAACAATTATTTTATCTGGCGAGGGGCCTCGGTTGAGTGCCCCAGTTGCCCCTCTCTAAGGCCGGCTCAGAGTGCAATAATTTCTTCAAAATACCCCCTTAGGTGGGACGTACACGTTAATAATATTGGCGTTACATGAGATGTGAGATCATCAATATGTCCGCCTGGTCACTCCGCTCAGGCTGGCCTATTTCTTGTATATATTCATGATAAAGTGGAAAGTACTTTTCGTATTTATATCTGTCGATAGTAATACGATTAACTTTAGGCATCATTATCCGTTCACATTTCAGATATTTTCTTTTATCTGGAATAGGATTTTCATAAAGAACCTAACAAAAATTCATCCCCGAATAACAAATTTGATTCTTATCAAAATCTGTAACATAATTACTACACCATACACATGCGATTATATTTGTGAAACGCCAATGCAAATGTACGAATGCATATACAAACTCATGTAAATAATCAGACGGTTTATTGTTAATTACTAAAGTTGTAATCACGGAATGAGGCTGTGGATTATAAGAGACACCGAAGTATTTCTCCCTTATTAACATATCTACGAAAGTAGTGCCATCTGTATTTCATTTGAGGTACCCTAATAATGAGGGGGGCGGATTCACTTTACAATTGTGAAGTTGTTGAGAGGCGCTTTTTCTTCCAAGGTAGATTCTAAAACAGACCTGTATCAAGAAGGGGAAAAGGAAGCCATGTCCCTCTTCGAAGTAAGAAATATTTGAATGTGAACCTATAAAAAAAAACCTGCGAAAGTAACTGACAATTTTTCAGAATTGCAAAATTTTTCATTTTGTCCTTGCATAAATAAATGGGTTGTTTGTGGAGAGAGAGGCAGGTTCCAGAAGTATGCAGTCTGCAATATTTGATAATTTTAGTTTCACAACAATTTATACAAGGCTAGCAGACGTCCCGATTAATTCGGGATAGTACATTCTTTATAATCCCCTCTCCTGACTTTTTTCGAACTGCAGTCGTGATGCGAAACTTGTTCACAATTCCATGTGTACGGCAAGTGCAGTACAATGTAGGATTTGAATCTGAATGAAATGAAAGCAGAACGTGTCAATAAATTTTGTGAAAGTACGTAGCTACTTTTATCATGAAAACACCTGTACATCATTGCGATAGATTGATAACATCATTACAAGCTCGTTCGCTACGTTGAGCAAACCTGAAGACGGTCTGTGAGGTCAGTAACAAAACGAACACCTAGACTTTTATCCTGTTTCAAACAACTCCCGGCTTCCTGTCGGCTTTCAACAAAGGGCCATGTATCGATATTTGCCAATTAATAATACGGAAGGAAGTGGGGATAGGGTAATGAAAGGTTAAATTAATTCTTCCCTCACATGCGATGGGAAAACTTCGTTTACTTACAAGTCTTTCTAGCAAAAACAGAATGAGTACGGAAGCAACCAGAAGACCGCGTGGCGACCTGTTAGCATAACGCGCTACAACGCTAGTGGTCTTGGGTTCGAATCCCAGTCCCTGAATTCGGCTCCGGGAAATTCTTGACCGCCTAAACATACCTTAACCAACTCACGAATATTTTGACTAAGGTTAATTCCAACACGGGTCACTTCAGGATCTCCCTGATGGCGTAGTTGTAACGTCGTAGGCTTGCAATCAAGAGATCTTGGGTTCGATACACGGTGGAGGCACATAGTGTTTCAGGGCACAATTTGAACTGCATGTCCAGTCCCGAATAGCGGATCCCACTTTCAACTGTAGGTCCAGTCTCCATTAACCTACCTGTGCATAAAAAGGACTTAGAAACAAACGAAAGAGAATTTGCTTTTTGTGTGTTGGGTGGGACATCCTTTGGTGATTCAGTTGTAATCATGAAGTGCATATATTTGAAGGCTCTCACTCTGCTTTCTAGGTAAGAATATCCTCATTATTATTAGTAGTAGTAGTAGTAGTATAATTATTATTAACTATAACTTTGACAAAACATTGTAATAATCAAAACTTCATTTTTCTCAGAGATATCTTTCCCAAGCTTTCAAAATGTCCATCGATTTTTCAACAAATTGCTTTAAACTGTAGATCCAGTCCCGATTAGCCTTTCTGTGCATAAAGTCCACTTTAAAACAAGTCTTCCCTCCTTCATTTCATCATCATTCATCCCCATCATGATGGTTAATCTGTCAAGGCAGAAGACCGACATAAGTTAAGCAAAACGCAGAAGCACTGGTCCATAACATGATTATCCAAACAACAAGGTTGACCCGTTGGCCAGATAGAAATCCATCACGAGCCCCATTTCAGTGACATCGTCACCTACCGTGATTCCCCCATGGCTGCCAATCATCGGTAGACGCTACCTGGTCACGCGTTAATTCTCCGCCAATGACTGACGTGCGTCTCTTGGGACTCGTGACAAGCTATGCAGCGTGATATTAAATTATCGCTGCTATCACACGCACATCAAAGGATATTAGCGCCAGTCGTGTGGATTTATTTAGTAATTTTAGAACATGTTTCCATCGAACACAACATTTCGTTTCCAGATAATTAAATCTTTTCCCACTTTAAGCCTTTGGATTAATAATAACTGTTAAATAATGCACACCCTAATTCTAAGCTGACCACCCAAGAGATTATTTTCGAAGAATGGTAAATGGGCCGCCTCGATGGCGCAATGGTAGCGTCGTTGCCTTGTAATCAAGGGGTCCCGGGTTCAATGCCCGGTGGAGGCACATAGTGATTCGGATCTCACTTTAACCCTGGAATGGTACCTATGCGTCTAAGAGACGTAGTTCAGTGGAAGAACAGCGGCCATCTTGTTTCGGGGGGGAACCTTACTCCCGCCTCCCAGGTATGCTTCAACGGAAACTCTCTTGGCAAGTCAGTGTTCCTCAGATTGCCGAGCAGTTCACGTCAAGATCAGTGTTTTATTTTTTCCAAAGCCTAGTACGCCTGTGAGACGTATTGATACCATTTAACGTAAATTTTCCTACGCCTGTCAGGCGTATTGGTACCATTCATGTGGTAGTGTTCCTACGTTTGCCAGACGTATTAGTGCCATTCACGAGGTAGTGTTTCTACGTTTGCCAGAAGTGTTGGTACCATTCATGAGGTAGTGTTCCTACGTTTGCCAGGCGTGTTGGTACCGTTGATGAGTTTATGATTACATAGGTACCTACCTACCTTATTGTTCCAGATGTCTGGCACAAACACAAACAAAACATTCACTACTGAAGATGAGATTTTACAAGAACTGCAACTTCAGTTAGATGAATCCGATTGCAGCGAGGTTGAAGACGAAATTGAAGTGGATCAAGATGCCTTTCCTGAGGATCCTGACGATACCGACTTGGACCCAGACTATGAACCTTCGTCAGAAGAAGAAGATATCGAGGAGGCCATCATTCAATCAGCAGCACAATCATCTCGGCCTTCAGCTGTTTCTAAATCAAGTTCGTCAAGAGCTGAAGGCAAGCAAAAGTCAGGACCTGCAAAACAACCTCCAAAGTCAGGTGAAAAGAGGAAGAGGTCAGCCGAAGGAAATGATGACCATTCAACAAACAAAAGATTAAAACCTGAACGTGACGATATGTTCGGGCGTAACGGGTTTGCTTGGAAAACTGTTCCCATTTCTAACACATCTGGAAAAGCCGCAGCTAAAAACATTGTACATGTCAAACGAAAAACAAAAAACGAAGCTGTAGATGTTTCTGACCCTGTTGAATGTTTTAACGTCTTCTTTACCTCAACAATGTTGGACATGATCCTGCACAACACAAATGAGAAAATTGCAAGACAAAGGGAGTCTTATAAAAACAAGAATGCTTCTGCTTTGAAGGACGTTTCATTGGCTGAACTGAGAGCACTCCTCGGTGTGACAATTCTCGCAGGGGCCAAGAAAGACAACCATATGAAGTTACAAACATTACATGACACAAAGGAATGCGGCGAAAAATATCATGCATCATTTTCTGTGCAGAGACATCACTTCTTGCTCCACACTCTTCGCTTTGATTCTCGAGAAACTCGTGAGGAAAGGAAGATAACTGATAAGTTTGCACCCGTACGGGATATATGGAACATGCTGATTGAGCAATGCATATCAAATTATCAACCAAGTGCCTACATGACAATTGATGAGCAACTAGTGCCATTCCGAGGACGAGTCGGGTTCAAAATGTACATCCCAAACAAACCAGCAAAGTATGGGATAAAAATTGTGATGCTTTGCGACCAAGGAACGAATTACATGGTAAATGCGATCCCGTACCTTGGTAAAGAAACTACACCTTCAGGCACGCCTGCAGCAGATTACTTTGTTGAAAAGCTAACAGACATCATCCAAAATTCAAGTCGTAATGTTACAATGGATAATTGATTTTCCAGCATCCAGTTAGCTAAGAAAATGGCAGAAAGAGGCCTTACAATGATTGGGACGACGAAGAAAAATAAACTTGAATTTCCTAAGGAGTTTGTGGACCCCAGTTATCTTTCACGACCTCCTCAGTCATCGCTCTTTCTTTTTCATGAGGATCTGACAGCAGTTTCATTTACTCCACGTGTTAACAAACTGGTCACTCTTATTTCCACAATGCATGACGACGATGCAATAAATGAAAACAGTATGAAGCCTGAGGTAATTCTGTGTTATAATCAAACAAAGGGAGCAGTTACTTCTTGCATACGAAAAACAAGAAGGTGGCCAATGAACCAGTTCTACAACATGCTCAATATTGCATGCTACAACTCTTACATAATATATGTGCTCAACTTTTACAAGAAAAAGAAAAAAGATGACGACGCAAAGCCTTTGTCGAGATTTCAGTTCCTCATCAAATTGGCAAATCAACTAACGTTTCCATGGATGAAGGAACGAATGAAACAGCCACATATGCCTCACACTCTAAGAAGCAGCATACAAAATTGCCTTGGCGTTGTGGATCCACCTGTTGTGGTTCAACCTGCAGCGAAATCTGGAAAGAGGCAGTACTGTACTTACTGCTCGTATAAAAAGAGAAGGATGAGTAAAATGATCTGCTGTAACTGCAAAAAGCCTATCTGTGGCGAGCATTCTTTCATCGTTTGCCACATTTGTAAAAAATGATAATTTAAAGACTGATTTGCTTGTAACTATTTACTGTTCTGGATGTGGAAGGAGGAGTGAACATTTTTATTCATGAAGTTTTTTCTAGTTATTGTGGCTAGTCTAAATGACTGTTTGTTAGTGATAGAGAGTAAATTTTAGTTCATGTATTCTTCATTAATACTTTTACATCCATTTCCTAGTTAAAGGGGTTGTCTTATACCTAAGTATAATCTTTATTTGTTTATTATTTTCTTGCTGTTCGAGTTACCTACTCGTATTTGCATATAACAGTTGGGCTGAAAAGTTCGTAGGCTGACTCATAGATGGCGTTACTATAATTAAATCCATGTGATTTTTACTTAGTACTAACCTTCAAAAGATACGTGTATAAATTTCACAGCTGCCGGATAATTAGTTCGTGAGATATAGCATTGTGAGTGAAACAGCTTTTGTTATTGTGAAAAAATGGATAAAAAAGAATTTCGTGTGTTAATAAAGCATTGCTTTTTGGTAAAAGAAAATACTGTTGAAGCCAGGCTTGACTTGATAAACATTATTCGGATTCTGCACCAGGAAAATCAACCGTTGAGAAGTGGTTTGCTAAATTTAAACAAGGCGAAATGAGCATCGAAGACGATGCACGCAGTGGACGCCCCAAAGAGGCTGTTACCGACGAAAACATCAAAAAAGTCCACAAAATAATTTTAAATGATCGTAAAGTGAAGTTGATCGAGATAGCTGAGACTTTAAAAATATCAAAGGAACGTGTTGGACATATTGTGCATGAATATTTGAACATGCGAAAGCTGTGTGCAAAATGGGTGCCGCGCGTGCTCACAATCGATCAAAAGCAACAACGTTTTGATGATTCGGAGCAATGTTTAGCCATATTCAACCGTAATAAACACGAATTTTTCCGTCGATATATTACAATGGATGAAACATGGCTCCATAATTACACTCCAGAGTCCAATCGACAGTCAGCCGAGTGGACTGCACGTGATGAACCGAATCCAAAGCGTGGAAAGACGCAACAGTCGGCTGGCAAGGTTATGGCATCAGTATTCTGGGATGCGCATGGTATTATATTCATCGATTACCTCAAAAAGGGCCAGACCATCAACAGCGATTATTACATAGCGTTGTTGGAGCGTTTAAAGGATGAAATCACGAAAAAACGGCCCCATTTGAAGAAGAAAAAAGTGCTGTTTCATCAAGACAATGCACCGTGTCACAAATCTAGAAAACGATGGCAAAATTATATAAATTAGACTACGAATTGCTTCCCCATCCACCATATTCTCCAGATCTGGCCCCCAGTGACTTTTTCCTGTTTGCAGACCTTAAAAGAATGCTCACTGGAAAGAAATTTAGCACTGATGAAGAGGTAATCACCGAAACTGAGGCCTATTTTGAGGCTAAAGAGAAATCGTACTATAAAAATGGCATCGAAAAATTGTATGACCGCTATAATCGTTGTATCGCCCTCGAAGGCAACTATATTGAATAATAAAATCGAATTTTGTCAATAAAATATTTTTTACTATGTTAGCCTACGAACTTTTCAGCCCAACTGTTATATTATGACTCTTTCTATGCAACCTAGTTTATAAATGTTTAAAATGTATGAGTTTACGGAAAAATGTTATTTTAATTATATTCATTAACAATAAAAAGTATCTAAAATGCAGCGAGAAGAGTATGGAAAAAAATTAAATCATTTATAGAGGGTATAGTAACTTTTTTTTTTATGCGTACGTCTATGGGACGTATAGGTACCATTAAACATAGATTTTTTTAGGTATTATTCCAGGGTTAAACTGAAGTTCCAGTTCCGATTAGCATTATTGTGCATAAAGTGGACTTATTAAAAAAAAATCGAGGAATGGTAAATCAAAGCTTTTGCACACAGAATTAACCAATGACAGTACATTGTTTAAATATACATTTGCACTAATTTCTAACAGTTCTATACATACGTGATGCTTGGCAAGAAGTTACCTATATCAATCCCCGCCCTCTCTCTTTGTCTTTAGGGAGAGAGGGGGTAGAAAGGGGGATTGGATGAATAGAGGAGAAAAGGCAAAGGGTGAGAGAGAGAGAGAGAGAGAATGAAAAAGGGAGGTAAATAGAAAAGGAGAGGAAGAAAGTAAAGAATTATCATTTTCGAATTCCACACTGGTAAGAAAATAATGTACAAATATGTAACATGAATATCATGTAGTGGAATGTGGAACAAGACGCGATGATTTTTTTTTTAATTACATCACGTGAAAATATTCATCTGATTTTTTGTAACTTTTGCCCCTCACTATGCTAAACCTTATCTACCAATGGAAAGTAAACTGTCATTTTCACTTCAAAATCAGCAAGTGCAAATGGGTTATAGATCGTAAAGAACCTTTTTATGTTTAAAGTATTTCAATTCGGCCCAGGAACTTAAATACGGTCCAGGAACTTTTTTCCGGATCAATTTAAATACCCAGGATTTTTTCCGGTTGAACTTAAATACAGTCCAGGAGCTTTTTTCCGGATGAACTTAAATACGGTCAGGAACTATTTTCCGGATGATCTTAAATACGGTCCGGGAACTATTTTCCGGATGAAATTAAATACGGTCCAGGAACTTTTTTTTCGGATGAACTTAAATACGGTCCGGGAACTTTTTTCCGGATGAACTTAAATACGGTCCGGGAACTTTTTTCCGGATGAAATTAAATACGGTCCAGGAACTTTTTTCCGGATGAACTTAAATACGGTCAGGAACTATTTTCCGGATGATCTTAAATACGGTCCGGGAACTATTTTCCGGATGAAATTAAATACGGTCCAGGAACTTTTTTTTCGGATGAACTTAAATACGGTCCAGGAACTTTTTTTTTCGGATGAACTTAAATACGGTCCAGGAACTTTTTTCCGGATGAAATTAAATACGGTCCAGGAACTTTTTTTTCGGATGAACTTAAATACGGTCCAGGAACTATTTTCCGGATGAAATTAAATACGGTCCAGGAACTTTTTTTTCGGATGAACTAAAATACGGTCCAGGAACTTTTTTCCGGATGAAATTAAATACGGTCCAGGAACTTTTTCGGATGAACTTAAATACGGTCCAGGAACTTTTTTCGGATGAACTTAAATACGGTCCAGGAACTTTTTTCCGGATGAAATTAAATACGGTCCGGGAACTTTTTTCCGGATGAAATTAAATACGGTCTGGGAACTTTTTTTCGTATGAACTTAAATACGGTCCGGGAACTTTTTTCCGGATGAAATTAAATACGGTCCGGGAACTTTTTTTCCGGATGAAATTAAATACGGTCCGGGAACTTTTTTTCGTATGAACTTAAATACGGTCCGGGAACTTTTTTCCGGATGAAATTAAATACGGTCCAGGAACTTTTTTCCGGATGAACTTAAATACGGTCAGGAACTATTTTCCGGATGATCTTAAATACGGTCCGGGAACTATTTTCCGGATGAAATTAAATACGGTCCAGGAACTTTTTTTCGGATGAACTTAAATACGGTCCAGGAACTTTTTTTTCGGATGAACTTAAATACGGTCCAGGAACTTTTTTCCGGATGAAATTAAATATGGTCCAGGAACTTTTTTTTCGGATGAACTTAAATACGGTCCAGGAACTATTTTCCGGATGAAATTAAATACGGTCCAGGAACTTTTTTTTCGGATGAACTAAAATACGGTCCAGGAACATTTTTCCGGATGAAATTAAATACGGTCCAGGAACTTTTTCGGATGAACTTAAATACGGTCCAGGAACTTTTTTCGGATGAACTTAAATACGGTCCAGGAACTTTTTTCCGGATGAAATTAAATACGGTCCGGGAACTTTTTTCCGGATGAAATTAAATACGGTCTGGGAACTTTTTTTCGGATGAACTTAAATACGGTCCGGGAACTTTTTTCCGGATGAAATTAAATACGGTCCGGGAACTTTTTTCCGGATGAAATTAAATACGGTCCGGGAACTTTTTTTCGTATGAACTTAAATACGGTCCGGGAACTTTTTTCCGGATGAAATTAAATACGGTCCAGGAACTTTTTTCCGGATGAAATTAACGGTCCAGGAACTTTTTCCGGATGAGTTTAAATACGGTCCAGGAACCTTCTAAATTTACCGAATATAAATTGTGAGGGGGAAAAAAGATTCCGGTCCTGTTACACAAAAATACATGACACACGTGCCATGACGTGGAGCTATACCGCGCATGCAGCTGCCACTAAGTCAAGGTCATATTGCTCAACCTTTCGGTGTTCGTTATTCCACTTCTGACTGTTCATGGAAATGTTCGTTCGTGAAGTCTTCCCGTGTGTTCTCTGGAGGAGCGAGGGATGTAATCAGTGAAACCACTCAAAGGCTCCCTTTGATCAACAAAAGCCTCTGTTTTTTTTCTTTCCTTTGACGAAATAAGTCTGCGGCGATTACACAGGACCAGTTAGCACTGACAGCGAAGTTCCATTTTCCTCATTTCCTATTTCTCCCTGTCAACAAGTCACCATTAGCGAGAGGCATTGGCATTTCAAGGACTCTTGATCTGTATCTTCGTCCTTGCCTTTTCTAACCTATGACTGATAACAGAGCTGCGTTTGCGGAACCGGACGCGTAATCTTGAAATCACCTGATTTTAAGGGACAGTCTCATATTTTTACTCTATCCAGGTCGGGAGTCTATGGAGCAAGGTCGTGCATAAGAGTAGAGAAGGGAAGGAAGCTAGTGGACGGAGCGAAACAGTACACACTGTTGCCAACAGTTACTATGTACAGTCCCCTCCTCCCCCCTTGATGCAATCCTGTTCTCTCTCACGTTTTCATTGGTCGAATCCTCTCGAGTAACTTCTTGCGCAAACTTGCTTTCATTCACTCGCTCCAGATATCCCCGGACAGGGTATAAATGATATTTCTCGCGTCCCGTGACAATATATCTGCCAATATACAGGGTGGTCCCAAAAAAGGTAACCGAATGCATAATACAACCGTTCTACATTTCGGTTACCTTTTTTTGGGCCACCCTGTATATGACAGCTCTGATTGACTGTTCTACAGAATATAGCAGAGAAAGCCAGTTGCAATTAGAACACGGTCTAATCGCCAAAACCAGTCTAGCAGCCATCATTTCCAGCCACGTAGCCAGTCCAGCTCCAATTAGGGCATTCCTACTGGATATCCAGTTCCGTGTGATTACGCCTAGAGTCTTGAGAAAAAATAGTTACAAGAATCATGTCAAGGAACAGATATGAATTTCTACAATACTCCACGTATACAGCATTTTCTTTTTTCATATTTTACGTATCTATTATACCACGTTTGACCAGTGGCGGATCCAAAGTGGGTACACAGGGCCCCCCCAAAATGCTCGAGCAAAATATACTCGTAATATGTAATTTACAAAATTAATAAAAAAATCTTATTAATTATGTGTACACTTTTGAAAAGTGGTGCACTCCATATATCGTTTAAAATTACTGAGTACCGAACATCATTTGAAGTTGGTGCTCCGTGTGCATTGTTGAAAGTTGGTGCCCCACATACACCATTGGAAGTTGGTGTCCCCGAACATCGTTGAAAGTTGGTGCACACGTGCATCGTTGAAAGTAAGTTGGTGCCCCCGTATGCCGTAAAGTTGGTGCCTCTGGAACATCGACTATGTTTCTTTCATAAATCGTTTGTAAAGTTTCTCCCTGTTCTTTGTTCCGTCATTAAAGAATCAAATTTCGAGTTTCTGATCAGTTTGTATGTATTAGCAAAATTCCTGTCCATTACTCTTCCTTTGTCAATCCAACAACAGAGCAAGAAAATGGATTTAACGCAATCATCAAACTTGGTTCAGCTTGTTTACTCATCTCTATTGGATATAAGAAAGAACGGTGCTCAAGAGTTTGATAAAGTCTTTCAGGAAAGTAAAGCACTTGCTGAAGAGCTGAATGTTGATGTAAAAATCCCAAGAATTACACAGAATCAAAGACATAGGTCAAATATTCCCTCAAAGAATGTCATCGATTATTTCAGATGTGTTGTGTTCCTCCCTTTTCTAGATGATTTAATATCTGAATTTGATTATAGATTTCAAAGAAACCAGATTGAAGTCTAAAGCATTCTACATAAAGTAATTCCGAAGTTCATTGTTGAAGAAGATGATCCAGGTAAAGATATAATTGAGGCAGCTAAATTTTATGAAGATGATGTGCAGTCTATTTTAGCATTAGAAGGGAAACTCAAGGTATGGAGACAATTCAAGTTATTGGAAAAATCTACCCCAGATAATCCAGCAGAGGTGTACAAATTTTCTTCTTTGTATCCCAACATTAGAAGTTTGCTTCACCTGTTGTGTGTGATTCCAGTCCTACGAAAAATCAAGACCTACCTTAGATCTACAATGGGTAATGAACGATTGAATGGTTTGGCTCTCCTGAACATCCATAAAGACAAATACCAAGTGAAACCAGAGGAGGTTATTGACATATTTGCAAGGAAACATTCACGAAAACTACAGCTACAGTATTTGTAAGGTAAGGCAAATGTCTTTAGTAAGTTCCAATTATTTGACGATTGAAAAGTTAAACTGGTGTCCAAATTACTAGCAGCATGACTGGAATTGGTACTTAAAGAAATATTAAAGTATAAAAGACTTGTTTCACCATGGTAAACTTTAATTTAAAGTAGGACTGTAATCTTCATTATTATTTATGTGTACACTTTTCGAAATTGGTGACCCCCAAAATTGAATCCTGGATCCGCCCCTGCGTTTGACTAACCACTACATAATGATCTTGAGTGCACTGCAGAAAGTCTTAAGGTATACGTTTTCCAGGCTTGTATTCAACAAAATTCTTGTAAACCTAGCAAGATATTTATCTTTGGCACATCTCCCGCCATATACACAGCTTCAACTCGTATCCCCCTAACAAACGCCAATCAAACTTTGGCTTACTTAGCAAATCATTGTTTTTATTTACTGACGACACGAATGTAATCTAGCTGAACGTGGTACATCAAATTTGCCTAAAGTCTGTCTCACCAAGGTCCAGTCAACACGATACCTTGCTCTTAGGCCAAGCATTTCGTGCCTTGTGAGATAATTGTATTTCCTGTCTTTGTCCTGGTCGAAACAAAAAAAAAGTTTATGATAATTTAGACACGCTACCTTCACATGTAGCAAAACATAGCATAGGACCTTCAAGGATCCACCTGCAAGCAAGAAAATGCACTTTTCTACTTTTCCTGGAACTAAATGCATGTGTGGCTGTCAAATAGATTGCTGAAGCTCAACAGTGCCTTAAAAATAATAATTAGGAAACCATTCATTCATTGCTCTCCGCACAATGGAGAGGTTGTTAGCAACAAATTCCGGGTTTTCTTGCGTCGTACACTTCAGAATTGAATGCCATGTACTATTTGATGCATTTTTTCCAGGCACTCTCGTTGTTAACCATTCCTTCCAGTTCATCTTGTGCCGGCCCCTGTGGCGGAGTGGTTAGAACATCGCGCTACGACGCCGGGGGTCCCGGGTTCGAATCCAGGCCTTGGCATGGATGTTTGTAAGTGTCCATTCATCAACTTCATCATATTATCACATATTCCCATCTTCGCAAATTAGCCAAAAGTAGCACAAACGCAAAGTAAAATAAAGCAAATCAATCAATCAACCAGTGCATCTTGTACCAGGGAGTTTCTTCTTAGCCGGGGTGTCCCATCTGTTTTCTTATATTCTCTTCATCACTTCCAGCATTGATCTTCTTTCACTTGTCTGTCCATTTCACACACTGTACAATTCGTAAGGGTACCAGAAGAAAAACTTTAAAAAGAGGTCATTTTTAGATTTCATAAGATTTTACAGAAGTGTTATACTGTCTGTATGTATAGTATGTGTGTAGGTGTGTGAGAGAGAGGGGAGGGTGAGTGTGTATGTATATTGTACATGTGAGTATGAATGTATGTGAGTGTAAATTCTTCCAACCATTTTTCTTTGTTGGAAGAAATGTTTCTTGTCTTGGAACTGAGAGAGTTGTATTTCCTTACTTTGAAATTGAACACGTAAACAATATCAACAATTATTTACAAATATAAAATTTTGTTACGAATCTTGAAGTTGAAGCTGTTGTCTGTACCCCCAGAAAAGAGGACATTTCCCCATTTTCCTAAAAACCCGCTCGGACAATTTTTAGTACCCGAGAAAGAGGACATGTTCGGGTAAAAGAGGACGTCTGGTAATTCTAACTATTCGCCATAGGCACGTTTTTAAAGCTTCTGGCTTCTTTATCTCACCTTTTCGTAGCTTAATGAACTTTGGTTTCATTGAATTATATCACCATCCAGGCATTCCCTAAATCAGAGAAACTGTTCTTCTTTGCAACACTAGATTATGTTACCATGATATTTGTCATAATTGTGTGCCAGCACCCAATATTTAACTTTAACCACCAGATAAGGGCGCAGTAGGAAACATACCTTTGTGTAAGATGGCGCCGAGTGGTCAGTCGTCAGTCAGTCGTCAGTATGCTCCACGCCATTTTATGGTAGGCAGAATTCCTTGCAATGTTGTGCGTGTTCTAAGCGATTTCACGTGAGAGACTGTTTAAACTTTGGTAAGATTGAGTATGAAGAATTTATGAAAACTGGCGTGTCAACTTATAAATGTGAGAACTGTCTGAGGAGTCGTAACGAAAACACTCCTCTAACACCGTCAAGCTCAAATGATGGTCAATTCTCGAAGTTTTTTGATGATGATGTTGAAGTGTTTGATGATCACTCCCATAACTGTGACTCTGACAAAAGGAGTGGAAAACGTAAGCATCGTGAGAAGGTGGTTAAGTGTACGAGCTGTTGTTCTTCTCAACATTTGTTGGTGAAAGTGGTTGATATCATGGACGACCTGATGAGTGAAGTTCGTTCTTTGAAGGCTGAAGTGATTGTGCTAAAAGATGAATGTGGCACATTAAATCAGATTGTGAAGCTTAATTCTAATTCTTACGCTAGTAAAGTTAAGCACGATATTCCTCCACAGGAGTTAGTAAATAGCAAGGTGATTCCATCTTAAAGTGTTGCCCCAGTTTCTTCTATGCACCTGGCAACAAACAGCCGACAACTTCCAGTGTTGACGTAAGGCGAATTTATACCGAGAACAAGAAGATTACAATTATTAATGCTACTAAATCACCTCACCAAGACACACAGAGAGTTAGTTATAATAATCAAAGGAAATTAACACTAGGGACTAAGAAAAATTCAAACCTGAAGGTAAATAAAAGGACTCCTAAGTGCAAGGCGCTTTTCGTCACCAGATTCCATGAAGATGTTACGACGGATGAATTAAAAACCTTTATAAGCAAACAAACCAAAGTGAATGTAGTGCTCTGTGAAAAACTAAAACCTAAGCACAATAGTTACTTCTCTTTCTATATATCTGTATTGGAGAGTTAGTTTGATAAGATCAACAATCCGAACGTATGGCCTGACGGGGTTTATTTCACCATGTTTTACGGAAGTTTAACCGAGGACAGAATTTTTGGAGGTGGTGAAACAGATCAACCTGTAAAAGATTCTTTATCATCATCTTCAAGAGATTAAATAACAAGCTGAAGACAGTTTTTAAACTATTCTTCTTCTTTTTTTCTTGCTATCTGTATTCTTAGGGTGATCAACATGTTATCTATTTATTACCAAAACGTACGTGGTCTTAACACGAAAGAGTTTACGTGTGAAGAGAATATTGTCATTAACAACTTTGACATTTATGCCTTAACAGAAACTTGGATGAAAACTGATAGGGATTATTTTGTCAACTTGGAGGGACATTATAATCTATTAAGGAAAGACCGCTCCTCAGAAACCTCAACCAAGTCCTCTGCTGGTGGTTGTTGTCTTATTTGTAAGTCTTTTATACCATATGAGGTAATATATATTAACTATTATGGAGTTGAATGTTTATGGGTGAGGATATTCACAGATAATAAGACCTCAATAATTTAAGGCATTCATTACTTCCCTCCTGATATGAAAAATGATATTTTTGTTGAATATTTGAATGTGGTTATTAATAGATTTTGTAATTCTGATGACAAGATTGTGATTTTGGGAGATTTTAATATGGTGAAATTGATTGGTCACTTTACAACAAAAGAAATTTGTCAAACCAGATATAGTTCTAAAAGTTCCAAAGTTATTAAAATCTGTGATCTCCTTAATTTTAATCAATAGAATATTCCTTACAATGCATCTAACCAATTGTCCACACTTGATCTGGCTTTAAGCAATTTTGATGAAATTATTTTTAATACTGGTGTTGTACCTGTAAGTAAGGTTGATGTATTCCATCCACCTTTTGTTTTAGATATCAGCTTTTCTCATATATCATGTGAGACTAATGCAGATCTGCCCTTTAATGCGTCATGTGATTTTAAAAGATGTAACTTTCTTCAACTTTATAATGATATAAAGGATGGCATTGACTCCATTAATCTGTCATCTGAATTAAATGAAATTAGAATCTCTTCATAGTGTGGTACTACAATCTGTGGGGAATAATACACCTAAGAGGAAATGTTTTCCTCAGCAGTCACCATGGATAACTCGTAAAATTAAACGTTTGCTCATTAAGAAGAGAAAATGCTATAATAAGTTCAAGTCTACCAATATGTTTTCCTGGTATCTGAGATATGTGTCCCTAAGAAAGGAGGTTAATTTCGAAATTAGGCAAGCTAAGAAATATTACTTTAATTATCTAAACTGTTGTTATTACTCTGACAGAAAGATGTATTGGAAAAATATTAGTACTAAGAGAAATGAGGTTCCTCGGGCCTCAATGATGAAAAGCTTGAAGAAAATGTAATTGCTGATGCATTCTGCCAATATATTAGTACTAATTTTCGAAAACCTGCCAATGCTTCTGTAGAACCATGTGAATGGCATCATTTACCATTAGTGCCACCTAACATTAGTGACAATGATATTATGAAAGTTTTCAAGAAACTTAAACCTAATGTCAACTCTGGTATACACCAAATTCCCAATTATAGCTATACGGTATATTCAAAGATTGTATCTCTATCTTGGCACCACTATCAAGTCACATATATAATAAATCGCTAAAGACAGGGACTTTTCCCAAACTGTGGAAAGAGAGTACGATTGTACCTATTCTAAAGAGCACGGGTGATTACAGTATTTGTAATTTTAGACCAATCTCAATCTGTAATATTTTAGCAAGATATTTGAACAGTTAATTTTTAATACTTTGACTTTTAACATGAAATGCATTTTAAGTTTATCTCAGCATGGTTTTGTTTCTGGAAGATCTACGAATACTAATTTATCAATACTGCTCTCAGACCTTAGTCAGTCTTATGCCAATAGTAAGCAAACAGATGTAATCTACTTAGACCTCTCCAAAGCTTTTGACTGTGTCAATTCTGTTAACTAAACTGGCAAACTATGGGTGTGCTCCTTTCTACTGTTACTGGTTTAAGAGTTTCTTGTCTCAGCAAACTTTCAGAGTAAAATTTAAGTGTAGTTTCTCCATCCCTGGTAATGTGTCAAGAGGGTCGCCCTTAGGGCCTTTACTGTTCAATATATTTTTGAATGATATTGAATATGTTATAAAACATGCACAATATCTTGCATACGCCGACGAAATTAAATTACATTTACAAATTGATAATAATATTTCTCATGAGAAACTTCAGGATGATATCAACTCAGTTTATGATTGGGTTAATGCAAACCAATTGACCATAAATTCATTAACATTCTCTAGGAAAGAAAACTTCAAAATATTTAATTATTTTATCAGTAATGATATCATCAAACATGTGAAATCCATGAAAGATCTGGGCATTATTTTGGACAGACACTTAAAATTTGAAGACTATATTAATAACATCATAAATAAATCAAGATAGCAATGTACCTTTATTATAAAAAAATTGAGTTGTTCAAATAACTTACAATTTCTAATATTAATGTTTACAACTTTTGTCAGACCTATAGTGCAATACAATATTCCGATTTGGTATTTCGCATGTAGTGCTAAGATGAAACAATCAATAGTAAAAATACAAAACAGATTTATCACATTTATATATTACAAATTCAAGCTATTCAAATACTATTATGAGTATGATAACCTGCTGAATCACTTATAAATAGACAGATTCGATGTCAGAGCTGATAAGCGAATTGTACCTTATATGGAAGGAATCTTGGGGGAAAAATATATGGTACCAAAACTCCTTAGTATGATATGGCTTAAGGTGAAATCATACAATTTGAGAGGAAATAGCGAATTATTATGTCTTGATAAGAACTACAAAAATAACAAGTATATTCTGTATCTCATAAACAGTTATAATTCGAATACCGTGTGATAGATATTCATAATGTTGTTAAAACAATTTCAACTTCATATATAAGGATAATTATTTAAGAACTCTTTTATAGTTCTATAGTTGAAATGTAACAATTGTATATTTTAATGCATTTTTTAAATTCTTGTAGTTTTAGGTTATGTTTGCTAAATATTTTGGAATGCTGTCTATTTCAATACTGTGGTTTTGAATACCTTGTGACATGTAACCTTGTAAACATGTAACATGTAATACTGCTGTATTAAGGCTGAAAAGCTGTTCTCGGCAGTTTAAAACACTTTTAAAGAAAGAAATAAAAATAAATATGAGAAACATTCAACAACTACTGTTGTTTATCACTTTCTTGCAGACCAGGTCGTTAATTCCGAGAAGCGTCAACTTCAACTTGCATAATTTTAAAATTACCCAAGGTCCAAAAAGTACCAGGAACTTTGGGTCAACGAGAAGAGGGAGATACCCGAGCATTTACCTATAATTATTTTCTGTTTGGTTATGTAAACGTTAGGAACTGCACATTAAATATTACTCGCTCAAGGTTGTGAAAAACAAGTAAGGATTGCACAGTAGGATTCATGAGTATTACCGGGCAAATTGTCCATCACCATGTTTGTACACTTTATTTGACCCAATAATAGCTTCAAGAAATAAGAGAAAACTAAAAACAAGTTGCAGACAACTTCTGCACCAACATACATAAAAATGCATCGCTTAAAAACACACAGGATGCAAGAGAAAAATTAATGAAAATAGGCATGGACAATTTGCACGGTAATACTCACTGTACAAGCACCTACAAAAATATGCGCGTGTAATTGCAATTTGTTGTCTGGTTCTCAGCCATTTTGTACATTCGTGGAAGTGTACTATAAATCAAATCAAATCATAACTTATAAACAGAGAGGCTTGTATTTAAAAACGACACAAGTAATAAATGCTAATACACCATAACTAGTCTCATTATAAATTCATATCTGATCGGTCAATGGAAACTGGGAGCAAAGGAAATAAATCCGTGATACCTTATTGGCCAAATACCAATTCAACAACTTGCTTGTTCCTAATATGTCTGAACATTTCTATATTTAAAGCAGGGTTGTTAAACGTCCAGGAATTTGAAATAAATTCAATTCCGGTCCCGGAAAGAAAATCATTAAGCGTAAATGGGTTCTGGACCCTAAAGAACCTTTTTATCTGTTAACTATTTCAATTCGGTCCAGGAACCTTTTTTCCGGATGAATTTAAATACGGTTCAGGAACATTTTTTCAGGATCAATTTAAATACGGGCCAGGAACCTTTATTCAATGAAGCAATACGCAACTTGGACCGAATTTAAATTGTACGAGAAAATAGGTTCCGGTCCTGCAGCAGAACTCATTAGAATGTATGGGTTCCTGTATAGTGGGATCCATGAGTATTACCCTGCAAATTGTCCATGACTATTTTCATTAATTTTTCTCTTACATCCTATGTGTTTTTAAGTGATGGATTTTTATGTATGCTGGTGCAGAAGTTGTCAACAGCTTGTTTTGAGTTTTCCTTTAATTCTTGAAGCTCTTATTGGGTCAAATAAAATGCACGAACATGGTGATGGACAATTTGCACGATAATACTCATGGATCCCACTGTACTTTTAACAACCCTGATTTAAAGTAGGCTATATGTTAATTAGTTGAACCATTCTTACATTGCAGTGGTTCTTAATATATAAGAAATTGTAAACTGTGCAATGTCAATATCAAGAATTTTGGGGAATGTACAAGCAGCAACAGCATGCAACCTGATTTTTCAAATATTATCTGTGGAAAAAAAGAAAACAGATTAACGAACAAAGCACTAGTATCTTAACTATCCCGCTAAATCAGTGGTCTCAATTTCTGAGAAGACATTATGGCCAACTATGAATACTGCACATTCCTCGGCTTTTCTCGTCAAATACGAAGATTCATTTCTCTTAATGGTACAACACTTGTGCTACGTATTCGTTATGTACAATTAGGGAAAACATACTAGCGCCAAACCCTGGCGAACATCTGGCAACAGTGCAAGTCACCCCAGATGAAGACATTCAGAGTCAACGAAGTTAGTAGTTAATTTTCTATAATTCCATGTTGCACTGTGCAATGATTATACATTTGCGTATTGTTTTGGTAAGATAAATGTTAACATGCTCTTTACTGAAGCCTAATGAACAGGTTTTCTGCGATAGGACGAGTTAGTATGGAACTACGTTCGAATACGTTCCTTTATAACATGTCATTAAGCTAATACAATTCAAATTACTGTGCGTTACATTTCTTTTCGTGTGAAGCTATAATTTAATTTGTATTAAATTGGTAGCTACTTTTCTTTTATATGTTTATATTATATTATGAAATCATAGTTGTAATTTGGTCGCAATATTCACGAGCTCTGTTTCCTCCTTGTTATTATAGGTGAGCGGAAAGAGGATATTTCCTTAACGTCTTACACTGCTGGGTTGCCCTTGTACAGTATAATCTTTGTGAGAAGTTTTAAGCTGGAGAGGTAAGTACTTTGCACGATGTTGTTCTTTTGTTCAAGTTGAAAGTTTTGAAAAGCCCTTTTCAATTCTTGGCCTTATCTCTACGTTGCATTATAACTTCTTAGACTTTAAATTCGCTTATTTTGTGCAGCAATAACTTCTTATCTGTAAGGTACGGCTTGTTGAAGGATTTGCTTGGAATGTTCTGAGTGGATAAATATGGTTTGAGTTTACACTTGTAAATCAAATATAAGTATTCTTTTGTTACTAAAACATACTAGTAGGCAATCGTAACTAATTATATCGGCGCCATCTTGCATATGTGTGAAACTTGAAAGAATAAATAAAATGGTAGAAAATGTTCTTTCCAACCTTACTCCCAGTGTTCAAATTGAGGGAAATTAATACATATTATTTAGTAGTATTATTATAAATAACTAGAAGAAAAATCATAATGTAATATAAACCTAAACGTTAACTTCCTCACTCAAATATCTTTCCTGAGTAATCGCATGAATTGTTATATCATTTGCAATCTGGTCTATGAGCCTCTTCGATGCCGCAGTGGTAGCGTCGTCGCCTTCTAATCAAGCGGTCCCGTGTTCGATACCCGGTGCAGGCACATAGTGGTTGAGATCCCACTTAAAACTGTAGGTCCAGTCCCGATTAGCCTTACTGTGCATAAAGTGGACAAACACCAAATCAATCAATCAATCAAAGCAGTGTGGTCTACAGAATATTTATCTTATTTTTTTTATAAAAGCAGTATTAAAATTAACATTTGTAGGAGTTGTATATAGTATACGACTAGCCTGATCGAGTCTTCTTGCTCACTACCATAATGACGTAATATGTAAAAATACTGAGTGCGAATTTACACTATTCAGATAATACACTGATCGCGGGCCCAACTGGCAGATGACCACCTATCGTCTTCCGGGGTGTAAACAACCTCAGTTGCGAATTAAAAGCTGTAGGGGTAACATCGCTCTCCCGTTACAAAATTGCCAAGCCTACTCTGTTTTTGTAAGTTCTTTTTATGGGCTTGTTTATAGAGTGGTTGGGTGTTTTGTGTACTAATTTTCCGTGCCTTGTGTACTATTGTCCAACTTTTATCCAGTAACGGCGTTGATCGACTCTCTCTTTCTCGTTTTACAGTTCGTTTGGCAACATGATGTATATCCGACGCTCATTTGTTTCGTCCCGCCAGCAACGTTCGGGTGCCTTGTGACACGAAAATACCCGATGACAGTCGAAGACAATTCAACTGATCGCTGATTCGTTGTTTCTCAGCCGCCATGTGGAAATGCGAGCAGTATAGTAATCTGATGTTTATGCATCTCTCTCAGTGCCAACCTGCGTGGAAATTGTTAACGTTATTATTATTACATAAGGTACCGTGACTGCACAAGTGTTGTTTCCAGTTGCGAAGGACAAAATGCTTGTTATGTTTCCGAGGGAGGAGCTAATCACTGGAGTGTAGCCACCTTAGAAGTAAGAAAATATTTCTGAGGAAACAGTGATTGAGCAAGAACCGTGCAATAATGGGACTTGTGCTTCGTCCGCTTCCTAAATTGACGGCCTCGGTGTGGCACAAAGTGGAAAATGATTGCACTAATTAGTAATGCTAGAGCGATGTCGGATTTTGTTTCCCTCGGGTGTTATGTAAACCGCTGTGTGGGCCGAGCAATGTTAGAAAGAGATCGTTTTGTAACTTTTCGCGTAGAAATTATGTTTTGGGAATGTTTTCTCCGTCAGTAGCATCTATTGTCAAAGAAAGAAATGTTTCTGTGAGTTGCTATACTCTGTCTTGGGAATTTGTGGAGCCATATCGCGCAATAACGGTAGAGAAGAGGAGAAAGCGCGCTGCTGCAAACGTCTGGTAGCTGCAGCTGCAGCTGCGTTTTCCCTCCACCTCTCACGCGTTCGTTGGTCGTTCCTTCTCGAGGCGCAGAGGACTCGTTCTAGCTCGATTGCTCCACAGATTCCCGAGACAGTGTGTAGAATAAGAAGTAACAAGGATGTATTTAGAGGGATGGGGTCCGATCACTCAAGGGTGTAGAATTCGAGATTTTCAACCCGTTCGGAAATTTCGAAAGTTTCCCGCCCCGGAACTGGTCCCGAAAATGTTAATATTTTTTCAGTGCCGAACGATGGAATTATACAAATTTCCATTTCCAATCCCGTCCAGACGAATACTTTTCGTCCTACACATCTGTAGTTACGGTAGTCAAGATGATTCTTATGCTCGTGCTGAAAACGTTCTTTCATTATAAGCTCGACATGGCAGTATTTGTCAAAAACTTGCAGTCAGCAAGTCACAAACGGCAGCATTATTTAAAATCAACTATCACCACTCGAATTGCATTGTATTTTCTCAGATATCTCGGGGGGGGGGGTGCAAAGGTTACGTTAGGACGTTCTTTGCACCGGGTGTCTCTAAAGTATCGTTACCATTACAATCAAACATAACTCTTAAACCACATGACACAGAGCAGGACGGTTTTTGCAAAATGTTCTACAGCTCAAAAAGTTTTTTTGTTGTCATTTTTGTGTTCATTTGTTTTCATTAGTTCATTGGTGTTCATTTTTTCTATGGAGGACAGCATTGTTGGGATAGTTTACTTGGACATGCTTGAACAGTACCTACTTCCCCAACTGGATGAGTTACAGCCATTCATTATGTTCTAACAAGACTGATCACAATAGGCGATCATTTTTATTTGAAAATTTACGAAAAGTAGCTATTAATTGTACATAACTCAGGGCTCATAAAGTGAACTAAAAGTAGAATGTGATATCATCTCAACATATGTTAAATATTGATGTTTGGGCATGAGTTTACAATACCGGACCACTCTCCAATTTCTATAAAATTTCGCCTACTTACTAATTTCGGTGTCCTGATGATGTATATGTAGTTCATATTTGGCGGTTAGGTTAGGCCTGTTAGGTTAGGTTTCATTAGCATAAAATGAAACAAGAATTACCTTTTAGCTAAGAAAACTATATCTTGTCTTGCCTGTTGATTTGTTCATGTTGGGAAAATGGCGTCTTCCGTGGAGCTATTGTTCTTATGGTAGGGTTACGTTATGTTAAGAAAACATAGTTTATTTCGTTTCTTTCTCGATTTCCATATTTGACCGCCAATTATTACATGCAGATTCGTGATTAGGAGGTCACAATTAGTCAGTAGGCGAAATTTCATAGAAATTGGAGAGTGGTCCGGTATTGTAAACTCGTTCCGTGGGCATGAGTTTACAATACCGGACCACTCTCCAATTTCTATAAAATTTCGCCTACTTACTAATTTCGGTGTCCTGATGATGTATATGTAGTTCATATTTGGCGGTCACTTGTTAAAATTGTACGTTTACGTGTAGAACTTGTAAAATAACCTTGCAATTTACCACGGTGATTGTCCATACAAAGCAATTCGGAACCATCTTTCTTTCGTAAATTGTTAATGGTCTTCCTTTACGCACAACAATCTCGCTGACGTCAGACGAGGAATGCCTACGAGGTTAGGTTAGGCCTGTTAGGTTAGGTTTCATTAGCATAAAATGAAACAAGAATTACCTTTTAGCTAAGAAAACTATATCTTGTCTTGCCTGTTGATTTGTTCATGTTGGGAAAATGGCGTCTTCCGTGGAGCTATTGTTCTTATGGTAGGGTTACGTTATGTTAAGAAAACAGTTTATTTCGTTTCTTTCTCGATTTCCATATTTGACCGCCAATTATTACATGCAGATTCGTGATTAGGAGGTCATAATTATACCTGCCGCAAAATTAGTTTGGTATTGACACTTGAGAACCACGTGTTGAAATCGGGTCTACGTCACTGCGGGATGGTGGGTTGCTGGCATGCGAGCCAATCAAAATCTTCCCAGTGCTTCACCCAGGCCCTGGTTACCTAGCAACAGAAAACGTTTTTCTCGGTGTTGCCGCTTATCGGGCGATTCTTCCTGCGATCAGATTTCATGTTGTTGGAAGAGGACGTGTTGTTTGTTTGTTGCGTTGCGTTACTGTGATATTTTAACCAGTCCGTTTGTTTAGTGTTTATTGAATTTAGAGCATTCTTTGTTGTATATAGCGTGTTGTTTTAGTGTGTTATTTTTTGTACATAATTTTCTGTGTTCTGCTTGAGTGTGTCGTGTGCTTGTGTGAAGAATGTCAAGCACGGGAGGCAATACTCAAGATGATAATGTACCAAAGAGGCCATGCACTAAAAGAAAAAGGAATTCTTCTCAAAGGACAAACGCGGGAGATGGTTTGTTCTGAGCGCAAATAATTTGAGCAAGAGTAAAACAATGGGGGTCGAATCATTTCTGTAAACAAAATTCTGGACAGGACTGCTGCTGCTTTCGGCGTGTCTAAGAACACTATTGTTACCATAGGGAAAGAAAAATATAATGTGGTAGAAATAAATAAATAAATAAATGCGAGGCTTCACAATTGGAAACCCCAGGAAAGAATAGGAATATCAGTAAACGCGTGACAAATTTAGATACTTTTCAGCAAGATGCTATTCTCGCCATATTTACTCTTATTATAGGAGGAAAGATCATCCCACTGTTGGGAAACTGCGCGCTTCGTTGAAAGATTCGGCATTTTTACAAGGTGGGGAAACATCTTTAAGGACATTCATAAAATATCTGGGATTCTCATGCAGAAAAAAAATAATGGACCCAAAATAAAGTATGGAGGCATATGGAGATGTGGAGGTAGAGCTCCACACATTCTCGACCTCGACCTAGGCCATATTATGGCGGTGATGTGGTTTACCAACCGCCTTTACCACAGGTTTGCCCCAGGTACTCACTTGGGCTGAGTCGACCCCGGAGCCGCTCGGGATATTTGAAAAAGTTCCACAAACCACCGCGGGTCTCACGCGTGAAAGTCAGACGCCCCACCAACTGGACTTTGTGCACTTCAGTTGCGGTATAATTGAAAGACGGGCAGACTTTAACGGCGACTTCGGAAAGAAGTTTTTATTGAAAGTGTATATACACAGAATCGATTGAAAAGGTAACCTGTAAACAATGCTCGTTTCATTAATTCGTTCATGTTGTAAGGGAGATGGAAATGAATAGAAAAAACAATAATACATTCATCATTGTTGTCATCATTGTTATTCCATTTTCCTCGAAAAACAATAACACATTTCATCATTGTTGTTCCTTTTCATAACACGTTTTCCTCGACACAGCGTCAGACGGCTGCAGTGCGTACTGTACCGCATGATATGGCAACACCGTGACGCGTGTTCCTTCAGCTCTCAATACCAAACTAATTTTGCGGCAGGTATAGTCAGTAGGCGAAATTTCATAGAAATTGGAGAGTGGTCCGGTATTGTAAACTCGTTCCGATGTTTGAAACAGTTCAGTTGTGAGGGCATATTTTTTTCAAATTATAGTGCATATTTTTTAAGACTTTAATGAACCTTTGTTAGCCGTTGGTAGGTACCGGCATAGAATAGATACGGTTTCAAATTCGTGTCAATTTCGAAAAACTACTTATTTTCAGGTTCCATGGGTTTTAAATTTTCAATTTCTACTCAATTTTCTAATGCAGTTATAAATAAATAAGGCACGATAACTCAACCAAACGCTACACGATATCACTTTTAAATTATTGTTTGTGCAAGCTCAAGTTTTAGATTACTCCATGCAAGGGAACGAATTGTGAATATTTCTAATTTCAGCCTAACCACTATCAACGGTGTTGTGAGTATACGTAGATTTTATAATGATCGTATTTGCATTCAAGCTAGCCTGACATCTAGCGAGCAGAATGTGACTTGCTATGCATGTTTTTAACGTTTCCCGAACATTTTTATCCTGAAGAGAAAACCCATCAGGAAACTTTTTTTTAGTATCTAAGAAGAGGACATGTCCGGGAAAAATAGGGCGTCTGGCACCCCTTCTCATTACTGCTGTATTCCACCCGCAAATAATCCTTGTTGGAAATAGTAGTTCAGGAAAGAGCCTTGACGGGATTTCCGAGAAATCAACTTGAACCTAAATACATGTAATAGTACAGGAACGAATAAAATCTCCGAAAACTAAGGAAAACATGAACAAATTTTTCCTGCATACTTATGTACAGTCACCGGCAATAAAAGTGGGAACCCTATATCCTGTAATACTCCCTTCTCTGCAAGGCGTTATGTGTGTTGCCTAACTCGACGGCGGTGGTGAAAGTTGTCCTTGAGAATTTGCTATTAAGATCCACTTATCGCCGTACATAATACCTTCCGGGAAGCAAACATTTCAGGATGATGATGTCCCACTTTTTTTGCCGGTGGCTGTACATAGTTCAAATATCTTTCCTACATAAAAATCCGCGTTTTAGTGTTGATATGACGAAATCGATGAAGCGACGTTGTTAAAGAATATCCATGCATAGACCGGGACCCGAATTCCAGCACTTTTGTCTATTATTGGCCTACTTGGCTCCATTTCCACGTCTGATATTGTATCTGTCTATGTCAGCAGACCTCATTATGCTAATTGATATAGTTCCTTACGTTTTTCTTCCCTTACCATAATTCCTCTTATTGAAACCCATTACTGCTGCATTCCCATTTTTAGTATGTTCTTGTTTGTCTTCTGTTAACATGGTTTCAGAGTCCCCTCTGTGATCCTTGTCCAATGCCCTGCAATAATTTCGTTAACCTATTTTGGGAAGCCGTAGTTTCAGGGAATGCTTCTTTGAAATGCTGCTATGTCTGACTTATAATTTGTTCCCTTTTGAGCTCCCCGATTCTGCTTTGAGGGGCCATGTTGCTTCCACGGACCAAAAGCTTTAATTCTTTTTTGAAAAGGTCCTCCTGAAAAGTCTGATCTCGTACTGCTTCTGAATGGTCTTTGATTCCTCCCGTGAGTTCGTCGTCTTCATGATCCTTAGGCATTAAACTGCTATGGTACTGTTCCATTATTCATGTAAAAGTAAATTTTCATTCTCGTATTGAGTTGAACTGTAGTTGCGTTCCAATTTCTTTACTTTATCATTCTGTGTCTTCGTTTCTAGAGCTTCTCTCTCTCACACTTTCTCCATCTCTCTCACTTTCTCCCTCTGTATCTCACTTTCTCCCTCTGTGTCTCAGTTTCTCCCCTCTCTCACTTTCTCCCTCTGTCTGTCACTTTCTCCCTCTGTCTTTCACTTTCTCCCTCTGTCACTTTCTCCCCCTCTCTCTCTCCATCTCTCTCACTTTCTCCCTCTGTCTCTCACTTTCTCCCTCTCTCACACTTTCTCCCTTTCGCTCTCTTTCTCACTTTCTCCCTCCGTCTCACACTTTCTCCATCTCTGTAACTTTCTCCACCTCTCTAACTTTCTCCATCTCTCTCTTTATCCCCCTCTCTCACTCTCTCCCTCTCTTTTCACTTTCTTCCTTTCTCTCACTTTCTCCCTCTGTCTCACACTTTCTCCCTCTCTCTAACTTTCTCCCTCTCCTTAACTATCTCCATCTCTCTTTCTTCCTCTCTCTCACTTTCTCCCTCTGTCTGTCACTTTCTCCCTCTATCTTTCACTTTCTCCCCCTTTCTCTCTCCATCTCTCTCACTTTCTCCCTCTCTCACACTTTCTCCCTCACTTTCTCCATCTCTCTAACTTTCTCCACCTCTCTAACTTTCTTCATCTCTCACTTTATCCCTCTGTCTCTCACTCTCTCCCTCTCTTTTCACTTTCTCCATCTCTCTCACTTTCTCCCTCTCTCTTTAACTATCTCCATCTCTCTCTTTCTTCCTCTCTCTCACTTTCTCCCTCTCTCTCACTTTCTCCCCTTCTCTCACTTTCTCCCTCTGTCTGTCACTTTCTCCCTCTGTCTCATACTTTCTCCCTCTCTCACACTTTCTCCATCTCTCACACTTTCTCCATCTCCCACTTTCTCCCTCTCTCTCTCCCTCTCTGGCGTATGTGTGGGCGGTGAGAGGTTACTTCTAGGTCTGAGCCGATAACGATGCCGATGTATCTGTATCAGCCGATATCGGAAAATATCGGTTGGAATTCATCTACCGATACCAGCCCATACTTTTCAGACATATTGGTCTTTCACGAGGTCCGAACAAATGCTGCGCGACACTTTCGCGGATTCTAATTATCCTGGAATTTAAGAAAAATAACAAGTTTATTTTTCATTTGCACCAATTTTGCAAGAAAAACTGTATTCTCTGATTTCATAACATCTATTTTAATATTCTGATGTAATTCTTGAATATTGTAAAACAAATTTCTTGATAAATGGATGCATATAATTGGAGATGAATAATTAGACACCAATATTTTGAACAAATTTTAATTATTGTAATTTTCAAGTATCAGCATCGGTGTTGGTGGGATAGCACAGCGCTCTGCGACGCCAGGGATCCCGTTGTGGAATCCAGACCTGAACATGGGTGTTCTTTGTGAGTATCCTCTCATCAATTTCATAATGTCATCACTCAATATTCATCGTCGCGATTAGACAAAAGTGGCAGGAAAGCGACGCTAAATAACAAAAAATACAAACAAAATTATCAAAGATCTTCATAATTACAATGAAATTGTGTGTGTTACAGTAAACCCTCGTTAACACAAACTCGCTTAAGACGAACACTCGGTTAACATGAACAAAATGTTGTTCCCCGCAGGGATGTATTATATATTATAGAAAGTTGTATCTGTTAACGCGAATTTCGGTTACCACGAATTACGCACCGTTTTTTAGTCCGTTGCGTCATTAGATCTCATTTAACACAAACTTTCAAAGTTTTTCATAATTTTCTTCTATTGTTCCTTTCTCTTTCCTCTTCTAGGTATGTAAGAAATCGCTCAACAATCTCTATCAACTTGTCAACAATCAATTTATACAGTATTGTAACCAACAAATTCAGATCAACAATGTGTTCAAATGTGTTTTTCTATTCTTTAAAACATAGCCAGTACAAGTATAACATCAAGATCAAGCGGGCGCGCCTGCGCAAAATTTGCGCCAAAAGTAATTTTCTTTAATTTTCTTGTGTTTCCTTTGAATTCGTCGACCTATGCTTTTTATGTATTCCTCAAAGAGGCATTTTGTGTTGCATATTCGCAGTCATTGTTACTAATCCATATGTTATACTCTGTCAATTGTTGTTTATTTCAGATCAGAATACCGTGTCGTAAAGTTTGCGCTGCGCGCCTGCTTCTGTTCTGAAATTATTTCGTCAGGTCATTGTTGAAAATGAGTCGACAAAACGTAGACGTTAGCGAAATTCAGCGTATCCTTCAAGTTTCTCGAATAGAATAGATTGATTGATTTTGATTTTGTTTTTGAGTCCGCTTTATGCACAGAAAGGCTCATCGCGACTTGACCTACTTTGGTAGCTAGGCTCGTTCCCAGGAAGGTTTGGGAGGACGGACATATCCGAAAATGTGCAAGTAATTTCTTATTATTTGGTTCAGTTTAGTAAGTTTATACGAGATATAGTGTGTGTGTTGGTGTGTGTGTGTGTGTATGCGGTGAGGGAAGGGGGAGGCGGGAGTGTGTACACAGGATATTGCCATAGACTGCCCAGTATTTTTCATATGACGTAGAGGATTTTTACTCGACTCTGTCCCTCTTGAACTTGGAATGTAAAGTGTTTGTACATAGACTTGTAACATTTAGGTTTTCAGCAGGAATATCTGTCGTAAAAAGTACTGCTGATGAAAAGCGTGGTGCGCTATAAATATGAAATAAGTTGCGTACTGTTTTTTTTTGTTTTTTTAGCATTCTAACTTGTATTTCAATGTTTCATTTATATTAACCTCAGATATGATATAAATAAATGTAGACCCAAAAACATTTAGGTTTATATTATAAAAATTCTTGCTCATAATGAATGATACTAAATGACGTAAAAAATGCGTCATGCGCCCGCTGGTGACACGATTATGAACGCGCCCGCTAGAAGGTTAAAACTTCGGTGCAATTGCTCGACAATCGCGATCCTCGCGCCAAGAATGAGCGTATACCTTGCGACGAGCTACATGACATTCGTTCAATTTATTAATTTAGACCAGACAACAACGACTCAATAACTGAGTCTCAACGATCCTGAAACGTTCAATATGTCATTAGTTCGAATTATTTGTATTGATAAACTTTGCCTGGTAACGCTGGTGACGCATGCAGATCGCTGGAGATTGAAATTTTATACCTTCAGATTTCAAATAGGATTTCAAATCATTTACAACTAACAATAACCACTTTCCATAGCAACGGCATTAACCCAATTTACACATGCGAAATTCCCCCCTTCTGTAAGAGAAGAATTATTCATTTAAACATTTACATTAACAACCAAATACAAATGGAAGAAAATGCTGTAGTACGTAAAAATGAACACAAGAAACAGTAAACTTGTTTATTGAATTGAATTTAGCACATATTTCCTGCGTATGAAAGCATCAACAATCTGTCCTCATTAAGTTAAGAGACGTGAAAAAAAACTGTCGATATGTGATCGAAAAATTACCATGCATTTAGCATGCACCTTTAATGCTATATAAGGAATTACAAAAGTCCTAATTACTTCCTAATTTGACTTAGAACCAATCTTGGACCATGCTTCTCGTTTATTTTGGCAAGTGCTATGCGTTTCTTGCACGAAAATAGATCGTTTTACATGTGCACAGAGCCCTTTTCAGACATGGCGTCGATGGCCATTTTGTAAATAACGCATGGTCTGTGGCGTGTACTAGTACCGTTTCCCGTAAGATCCAACACACGCAAGATAGCTATCTTTTAAACACACTTTGCTTAAACGTAGTAAACACGATTTTTGAGAATTTTCTTCCTCTCAAAGTCACTTAAGATAATTTAATTTCCTCACCTGGTGTGTCGGGAACGAAGAATCCAGCACGCACGAGTCCACACTTTAACTCTCTTGTAACCGAGAGCTCGATTCATTTTCAACGCTTTTTTCTGCGTTGTGCTTTTCACTTCATGCTATTATCTGCCGTTTTATCCTAACTGCAGATGTCAGATTCCTCCCGAAAGCACTGAAACCATTCTCCTTTCCTGCACTGTCGTGACATAACTCTGTTCACTCCATTTTTTTTTTCTCCCGGAAGTCAGTTTCGATCACCAGACACCCCTATCGATATCTACCATTCTTTTTCGCAGAGCACGATTGTCTTTACCAAACAACAATTTACATGATTTAGAACTTACACGTTATCAAATATGTGCATGCGTTAAAGAACCCATTGTAATGCTTATTAAGATAAACTTTTTGCTGTTAATTAACCAATGGCACCTAGACCAAGACGCTGTATATTTTATTATTTTGCGCCATAACTGCGAATTGCCCATGCGTGCAGTGACCGACACATCAAAATGTCCTTGTGCATAAGGAAACCGCGAGAAAATCGGATCTCAAACAAAGGAATTTACAATTCAAATGCGCACAACGGTCAGAGCCATCTAGCGATTCTTCGCGTAAGTATTAAAGCAACAAAGTTTTCATATTGCATAGGCATTCCACCTATCGTGAATTCTCTGCACTAGACGAGTTCATCGTCTTAGGACCTGAGTTGGGCTACTTTACCCCAGCAACACACACACGAAACTCAAGTTTCCAGAATACCTTATGACAGTTCGTCATAAATGGCGCCCAACATAGGGCTGAACCCTCACACAATACTTTTGAAACAATACTAAAGTTAGACTTACATCAAATAAACATTCATATTCTACATATTCACTAATATACATATTTTATATATACAGACATATTACTTTATTGTTTACAATATGAAACATCCCGGATCACCAACTCTGGTGACTCCATCATTCTCCAGAAAGAAGGAACCCCGCATGTGTTTTGGCGTCTTGCAGAACATAGTGGCTTGTATATTTTTGGTTGGAGCAGGAAACAAATAAATGCTTAGGCCCACCGCAACATTATACTTACTTGACTATTAGCCCGCCGCAAGCATAACCTAACTTGACCTTTACCCCATCATACCTGCCCTCACCCGTAAACTAAACATAGCCCCCATGGAACTACCTAAACAACTTTTTATTTTGCTTCTGGATTCATACTATCTGAGCTAATAACTATTGTAAATGTTTCACCTTATTTTGGAGCAATCAGGAAGATTTCAGGCTCATCTCGCATGCTAGTACGCCGCAGAAATTTCACCTACTTGGTCAACTCGCCCGCCGCAGGCTCAATCTCACTTTACCCATACGAGAAATTTTAACCTTGCTCTTCCCCTACCCCCTCTTTATTTACACTGTCCTTAACTAAAACGTCTGATTTACAGCTAAACTCCATCGTCTGTAACATTTCATCCACACCTTCCAAATTCAAATCTAGTAATCTTTTCACCCAAATTTTTACCTTGTCCTCTGAACAATTCCAAACTTTACAATTTTCTATCGACTGGTGATCCATTTTTTCTCCTGTCACACAGTCTATTAATGACAGCGTAGAATCTTTACTGTTCTTTACACAAAGGTAAGGGCCGACAAAGAGGTCACAATATTTTCTTATCACTTTATCTCCGGTACCACTTAAGGTCTGATTCTTAACGAAGACTAGCTTACCCTCTCCCACTACAGGTTTAGCATCCATCTTAGCATTATGTTGCTTCAATTTATTTTGCCTTTTACTAAGACTAGACAGATTCGCCATGACTAGCTTGTCATTCCACGTGACATTGTTAGCATCGATTCCCAGCGTCGGTAAATCGGTCAAACTCTTTGTCATGTTTAATCTCAACTCCATTGGAGAATATCCTGTTTGTGACGAAATGGAACCATTCAGAAGGCGCAGAGCTTCAGGTACTCTTTCCGGCCATTTGTTATGATTGGAATTACAGAGTATTCTCATCAAACGGTTCAATTCCGAATGATAGCGCTCTACCCAATTTGAGCTCGGATGGTACACCGGAGTGTAAACAAGTTGTACCCCCCATGTTTTCATTGCATTCTGAAAAATTTTCGACTTAAATTGTGGCCCATTATCAGAAACTATCCTCTGAGGAATCCCCAAATGAACCAAGTACACTTTTGACAATTTATTCACAATGGTATTAGCATTGCTATTAACCACCGGGTATGCCACCATGGCATAATTGGGAATAAACTTCGCTAACCAGTTGAAACATCCCAGAACCCTTTAACATGTTAAATTTACTAATACACAATATCTATATTCAAAATAGATCCCATAAATCTCAAAATTTGGCGTGTCAGATAGCCAGAAATATGTTTCTCTTACAAACACAATTCGATGTGTGGACTACTCAGCAACCTTAATTGCGACTGTGCAAGGAGAATTCACTAAAACCAGAAGCCAAATCAAACAGATGGCGACAACAGCTCCGTAAATACATGGCGCGCAATCACTGCCACCAAATGTACCACTACCATTTTTGTTATTAATCTTGGAACCGAACCAGGATACTCGCCTTAAGTAAACCAAAGATACGTTTTATATGTCTTATAATTTCACGCTGCTATGCAAGATTAATTTAAATTAATTTGTTCCCTCTTGAATACTGGTTACCATCGGGTGGCATATCTCAGATACCCCCTACCATCACCATGTCATGTATACAGAGAAATCAAACCTGTTGAATGTCGTTACTTAAACTCTCCAAAATACAGACTCCAGACGAACTTGTGTCAGGACTAAGCCGACACTAATGGCAAATGTCCCCTCGACACCCTATCGTTCTCACATTTTCTATGTGTGGAGACGTATTTTCCCAAGGACGAACAAATACAACATCCAGTGTCCCTGATGTTCCCTTGTGTTTCTTTAGAACGCCAATCAACACGATTCTACCCGAGAAGTTCGCACAAAATTTTACAATGAAACTTGCATGCACATGTAACAACAAATTCAAAATGATACTGCCCACTTAAAAGCTGTTGGTTCCAAAATGATAGTGAAGCTGCTTGACTTGTTAAATGCTCCCATTTCAAATTTCCCGCAACAGACCGTCCATCAGATATCTTTCCTGAGCTATCAACTTGACACTAGACCCCAACTGAACTGACGTTTCAAAATAAACACAAGTTAGTATTCAAATGACAATTATATTCAAAAATTTATTTTAAACTACCCAAAGACACATTCGTTATTAAATCCGTCAAACTAAATATATTATCCTTAATATTTACATTTTGTACAAAGCGAAGTTACTATCAATGATTAAAGAGTGATGATCGCGCCCATGATCTCAACAGGCTTCATCTTTGAGCAATCATACTCAACCATATGCATCCCATGCCATTTTCTTCTGACATGAGTGCGATGCCAGATCATACTAACCCTGTACCAAAGAGACAAAGCCAAGAGAAGACAAATACTCAGAATTTCCCCCAAAACTTTTGTGCTGGTACTTTTCCGAGGAGACCTTTTTGTTCTTCTCTTCCTAATATGGCTTGGATGGAGGGACACTCTTCCTCCAGCAACAGTTCGACTTACTACCAAAGTTTTCTTGGGAAGTGAGTCAGTAGGTGACTTCATTTTAACTCTGATGCGCCTCCCATATCTGACTGAATAACCAGTGCCTAATTTCATGAAAGAAACGACACATGCCATACTGGCAATTCTTTTGGGCATAAGAACACGCATAGGACCACACCTAATGCAACTTCTGGGTTCGATTACTGAATTCCTCACACCAGTCTGCAATGGATAACCAACTACTGGTATGACTACGTTGTGTACCGAATGATCTTGAACTATCGACACTAAAGGTAAGTCAATACTATTTTCCCCAACAGACACAACAGACAGGATAGATTTGTTCTGAGATGATACTGAATTTGAGTGTGGACACTGAGAATCCACCTTACTTTCCGGACACCCTGTATCAACTTGCACCGTGTGGACACGCTTACTCAACGAAGATGAACTTAGAGAACCACTTTGTTTACAACCAACACCCAGCAAAGGAATTTGCAAGCTCGGTTTTTGGAAAGATGCATCTTTTGTGCAAAAGCCGACAGGGAAAGACTCGTCTCTGTTACCCGACACCCCAAAAGACCACTCCTCGCTTATCAAATATTTTCCTTTATTATCCTTGTGGTGTTTTTGCTCTAACGTTCTGTTTCGGTTCATTTCGCTGGTACTCTGTGCATCACTTTCTGACCAGGAAGTCAGAGTGCCTGTGCAGTGGTCATGTTCGACCGAATGTGAAGTACACATGCAATTGGTGACCGCAGAAGAAGTTACAACACCATTCATCAGTTCAACTTTACTCCCTGACAAATCAAACTCCTTCGTCAAAGACTCGTGCCTTTTTTCTACCAACTCAGCCCTGTATTGAGAGACCGACAACGTGAGATCATTTAGACCTTCACTTGTCTTTATAACATCTTGCTGCAGCTCTAATATGCATTTACTGGTGCCCTCCAGATCAGACTGCAGTTTCCCCACTACCTTACTTGTATGAGCTGCAAGTTCTGTTTTGAGCAACTGATTGCTTTCATTGAGTTCTGATTTGAGCAACTGATTGCTGTCTCTGAGTTCTGATTTGAGTGACTGATTGCTTTCATTGAATTCTGATTTGAGTTCTGATTTGAGTGACTCAGTGCATTCCTTGTACCTTTCCTGACTTTGTTTAATAAAGGCGAACAAGGAATCTAATGTGACCGGTTCCTGCTCCGTTGCCATTATTAATATTAGCTTTAACAAAAGCAATTAACCAACTAAATATTAACCTACTTGAAACCCAACAAAAAATTCAATAACGCAGCCCCTCTGCACCTGAGTCCTCGTAATCTTGCGACGAGCTACATGACATTCGTTCAATTTATTAATTTAGACCAGACAACAACGACTCAATAACTGAGTCTCAACGATCCTGAAACGTTCAATATGTCATTAGTTCGAATTATTTGTATTGATAAACTTTGCCTGGTAACGCTGGTGACGCATGCAGATCGCTGGAGATTGAAATTTTATACCTTCAGATTTCAAATAGGATTTCAAATCATTTACAACTAACAATAACCACTTTCCATAGCAACGGCATTAACCCAATTTACACATGCGAAATTCCCCCCTTCTGTAAGAGAAGAATTATTCATTTAAACATTTACATTAACAACCAAATACAAATGGAAGAAAATGCTGTAGTACGTAAAAATGAACACAAGAAACAGTAAACTTGTTTATTGAATTGAATTTAGCACATATTTCCTGCGTATGAAAGCATCAACAATCTGTCCTCATTAAGTTAAGAGACGTGAAAAAAAACTGTCGATATGTGATCGAAAAATTACCATGCATTTAGCATGCACCTTTAATGCTATATAAGGAATTACAAAAGTCCTAATTACTTCCTAATTTGACTTAGAACCAATCTTGGACCATGCTTCTCGTTTATTTTGGCAAGTGCTATGCGTTTCTTGCACGAAAATAGATCGTTTTACATGTGCACAGAGCCCTTTTCAGACATGGCGTCGATGGCCATTTTGTAAATAACGCATGGTCTGTGGCGTGTACTAGTACCGTTTCCCGTAAGATCCAACACACGCAAGATAGCTATCTTTTAAACACACTTTGCTTAAACGTAGTAAACACGATTTTTGAGAATTTTCTTCCTCTCAAAGTCACTTAAGATAATTTAATTTCCTCACCTGGTGTGTCGGGAACGAAGAATCCAGCACGCACGAGTCCACACTTTAACTCTCTTGTAACCGAGAGCTCGATTCATTTTCAACGCTTTTTTCTGCGTTGTGCTTTTCACTTCATGCTATTATCTGCCGTTTTATCCTAACTGCAGATGTCAGATTCCTCCCGAAAGCACTGAAACCATTCTCCTTTCCTGCACTGTCGTGACATAACTCTGTTCACTCCATTTTTTTTTCTCCCGGAAGTCAGTTTCGATCACCAGACACCCCTATCGATATCTACCATTCTTTTTCGCAGAGCACGATTGTCTTTACCAAACAACAATTTACATGATTTAGAACTTACACGTTATCAAATATGTGCATGCGTTAAAGAACCCATTGTAATGCTTATTAAGATAAACTTTTTGCTGTTAATTAACCAATGGCACCTAGACCAAGACGCTGTATATTTTATTATTTTGCGCCATAACTGCGAATTGCCCATGCGTGCAGTGACCGACACATCAAAATGTCCTTGTGCATAAGAAAACCGCGAGAAAATCGGATCTCAAACAAAGGAATTTACAATTCAAATGCGCACAACGGTCAGAGCCATCTAGCGATTCTTCGCGTAAGTATTAAAGCAACAAAGTTTTCATATTGCATAGGCATTCCACCTATCGTGAATTCTCTGCACTAGACGAGTTCATCGTCTTAGGACCTGAGTTGGGCTACTTTACCCCAGCAACACACACACGAAACTCAAGTTTCCAGAATACCTTATGACAGTTCGTCATAACCTATTTAACCAACAAATTCACTTCTGTGTTCATATGCGTTTTTCTGTTCTTTAAATCGTACGAGAAAGATCAACTTGCACTCAGTAAGACGGGAGTCATGGCCAAGAGGAAGAAGACAGGCATAGACCTGCAAACAAGACTGAAAATCTTAAAGGAAGTAGAAATAAAATTTGAGTCCCCGGTTAGCACAAATGTTTTTAACACGAACTCTTGATTTTTCGGTCCCTTGGGATTCGTGTTAATGAGGGTTTACTGTATTTAAAGAATGGTAGTCACACACACAAACACGCAGAGAGAGAGAGAGAGAGAAAGAGAGAGAGAGAGAGAGAGACTGAAATAGCCTATCTCTCTCTCTCTCTCTCTCTCTCTCTCTCTCTCAAGAAGCTGCTTCCCTATTTTCCCTTCCTGTCTCCCTCTTTTCTTCTTTCTCTAGGACGAGCTTTAACAGACGAAATCTCCATTTATAGCAGACAATAAACATAGAAATGAGAGTTACAGGGATTTACCACAATCTTAAATCCTTTCTTTGACGTCAGAACACACAGAGAGAGCTTATGGCTATGATTCACGTGTTGGAACATTTATGTAAACAGCAACCAATAACCATAGCAGGAAAGCACTGTGATTGTTTATTCTTGCGTGTCTTGTGTGTGTGTCAAAAACCAAAACTTTTGTCCTTTATTCATAGACTTGGTGCAGTCGAGTTATATATGCTTGATTTCAGTGGCGTGCGATGGCATTTATCCTTGGGGAAGCAGACCCAGAAAAATTAAGAAACTCAAGAATATTCAAGGTCTTTCTACCTTCAAACCGATGTCTAATAAGTGGATAATTGAAGGTGTCTTTGTAATCTCATGTCATTTCGTGATAAAAATGTCCTTACGCTCGTGGATAATATGTTATTCTTCAGTCCAACATATCTTTGTATCTCTACTGTGCTCGAAAGGTTTTAATTATAATTTTGAAAAAATGCTTCGCTGATCTGCCTCAACGCTGGCAATGGAATTGGTACAAAACATCCCTCTGTACGTAGATATTTTACCGTAAAGTGTGCAACATTACTGTAGCTACAGCATCAGACCTTACTTATAGTACTGCGATTGCATTTCAATCCCTGCTGATTGGGGGTAAAAGTATCGTGCATAGAGACTGGTCTACTTGTTGGATGGTTCAAGGTCATAAAAGTTTTCATTTCTTCCTTCCTGGGTTCGGAGTGTTGAGCAAAATACACAGATGTTTTGTCCACCAAAAGATGGTGCTGAAAGTTGCCACCTCGAGAACGAACTCACTGGAAGATTTGAGACTTTTGCATTCTTAACGCACAATATTAGGAGTAATATTCAATATCCAACTGATGAAAATATTCAGACTTATAATCAACACTTAACTCGGTAACGTAAACAACTAATTAAAGAAAATAATTCTTCTAGAAACTCCAAAATATTTTTTAAACTTCATAGTTACACATCAATACAATATTACACGCAGTGAATTTCACTTTTTCAATGCGGATTATGAAGGAATAAAACACGAAGAAAATATACATAATGATGAATTGACAATTTCAGCCCATAATTGTGCTTCTTATTACAACACAGCTTTTTCAGTTGGAAAACAAGATAGATATAAACTGAAATATGAAATTATTTGATAGGATTGAGCTCGTCTTAGACTACAAGATCATTCCTTTCAGATGATAGAAAATAATAGATAAAAATAAGTAAAAGTAGAAAATTTTGCAACTGAAATACTGTGGATCATCACTGCTGGCTGTCCTGTACTGGAATGTACGCGCATACTTGAAGTAAGGGTACTTAAAGAAGGTTTGGGCAACTCCCCGTATCTCTGCAAGAGCGAAGGGGGTACACAATGAACATTTATGAACTTTATTGCCAGTATAATCAAATGCAATTTGAAACTTTTTGATCCTCCTCTTTCAAATGCTATGTAAATCATTCACATACGGTGTATAGTTCAGGAAATATAGTCGTACAAAATTGAGTTAATCTTTTTTTAATCGCCCTGTACATAAACTCCGGTTCCTAGCGTTGATCAACGTCTTTGCCGGCGTAAATATTCTCACCAAACAAAATTAAGAAGTCTAACAGGCAGATTTTCTTCCAGCCTTGTTTGTCTCTTACAGCCTGCTGCCTTTACTTATGGCGCTTAAGTGAAGATGACAGGTGAAGAAGATTTGATGGTGTTTAATCAGAACAGCGGCGCTCTGTTCACTCAACCGCCATACGGACGCTGTCTGGCATCAGCAAGATGAACAGCGTGGCTGTTGAAATAATGATGAAAGACTTTTCAGCTCCAACGTCCACAAGAAGAGTTGGCGGTTTGATAATGATGGTACGAAATAATCAATCACGCCCAAGATTTCTTTTAGCAGGTTTTAACTTGTTTCGCGGGGGATATAAATGAACGGTAGATTCAGCCAGCAACGTAGTGTTAAGTGTTAGGTATTACCTTTAAAGATACCGACGGATCCACCACGGTTCAGTTGGTAAAATGTATTGTAGATGGTAGGGCAAGAGTGACGTATACAACTTCGTTGCTCAGCGTAATGTGCGTGTGTTCCAATTTGGCAGGAACATTACGTCAACTCGGGATAAGGGGTCCCGGTTTCGATACCCGGTGGAGGCACAAGTTGTTCGGATCCCACTTTGAACTCTAGGCCCAGTCCCGATTAGTCTTACTGTGCATAAAGTGGCCTTAAAACAACAAATGAATCAATCAACTCGTGGTGATCATGCAAGACTCAACGAAGTAACCACTTGGCTTAGCTGCCCGAGTTGTAATGTTCCTGCCAAGTTGGAGCACACGTACATTACGTGTGCTCCAACTTGGCAGGAGCATTTCGTGGGGTGGCCCCCCGTTAATTCGCCCACTGCAATGTACCCCGTTCCTGTGCCACCATGGCGCACAATTGTAAATTGTCCTTAGTTCGTGTCCAGTCCCGGGCATTGCCCTACCAACCACTCTCCGGGAAACAAAAAGTCACTTTCAGGAGATGGTATGACGTTATGCAACTCAAAGTAGCAATTTAGGTATGGATTCTTTTATCCAAAAGTCTCAACGATTTCGCTGAAGGCTTCGACCAATGGGAAACCTGATGGAAGGCCAAGACGAAGATGGAGGGACAACGTTGAGATGGACGTAAAGCAAATCGGTAGGGATGGAAAAGAGTATATAGATCTTGCTCAAGATAGGGACAGATGGAAGGCCTGTGTTGCTGCAGCCATGAACCTTTAAGAAGGCTAGAGAATTAGTTAGTTAGTTAGTCTTCGACCAATTAAGGCAACAAATGGTGATGGAATGGGAAAGAGCTTCACCGACTTCCTCTCACACAAAGCCGGATTTCTCGTCTCTGTGAGAAGTTTCATTAATTAAATAGAGCAAAAAACATGACAGGCTTCATATTTTTACGTATCGGAAGGTCTAGGTTACAGATTCGAGTTTCATAGTGTTTCGGTTTGAGAGAAAGTAAATGTTCGACTCATTGTGCAAGGTAGAAAACACCTTGAAAATCCGTCAAAGACGGATTCTGCTTTAGCTACTAAATTATACCTAGACACGGAAGACGAAAAGCCGTGAGATAGAAACAGCTGATAATTTGTCATATTGAGTGTAACGAGATCATTCATGGAAAGATGACGTCATGTAGAAATGCTTTGATAAAGTACATTTTTTTATTTCTTTGTTGGAATTAACCTTTTAATGGTTCACGAAATATCCCATGGCATAAAGAACTTTTTCCTCATATAGCTATTTTGATGGGTGCAAATTTTACATATGTGCTGGTGCATCCGAACACTTTTAACTCATACATTCTTAATGACGTAGGCAATAGTGGCGAGTGGGTGCCAAAACTGGAGGGGCAAGGACAGTCTCTTGGTAGTGCGGGAACAAATGTGTGGGAGGGAGCAAATGCTCCCACGCCCCTATAATCGCCGCCTCTGGACGTAGGTAGAACAATGTTGCCTTGTAATCAAGAAGTCCGGGGTTCGAGTGGTTCGGATGCTATACTTTAAACTGTAGGTCCAGTCCCCATCACCCAATCTGAGCATGTAATGTACAGTCACGAACATTTCTGGGTTGTAGCAACACTATTGACTTTCAATGGGATCGGTACAACCCACAAGTGTCCGTGACTGTACCGGCATTCACTCAAGATGAACGAAAGATTTGATTTGTTATTTAGCGCCGATTTTCTGTCAGTCATGGCTAATCGCGACGATAAGAATGAGTGATGATATGATGAAATTGATGAAGGGATACAAAGAACAACAATGCCCAGACCGGAATTCAAACCAGGCACTCCTGGCGTTGTGGCAGTTAACGGGTTATGAACCTGCGGTCTCCCAAATGTGATGCTCGTTCCGAACTTGATTGATTACCTGTATTTTTAAAGTGGTAGACACTACATCAATCGTCCTCGGTCTCGGTGTTTTACATTGTTAATACGTTCCGCTAGACGGTGTAAATCGGGTGTAAGTTTCATGTGGGACTCCTGTAACACCTGCGACTTTGCCGCCGGCGTGATATATCGTTCCCTTATCAACGAAGAAGGCGTTTCCCAGAATTCATCACTCGAGAGCCCGGGCCAAATCCTTCTTGAATTATGTTCACGTCACGCCACTGTGTTTTCTTGCCTCCTGCGTTCCCGTCCAGAAATTGCAAGACGTAAAATAGCGATGAAACTCTCTCCCCTCGTTCCCTGGAGACAATGTGGTAGCCTGCACTGTTTTTGTATCCAAACTGTTCGGGGGGAGTCCAACGCAACGTTTCCTGCAGACGTTTTTGTTTAGTTATACGAGGGCAGTTCAATAAGTAAGGTAACTTTGTGTTCCCCTACACATATACACTGGGTGGGCCAGAAGTGTGGAACCCTCTATGAAGGACAAACGTGCCAATCTAATGTCCGTAAACATGATATGGTTGACGAGGGAAATCACCTATACTCTGTTCCGGGAATCTCTGGAGCAAGCGAACGAAAGCAAGTCTCTGCGCAAGTAGTGACTTCATAGGGATCGACCAATGAACACGTGCGAGGGAACGGGAAGCGAATGCAACCACCAGCTGTTTGCAACAGCATGTACAGTTTCGGTTCACCCGTTCTCTTTCTCCCCTTCTCTACCATTATGCATGGCCTTGCTACAGAGATTCCCAGGATAGAGTATAGAACATGCTACCAAGATGGTCCACATCTTGAAAGCCGCAATCTTTGAGTCAACGGCATTTTCTTGAGAGAGTTCGGCCAATGAACGTGTCAGAGGAATTACCTGGGGGGCCAACACGGCTGCAGCTACCAACCGTTTGCAGCAGCGCGCACTGCTTTGCTCCGTCCACTCGCTCTCTTCACTTCTCTGCCGTTACGTGCGGTCTTGCTCCTGGGACAAGCTTTAGATAATATATACGTGCTCTTAAATCTCCATTCTGTTACCATCTGTTCATCTAAACAGTTGGTTCTGACCCTCTCGAAATACAGTTCTATATCTTGTCTCAGCTATCTCTGTAGTAAGCAAATGAAAACAAGTCTCTGCCCTGACGCGAGACGGCTCCACCAATGAACACGCAAGAGGGAACGGTGTTGCGTGAAGGCTGTAGTGTTTTGCTCTGACCACTCGATATCCTCCCCTTCTCTGATTCTCTGACGCTATGCGCAGCTTTGCTCCAGGGATAGTTGGGACAGGGTATATATATGTGCCTGATAGTAGCATTTCGAAGGCATTTCGTGGTAGTTGAACCCCCAAATCTCTCCACCTTGCCACAACCGTGAAAACAACCAACTTTGAATAAGTGTCCAGTATGACTTCCAACTCTTTTGACTGCTTTCAGAAGCTCTATTTCGTTCCTTTTTTAAACGCTTCAGACTTCTTCGAAAGAGTCCTCAGCTTGTCAACAACGTTTGTCCTGCTGTAACGTCTTGTTTCTGTTGCTTGTTATTGTCCTTTCGCGAAAGTTTGGGTACAAACGAAGCCCCAATAATGATTTGCCTAAAGTGTGTTGTTCTTTGACCCTCTTCGACATTCTCCTTTGTGTCCGCGATTCCTTACAATGAAAGATAGCTTTTGTCAAACTTTCCTCTGGTACAAATTGAATAGGCATTTAGTTTTCACGTCAACACACTACAGGGTATCTTGTATCAGCAAAGTGAGACATTTGTATGACGTAAAAGCCATGTTTTCGTTTTCTAGCTCCTTGTCCGTCGCACGTGGTAAAATGAAACTTGATAAAGAAGTGAAGGCAACAGTAGGAATTATTCGAAATAACAATTTCTATTGTGCTACAAGCAATGGGTTCAGATAGTTTTAAATGTGTGTAAAGTGCGCGTCAAATCTCTTGCATATGGCGATAGCCAATAGCAGCGTTTTGCAGCGGTGCCATGTCGAAATCTCACACGGAAAAGAGACAGCGTGGTTGAACGAAACGTCTTGTCACGGAACTAGGCAACGCCGCACGTCTGTGATTCGCTGGTGCCGTTCAAGGCCATATGCAGGAGATTTGGCGCGCACTGTAGGAAGCTAGAGATGGATGAGGATCTAGGAACATTGCCTTTTAAAGGCTCACATACCCCTCCCTGTCCCGGATGTCTCTGCAACAAGGTCGCACATAGCACGCATGCCCGTTCCCTCTCACGTGTTCATTGGTGGAGCCATCTCCCGTCAGTACTTGCGCAGAGAATTGTTTTCGTTCGCTTGCTCCAGAGGTAAAGTTATTTTGGTGGATCCTGTAACGACCGCCATGTTAGCTAAATTGCACTCGTATATTGGAATCTCGTATCTTATTTGAATGCAAGTACTTCCAAGTTAATAACTTGCAATAAATTATTTATACTTAATTGTTTTCATAATCCATGTACACTGGCTGACAAAAAAAGTGAAGCACCCAGAAGGAGTGGTCGAAGATTACCCCGTTTCGGTATACATGTATACCATTGATGTGTGAGTAAATGATTAGATGTACAAGGATCTGTAATGTGTAGAACGCCCACCAGAGGGCATTTGTGACGTCACCTCCTGTTGCTGATAACGTGGGACCAGTCACCTGCTGTCAGTCAGACAGTGCAGCACGAAGTTCAGAGAGGAAAACGAAGCACCGGCGATGCCTCGCAGACGTGTTAGACAGCCAATCCAGCAATTGACAGCATTTGACAGAGGCCGCATTGTGGGACTGCATGAGGCGGGTTGGTCGTATCGGGCAATTGCCAGGCATGTGGGCCATTCAGATGTCACAGTGGCCCGATGTTGGTATCAATGGGTACATGAGGGCACCCATGCACGTCGTGCAGGTTCAGGTCGACCAAGAAACACCACCCCGAGGGAGGACAGTCGTATGGCGCTCCAAGCAGTGCGGGATCCCACAACTTCGGCACCCGTCATCCGAGAACATGTACTGAACACTCTACAACATCCTGTGAGTTCCCGCACAGTGTCTCGACGACTCGCATCCGCCGGGTTCAGGTCCTACCGCCCCATGCGCCGGTTGCCGTTGACGCCACAACACCGACGCCTGCGGTTGCTGTGGTGCCGTGATAGGGAGGCATGGACAGAGGGCGAATGGCGTCGCATCATGTTCAGTGATGAGTCTCGCTTCTCCATGACCTCCGATAACCATCGTGTGCGGGTGTGGCGGCGTCGAGGGCAGAGGGCACATCCTGCCTACATTGTGGAGAGACGCACAGGTGCGACCCCTGGCATCATGGTGTGGGGAGCCATTGGATATGCGTTCAGGTCACCTTTAATAGTGCTTCGGCAGACTTTGACGGCACAGCGATACGTCACAGACATTCTGCGTCCACACGTCCTACCCCTTATGACACAGCACCCTGGGACAGTGTTCCAACAAAATAATGCATGCCCACACACAGCCCATGTGTCTATGGACTGCCTAGAGCATGTTGAGGTCCTCCCGTGGCCAGCACGATCTCCGGACCTCTCCATCATTGAACATGTGTGGGATGACATTGAACGGGGACTCCGTCCTAGTGCCAACCTGCGGGATCTGGAGGGACAGCTGCAACACCTGTGGACGAACGTGCCTCAGGAGAGGATCCAAAGGCTGTTTGACACTATTCGGAACCGCATAAGGGCATGCATTGCGGCCAGAGGGGGTGAGACACCCTACTGACCTGGCGCCACCATTCCACCTGTAACTGCTAACGGCCTTGACTCTTGCATCCTATATTGTAATCAGTTCAATAAAGCAACATGGACTTTCAGCATATGTAGTTTCATTCACGTCCAACCATTCCTTCTGGGTGCTTAACTTTTTTTGTCAGCCAGTGTATATATATGTGTTAAATCTTATGTTGTTATATTATTCGCGTATTTTTGCAACATTAATTTAGAATTTATGGGCTAATTATTGGACCATTATTGTAAATAGTATATGCAACGTTTTCATTATTTCTCAAATTCAAGATTATTTCTATCTTTCACGCAAATGTTGTTTAAGCACCTGTTAGATGCATTTCTTCCTAATACCGATATTTCACAACAATAGTCAAGAATGAAGTAATTTAGTCTTCATTATAAATCCGTGAACTAAATCTTAATTTAATCATTTTATGTGCAAGGGCAAATATGAATTATTATATAAAATCATTTTCGTTATTTCTCCATGGTTTAATATTATAATATTATAGCAAAGCAATTCTCCCTCGCTTTCAATAATATAGCGTTATCTTTGTAATGGTCGGATTTTCCATTAGTGGTTTTGGTATATTGTATTAATTAATTGCTGGCCAGCTACAAGGTGTAGGGTTAAGTAATATGTTTCCATGAGTGTACTTTTATGTTATTATTGCATGTAAGTGTCTGTGCTTATTGGATTGTGCTTTACTGGATATTAGATTCCCCTGTTTTTCATCTCCTCGGTTGGGGGAGCTAGCTGTCTTACAAAAGACCGTTGGCAGTGGAATTTTTCATGCTACGGGGTCCACGTCCACGGACGTTTACCCCGACTATAAAAAAGGCCAGTGGGCTTTAGAAAAAAACTGTTTTCCCATTGATCGACGAAAGAGGAACGTCTCCTCAAGTTTATTCCACTTTTGGTGTCTAGACTTAATATAATAATGTAGCATTTGGTGTAAGCCAACCCCTGTTACTGTCCCAAGTCCCCTTTTAGAAAAAGCTTTGAATATGTGGATATTTCCGTATTGAATAATTGATGCCCAGAAGAAAGAGAGAGGGCGTAAGTAAACGCATTTGTAATGAACGGAATATCGTTTAAGCTGAGGGTAGGCCCGCAGAGATAGTATGCTAACTCTGCGGTAAAGGAAGTGCTGATGGTGTAAGCCATAGGTGCGCAATTATGCTAAATTAAGGAAATTGGTTGATTATGTAAATTCACACATGGAAACGCTATGTAAATATGTATATATATATATATATAACAACGTAAAATAAACCAATATATTCTACTAGAAATGATATGATTCCAAGAACTACGGTACTGTCCATTTAAAGCCAGTTGTTTATTCACTTGCTGTACATGTGTAAACGAACCAGGGACTAAAAAATATAACTTCTTATGTGAAACCCCCCTTTTGTAATTCCGGCGCAAAAAACAAGGGACAAGGGGGCCGAACTTTCACATCTTATATGCTTTTTATTTTCGGAGTGGGGAATGATGCTACGTGTAAATGGTGACGTCAAAAGTTCCACGTTGGCATTCTTAATTGCTGCCAACCTTAACCAAAGTTTACTATCACTAATTAGCATTGAACTGTCATATAAATTATCAGCTTTTCTTGTGGTGTTTTTATGTTATGAGTTGCTAGCATTGTATAAAACTCTGCCTCGCGCCTGGGTAAGCATGTTGAGGTCTTGCTATCAACGGTGAAAGCGGTGCGCGGATTCTCTCGTGATAAATAAGTTACTTATCACTGCCTACGAGCGAGCAGGATTTTTAACTTGTGCGAGAAAGTATGTTACGCGCGCGATTCCTAATTAAAGTTTTTCGACATTTTAATTATAAAGGATTTTATTTTATTTGCTGTCACATGTCAAAATTCGGTGGCTACCTGCCTAGAAGATTGGGGATCGCCTTAATCCCGATCCTTGGGTGAACACTCGTGGTTCCAACTGTCGAACCGGCGCAAGGAGCTAACTAACTAACTAACTAACTAACTCCCTAGCCTTCTTAAACCCGAAGGTTCATGGCTGCAGCAAGTTCTATATACTCTTTTCCATCCCTACCGATTTCCCTTAGATCCATCTCAACGTTGTCCCTCCATTTTCGTCTTGGCCTTCCTACAGGTCTCTTACCATCAGGTTTCCCAACAAGAATCCTGTCAACTCCTCTTTCCTCTCCCATTCGTGCCACATGCCCTGCTCACCTAAGTCTTCTTGATTTAATTATTCTAATAATATCTGGACATGAATACAAATTATGTAACCTTCTCCACTCACCTGTCTCCTCATCCCTTTTAGGTCCAAAGATTTTCCTAAGGATCTTATTTTCAAATACTCTCAATTTATGTTCCTCTTTCAATGTAAGGGACCAACTTTCACATCCATATAATACTACAGGCAAAATTACTGTTTTGTATATTTTAACTTTTAGTTTCTTAGATATTAAACGAGAAGACAAAAGTTTATGAAGAGAGAAGTAACATGCATTTCCTGAATTAAGCCTACTTTTTATTTACTCTTTAATATAATTTTCATTTGTTCATATTACTCCTAAGTATTTGAATTTGGAAACTGGTTGAAACAAGTTGTTATCAATAATTAGATTTTGATTATTACCTAACACTTGGTTTCGGCCTGTAAGCATATATTTAGTTTTCTCTTTGTTAACTTCCAAACCTATCTCTTTAGCAGTTTTGAAAAGTATATTAGCATTATTCTTAATTGTATTCACATCATCCCCCAGTAAGTCTACATCATCTGCATATGCTAACAACTGAGTCACACCATTTAATTTTAGTCCTTCTTTAGTTTCTTTTACCTTCCTAACAGCATATTCTAAGGCAAGGAGCAGTGTTGCCAATTCGTGGCTCCATACTCCGGAGTTACATACTCCTTACGGATTTGTTTGAAAGTTGCAAATTGAAGCATGTCAATTAGAATATACGTATAGAGAATCTGATATAAATGAAGTAGTCGTGGGGATATATACAACTTAATGATAAGAATAGCCGGACTCACAATTCTTAACTGAAAATAGCTTCATTAATTAATAATATAATTAGATACTTTTCTTGGTCAAATTTCAAAACCTATGACACTGTTCTCAAATATTGAGGAACGTCACCACCACTCTTCTCATACTTGTTAGTCCGAGCGCCATCTTCTTGTTCAATGAAAACACATTTCGTCCGCGTTACACCTTCCAAGTTAATTTTTATCCCACGAATCATGTCATTACACTTTTCTGTCTCGTCATTAAAGCTTTTTACGAGATCTGCCGCTCTTTCATGTGGCCTACCTGTAGCTCATTGTTGATTTTATGGTTCCAGCCTTCCACTGCATTGTTAGTCCTGTGTCTCCTGTTGAAATAGTTCCAAGTCTCTTTTGGCAGTAAAGAGTTTTCGAAGAAAGCACAAGACTTTCCTTTCTCTGTCTTAATTATTACCATATTAGCTGATTGTTGGCGTTTCCCGGGTATTTTTTTTATCCCAATCTTCTATTAGACAGGAAAATAATGAATTCTAATGTCATCGTGAATGTCACCAATTAGCTTAGCGACTCCGAAAACTATGGATTCGACACTAATGTAGGTCATTTTTTAAATTTTATTTTTCGCCCTCTCTCACGCCCTCACCGATAGGTGATGAACTTGGAGTTGAAGGGCATTCGCAGTGTCACTATTCATCTTAGCGACCCCGAAAACTATGGGTTCCACACTAGTATCGGTTGTTTTCGATTATTTTTACATTTCACCCCTTCCCAACCCCGCCCCTAGCAGTGCCAGGGGTGTCTTACCCCCACAGTATTTCTTTCCAGATTGTAAGTCATATGTGTACCAAGTTTGGTTGAAATTGCTCCAGGCGTTCGAGAGTTATGCGGTAACAAACATATACACACACATACATCCATTTATATATAGATAGATAGATTTAAAACAACTGCACTTTCAAGACATTAACACACGCATTAAAGATTACGTGGACAGATGAAAAAGGTAAAATGACCTTGGAGGGTTTTAAAAACTAGAGACCATTATTGGTCAATTACGTTGGCTACGGTTGTTGCTAGGCTAACTACACTCTCTCCTAGGATTGATTGAATCAATTGGTTTGTTTTACTAAGTTTTCTTCTGCCACTTTTCGCTAATCGCGATGATGAGGGTGAGTGATGATGTGATGAAATTGATGAACGAACACTCACAAAGGACACCCATGCCCAGGTCGGGATTCGAACCCGGGGCCCCTGGTGTAGTAGCACGCTGAGGTACATCGCAGAGCTCGGCACTCTCAACTGGGAATCCATGGAGGAAGCGAACAAAAACAAGTCCTCTTCGCAAGCAGTGACTCGAGAGGGCTTGACCAATGAACACGTGAGGGCGAATAGAGTTACGGTGCGAAACGTGGCCTGGCCCAGCTACCACTGCTTTGCTCACTCGCTTTCTCCCCTTCTCTGCTGTTACGCGTGGCTTTGCTCCATAGACTCCTGGAACAGACTGTACCTGTCTCTCTCGGTCACTACCTTTATTTGCTTTTGAAAGCAGCTGTTTTAGTTACATATTATTTTATGTGTTCTCAATTGTGACCACTGTTAGCAATTAGGACTGTTCACAATTAGAACCAGTGATGTGCCGTAGACTATACGTTTACGTCTACATGCGTTGTCTACACGTAATCTACGCGTAGATTACATTGGGTTGTAGTTTACATAGACTATGTAGACAATCTAAAATGCATTAAAATTAATTTTCAAGGCTTTCATGAAAGGAAAGTGACATTTTCAACTATATTGGTTCCTAACGAAATGAAAAGAATCATATTTACAACAAAATTTCTTTTTTCTTCTATTATCAACTATTGATAGAAGATAAATAGTATGCAAAAAACAACAGATGGCAGTCGTGAGGCAAGAGTGGTCTTTTTCCCATAAAACACTAGAATATTTCCTATATTAGGTTTCTTCCAGGGTGAGAAATTGTTCGAATATGGAAGAAAGAGTATGAAAAGTTCTCCTCACACATCAGCAACTGATATGCAATATAATTTTATTTTAATTTTACGACGCCCTTTGCTAAGTTATCACCTTTCGCCATGTTGTTTACATAGATTACGTAATCTACGTGTAGGTATAAAATAGTCTACGTGTAGAATGTAGACTAACGTTGTTTACGCGTAGACGCACGTCACTGGTTAGAACACAGCCGAGGATTAACCGCAGGTGCTGGGTTGATATGACGTCAGTGGCTCGACGAGACCGTATCGGTCTCGGAGACATGAATTATTAACCTTCTATCTGGCCTATGCCAGTTGGCAGACCACGGAGTATGCCACGACCTTTCCAAGGAGAAAAATTCCTTTGTAGTCGGAGACCAAGCTGTGCCGGACACAACCGCCCGGAAGTGGTACTTGTGGATATTGCCTCTGATGAGACGCAACACGATCAGACGCTCGCGTTGCTATGACAACTAATTAGTGTTGTTTACGAGACGTCGCCAAGTGGCATCGTTGCTTGTTTCGGGAGGATATTGAGAGGACTTCAAGGGAACATGCTTCCGGGACTTTTAAATCCATAAACCTCCGATTGGAAGCTCTGAATTACTACGAACTAACCGGGTACTTTGTTGCCGGGATGCAAATTAATCATGTAGTACAAGGTGAAGCTGGACAAGTCCATTGTGGTAAATGTGACATTCAGACAAATTTAAAACTTACATTCATTTTTTAAATATTTTCTTAGCACCTTCAAATATGTAATTCTATCAATTCTTGTAATTTAATTTTCCATGATGAAAGTTATTTGATTTCAGAGTATTCATTCCTCATCTTAATTGTCAGCTACAGAAAATATATATTTTATTGCATATATTGTATATTGACGGGTGTGACACTTCTGAGACATGACTATCACCTTCCTCAGTCTTTTACAAAAACTGAAACAATTTTAATTTATTTTCACAAAGCAAACTTTAACCGAAATTTAGATGCTTTTAGATCCAAAAAATATTACTACATACTTTCTTCATTAAACATTTTTTGTCTGTGATGGGTGTGACAAATTTTGTGATGGGTGTGACATCATGCATCAAAATTATCATAATTTTCTTCAAGCTAAGATTTGTTTCAGAAATGAAGTAGGATAATTCAGAGCTTAAGATATAGAAACAAAAAGTGAGACAATTAAAACGAAATTAGAATTAGTTTTCTTATGGCATAATACTATATCATAATGAAACTAAATTAAGTGGAAACACCACACATAAAACCCCGTTTCTACCATAAAAATTAATTGATTTGAAACATTTAAACTAATATTTGTATTAATAATTCCAAATTCTGCATAGTTTTCCCTTTAAATTCATACACAGGGTGTATCATAAGTGATGGTCATAAATGAAACCAGAGATACAACGCGTCAAACCCAGACGAAAGTTCCTCTTCCACTTTTCCGAGAGATGCTCAGTGTCGGAGCTAGACACCACCGAAAGTGTGGGAAAGTACAGTCCACACCTCTGTAGGGCGAGTACTATGGCAGTTAGAAAGGCGGTTCCAAAGAAATCATAAAGGAATCTTATGCGCTCTACCAGAAACTCACCATGGGAGATCTGTGGGACCTATGCGGAATGGACTTCCCATAGGAAATGGGGTTCCCCGTAGAAAGAATACGTGAAAGAGCTATCTGAGGAAGCAGCTGGACGTCAATTACATGATATCCAGATACCATTCACAATTACGGCAACACGATAGACGAAACCGGGATAATTTTAGCATGGTTGCGTTGCCGGAGGGGCAATGGAGCAACACCCCGACAGTAAATGCAAGCAAAATGCTCATTGGCGAACGAATGTCATGGGAAAACATTGTGCTTAAATGTGACCTCACATGAGAAACAGTTTCAAGGAAGGTATTTAAAAAAATGCCCTGAACACGTAGGATACACTTTACTTCACAGGTAGAACACTGTACAAGAAGTTACAGCAAGTGCTCAAAATGACTTCCGTTCATTTCCACACAACAGCGCAACCGTCGGTGTAGTGAATTCCGCACTATTTCCAATATCCCCGGTGTATTTCGTATTTATGCACATGCATCAATCACATGTTCCTCTAACTCGGCAACATTATCGACAGGAGAGCTGTACCCCATGCTCTTCATGTTACCCTAAATAAAAAAAATCCAATGGATTTAAATCCGGTGACCGTGGTGGCCACAATACAGGCAACGCACGACCTATCCGGTGCCGACCATAGCATCGCGTAGGGTGCCGTCGCACAGGTAAAGCAAAATGTGCTAGTGCCCCATCGTGCATGAACCACATACACAACCGCTGGTGAAGGGGAACATCTTCCAGGAGGCGTGGAACATGATTACGTAGGAACTGAAGGTACCACGACCATTGAGTTTGGGTGGCAGGTTGTGAGGTCCCAATATGAAATCACCTACCACACCCATCCACATATTCAAGGTGAAACGTTGCTGATATCATGACTCAAACATTTCATGGGGATTTTCGTCACACCACACGTGAGTATTATGAAAGTTCACAATTCCGTCACTAGTGAATCCAGCTTCGTCTGTGAACAAAATGTCATCAAAAAAGCGGGGGGTGGGGGGAATGCAAGTTTTTGCAGCATCCACTCACAAAACCTAACCCTGGCCTCGCAATCCGTTGCTTGGAGACCTTGTACACATTTGAGATGGTACGGGTAGAGCAACTGGCGGTGTAAAATGCGCCACACACTGCTGTGAGAAACACCTCGCTCCTGTGCAGCGATCCTCCTAGTTAACGTCCCTGGTGCTTCTTCAACGTGCTGTAAAATGCTTTCCTCTTCTTCCACTGTGATACGTGTTGGCTTACCGCTTCTTTCTCCATATTCAAAACTCCCGTGCTCTCGGAGGCGTTGGTGTAATCTTATGAACACGCGACGATCAGGGTGCCGTCGGCGAGGAAAAGCTTCCTGGTACAGGCGTGCAGCCTCCACTGCATTGCCGCCTGCTTTTCCGTAGAAAAAATGCATGTCCGCATATTCCTCGTTAGTACACACGTTCCATTTGAACCGCGAAGTGCAGGCACTTCACTGACATACACTGTTGTACGTATTCCGTCTCGAACAGACACACTTACTGAACTACGTCTCGGTGTGCCTTCTAGCCTTGACGCAAGTCACGCTGCCCCCTGACGGTAAAGATAGGAACTACGCAAATTACGTATTACGTAATACCAGTAGAACACGACGTACCTTTTACGTGATTCAAAAGCACCTACAGTACAGTGATTTCCAATAACGTCATATACGTTTTGATTAGGGATGGTATCGAGACGAGACGAGACGAGACTTTCCTTGGTCTCGGTCTCGTCTCGAGTTCCAAAGGGTGATCTCGTTCTCGTCTCGTCTGCAGAGAGGTCTCGGGCTCGGTACCATCCCTAGTTTCGATTAACAATACATAGGTATGTACGTATGTATCGTGCCTACATCATGCATTCACACCACAACACTACTGTGTCACAGTGCCGAAGTGGTAAAGTGTTCGTCTAACATTCAGTAGGTTGAGGGTTCAACTCCCGTAACCATAGGAAAACAAAATTCATTTTACCACTGTAGGTATTGGTATTGTTTCTTCCATCTTACGTATTCTCTTTTTTGTACGGTTGTTTCTTGCGTCACAAAGGTGGGATGGAGGTTTTTCCATGGGCCCTCGTCGACTCCCTTCACACATCATACTCTGTCCATCTTTTACAAACTACCAATCACAGCTAAACACTGTTTTCCCATAACAATCGTCAGCCAACGAGCATTTTGCTTGCATTTACTGTCAGTGTTGCTATGCCCATTGCCCCTCCGGCAACGCAACCAAATTATCTCGGTTTCGTCTATCGTGTTTCCGTAATTGTGAATGGTATCTGGATATCATGTGATTAACGTCCAGCTGCTTCCTCATATACCCTTTTCACGTATTCTTTCTACGGGAAACCCCATTTCCTATGGGGAGTCCTTTCCGCATAGGTCCCACAGATCTCCCATGGTGAGTTTCTGGTAGAGCGCATAAGATTCCTTTATGATTTCTTTGGAACCGCCTTTCTAACTGCCATAGTACTCGCCCTACAGAGGTGTGAACTGTACTTTCCCACACTTTCGGTGGCGTCTAGCTCCGACACTGAGCATCTCTGGGAAAAGTGGAAGAGGAACTTTCGTCTGGGACACAATGTGATGACAATGAATTGAAATAATGACGTCAATAAGCAGAGAAGAATGCCTTCTTCGAACAAACATAGATTCTTTCCTTTACACAGCAGAATTATGTAGAATAAGAAGTAATTAAAATAGCGGTGGATAATTTGCGCACAATTATCTTTGCCGTTGACTGTACAGTGTCTCTCAAAAGTTTTAGGACAACGACATTTTAAACTAGGCAACCCAATTTACACAAGGCGTTGTTGGGTTGCGTGTACAGTTAGGCTCAATTTCAGGGTTGCCACATGCACAAAAGATATTTATAAAATACGCGAGAGAAATAAAAACAAGTACTATTGTATAAAATTATTAAAAATATCACTATTATATCGCAAGTGACAAAATTCTTTCTCAAAGAAAAAAAAATAGGTTTTCTAGTATTTCATTGCTGATGAGTCTACAGAAAGGAAAGGAGGTGATAGAAAACGAAAGGTGACAAAGGAGAGGAGAAAGAGAAAGCGAAACGAGAAGAGGAAATGTAGAGGAGAGAAGAAAGAATGGATAGACGAGGAGAGGAGATGTCGTGAGGAGAATGGAAAAAGGTTCTACGAGAGATGAGGAAAATGGAGCGAAGAAGAGAGAAGAGAAGAAAAACGAGATGAGAGAAGAGGGGAGTGGAGAGTAGAGTAAAGGAGAGAAAAAGAGAAGAAGGAAAAGACGAGTGCAGTGGAGTCGGAAATCTAAGACAGGAAAGGAGATACGAGGAGTGGAGATGAGTGGGATGGAGATAAGATGCGAGTAAAGTAGGGAAATCGATATGAGATAAAAGCAGAGCAGAAGGAGAGGAGAAGAAGGAGAAGGAGAAGAGAAGAACAGAAGGGACTGAAGACATGAGGTAGTTGCAGAAATTATCGTCTCAGCGTAAAGAATTGATACATTGGTCAAATTATCGTCATGAAACATTCAATAACATTTTGAAATGTATTGGAGAATGTATTAGATCGGTGCGAAATGCCTTTTGGCTTAGTTCAGAGCAAGATAAAATCTTCCATGTAAGATCTTTGATTTTACTTGCGATTATACCACTAAAAACATGAATGTAATTTTAATATTTATAAGAATTAACCAACTTTTGTCCACTTCTCGGTTTGTTGAAATGGAGATTTTGTAATTTAATATTTCCCCTCCCCCATCGTTAATTCCAAACTGAATAATTCCGTTTCACATGGCGTGGACAATGAACACAATGAATGGGATAGGTCTAAAACTTACGAAAATTTTCTGCCATCGGAAGGGTTTGAACCTACGACCATCAAATTGACAGTCCTGAACGGTAAACACTACCCTACAAGCTTTCGCTCCTGAAAGTAAGTAGAAGGAGCCAACCAATGTGAAATGTAGATGCAACTCTCCTCCTACATGTAATGTGCAAACAATATTTGTTTGCAACAAAGAAAACGAAGGTAGTACGACTCGGCGAAATTATTTAATGTAGAATTGCACATGATGAAAGCTTTTCATTCTATATTTGTGGAGGTTTCCTTGCATTGAACTCGAGTGGGAAAAGAGGTAAACTTAGTATGTCCTGAATTGCCACAAATGTAAATAGTTATTTCATTAATATTTGTCAATGTCTTTGAAGCAGTACACAATTATCGTTAGAGTATCATAATTCACGATCGTATACATGAAAATATCCCTTGGAACGTGTGTCAATTCATTTATTTGTTTATCTTTTTTATAAATTCCATATGCAGAACAATGTAGCCACTATACACTGCTATTACAAATAATGTTACCATACTCTTGTTTAATAGAAGGGGATTTAAAAATAGAAAAAAAAGAAAACCTAGTATGGAGGATCGAACCTGGGACCGCAATCAATGCTTTCAAGAACTCTAACTAATATAGTACGTCCTTTTTTTTCCCTTGGAGCAACAGTTCTTAATTATTCTGTCGCGTCAATATTGTAAACGTTATCCTGCAAAAATATGTTCTATACTCTGATATAGCTCTGTACTTCTAGAATTACTCTATACACATGCATTTGAAATTTAACTCTTAATTTATTTCTTCGTTGTTAGTATATCTAACCTTGTGAATATATTTTATTTGTAATTTTATAACGGTTACATGAACATCTACGAAATAGTTCCTTATAATAACCTCCGGTTGACCAAGTTGCCAATATAAACAAATGGAATACAGATTGTCTTGGAGCTTACATTGTTAAAAAGAAGCGGATACATGTATTACTATCCCAATAGTTATCCCAATACTCTTTCAATAAGTTTTCTTGCTTGTCGGAAATTATCACTTAAACTATTGCATGTTGAGCTAGTTAGTGCCCACCTAGCCGCCTCTGATGAAATCTATCATTCTTCAGATTTTCTTTAAAATTCCACTCTGGTCACTTGTAACTTGCTGGGTGCAGACAAGTGTTTTGCGATAAGAAGCGGCCTTGAATAGCGTGAGTGAGTCACTTTGAACGCCAACAAGCTGCGCTACCAAGCTTGTCTGCCTTTGAAAACTCTTTTTTTTTTCACCGTTTCCGAACGCGATAGCTATTGCAGAAGTGTATATTCTCTCAAAAAAGCAAGAAAGGAAATTAGACCAATGTTCTCCCGTCGTTTAAAACCAAATATTATCTATTAAACGAAAAGTTCACGATTGTCAATAAACCTATCTGAGCATAAGGTGGATGTAAATAATAAATTTAATAGAAAGATTCTCCAAAATTTCTGTCCCACTGTCTACATCAGGCCAGTACCCAGGGGTGGGGGGAGGGGGCATGGGGACCATGCACCCTCGAACCCTGAAATATTTTAATGTGAACCTATCGATAACTACGAAAATAACATCGTCGATTTTAGAAATGTGTAAACATTTCAATTTCCAGTATCGCAGGAAAAGAATATCGTCCTGCAATGTTCAAGCCTCTAGGTATTTTCCATTAATAATGTCTAATCACAATAATAAGTTAGAAGAAATAACTCGCATTTTCACAACTACCAATATTCTCGTTTTTCTTCATCACTTCGAAAATTATATGTCGAAGATATCTGCTATACTACAAGAAAGCAATTCAAAATTAAAGTAAAAGTTAAACTACATGTATACCCAACGACATTTACAATATTGGAGGGACAGAATACTTAAAAATTATTGCTTCAATCGAAGATAAGGGCGTGGTGTAGTGGTTAGAGTATTCGGTTAGGCTGCTAGCGGTCCCAGGTTCGATCCTCCATTCTAGGTTTTCTTTTTTTTCTATTTTTAAATCCCCTTCTATTAAACAAGAGTATGGTAACATTATTTGTAATAGCAGTGTATAGTGGCTACATTGTTCTGCATATGGAATTTATAAAAAAGATAAACAAATAAATGAATTGACACACGTTCCAAGGGATATTTTCATGTATACGATCGTGAATTATGATACTCTAATGATAATTGTGTACTGCTTCAAAGACATTGACAAATATTAATGAAATAACTATTTACATTTGTGGCAATTCAGGACATACTAAGTTTACTCCTTTTCCCACTCGAGTTCAATGCAAGGAAACCTCCACAAATATAGAATGAAAAGTTTTCATCATGTGCAATTCTACATTAAATAATTTCGCCGAGTCGTACTACCTTCGTTTTCTTTGTTGCAAACAAATATTGTTTGCACATTACATGTAGGAGGAGAGTTGCATCTACATTTCACATTAGTTGGCTCCTTCTACTTACTTTCAGGAGCGAAAGCTTGTAGGGTAGTGTTTACCGTTCAGGACTGTCAATTTGATGGTCGTAGGTTCAAACCCTTCCGATGGCAGAAAATTTTCGTAAGTTTTAGACCTATCCCATTCATTGTGTTCATTGTCCACGCCATGTGAAACGGAATTATTCAGTTTGGAATTAACGATGGGGGAAGGGAAATATTAAATTACAAAATCTCCATTTCAACAAACCGAGAAGTGGACAAAAGTTGGTTAATTCTTATAAATATTAAAATTACATTCATGTTTTTAGTGGTATAATCGCAGGTAAAATCAAAGATCTTACATGGAAGATTTTATCTTGCTCTGAACTAAGCCAAAAGGCATTTCGCACCGATCTAATACATTCTCCAATACATTTCAAAATGTTATTGAATGTTTCATGACGATAATTTGACCAATGTATCAATTCTTTACGCTGAGACGATAATTTCTGCAACTACCTCATGTCTTCAGTCCCTTCTGTTCTTCTCTTCTCCTTCTCCTTCTTCTCCTCTCCTTCTGCTCTGCTTTTATCTCATATCGATTTCCCTACTTTACTCGCATCTTATCTCCATCCCACTCATCTCCACTCCTCGTATCTCCTTTCCTGTCTTAGATTTCCGACTCCACTGCACTCGTCTTTTCCTTCTTCTCTTTTTCTATCCTTTACTCTACTCTCCACTCCCCTCTTCTCTCATCTCGTTTTTCTTCTCTTCTCTCTTCTTTGCTCCATTTTCCTCATCTCTCGTAGAACCTTCTTCCATTCTCCTCACGACATCTCCTCCCCTCGTCTATCCATTCTTTCTTCTCTCCTCTACTTTTCCTCTTCTCGTTTCGCTTTCTCTTTCTCCTTTCCTTTGTCACCTTTCGTTTTCTATCACCTCCTTTCCTTTCTGTAGACTCATCAGCAATGAAATACTAGAAAACCTATTTTTTTTTCTTTGAGAAAAAATGTTGTCACTTGCGATATAATAGTGATATTTTTAATAATTTTATACAATAGTACTTGTTTTTATTTCTCTCGCGTATTTTATAAATATCTTTTGTGCATGTGGCAACCCTGGAATTGAGCCTAACTGTACACGCAACCCACCAACGCCTTGTGTAAATTGGGTTGTCTAGTTTAAAATGTCGTTGTCCTAAAACTTTTGAGAGACACTGTACATGCAGCTAGATTTCCATCTGGAACCGCATCTTGCGGTGAAGTGAGAACCAGCCAACACGTTCATGTGTGTGACGTAAACACACCCCCATTTCCGGTTTAAAGAATCATGTTTATTCGCAGAATTTAACATACCCACAATTAACACAGAACCTTAGACTGTGTCCGAAAGGTACGAAGAGCAGGCTTGAAGTATGGCCTTATCGGAAGTGACGTCACCTGGTGCAGTTCGAAAGCGCAAAGTACAAGAGCAATCGAGCCCGCGGCACGCAGTAAACTTCAATGCACACTTGCTGGCTTGTTTTTCTCTTGTTTGAAATCATGGAATTTGAAAAACAGCTAGATATTGGTTGTTGTTCTTCTGTTGTGTGGAAATGCAAATAGGTAAAACTGTCAAAGCCGGGAATCGGTTGTAACTCGTTTATTCTGTAATTGTTGACATTCGTACTTACTTATTCTGCATTGCGAAAGATTATTTAACAAGGGATTTCACTTTTTTTTTATAACGAAATCAGTATCTATTGTCGACATATCGAGTAATTATTGTTCGTTCTTTTTTTGCTTCCTGAACACGCAAAATGGCTGGCAAATCTTGACTAGCGTTGTGTTTCAAGCGGCAAAGCAGTGTTTCAATCTTCTTAACAGAAAAATTCCCGCATAGCCCGAAAAACATTCACGCATAGCCCCAAAAACCATTCGGGATAGTATGACCATCCACGAATTGCCCGCAAAACCATTCACGATAGCCCCACGCACCATCACAGTAAGGTTAGGTTGCTTTAGGTTGCGCAATATAGTGAAAAAACTGTGTGTTTGGAAACACTTACCGGGGATTACGTCATCAGATGCTTGCAACATCCGGTTCAAGTACATGGATGGAAATGCAAGCAACAGGTTTCGTGCATCGGATGGACATTATTATAGAGAAATACATGAATTAGCGGTCAAATACATCGAAAAATGCGAGAAAACACTTCTACGACCTTACGAAATTCCATAGAAACTCAATTCCATAAGTACTTTTTCCTGTAAATTTGAAGAAATCCAATTCCCGGCTTTGACAGTTTTACCATGCAAATATAAGAACAAATATAGTAGAATGTATGAATAGACCGTAAGATGGATAAAAGATAAAACTGTCCGGATAATATACACATTCGAATATCCGGACTTTAGGATAATCTGAATATACAGATAATCTGGATAATCCGAATATGAGATATCCAGACAATTCGGATATCAGAATATCCGATATTCGGATAAAGTTTTATGCGGATTTGGCCATACCTACTTTAACCCCCCTCCCCTCTTATTGAGCACATCGGTGACGTCATGGCTCCAAATTCCTTTTCAGTAAACAAGGAGAGATCCGGGAGTAGACATTAATGCTTCCATATTTTCTATTGTCGACGACGTTCAGTAGACCAAATTGTTGGCTTTCGGCGGAAGCATCAGAGAAAATGCCCGCCTTCAGCAGCAATCAGTTCTGGAATGAAGGGAGTACCTAATTAAACAACTCCTAATTGCATCCGTCATCTTAACGCCGTTGCGTTTCCGTGGTTTTTACTCTTTCGTGCTCAGAACCGTGTCTTTTGTTGCAGTTTGGTGACTTGCAGATAGCAACAGTAAGATTGAATAGTTTTTTGGTGGGAGGGTACAAGTGAGTTTACAAAAGATCATGAAACCCCTTTTTTTCTTTATAGCTCTATTTCTCAATCTGTCTTTCCATTTCTTCTCTCATTCATTACATCCCCCGATATTTCTTTCTGTCTGCATCTTCATTTTCTTATCCATTTTCTTTCTTTTTCTCTTCATCTCCCTCGTTCATTCTTCCTCCTTCTATCTTTATTTCGTTTTCTCTCTCCCTTTCTCATTTCTAACTTCCTAACTGTTCATATTTATTTCTCTCTACATTTCCCTCCTTTATTCTCTGTCGCGTCATTTCTATCTTTGTTTCGCTTTTTCTCTCTTCACTCTCCTCTTCCTTTCTTTTTCTTTTGATTTCTCCATATTTCTTTCTCTAAACGTTCATCTTTCATTCTTTAGTTCTCAATCTTTATTTTTCTCTGTCGCTCTTCTCTCTTTCTTTCTGTCTCTCCATATTTATTCTCCCCACATCTCCCTCTTTCATTCTCTTTCGCGTTTTCTGTCTTTATTTCGTTCTCTCTCTCTCTTTTCCTTCCCTTTGCCTCTTCATTCTTTTTTTTGTCTACGTATCTCTCTTTCTCTCTAATTGTTTCGTTTTTCTCTCTTGTTTCTCCATTTCCTTTCTCTTTCTTTCTATCTCTCCACATATGCTTATCTATATCTCCCTCTTTCATTGTCTTTATTTCTTTATTTATCGCTCTTCTCTCTTTCTCTTACTATTTCTCAGTCTCTTATCATCTCTCTCTTTCTCTGTCTTCATATTTCTCTTATACTATAGTGTGTGTCAACCTTAAAAGTCAGTATGAAAGTAAATGGAGTACTTCCCTCTCTCTCTAATACATGAGTTTTGCCAACAGCTCTGTCCTTCTCTACCACCGCTACGTTACAAAATTTACAAAATGTAAAAGTCATAAATTTCAAACAGTGAAATCATTATCCTCTAGAGTTTTTATGCTCTATTTAATGACGGCATTATATAACCTGTCATAAATTCATGTGAAATTTCCATAATTATGCAATTTTGCAAGCGATTAATTTTTTTCTAGTAAATACTTCAAAAGCCATAAATATGAAACCGCTTGAACAACTTCGCCAGTTTTTTTTCCTATGGGATCTATGGTGTTTGTAGATATGATATTCTTCGCCAGAGTAAATTAATTTGCTTACGAGCTTCCCTACATTCTCACGTTAATTCGCATCTTGTCCGCAACTAGCCCATAGATCAAAGGAATACACGCGCCAACAGGAATCGACTAATCATTGAACAGGACCAAAAATTATGGATGAAACTCCCCTTCTTTACATTCTATCCGCTAACGTTGTTGTGAAACTTGTGTACCTGCCCTTGAAACTCACACTTGAAACTGACTGCCTGTTAAATCACCAAGCCACCGTCAAGGCTGTAACTCTCTCTAAGTGTGAAAGAAGTTGTCTGCGGAAACGCAAAGTCACGGACACAATTAAAGTTTTGTTAATTGGAGATCGTTACCATCTTCTTTCCAGAACTGATTACAAACAAAAGGCTGGCATTTGTTTTTACGATTGCTCGGTCCATGTGCTGCTGATTGAGATACGTTCGCAATAAACGTCGCGGCGATGAAAATATGGACGTGGTAATTACTGGAATTTTGACTCTCTCTCGGTATTAAGAAAGCGGAAGTCCGGAATCCTGAGACTCGTCTCAAGACCAAGCGTTGTCAAGACTGGAAGGGGGAGGTTATGTAATGTTAGTAAGTACAAGGTTGCCGACACGCTGAGATTCAGTGAGTCGATTGAGTTGGTGTTTTAAGTCCATATCCACAGTAAGGCTAATTAGGACTGGACCTACAGTTTAATGTGCGATCCGAACCACTATGTGCCTCCGCCTGGTATCGAACCCTGGATCCACTTGATTACAAGGCGGCGACGCTTCCACTGCGGCATCAGGGAGGCCCGAGTTGGTCGAGAAAAAGATTGCAAAAGGTCGCGAATGTCTTGCATTTGACTCTCATTATGACAGCCTGAGCCTTCCGTCTCATGTTACGATTGGGTGGCTTGTATTGACTCTTTGGTAGTTCATTTATCAGTGTTTCCATTTTCTTCAATGTTCTTGCACAACTTTTAAAACGTTAGCGTTTTTCTCTTACATTTAGCTTGCACGTTCATTCTATGGCACATATTCATGGCTCAAAGCTCAAAGTTTTACCCAAAAGAGCAGGAGGGTACAATAAACTTTATTTTTGTCCAGTACTTTCGTATTAAGTCTAGACACATCTGTTTGGTATGTTTTGATTGATTTTGTTTATTTTATTTTGCTCTTCTGCCACTTTTGGCTAATCGCGAAGATGACAATGAATGATAATAAGACAAAACAGATAAGATGATACTCACAAAGAACATCCATGCCCAGGCCGGGATTCGAACTCAGAACCCCTGCCGTGGTGGTGATAGGAACTTTGGGTTGACACCACGTAAGAGAGGTTATAAATGATTGAAATTTCACTTGTTTGAGTTTTAAGTCAACTTTTATGCACAGATAGGCTAATCGGGATACGACCTGCAGTTTAAATTGGGACCCGTACCAGTATGTGCCTCCACCGTGTATCGAATCCTGGATCCCTTGGTTACAAAGCGACGACGTTACCACTACGCCACTGGGTAGACGAGAGGGAAATGAAAATTGAAAGAAAAAGAGAGAAGAGGAAGATAGAAATAGAGAACAGCACATAGAGAAGTGGAAAAGAGGAGTGGAACAAAGGAGAGAATAGAAAAGGAAGAGTGTAATAAAGGAGAGAAAAGTTAAGGAGTGTCAGAAAAGAGAGAGAAAAAGAAGGGAGGAATGTAGTAGAGGAGAGAAATGGAAAGGAGTGTCAGAAAGGAGAGAAAAGGAAACGACGAAAGTAAGAAAGGAGGAATGCAATAAAGGAGAGAAAAGGAAAGGAGGAGTGTCAGAAAGGAGAAAAGAAAGCAAAGGAGGAATGTAGTAACGGAGATAAAGGGAAAAGAGGAGTGAAAGAAAGGAGATAAATGGAAAGAGGAATGTAATGAGAGAGAGAAGTGGAAAGGGGGAATGTAAGAAAGAGAGAAAAGGATAGTTAGAGATTCAGGGAAGAATGAAAGGAAAGAGAGAGAGATTTAAAAAAGTTAGAACTGCATTCGGTGGTTGGTGAAACACTGCAGTACACGCCAGACTACTTTGGGATCAGTGTGGCCGCTGACATTTATTTTAAATGGTGACGTTCGCTCTGCCGTTTACCGTCGTGTAGGCCAGTGTTAAAGTTCGAAAGTTCTGTGTAATTTATTTTCAGTGGGTGGAGTAGGGTTTGCCAGGTGCCCTGGATTTTAAGGGGAATCCCTTATCTAAGAAGATTAAATTTTCACCCGGGCAAGGTGGCTCCCCCATATATTTCACCTCCAATAAAAATCTTGACCATGTTACATATTGACGGTTTTAAATAAAAATAATAGCCATATTTTTTAATACTTTAAGTATTACTGTTAAATAATACGTTTATTGTAGGTATGCATTTATTTAATACCTACATAATGATATGAAAATAACAGCTTAAATTGCTACATCATTTTGCCAGGCATGTTCACTAAGTCAGTAAATTCTAAAATTTCCTGCATGGGGAGAGAATGACGATGTATATAATAATATGTCTTATGATTCTTCATTACTTGAATACTTCTTTATGCGTAACTAACAATTGACTATGGGCTTGAACTTGTTAGATGATGGAAACCACTTCTATTTTCCTTTCCATCTAATATCTTGTTTTTATAACTTGCTTCCATCGTTTTATACATCTTTTCATTACATCTTTACTTTTACTAAATCTGAAACTTATCCTACAACAATTTATTAATCCTGTTTCAATCTTGTGCTGCCATCTATTTTTCATTTATAAAACTTATTTATTTCCAACTTGTGTTATCGTTTCCATTATGAAGTATCTTTCTAAAACAAATAGCCACGCTTATACTGGGTGTCCCACTTAAAAGTGGTACGCCTAACATTCATTCTGGCGTTCACAAATAAATGGGTGGAATCAGATTAATGTAGTTGCCTACACTGAAATATCGCATTACTTGAAGTCACACGTAATTGTTGAGTTGCGTTCGACAGTTTAAAAGTGATTGTTTGCGGAGATTGTTGTGCAAAAGTTTGCGGAGAAATGGTGCAGTTTGCAATTGAACACCGGATAGATATTGTTGAATTTTACATAAAGACAGGCTCCATTAAAGAGACTAAAGAAATGTTTGTGGCGAAATACGTCGGTATGAAGCCTCCCACAACCAATGCAATTCAAAAGATGTATAACAAATGGAGGACTACAGGATCCGTTAGTAATGTTTTGAAGAAGAAGCGTCCCACAGTGAAGACCCCGGTGGTAATGGACAGAATTCGCAGTAACATATTGAGAAGCCCCAAGAAATCGATACGAGGATTATCTCAACAAGTTGGTGTATCCCACACAACATGCCATCGTGTACTAAAAGAACTCCATTTCCGACCATTTCGTGTGACCGTAGTGCATGAATTGAAAGAACCAGACAAAGCTAAACGAGTTACTTATTGCAACTGGATGTTATCTTCGATTGCTGATGGTTACTTGGATCCTATGCTCTTCTTCATGACAGATGAAGCTTGGTTTCATCTTTCTGGTTACATCAACTCACAGAATTGTAGATTTTGGTCACAGGATAACCCACACGTGGTGCATGAGGAACCTCTTCACCCAGAGAAGATAGGCGTTTGGTGTGCAGTGTCGGGAAGACGCATTATCGGACCAATTTTCTTTGAAGAGAGTATCAACAGCGAAAGATATCTGCAGATATTTGAGTCGTTCTATGCACAGTTAACAGAAAATGAAAAAAGGCACGGCGTCTTTCAACAAGATGGTGCCACTGCCCACACCTCCAACCAGAGTATGATCCGTACAAGTGAAGTGTTTCCCGAAAACAGGCTTGTCAGCAAAAACCTTTGGCCTCCGCGATCGCCGGACTTAACATCTTGTGATTTTTATTTATGGGGAGCTCTGAAAGGAAAAGTGTACGCTAATAACCCTCATACGATAGACCAACTGAAAGAGAACATCACAAACGAGATAAATAACATCTCCCCTGAAGAATTACGACGTGTTTCTCAGAACATTGTACTGCGAGCGCAGCGATGCCTGGATGCTGGTGGATGGCACTTTCAGCATTTGTTATAAACCAGACAGTTTTACAGTTTTACACAGTAAGTGTTCCTAACCTAACATAAGATGTGAAAATGTAATTATATGACGACACATGTCTTGAAACTCTGCAGTATTTACATATGAAAAAACAATTCAACTAGTATGAAAAGCAGTCAGTGAGTCGTACCACTTTTAAGTGGGACACCCGTTACAATAAAAAAAATAAGGTATTGGCGTTGCTAATGGAGTATACCCCGGTTTGGCGCCCCCGGTAGTCGTCCGGCCCTTAAGCCACCCCTGTTTCTAAGTCCCGTATTTGCAAATGTTTTCGAACTCCCATATCATCAACTTTTCTCTCATTGGTGACGGTGCATTGTGGGATCTCTTTCTGACGTCTACGTCCTCAGGACTGTTTCTACTTTCTTCCCAGTAAGCGTGTTTCGTGGATCTTGTTGTAAGTTCTGTTCAACGCGTTATAAGCTGAGTGGTAAACATAGAATCTTCTGATACAAAGAAGACGAAACAACTGCGTATATTTCGCAAGTCATGTTTGGAGGAAGCAGATTTTCACCTATGGTTGAAGGATAGTATGAAGTGAAGGACTTGTGCTGTGTCGTCCATGTGTGTTTGTGATTGTCCCTTCGTCAGTCTCATCGTATCACCATTTATCTCATCGTCGTGATTATCCAATGGTGGCAGATAAGCGACATAAAATAACATAATTCAATCAATAAATTGCAAGATCCACAGTGTCTGAAAAACGATGTAAACTTTCAGAAAAATCGAAAAAAATGAACGACACACGGAATCAAATATACATAAATACCATTATTTCCGTGATTTCTTGCCTTTATAATGATGATCGACAAAGCTGATGATTTTCGCAAATTGCGAAGATTGTGATGAATGATGATAAGGCGAGATAGATGAAAGAACAATCACAAAAATAAATTGAAACGCCACAGCACAAATTCATGCGCTTGGCCTATTACATTGCAGTTACCACGGTGTAGTAGTACGTGGAAGCGAGGTTGACTTTAGGTCACTCCTTACACTACATAGGACGCCTTGTAAACAATGGGTCCCTGGTTCAATACTCGGTGAAGGCATGTAGCGTTTCGGATTACACTGTAGACTGTAGGTCCACTCCATAATGTGGACGTAAAACTAAGCTCAAACCCACACATGTATGGTATCGGTCCTTGTGGAGGTCTTGCAGGCTAAGTAGGCTATGGCGTCCGGACCCACGGCCAGGCTTGTGTGTTGTCCTGTGTTTTGCTTGTCGTTGTGTGTGCTGAGTACCCGTTTACAGCCTCAGCTTTTAACATGGGCAAGGAGAGAGTTTAGTCCTCAGAGACAAGTCTTGATTTTAGTTACGGTCACTGTACGCCAATAATGTCACGGGTGGAAATAGCCTAAGTGCTGAAGCACCCACACTTTTAATTTCAATCAATCAATAACTCGTTGTGGAAGAGATGTGATAAGCATCACACTCTGACCGCCTTTAACCACAAGGTTCCCTTAGGTACTCATTTATTAGAGGCTGGTTAAACCCCAGAGCCGTTTTATGGAGATCCCGTCCGAGATCCCAGGTATACACGATTGATTGCGAGATGTCAAGAGCGAGTCTGTGACAATTTTTCCTATAAGCTGGAGCAACATTAGATCCAGATCGTTTGAGTTCTACGTGTCTGGTTCAACGGATCCAGACGCAGTTAACGTGCGACTGAATGCAATGATTTGTTGGGTCATTTACCTTCCTTTTTCCCCCTATATAACGTTTTTTTTCAGTGCAAGCGTGTAAGTGACACGGTACGTAGGAACAGAAATCTCTATTAACAAGCCAATATATCATGGCTATCGGCGATGAACATAGCTGATCCGACTATAAACGTCATCACTGAAAGCAAGTTTGTGCCATTTTTTCACTATTTTCTCTACACTTTCACGAGTTCAATGTTCCGAGCATTCAGTCCTGGAAGGTTTGCGTTCGTAAATTTCTAAATATTGAAGCCATTGTCTTTGTCATTTAGTTATGGGTGGCCCGTTATTTCGATACTGGCAATTCCACAGTAAACAGGACACTAGGCTTAGTGCATTGTGCATGTCATCCAGAAAGATTACGTCAGTAACGAAGACATGCTACGTCAGCAACAACTGAGAAAAGGATAATGGGGCTTCCCCGATTGCGTAGAGATAACGTCGTTGTCTTATAATGAAGGGGTCCCGGATTCGATTCCCGGTGGAGGCACATAATGATTCGGATCCCACTTTAAACTGTAGATCCAGTCCCGATTAGCCTTACTGTGCATAAAGTGTACCTAAAATACTAACTCATTCACTCAAAAGACAATGCGCCTAAAGTTATAACGATAAAAGTTGTTTTTTGACTTTTTATGTCGCAGTTTTGTTTATGCTAGAACATATTTTTTGGTTTTACATTTGTAATTTACACTTTAAAACTGCTTAAGAAAACCCAAGGATTCTTTACTGTTTTTTATTACAAGCTTCTAAAATAAACTAGCGGTTAATAAATTTTTAATTTACCCTGGAAAGCTGGAGGGCTTTGTTTTACATAGTTAAAACTAATACAAAAATTACCTCCAGTTGCCTTAGATTAATCTTAGGTTAGTAACATGGATTAATAAACAGAAAATAAACACTTTAACCTCAATTAAAAGAATATGGTCGACCTACTTACGAAATTTACTCAGCGCTGCGTTTTCACTTTTACTGTAATCAACACTTCCGATATAAAAGTACACATCTCGAGAGCTCTCGACACTAGGGGGGGAACACTATTGGCAGAAGCTCCTTAATGTCTTCTCTCCGCCGCTTCTTCTTTCCCTCGAAGATCTTCGACGTCTATCCCTCGAAGTAATTCACCGCCGCATTCATAGTTCAAAGGTCGAACATGGTATCAACGTCGTCACCTCGATTAGCAATTTTCAGTTCACAACTACACACTTGCAGTGTTCTTTTCACTTCTCGCGCTATAAAAGTTGCCACGAGAAAACAGTCTGTATTTAAATAAAATTTCGCGCGCTCTTTTCCCAATCACGCGAACGTTCAAATGTCCGTAACACAGGTCACTGTTAACTGTCCACTAGGCAAACGACATCTACCAAAACAGTCCACGAATATCTAACTGCAACTTGCTGCCGATAGCACAATCAAATTCGCGAATTTTCCATACCCAGAGATCTCGACGCCAACTGCTGCATGTCAACTTCTGGAGCCAACGCGCGAAGCAACGCGGCCTTTCACTCAAAGGCTCTACAAACACTGCTCGAAAAACTTCACCGCGTTTTTCTTTGTCCCTTTACACAATGCATATTAAGGACAGTTCATTTTGCCCGAGGGGTGTTAATCTCTCTATCCTCCTTCTTCTCTGAAGAAATAATCAGTCCTCAAAATAATGTTATAAAGTAAACAACTTATATGTGTCTCACAGGATTTGTGCAACTTGCATGGGATTGTAAAAACTATGTCCATTTTGTGTTTCGTCAGCGATGGTGCATTTCATATTCTGTTGTTGGAATTAAAATAACAGACAACCAAATTTAGTGGCTATTATTATTTGCACATAAACAATGTTTGTGTAGTATTAATATTGAATGAAGTTATGTATGTGCGGTGAAAAATACAAAACTGTTTCTCAAGAACGCTTCTGAATTTAACGTCAGTCACCATGGAACGAGTTATACACTTGCAGTGCACATCATTCCAACAGAGTTGATTGACACAAATGTACGCAATTCTTTGACTCTAGCACACTTTTGGCCTCCCCGATGGCGGAGTGGTAACGTCGTTCAAGGGGTTCCGGCACCCGGTGGTCCGGATCCCACTTTAAACTGTAGGTCCAGTCCCGATTAGCCTTTCGGTGCATAAAGAGGACTTTAAAACAAGAAACTGCAATAAAACTCCAGCAACACATTCAAATGCAGAAATGGTGAAACCTTTAATGCATCAAAATACAGAGAAAATTCATCAATTGACATGATCATTACAAGAAACAATTACACCGATTACACTTTTTATCTGTGTCAATTAATGCAACAAATATTAAATTGATGATGTTTGAGTTCTATTAATAACTAATCACGCTTTATAATCTAAAATGCATAAAAATATGACAAACAAATGCATGTATAACCTTAAACATTGAGAAAAGATTGTTTTAAATGCACTATATACCAGACTTTATACAAATTTATTTCCATTTTCTGAAGAAAAATATCCCTCGAACAGATCATAAATTCCCTTTTATAACCCATATTATTTGTTTTCCTTTTTACAAAAATCCCTCCGCAAGCGATATTTGTTTACCTTTTTCGATATGTACCTGCAATGAAATTCAATAATCCATTGTGAAATGGAAGTTCGCTTTTCGAGAAATTCCAGGGGGAAAGAAACGAAAAAAAAAAAATCCCTCTCGAAGTTAAATTATCCAATTTTTTTTTAAAAAAAATCCCCCTATGAAGTGAAAATACGTTTTTTAAGGGGGGAAAAGCTGTGGATCCGTTTATACCTCGTCTTTTGATCGTATCCGTTTTCATTTCGCCCATTATACGGAAACGATATTTTCTTTGATATCCTTCCACTCGTAAAGTCTTTTCTGGCCTTGGAATCACCCGTGAAATTGCGCCTGCCTTTACGAAACTTCGTATCATTGGCTGGATTAACATTTTGTGCCGAATATAGCGGGAAAGACGATAACAGGACAAAAAAATGAAAATTAGTCACTTTCAGTTACGATGATGGATATGAGGCGTGGAAATGTTAGTAGTGTGTGTAGAAACAACATTAAAAAGAATTACATTTTTTTCCCACATGGTGCACAAGCATTCTGATCCCTGTCCTACTAGCTTTATGTTCGCTTCGAAACTGGGATGTAATCAGTTTCAAAGGAAGCTTGCTTATACTTATTTTCATTATTATTACATCGGGGCTGTTGCGTCACGGAATTTTTGTTTTAACTACAGTAAAACTTCTCAATAACGGACAGGCCTGGGGGAAAAATAAATGTCCGTTATTAAGAAGTGTCCGCTATTCAGAAAAAAGTGTGGGATGTTACACAATAGGATAAGAATATTACAGAACGTACTTTACGAACATAATGTTTTTTCCTACATTCAAGGAACAAAATACTGTACTACATACGGTGAATTTAAATTTACTAAAGTATCCCTACATACATTACAAATTTCAAAAAAGAAAATACAGTACACGTAGTGTAATCCTTTGTTAAATTGCTGCATTCAAAATGCTCTTTCATTTTCAATAGGCTCTAACTATTTCCAGGACCGGATTAAGGTGTGTGCTATTGATGCAACAGCATTAGGCCCATTCCTGAAATAGGCCCAGATGAAAACAGACGAGAATATTCCGAAAGCTGAACAGTTTTCTTTTGCTATATTAACATGGGCGTCCGAATGGGGTGCAATGGGTGGCCGTGCCCCCCCCCCCCCATGGAAAATGAAAGTCAACCAAAAATTATATGTTTCACACATAAAATTTCATTTCAGTCACAATAATATGTGTTAATTAATGCACGAACATGATACATTCAAATTTAGCAATGTTTTTTTGAGGGAACAACACTATTATTGGGGAAAATGTGGTTTCTTTGCCCCCCTGGAAAAAATCCTACGAACGTCCTTGTATATTAACCTGAAAATAAATCTTAGAATTAAATTTGGGGGCCCAATTTCGGACGCCTAGACACAGCGTTACTTATTATACAGTTAATATTATTCTCTGCGCTGTGACGTAACTATAACGTCATTGTGTTTATTGTTCACCGAAGATTTCAAGCATCAGGTCCAATTTCGTCTTAATCCGGCCCTGACTATTTCAGGCCAGACCCAGATTTTCCAAAATAATCATCTTAAAATGTCAGGATCTGTGTTTCTCCAACAGCAAACCGCACGGTCATGTCTCGAACGCTGATGCCCGTTTGCACCAACATTGAACTAACTCGCGAGTAGAAAGATCCGTGGGTCAGGGTAATCCTTGAGCAACGATCATCTTCTGTTGCACCAATATGGCAAGTGCGAAGAACATAGCGAGTCACAAAACCCTTCGAGGGTAGCTAGCCTCTAAGCAAGTGCCTAAACGTCATACAGATGGAAGTACGTGATTGGTTACCTCTTTCGAGAAGGCGCGGTCACAGCCGTGGTTCTACATGGGGTGTGGTAGGAAACTAGTAAAGAAAGTAATGGTACATTGGTATACTAAACAGTGACAAGCAACGGGCACGAGAAAATTTCAAGCACGGAATAAAGATTTACGTGAATAAATTTTGATATACTAGTGCAGCTTGCAATCGTTGTAAGTAGTGTTACAGTTATATTTCTAGTAGCTTTCAATATATAGTATATACAGGGTGTATCAGAAGTCCCTTACCACCCCTTGTAAAATCCGCAGTGATGTATTTTCATGGACTTTGATATGGGCGATACAAAATAGGCCTAGGAGGACACCTTTTGGAGTATGTCACGGGGACGGCCGCCATCTTGGTTCAGCCATCTTGAACGACGAAATTCTAGCCTATGGCCATGTATCACATAACCCAATATCATTTAAAATATAAAAATTCCATGAAAATACATCACTGCGGATTTTACAAGGAGTGGTAAGGGACTTCTGATACACCCTGTACGTTTATCTCCACTTGACATTCACAATCGTTTCATAGCTAATGACTACATCGCTCCGGGTTTGTGGGTGTGTGTTTACGTTTGTATTGCACGTTCAGTTTTACAAACTCTCACCAGTGGCGACAGGAATAATCGTCTAGGGGTGCTGAGAGGGTGCGGAAAGAAATTTAGGGGGTGCGATGCTGAAAATAAAGAAAACATGAGTCGCGCATGCAACCTTTCAAAACTGGGGGAGCAAGGTTCCAAAACTGGGGAGGGGAAAGGCTGTGCACCCTTGCCCTCCCCCTGGACGTCCCTGATGACATGTTTTAAGTCTCCAAGAAAGTGATCGTACAGTGTAAACCCGCAGATTTTTTCCAAAAAGGGGCAAGCAAGGGTTTTCTTTTTTCGGAGAGGTAAACGAGGCATATTACCCCGATAATAGCGATGCTCTCCAATAAAACACCACTTGAATTGTAATTATTGTGCTCCTGCATTCCCATTATAATAATTATTGTAATTTATTGTGACTGAAATCAAATTGCACGTGAGATATATGTACTTTTATGTTGACATTCGTTTTCTAAAGGAAAGGTGTGACCGTCCTGATCCCCCCTACAGCCCCTACATTATTATGCTTTCTCCTAGAAATTCAGTGTAGAGAAATCTTATCATCGTTATTAAACAAAATTTTGCTCTTAAAGACAGTGAAGCATTATCAATCTGATAAAACTTCAAAAGAAACTACCAAAGTATATATTTAATGGCATACTATATAAAAGTAAAGTAAAGTGTTCCCCTGTGCTTAGCACCACGCCATGAAGGCGTATAGGGGGTGTGGGGGTAACGCCCCACACTTTCTTGATCCGGTCGTGAGTGGGGGTGATGTGATCAGCACCACGCCCCTGACCGCCTTTACCCCCCAGGTTTCCCCAGGTACCCATGTTATTCGACGCTGGGTGGGCGCCGGGGCCGCTTCCATCGTTAGAAAAGTTCCCGGATTTGAACCGGCCGGGGATCGAACCCGGGACCTTTAGCATGGTAGTCAGACGTGTTACCGACTGAGCATATTTCTCGTTTTTTATATACCTAGTTTGAGTCCATTACTTCCCATTTCATGTTTATTTAGTTTTGAAACTCTGAAGTGATACATTGGCGGTTGCGGATGGCAGCCATTACTCCGCTGAATGTGGGTTGACGTTGACTCTGCTTTTACCCGACGATCTCGGAGAGTAAAGTTTACCCTCCTTTTACTCCCAGCTTACCCGGCGTTTCTGTTGCTGCATCAGATAATCAGACGATTCTTGGGTTAACTCTGAGTTCCCTCTTACTCGCGAGTAAATCGACGTTGGTGCAAACGGGCATAAGTTTATCTTTCTCGTAGACGTTGACGACTTCAATTTTTTCCTTTAAAGTCAGTCGTTTCCGTTTTTGCGACATCATAGCAGAAGTGACACACACTTCTCAAGATAACCACAAAGAATACTGTCTACTGTCTGCACTTTTATAATTAAATACGTTCGGTGTAACATGAAACAAAATACTGACCATTGTTGTATCGAAGTAATATTACCATTAAACCCCGTGTATTTCTGCCGGGGAATTTTAAAATGTCCGTAATTTAGAAGTGTCCGTTAGGAGAAAGTTTACTGTACTAATAGCTGCCCGAAATTTTAATAGCAAACATTATTTCCTTACTGATTAGTTCTTAGACGAGCCGCGGTAGCTTAGTTGTCGACCTCCGGGGCGGCGTGGTTATCACAACACGCTACAACGCAGGGGGCCCGGGTTCAAATCCCGGTTAAAACATGGATGTTTATGTTTGTCTATTCTGAATGAAGAAGTAGGGAATTGAGATTAATTGATATGGCGTTTATGGTGTTATGGTGGTAAAGCTGCCGCTTAGGGGCTTTCATTAAAAGAAATGTTGGTATAGCATCTGGCTACCATGCGAAAGACCCGCGTTCGAATCCCGGGACAGATCTGGACCTTGAATTTTTCCAGTTGGAACTCGGGAGCTCTGGCGTCAGAGCTCGATACACTAATCACTTCGACAAGGGGCTCGGCTGAAGCGTTGGAAGTAACTTGTTACAAGCATATTACACCGGCGACCTTCAGTGGGTCTTTAAACTCCGCTGACACGGGAATCGACAGGAAATCAGTTAAAATAACGTAACGTCAGCCTTATGCAAAAAGCACGGTTAACGACAGGATGGAACTGCCTCAACGGCTTTAACGATCAGAAATTTGAATTATTTTTAAATAGATCGCGATAACATATCTAAATCCGCAGTTGTAGTCCGAAAGTTATGTAGTAAATAGTTGTTGTCTCCAAGTTATAGATTGAATATCGGTGTTACGCTAGAGTTATAAGCGGAGAGTTGCGCTCCCTAAAGACGTCTCATTTCAGGGCCGTGCATTATCTGCCAAATCAGCGGAGACGAGCATCTCTACAGGAATCTGCAGATAAACGAACATTCTTTCTATTGTTATCATGACCCTGTCATGTCCAGTCAATAGAAGTGTTAAATATTGAATGTCGTCCGTGTTCTCCTTATTTCACAGAGGTGAGTTCTCTTACATATAAAAGGTAGTCTATATATATATAAATAGCCTCGTATAAATGAGTATCTGATGGCAACCCTGAGGGTAAAGGCGGTCGTCTGTGATGCTGATCAAATCATCCGAACTATGGCTGAGATCAAGAAAATGTGTTGCTCTGTACCTCCACACCACGCCGTATGGCTTCATGGCAAGTGTGCCGACACCAACACGAGTTACCTAATAGTTTATAGACAGCAATTCTATAAGAAATACATTTTGCAGGATTTAATTGACATTTCATACCAAATATGGTAGGTCCTAACATTGCAGGGAGCACCCCCGCGAAAAATTACCTTGAGAGATACTTCTACTCGAATTACTACAAGAAAGAAAACCCAACAAAACTGCTTTTCTTATTTTTTAAAAAATATATTTCTAACATTTAACATACTAAAATCTACAAGCATTTTATTATGTTTATTAACATTTACACCCCTGGTACATGAAAGACCTTTGAAAGTAAGGAGGATATTTTAGTCGTAATGTTTATGTGCTGTAACCTCACATCAAAATCTTGTTTTTGGAATTTTGAAAACTCACGAATCCGTTTAGTACTTGGATTAAGTGGTATAATATGAAAGTATGAAGTTTTGATCTCGCTCATGCATTTTATAATCATTTTTTCCGTTTAATGCATTTCTTGCTTTCATTATACTAGTTGAATATAAATAAATTCATCTCTTTTTCAGTTATCGACTTTGCTATCTATTCATTATTCTGTCTTGAAGGATGTCAAATTTCAGGGGGGAGTTACGGAGCGGTTTGACCCTGCTCGAGAGATGGCAGCAGAGTTGCCATGTCAAGGAATGTGAAAAAATACGATATTTCAAGAGTAAGATTAATTAATTAATTTTGAAAACATTATTGGAGTAAATGAAAATACCAAAAAATGGTTCCCTAGGAACATTTTTTCTCGGTACTCAGTTAAAATTTGAAATATTTTTGTCGCCTCGTTCTCGAGATAATCATGACTAAAGTTACCCCATAAGCTTACACAGACAAGGAAAATGCTCCAATCTTCGCCGGATCACCTAAAGTTCCTGAGAACTCGGAAAGCATCCTGTTTCATCAATGGGGGTTATCGACCTCTGGAGATTATATCCATTGCCCAATCCCCACCGGCATTCCAGGAATTCGCAGAACCTTTGGTTAAACCCACACACATACCCATACCTTAAGGAATTCCCACCGCTTTCTTCCATATCTCACTGAATTTGATGTCGGTCGAAGAGAACTTTAGACCATGAAGGAAGCTGGACCAATGACAAATTGTGCCATTCATAAGAACGTCATCGCCTTGTTCTTGGAAACCTAGAGAATTGTAGAGGTTCACACGGGATCTGGAATGAACTCATGATAAATTAGGTTTAACAGCTGCTTGGCATCTTCCAATAAGATCAGCTTCTGACGTTTCCGCTAGGTGGTTCCAATTTGCATCCAGGGACATAAGTGTGTGGGAGCTACAATACAAGGCAGTAAGGATAGGTGAACGCTTTCAGTACAAATTTGCTGCCTAACCTTTGAGTTAAACAAGGTTAAGCATTTCTTGTAGAAATGTAGAATTCTGCCAGTGTATGGAAGTAACAGTTACTTTTGAGGAATTCTAACTGTAACTAACTACTTTGAAAAGTATATATCTGTAACTGTAACATAATTACTTTTTTTGCAAGTTACATTTGTAATGTGGCGGAAGAGCTAACTTTGTCAACTCTGTTTCCAAATATGTGTATTATCTGGATGCTAAGGAGAAAGTATTTTCCTGTAGATTCTCTCCAAGAACGCCATCTCTCTCTAACAGCAGATTCTCTCCAACTGATTAATGGGATAAGCTCTCGTACAGCGCAATTTCTCCAACACCGCAACGTCACTACTGTGTACTCTCTCCTTTTGTGAAATGTCCCGAACTGCACAAACTCCAAAAATGCTCAATCTGCAAAAACGTAATCCCTACAACAATGCGCTCTGAACAGTCAGCTCAAAACTCTTCTCCTGAGTATTGTTCCCCGGCTTCTTGCTATTTTGGGATCACTCCACGACAATATTCATTAGCCGTTGCCCCTCCTCTATATAGCCAATCTCGCTTTGGGAACGCTTCCACGCTTAAGCAATTTTAGACTAGCTTCTCTACATTCTTTCAAATATGCAAAGGTGGAACGCTGCGAGTGCTATAGTCAGCATCTCTAATAAATACATTCCAGTGGAAGTTAGTCGAAATCCTTTGAAGCCGCAAGCCACCGCAAAGCTATGCTTTGTAATTTGCTTGTCGGCCTGACATCCGCCACGGACGAGATTAAAATGTTGCAATGTGAGATCTTGGCTTACTCGTGGCACGTGGTACTATAAAGCGTAAATAAAGGAGTCGAAAGAAAAAATCTTCATTTAACCAATGTGCGAATTAACGGGGGGTGCTGGGGATGTCTCCCCCCAATATAATCCTCTATATGGCTGAATATTGTGCATTGTCCTTGTATGTACTAAACGCCCCTTTACAGCCTCAGCTTTTAATCTAGGTTGTACTCTATCTCGGAAATCTATTGTTTTGATTGATGCTTTTCTGCCACTTCTGGCTAATCGCGAAGATGAGGATGAAATTTTGATGAAATTCAATTCAATTTTCCTTTATTAAAGGGCGAGGTTCAGCCTGCGGCTGTTCTACCACCTAACCCCGATGGATACATATACATACTAAATACATTCTACCTACTAAATGTTTGTACAATAACAAACAAAGAAGAAAGAGAGAAACATAAAGAAGACACAAAAAGAACAAATACAAAATTGAGAACAAAGGCTCGTCTACACACTAATAATAATAAAAAAAAGATTGAAAACAAATACACAAGGATACATAAATTGATTGACACAATGTGCTTGGTGTGATATGGTTAAGAATAATACAAATTAATATTAATGTTATGTGTAAAGAACATATAAATGTTCTTAATATGCGAGAAAGGACAAAATATTGTTAAGGGTTGGCAACATGTAAGAGGAAAAGTAAACAAGCAAAATGAAGATGAAAATACTTGTTATTAGGAAGTTGGTTCAGATATGCGAACTATTATTCGTGAGTGCTGGAACGCAGATATTGTTCATTTAACAATAGAGTTTTTAGATTGTCTTTGAATTTGTTGCGATTAGTGAGTGACGTCATGGAAGGAGGAAGTTCATTCCACGCTCTTGCAGCTGAATACGTAAATGATGATTCGAAAAGCACTAGTGTGTGCTTTGGAAGTTCAAGTTTCGATTTTCCCCTTGTTTTGTAATCATGTATTTCCCTTCTGAATTTTAATTTCTGGAATAGGTTGATGGACACTCACAAAGAACACCCATACAAAGGCCGGGATTCGAACCCGGGACCCCTTGCGTCTTGGCGCGCTGTGCAAACCGCTCGGTTACGGATGTCGTCACAAGACCGTTTTGATGAATGGAATTCGGTTCGTGCTTGCTTCTGTTATTTTGTCCGCGCCTCTCTCCTGTCCATACAAACCATATGTCCCCTAAAAGAGACAATAATTTGCAGGTGTCACCAACATACTGCGAGGTGACTGTCACCCTCCTGTTGAAATATGACGCTGTATGTCCTAGAATGAAACGCTTCACTTTTTCGAGCTTCAAAAAACGCTTTGACACCTAGAATGCACGGAATGATTCAAAATTCTCGCCGGCTTGGTCAGAGGCGCAACCACGAATTTTTGTCTGGGGGGGGAGCAAGTACCAGAATAAACGTACCAATAATAATAATAAATGCTAATAATAATAATAATGTTATTATTGATTTGCTATATTTTACTTCGCTTTTGTGTCACTTTTGGCTAATTTGCGAAGATGGTGATGAGTGATTATATGTCATGCAACCATTATCAAGCGAAATAGCCGGGGTGATGCAATCAGTTTCTTGCCATGTAATTTATTCAGTGCCAAGTATTTGTATCATCATGTGGGGAAAAAATCGTGCACAGCTAAAGCACAGATGTAATATTTATTGTTGTTTGATTGATTGATTGATTGATTGATTGTTATACTATGGATACATCAGCAACATAGGCTTCCTTTAACTAAAACAAAATTGAAGACAGATCCCTAACAAGAAAATAAAAGATGCCTGTAGGGAGTTGCGTTGATTCTCTGAAGAAAACACAATCACAAATGCACACGCTGATTCTTTTAAGATATCTATATTCTACCTGTAAGCACTACATTGAAGAATAACTGAAAAGCAATACTGATCACATCAGACGACGATTGTTCTTGGTAATGTCCAGCTGCATGTCACCGCGATTCGCGCCATGTTGCTTCTCACTCACTAACTGTTCTCTTTGTTTGGCGCCCACGCAAACAGCTGATACTTGGACTGCATACGCCATCTCTTGACAACAAAAATAATTTAACTCACATCATCAAAACCAAATAATGAAAACAAGAATAAACGAAACACATTCCTATACATATTCTCCCCTCTTGATTGGATAAATTCCAATCAACAGATTTGCTAATTCAATTGTCATTAGGTAAGGGAATCAATTTGTTCACTGGTCTTTAAGTAAAACCAGTTTTTGATCTAATTTTTGCACCGTCTTTACCAGGAAACGTCTCTTCCACTACTGCTATCTTACATGTAAGTGGAGGTGCGTTGTCTTCTTTGACCAGAACCACCATGCCTGGTTGAAGATTTTCTGTTGAAGCTGTCCATTTACGACGCTGTTGTAGTTCGTGGAGATAATCCTTCGACCATCTCTTCCAAAAATGTTGTTGTAATTGCTGAATGTGTTGCCATCTAGAAAGACTGTTTTGGGGCAAGTTAGTTAAATCAGGCTCAGGTATGGACATGAGAGGTGACCCTATAAGAAAGTGACCAGGTGTTAAGTAAAAGGTGTCACTGGGATTATCAGATATTGAGGTCAGGGGTCGGGAATTGAGGCATGCTTCAATTTGCGTTAACAATGTTGGAAGCTCTTCGTATGTCAAAGTAGGATTTACCACTATCTTCTTAAAGTGATATTTCATAGACTTTACAGCGGCTTCGCACAATCCTGCAAAGTGGGGCGCGTTAGCTGGAATGAAGTGCCAGTTGATTCCATCTTTTATTGCAAAATCTTCAAGTCCACCTTTTAGTTGTTCTGCTTTGAAGAGTTGACTGAGCTCTCTCAGTTCTCTATTAGCTCCAACAAAATTAGTCCCGTTGTCACTGTATATGTTTTGACATTTTCCTCTTCTAGAAACAAATCTGCGTAGAGCAGCGATAAATGCCTCTGACGTTAAGGAAATAACTGCTTCAATATGCACTGCTTTAGTAGCCATGCACACAAATATAGCTACATATCCCTTGGTAGTGATTCTGCTTCTTCTGTTTGTTCTTATGATGCAAGGACCAGCATAATCTACTGCTGTATTTAAAAATGGACGTGATGGTGTGACTCTTGGGCTTGGCAATTGTCCCATGAGTTGATGTGACGCCTTGGCTTGCAACTTAAAACATATTAAGCATTTATGCAAGACAGATCTTACTGTTTGTCTGATATGTGGAATCCAGTATTCCTGTCTTAAAGAGCTTATCAGCAATTGAGGCCCTGCATGTAATAAACGACGATGTTCTGATTCAATTATGAGTTGCGTCAGATGATGTTTGGTAGGCAAAATTAATTGATATTTGCTCTCATATGGCAATTCTGAATTTTCGAGTCTTCCACCAACTCGTAACAGCTGTCTGTCATCAATAAATGGATGAAGATCCTTGATAGGACTATTTTTTGATACTTGTTTTCCTTCTTCTCAGTCATGAATTTCTTGTGGAAATGAAATGCATTGCACAATTAAGATACATTTCATTAGTACTGCACGTAATTCAACATAAGAAAATCTTCCTGTTCTCTTCGAAGCAGGATTCTTAACATTCTAAATGAATCTGTAGCATGTTGCTACTACACGAAGCAATCTCTGTAATGTGGAAAATCTCAGCATGAAATCTGCTTCTGTTCCATGTATCTTGCTAAACATTGATGTAACAATCTTCCTTTGTTCTGTTATGCATTCTTCAAGTTCGCTATTTTCCATAACATGTAATGGTCAAGTATCTTCTTTTAACCACGTAGGTCCATTCCACCAAATTTCCGAATCCTTGAGGGCTCTTGGTTCTACTCCCCTTGTTATCAAATCTGCTGGATTGCACTTAGATGTGACATGATGCCATTGGTTAATCACAGAAAGTTCCTGGATCTGTGCAACACGATTACCTACAAAGGTTTTCCATCGAGTGGGGGACGCTGCTAGCCACCCAAGTACTATTTTAGAATCTGTCCAGAAATATGTACTGTCAATTGGAATTCTCAAAATTGGTGTTGTTTTCTTAACTAGTTTAGCTAATAGAAGAGCACCGCACAATTCTAGTCGCAAAGTAACTTTTTTGATTGGCGCTACTCTTGACTTTGCGCACAGTAATTTAACATTGATTCTTCCTGACTCATCACTTGATCTGATATAAATGCAACGACCATAAGCTCCTCCTGCTGCGTCGCAGAATCCATGTATCTGAATGTCATTTGTCTTTTCTGTTGTCAGTACAAATCTCTCTATTTGGATGTGAATTATATCTGGTAGTTGTTGATACAAATTTGTCCATTGGTTTCTTAAATCTGAATCTAATTGTTCATCCCACTCCAATTTACAACTCCAGAGTTTCTGAAAAAACATCTTGTATAAAATGACAGTTGGACTGATAAGTCCCAGTGGATCAAATATGGAGCTAACAATTGACACAACTTGTCGCTTGGTTATGTTCGTTAATGGTGAACAATTCCTCACAATTGGAGCACCATTTGCGTAAAATGAATCCACCTCGTTTCAAGAGTTCATTCAGTTCAGACTGTAAGTTGAGCATAGTTTCAATGTTATCACCTCCTGATGCTACATTGTCACAATAAAAATCCCTTAATAATATGCTGGATGCATTGGGAAAGTTTTCGTTTTCCTGTCTTGCAAGCATTCGTAATGCTGCAACAGCTTGGTACGGCGATGAGGTTAAGCCACAAGTTACAGTTAATAATTCATAAGTTTGTATTTCTTCGTTTGGTGATTTTCTCCACAATATTCTTTGATATTTAGTGTCATCAGGATGGACTCTAATGTTGCGAAACATCTGGGCTATATCTACTGTAAAAACTATCTTGTGCGTTCTGAACCTCAGTACAATAGAGTATAGATCTTCTTGGACTGTAGGCCCTGTCATTAGAACATCATTAATGGATAGTCCACTGTCTGTTTTCGATGACGCATCAAATACAACTCTCACAGGTGTTGTAGTACTTTCTCTAATAATATCATGATGAAGTAGGTAATATGACTCCTTGTTCTCTTCATCGGTAGTTTTAATTTGCTTCATGTGGCCTAATGATTCATAATTGTCCATGAATTCACAATAGTTCTGCCTGAGTGTTGGCTGTGCTGTTAATCTTCTTTCCAACTGATGAAATCTTTTGTCTGCTTGTTGAAACGAATTCCCTAATTCAATATGATTTGATTTTAATGGTAGCCTAACCATAAATCTACCATCCTTCTGCCTGATGGTTGTTTCTTGAAAATGTCTATCACAATCCATTTCTTCTATGCTCTTGGTGGTTGTGAATACTTCTTCTAACTCAAAAAAACCTCTGTAATTGTAATTGAAGGCTATCTTCAGTACGAACAAAACATGAAGTAACTGTGTAGGCTCTTCACATTGTTGAGGCATAGCTCCTGCTAAAATGTATCCTAACTCTGTATCTTGAAGTACAGGATAATTTCCTATTCTTGTTCTTCTATCTGAACGTAGTAGCAAGAAAAATTGTTCAGATCCAATCAACAAATCTATGCTGCCTGTCTGATTAAATGAAGGATCAGCAAGCTGAATATCCCTTGGAAGATTCCAAATGCTGCAATCGATTGCCTGTGTGGACAAGTCGCCTGTGATTTTTGGTAACACAAGACACTTCACTGTTGTATAATTAGATGTTCTAGACTGGATTACAACATCTACACAATGTTTAGTTTCAAGACACGAATTGTTTATTCCCTGAACTGGAACAACATAGTTTTCTTTCTTCAGTCGCAGTTTTTGCACTAATGATGTAGTTACAAAATTTGACTGACTCCCACTGTCTAAGAGAACTCTGCAATAATGAAATTGTCCATTGTTGCCTTTTACCTTCACTAAGGCAGTTGACAATAAAACTTGTGAAGTGTGTCTTTCTTTGACTGTACAATATGAAGATTGAGGTGCTTCATCTCTTGCCACATTGTTGATTTCTTGAGGAGACACCCTGGAATTCAATTGTCGTCCATTGCTTGTATTGTTAGTGACACTCGCCGATTTTGGTCTTTCAAGTGTATCCCTGTGCAAGAGAGTATTATGTTTCAAATTACAAATTTTGCAATTTCCAGATTTACAAAATTTCACTGAATGTTTTGAAGATAAACAATTAAAACAAAGACCTGTCTTCTTCACAAATTCTTGCTTCTGTTTATAACTTGCCTGTAAGAAAGTCTCACATTGGTACAAAGTATGATTTGCGGAACAGTACATGCACTGAATGTTAGTGGATGTTGCTAAATACGTGTTGCTTTGTTTCATGAATTTACCTTGTTTATCATGTGATTTAGACTGCTTAGCATTGGTGTCACTATGTGTCGGTTTCATGTTTTCTAAAGCTTGACACCTGCGCTCTACAAATGCAAATAATTCTGACAAGGTAGGAAAGTAATCATGCTCTTGTGATAATTCAAATTCCTTACGAGTATTGTGATCGAAATGAGATACAAAATGTTGTGATAAAATGACTTCATCCAAAGGCACCTCAAGTTTAAGAGCCTTTAAAGCATTCAGATTTGAGGTTGCTGTATTTACAAACTGTCTCAATTCATTAGCATCTTGTTTACGCACCGACTTTATGTATAATAGTTCACTAACGTAATGTGATGCAATAAGCCTGCTATTATCATATATTTCAGTGAGCAAGTTCCATGCTACTGTATAATTTGCCTCACTGACTTGCAAGTTTGAAATGAGCTTACTGGCTTGTCCCTTTAAAGAGGATGAAATTTTTGTATTGCTGGTAATGTATTGTTATCATGGACCAACACTTTAAAATTGTCTTGAATGGAAGCCAGTTTTCATAATTTCCATCAAAAGAGGGTATGGAAATCTTTGGAAGTCTAAGTTGAGACTGAACTGACGTAACAGCATTAGTACTAACATTGGGCTGATTCATTTGATCATGCCGCATCATTATTGTCTCCATTTGAGACCTAATGCTGTAGTACTTTTCTTCAAATTCTATTCTGTGAACTTCCTCTTCGGTTGCTTCCGATTGAAGTTCCAAACTGGTTTGAACGTCATTGAATTTGACCCACATCTCAGTCAAGTGACTTAATCTCAGTTTAGTTTCTGAACACTCTGTATATTAATGTCAAATGCATCAACGAATGCTCTCATACGGGTCAATTGCCCTTTGTAGCTTCCTCGCACAACTTTTAAACGTTTAATCTCTGCCTCAGACATGGTGAAAGGATAACTGATAAGGTTTCACAACAATGCAATTAATGAACGTAATGTAATGTAAAGAAAGGAAAAGGAAATGGTACTAAATGAGCCTGACTACCTGCAAACTTCAGCGCTGCCGATGTTGGACAAACAATCGTCTCGCCGGTTGGAAATACTGCTGCACTGCTCGCACGAAGAATCAGCTGATTTCCTTCCCCGCCTTCTGCATATGATTGCTGCGCAATAAATTTAGTATCGAGATTCCGGAATGTCCTTTCTGCTACCCGTACGAAATGTTCAGTTTGTCACGTTATATGTACGCTAAGCATTATTGTACATATACACACTTGACGACACTATCCTTGAAGCAACACAAAACTAATGCTATAGCTTACTGTTGTCCCACCGACAATCAAAATGAGCGTTATACTTCTCGCGTTTGTTGGCACGCACGAATCACTGCCATATTTTGTCTGCTGCAAAATATCACGAGCTGTCCGTTACTCCAAAGTTGGTTTCCAGATACGAATCTACACAACTGGACCACGTAATGTCAATGTAAAACGAGAACACACCGTTGCACGTGTTCTTCACCACACAGTTCATTGTTCACAACGACAAGTAGAGATAAGACATCCTAGGCTTGGAGGACCATAAAAATGTAGGGAGTTGCGTTGATTCTCTGAAGAAAACACAATCACAAATGCACACGCTGATTCTTTTAAGATATCTATATTCTACCTGTAAGCACTACATTGAAGAATAACTGAAAAGCAATAATGATCACATCAGACGACGATTGTTCTTGGTAATGTCCAGCTGCATGTCACCGCGATTCGCGCCATGTAGCTTCTCACTCACTGACTGTTCTCTTTGTTTGGCGCCCACGCAAACAGCTGATACTTGGACTGCATACGCCATCTCTTGACAACAAAAAGAATTTAACTCACATCATCAAAACCAAATAATGAAAACAAGAATAAATGAAACACATTCCTATACAATGCCCATTAAAATTTCCTGACTGAATTTTTAAAACCAATCCGTTCATTACTTAACCAGAACTATAATGTTTCCGAGGATAAAATCGCCTTACCTATTAAAATCTGAGGCTGTAAAGGGGAACTTAGCACACACAAGGACAACACGACACCACAAGGCATTATCCTGGCCGTGTGTTATCAGACGCCAGAGCATGTTGACCAGCAAGAAGCAGTTGTACTACGGAGAACTGAGGTTGAGTTTTCGTTGCCTTATCAGAAGGTCACCCCCCTACACCCCAATATTTATTTTTGTTCAAGGGACCTCCCCATTGGCATAGTAGTAACGTCCTCGCCTTGTAATCAAGGTGTCCCGGGTTCGATACCTGGTGGAGGCACGTTTATTTATTTATTTATTTAAACGTTTATACTGCTGTGAACAGCATGGTTACCTTAAATACAGCAGCTTTACATGTGGAGATATAATACACAAAATATTTGTACAGACATACAGTAAATATGTTAAATATTTTACAATTATATCCTAAAACTACACGAATTTACAAAATACAATTCAAAATAAACATTGAAACATTTGAAAGCGGCCCCGGCGCCCACCCAGCGTCGAATAACATGGGTACCTGGGGGGGTAAAAGCGGTCAGGGGCGTGATGCTGATCACATCACCCCCACTCACGACCGGATCAAGAAAGTGTGGGGCGTTACCCCCACACCCCCTATACGCCTTCATGGCGTGGTGCTATGCACAGGGGAGCACTTTACCTTTACCTTTTTTATGGAAGAGTTTTTGTTTGGTTCCCATTTTGTGTGAAGTTAAAAATTTTATTTAAACACTTATTGAATATTTAACTCTATTTGAATGAGAGGTGTTTGAAAGAAAAACGATACTTGTTGCTTTTATGCTCCGTATCCAGTAATAATAATCCGCTATGTTCCCTCAGATTGTAGGAATTCACCTTAAATTGAAATTATAATATAGAAATGTGATAAAATCGCACAGTGGTTCGGATCCCACTTTAAACTATAGATCCAGTCCCGATTAGCCTTACTGTGCATAAAGTGGACTTGAAACATAATTCAGTTGTTCAATTTTTCGACAAGAAGCAAGGGAGGGAAGTTACATATATGGCAACACTGAGCTACTCTGACACAAGCGAAGAGAAAGCGAAAGTGTCCACTTTATCGCGAGTTTGCCTTGGTTCTTCTCATCTTGGTTGAGCCGTATACAACGTTACATTTTAAAAGAACCCTTCCCTTAAAAATCTTCTCTTCGCCTTATTTCTAAGTAACAATTTTCAGTCTTTAACCACGAGAACAAAGGCCAAGGTATAATAGCTAATATGGCCAGTTCATGATAATTATTGCGAAAATATATTCATCAGAGTCAAAACACAATTACCAGCAGTCTACTAGCAGAAAAAAACGGAAAGCAGCTTGCTAAAGGAAGGAGGATTAGCACTCTCCCTTAACGAGGCCTTAATTTGTTTGTTCCCCTGTCTTGGCGATACGTAGGGGTAATTCATCATGCTGAAAACTGCTTCATTAATTCTCGCCAACACAAAAGAAGCGAAAGGCTTATCTTGCAGAAAATCGATTTCACTTTTTTATTCGACGTCATTCCCACACAATGAAGTCTTTTGTTAAAGGATTAGCTTCTAATTTATTGGTCAAATGTTGTTCTGTGGTAAACTAAGTGTGCATTGAACACTATTCACCATCCACAGAAAGATCGGAGTTAATATAAACAGAACCATGTGAGTTCTTAGAAGTAGTTCCTTCCCTGTGTGCTAGTGCTGGTGTTATTTTGTCCATCAATACATTGAAGTAGCTGTACATCTTACAATATTAGTTCCTACAGCTTCAATAAAGCTGCCAAGGTGATTGGTATGGTTTTATCACATGAACTGTATTCTTACGCGTAAGATTCCTGCACAGCTGGCATTCCAACAACCAATTGAATTTCTCACTTAAAAAATAGTTCCTTTCCTATGTCATAGTTCTGATGTTATTTTGCCAATGAATATATTGCTTGTAGTTGTACCATTATTTAAGGTCCAACAATGTAGCAGCTACTTTGATGGGAATATCTGTATCACACGCACTATTTTCCTACGCGCACGATCCCTGCACAACGCCAATCCAACAACCATTAGGCAAGTGTTTCAGATTGTAATTGTGCGTATGTCTGTAGTATCACTTGGTCCCTTTGCATGGTACCCTCTATCTTTTTCTTCGATTAAGCAGACATCGATTGTTGAGCGTGCTAGACTTTTCTAATGGTCTGGTGTGGAAGTTGTCACTTGTTGACAGTTTTTTTTACTTTGCTGTCATTATCGTCATCGATGCTAAATTTACCCAGTACAGTACGGTATTGAGATGACGTTCGATATTCCAGACAAACCACGTGGCAGCATGGTGTTTTCAGCTACCATTGAAAATCGTACCAGTGTAGAGCTTAAACGGTGCATGATATGTTGAAAATTCAAGCATTTTAGATTAAAACTCACATGTTTCCAACAATTTTCCCCTCTTTCCATTTTTCACTCCGTGCACTAATAATAACGGAGTTGTCCTGTGGGACCACCTTCCCGATGACGAACAGGTAACTTCACCTTGTAATCAAGGGGTCCCAGGTTCGATACCCGGTGGAGGCACATAGTGGTTCGGATTCCACTTTGAACTGTAGGTCCAGTCCCGATTAGCCATTCTGTTCATAAATTGGACTTAAGACCAAATTCAAATCATATCAAATCAACTACTATGGTACAGGACTTTTGAACCTGCTTGTATGTATCGATAATCGAAACAAAAAAATGGCTTGATTTTTGTTTATTTTACTTTGCTTTTCTGCTACTTTTGACTAATGAGGATGAGCAATGATGTGATTAAATACATGAAGGGGCATTCCCAAAGAACACTCATGCCTAGGGCAATATTCGGACCCTGTGATTCCTGGTGTCGTAGCGCGGTGTGCTAACCACTCCGCCACGGAGGTCCGAGAGAGACGAGAAAAAGGACAAGATGGACCACTCGCGAAATGGGACTCTGCCAATTATCGTCTCTTTTCGATATCATTCCTTGCTGTGGCTCCCTTTGTGTCAGACCAAGCACTGACACACCTCTACCATATACTCTGTCCCAGCTAACTGTGGAGCAGGCAAACGAAAGCAAGTCTCTGCGCAAGTAGTGACGCGAGACGCCTCCACCAATGAACACGTAAGAGGAACGGAATTGCGTGGATTGGGGGAAAGCGACAGCATATATGGACAGGGTATAGAAGTCAGCATAATGCAAAAAGCACAAAGTTCTGTGTTTAAATTGATTCGCGGCTGACGTCACTGCGTCATAGTACCAGACTGATAACACGTGAGAAAAAAACAAACTGAATTTGCTTCCTCCAAAAACGAAACATTAAAGTCAAGATAATGGTTATAAGAGAATACGAAGTTTCGCTCTTCATTTTATTTCGACGCATTTCTACCGCATCTTTTTTTTTATATACAGTTCCGCTCGAGCGAGATATGAAAGGAGTTTGTACTGTCCAAAAAGACCTTACGCAGGGTTTTTCTATACACGTCGTGAAATACGGCCGATGAACGCACAGATAACTGCCTCACGGCTTTTGTCTTCCTTTCTGAAAACGAGGATTCGGCTTCGTCGTTCTCAACGGTTTTTGGCCAGCTTTCAACACGAGCGCCGTCAGCGGAAGGAACTAGAATTAATATCTCCCAAACAAAAGATATCGACGCGTGAAATCCAAATTTTAAAACAGAGAGAAATTGATTTCCATAATTTATTTCGGAAATACAGCTAGGTAAGTACGTAAAGTAGTATAAACGTTTTCTTACAAACAAGGCCATTGTCCTTTACTATTTTCATTAATTTTTCTCTTACATCCTATGTGCTTTTAAGCGATGGATTTATGTATGCTGGTGCAGAAGTTGTCAACAGCTTGTTTTGAGTTTTCTTTTCATTCTTGAAGCTCTTATTGAGTCAAATAAAGTGCACGAACATGGTGATGGACAATTTGCACGGTAATACTCATGGATCCGAGTCCGTGTCGTTTGCGTCGAGTCATTTGCGCCGAGGCTTCTTATCGGTTCATTTCCGTCGCGACATATGTCAAGACCTTCCTTGGTAGTTTTCCCACAATCCGGAGTGTCATTACCGTCGCGCGAACCTGCGTTTATGACGTTGCACAGCTGCAGCAGTGTTTATCTTGGATTGGGAAGGAAGGTGATTGTAAGATGAAAGTATATATGAGGGATCTACATTGGGAAATTAGTATTTATGTAAAACTGAGACAAGATGGCTGAGAATATGAAAATATCAATGTATCGAAATGGACAAATGTGTTGAGTGTGTTCTTTTGAAGTACAAAAGCTCAGGCGATCTTCGAGGATGCCTTCGAGCATTTGCATATCTACAAGAATTCAAATAATGTTTGTACTGTTCTTGTGCAAGTGTATCGAAATATTGTGTTTATATATACGTAGCTATTACTTATATAATGTTTGCAAAAAATAACATTGTATTTAAAATGTTTTTTTTACGATTAACGATAAATGATTAATAGTTAATAGCCTGATGATAATTTATGTATTTTGTGTTGTGGAATAAAATTGATACAAGTAATCTTGTGTAACGTCTTTTGAAATAACTAAAGAAAAGAAATATTTGACTCTGTGGATAGGTTTAACATTTCAGTGTAAATACAGTTGTGCAACGTCATAAACATACGTTTGATTTTAGGTTTTAAGTCCACTTTATGCACTATGCATCATGTGCCCATAAACACACATGCCGCGGCGGTGATGACACTCTGGATTGTGGGAAAACCAGCTAAGGATGGTCTTGACATACGTCACGGCGGAAATTAACCGATAAGAAGCCTCGGCGCAAACGACACGACACCCATGTATCCCACTGCACTCGAATGTCAACACGTTTTTCACCCTGGACTCTTAATTTTTGCAGGCTGACAAGTCTCTGGCGCCCTGGTCTATAGATGAGTTGTAGATGCCCTAAAAGCGACGCAAAATAACCTGATCCAATCAACAGTAATGGGAGTCTTTACACATGTTTATCCTGATTTTAGTTACTGACCGTCACTGGGTTGCCGTTTAATGAATTGATAAATAAGCCCCCCTGAAGAAAGACTTACCAAGTACTAACATTAGCTAAACAATTACAATATATTTATAATCGATGGTTATTTATTTTCGGTCAACTTGCAATGACAGTACCAAATATATTAATTCGAAACTTTCATTTTCGTCAACTGTATTTTACTTTATTTCTTGTTACTTAATAAATATCCAATTCTTTATCTATTTTGCACTGATTTCCTTGCCAGAGCAGTTGCTCTCATTCAAATTTTAGTGATCTTAATTATACGCTAGATAATGAATGCATGCTTTTGTATCTATCTCTATTCTTACACCGTTTATTACCTATTAATGTAATAATAACAATACAATAATATTTTAATATTTATTGTTATTTAAATTTAATATAATTATAATGTAATTATTTTCTTATTTCTGAGAGACTTGGATCGGACGTCCCCCCCACCCCGAAGTCCTACAAGGATGAAAATATTTTATTTCAAGACATCTACACGGTGGCTAAGCACTAAGAAGAAGAATTCACCACCAAAGGTACCAGGTTCGAGTCCTGATACTGTTATGAGCGTTCGTTTATGAGTGTCCCTTCAACAATTTAATCTTTAATATGTTGAAGGGACATTCAATTGTTCGGTTTCCACGAAACAGAATGATGTTTCCATAGCTTCCCATTTGCGAAGTCAAATAGTGGAAACTAAATTGACAAAGAATTATATTTTTTTATTAACATTACAAGAACTTTCTGGTTGCGTGACACGAGATGCCCTTAGTTAGAGGGGATGACAACAGCGGTCCACTAAGTCTTGAAGACTCCAGTCACTATGACGCAAATGACATGGTGTGATTTCGTGCGAAGTCACTATGACGTAAATGACATGGGGTGATTTCGTGCGAAGTCACTATGACGTAAATGACATGGGGTGATTTCGTGCGAAGTCGCTTCGACGTAAATGACATGGAGTGATTTCGTGCGAAGTCACTATGACGTAAATGACATGGGGTGATTTCGTACGAAGTCACTGCACAACAACGCTATGAAGGTTCACATCCAGAATTCCGGTAAGAATGTGTTTACTTCACTCCTGACTCCAGTTATCCAAAAGTAAGGGATGAAAATGTGTGGCAACCTGATTAAAAAAACAAGGTTGTACCTAAGGGAATGAATATTGTTTTAAAATTTCCAACAACACAAAGGGCCTCCCCGGTGGCGCAGTGGTAGCGTTGTTGCCTTGTAATCAAGAGGTCCCGGTGGAGGCACGTAGTGGTTCGGATTCCACTCAAAACTGTAGGTCCAGTGCCGATTAGCCTTCCTGTGCATAATGTGGACTTAAAACAACAATTCAATTCAATTTCCAGCAACACGGATCATCCCGGGTTCGAATCCCGGCCTGAGCATGGGTGTTCTTTGTAAGTGTCCATCAATTTCATCACTCACCCTTGGCCGCGATTAGCCAAAAGCGGCAGAAATACGAAGCAAAATAAACTACGGAAAACTGTGTTTTTATGCTTGTAATAACCGTAGACTACAAGAGAAATAAGGGGCCTCCCCGATGGCGCAGTGGTAGCGTCGTTGTCTTGTAATCTGCAATTTTGTTGTAAAGGGTGTCTATAAAAGGAACTCCGGGGATTTAAACAATGATAGCGCGCAAACGGTATTAGGTAACTCAGGTTAGTTAATTACTTTGAAATCAGTAGCTCATCAAGTTTTATTCACGCCGTTTGAAGTTTATTCCAACAAAGGTTGGCAACGCTGCGCAGCGTTGACCTAGTAGAAGTGGCCAAGCCGAGCCGAACACAGTCAGTGCAGTTCAGTGCAACGGCGACGCCGCAACAGAAGGCGCAGTGTGTGATATGGCTTATAGAAACTGGATCTGTTATTACTGTACGGCAGAACTTTCGACGCGAGTATGGTGGTGTTAGCCTTCGGACAAAACTATTCGTCAATGGCTTAAAGCGTTTAAAGCAACTGGAAGTGTGGATTGGAAGGATAGGGCTATGGCCTCCAAGAAGTCCGGACCTTACTCCCTTAGACTTTTTCCTATGGGGACATGTGAAGAACGTGGTTTATGCGAAGAAAATTCAACATGTCAACCATCACCCACAAACATGCTGGCTAGGACGTGGCATGAAGTTGATTATCGTTTGGATGTGTGCCGTGCTACAAACAGGGCACACATTGGAATTTACTAAATTGTAAACAAAACTTGATAACATTACCTTCAAAAATATGTATTTACTTTTTCCTGAGTTTCAGTTTTTAATAAAAATTTTAGCTTCCAAGATTTTTTTGAAGCCAATTCGGATGGAGAGCAATTAAATACGCGACACACAGCATTTTTTCCTGCAATTATTTATTTTATAAAAGACAGGCACGGGATTACATTTTGGTAGCCCGGAGCAAGAGGATTGATTATATTAATTGTCAAACAAGATGAAACTCCTTTTAATGCAAAATTTTGCACTTTCCTGTTAAAAATGAAACTGTGCTTTAGGCTAAATGTAGTTGCATCTGCGTCGCATTCGCTGGATTTTTTTAAAAAGTTATTTTCCAACAATGCTTGTTCGCACGATGAACAAATTGTTAGTTTTGCTGAAACGAAGCCAGTGTTGGTACTCGTAAAATTTAGCAACAAGTTTGTTACGTTGCTGGTACGTGACTAGTTCCATACCTGCTGCTCCTGTTGCTAGGAGAATGGTGACTCCGGATGATCTGCTCTGAAGTCTTCTCAGGATAGAGCTGGAGAAAACTCCAACACGGGAAAAATCAGTTTGAAACGGCTTGTTTCTTTTATTACTTAGTAACAGCGGCGTAACTGGAATACGAGATATGCGAAAAAGCAAAATATTGCAATAATTGAGCCCGTTGGGACGTCTAGTTCTGTATATGAAGCTTCTCAACCCGGTGGAGTTATGGAGAGAGCAATTTCTTCTTTGAGTACAGAGGCGCAACCACGAATTTTTTGGAGACTGAAATTAATACAGATTTAATAGGGCGCAAATAATTTAACGTGGTGCCATATCATTCTCTCTTTTCCAACTTTTTTCATTACATCGTTCCGCGCCCAGGGAGACTCCCGCCGCCCCCTAGCTATGGCTCTGAACTTGATATGACGAAGAAAAGCAGGTAATGCGAGCGAAGCGACAAGAAAGTTTTACGAAAGGTATTTTTATTTTGCATAAAATTTGAAATTGGGTGCGGTAAGTTCCCCTTGCAGGTACCCTTGACCCAGAGGCGTGGCGTGCATGTAGCCGCTGTTACCGCAGGTAACACCAAAATATAAAGAATTGAAGAACCTGTCTTGTAATATTGTCATAAAGTAAACATTGCAGACTGGCATTTTTTCTGACACCGGCAAAAGCGAAGAGGAGGACTGATCCGGTACCCTTCACAGGCAACATGAGGAAAGGGCCCTGAGCACGCCCTGAGCCCACCCAAGGAAGACTTTCCGTCGCAGCAAAGCCTGTTTCGGCGGGAGGAGGAGGCGGGTTAATGGCATGACTCTTTAGCCGCCGCAGTTGCCGGTGATACTTACCGGAAACATACCAGTGTTGCCATATTCAATTGACAGAAAAGAGCTAAGTCGCCTAATCGGGTCTATCTTACTCTGAAGGTGTCCAGTCACACTGGGGAACGATGGCGCAGTGGTAGCGTCGCCGCCTTATAATCAAGGGATTCTGGGTTCGATACCCGGTGGAGGCACAAGTGGTTCGGATCCAACTTTAAACTGTCCCGATTAGCATTACTGTTCATGAAGTGGACTTAAATCGCCAAATCAAAATTTAAAAAAATCAAATCACACTGGGGCAAAAGCAAACTACCAAGTGATATTTTGTATTTACACTAAATATCAGCGATTATGAAAGTCCTCTTTGTCCTTCTTCGACATCATGGGCGAGAAGGAGAAGAGAGGGATGGGCATGATCAAGTGGTCTGCTGTCCTTCTAAAATGTCAACCTAAAATTCTCTATTTCACACATATAATGTTATTTCGGTTACAGGAATTTGTAATAATTGTTGAAAGGGCCGCTTGAGATTGACATACGTTGTCGCAGTAATGCGATAATTTGGGATTGAAGCAATGTTTTTTTAAATGGTAGAACTGTTTTTGGATGAAAACATTACTTACAAGCATAATTTCCCGGTTGTTACCTTAGCACGCTCTGAAGTGTCAGGTGTCGCAGGTTCGAATCCTCAGCAAGAAATGGTTATTTCAATGTTCGTTGTTATTATATTACTTACATAATTATAAAAATTAATAATTACATACACAAAGAAATAATAATTTTATTTCAATAATTCACCATGCATCCTCATCGTCACTATTATCCTATAAAGCGAAAGCCTTAAAGGTAGCAAAGGACGTAAAATATACGAAATAGTAGTGGTGTCAGAAATGAGATTTCAGTGGATTTAGCGAAACATGGGAGTAGTTAGGAAACAGATGAAGACTACATCTACTCTACATACGTCTTATTTGAAACGAAAAGTTTCGCGATTTGGGCAAATATGGTTTCAAAAGAACTAAGATGGCAACATTAGTACAACTGGATTTCTTGCAGGTTCCGAAGGAAATATTGGGGAAGGGCCGATGCTGAGAGGGGAGGGGGCAAGGAGGGTGCTTCACGTGTTACAAAAGTAAACAACGGTTTGTGGGAGGGACTGTGCAGTGCGAGTTTTGTGAGTGGTGTCTTTCGTCTTTATGTTGTTTTCGGGCATTGTCAATTAATTAACAAGCGGAATGGAGCTTGCTCCGAGTTCCGAGGTGGCGGGTTCATCCTATCTGAACAGTGTGTGTAATTGTGCGATAGAAGATATTTTGAAGCAATCTTTTGGTTCGTTCTTTTGCGAAAAAAAGCGAAATTGTGGCGAAAGGGAGGCCAAAGCCTATTTTGAACGATTTAAAAACCAAGTCGTCTGCTGGATATGACCGACATTTCAATGTTTCGTGGTATAACGACTATCCGTGGTTATGTGGATGTGTGCAGTTGTCGAAACTCTTTTGTTAGCCATGTACTCTATTTTCGGGTGAAAAAAAAAAAAGTGTCGAATTCAGATGTGGATAACATGGACCATGACCATGACGCACCCAAAAATTCAAATTCAAATGAAAAACTTCTCTTTATGGCAGCATCATAGAAGTTTTTTGATTTGATTTGATTGATTTTGCTTCGCTTGTGCCACTTTTGGCTAATTTGCGAAGATGGGGATGAGTGATGATATGATTAAATTGATGAATAGACATCACAAACGCCCATGCCCAAGCTAGGTTTCGAACCCGGGATCCCAGCATCATGTAACTATTTTCAAAGTCTGATTGATCTGCTCTATAAGTAGCCTTCCATGTTTCTGTAAGTATCAAATTACGTATTATTGTGTCAACAACCAATGTTTGCGATTTCACTTTAGTCCTTATGTCAACATTTTTTTTCCTGATTAATAACTTTACCAAAATCTAGTATTGAATTGCGTACGTACCAGATTAATATTATATGAACTACTTGGAAGACATTGGGGGGGAGCATGGGGGGGGGCATGAGGTTGGGAGGCGCCCAAGTCTCCCTTAAATGTCCTACTGATAACCGGTAACACTTTTAAAAATCCACGCCACGCCACTGCCTTGACCGTCAGTTTGCCCCCAGAACTCATTTTCGTCCAAGGTGGGGGGGCAATGCATCCCTTGCCCCCCTGTGGTTGCGCCACTGTTTGGGTACCTATATGGACTTGGCGCCGCTCAGGAACCACCTTGAGCCAAGCCCTTAAACAGCCGAACGGCACTTATTCGTAGTTTCAGCTGATCACCCCCAGACAGAGAAACGGGAAAACCCTCGGCATAGGCTATCAGGTTCTAATGTAAAATCTTCAATAATAAAATCATTTAATATTCCATGACAAATATTACCTGAATCTTCATCCCAATTAATATTGTATTTCTTTAAACTTTGTAGGAAGTTCAGTGATAACCATAATATGTTTTTGTGTTTATATACCCTGTTATGTAATAGTACATAACGTAATATCAATACATAATAAACATTATATATAATATATATTGTATTATATATTGCGTCGTTAATCACTCGCAGTTACAAATTTTATAAATATTACATTGTTATATGGATATGCATAACATAATACATATAATACCTAAACAAATACATATTTGTATACATAAACGAAGTACATAGTAGTACATTCTTGTCCATTCTCTAATTCTTTGTTGTTTCTTGAACTTTGTGAAATGTTCAGTGATAACGATAATATGATTTTTAGTATTTATTTTTTTATATTGATATACTGCGTTATATAATAGTACGTAATGTAATAATAATATGTAATAAAAATATATTTAATACATAAAAGAAATACATTGTATTACATATTGTGTCTTTATTCACTTCTACAAATTTTGTAAATTTTACATTGTTATATTGATAACATAATAAATATAATACATAAAACAAGTACATACTAATACTACAGGTCCAAATGGAAACTTTCTACGTCTTCTTGTCCTTATGGTACTTAGCAAAGTATTCCGGAGAGCATAAACCAGGTACATCACTGCAGGTTACACAGCACTTCAGTCATCTTTCGCTTGCCAAGTAATGATCTGCACACTCTGCATTCTTTCTGTTGCCTGCGCGAAGTGCCACGCTTCGGAAGATCAGTCATCATGTGTAATGCTGTTTTTGTTGGTCTATTGAACAATGCATTTGTCATTACTGCATAGCCTGGATAATATTTTTTCCAGAAGTTGCTTGCACAATTCTTTACTAAAATGGAGGAAACTTACATTCTGGCCTGCAGACTTCATGTAGAAAACCCTGGCATTCAGGATCATGCGTTGGATAAAATGAAAGCCAAGTTTTTTGAACCACGAATAATTCTTCCTAGTACAGCAATATGATTCAATCAGCTGATCTATGATGTCCACCGCACCCATGTTTCTATTGTAGTGTTCTATGACGTGGGGTTTCTTGAATGGGTACATGACCCCACTAGAAACATACTTTCCACGTTCTGACAAATTTGCTTTGTGTTTTGTTGACAAAATATAAACATCACGTTTGTCTTTGTAGCAGAAGATCAATAAATTTCCTTTTCTCACAAAGCAAGAATCATAGCGATTCAGAGGCAAGTCACATAGTTACCGTGGAACTCCTCGTTTGGTCCTAATTGTTCCTGTTACATATGTATTCTTTGATTCCAGAAATTCTGCTAGTCTAGAGGACGAATACCAATTATCAACTACTATTTCCCGACCTTGTCCAAGAATAGTTTCTGCGAGAAAAACAACAACCCTCTCTGAAATCGAGAGAGTCTGTGTCCCTGAAATATGATTCAGTTCATATAAGTCTTTACCAATGTAAATTGAAAAATTATACGTGTATCCAGATAATTCTGCATTGCTGGGGCAAACACTGAACATTTTTATGCCAAATGGAACCCTCTTTGTCTTAATGTATTGCCGAAAATGAAGCGTCCTTTATGTAAAAGCAATGATTCATCAATTGCTACTGTTTCACCTGGATCTACCAGTAGCATGCACTTTCCTTTCAGTGAAGCTGTAAACATTGCGAGTCTTGTCATTGGGGAGTCCTTTCTGTAACACTGTAGCTGGCTTGGAGAAATGAATGAATTTCAGTATTTGAAGAAATCTGTTCCTGCTCATAACTTCTGCTGCAAAAATTCCTGGACCACCAAAACACGTGTCTTTGGACCAGTAGTCTTTTATCTCAGGAATGCGGTTTATTCCCATCACCAATAGCAAAGAAATAAAAACATACATTTCACCATTCTGTACCTCTTTCCACTTCAGACCATGCACGGCAAAGTTTGTACACAAATTTTCATTGAAGTACATACCTGCACGCTTCTTCGTCCACTCACATAAACTTGATATCAATTTCTTGTCTACAAATGCCTCAAAGCATTGTAGAGGAGATTGAAACTCATTCAAGTCAATAGCAGGGTGAAAATTATACTCAGTTTTAAAAATCTTCATGGTACACTGATGTGTGTCTTCGGTTGGATCTGGTAAAACTTTCCACCCATCAAATGATAACGGTGTGTCTTCTTCATCTTCCGAAATGGATTCCGAAGATATGTCAGAAGTTGTAGAGGCTACAGAATTCTCCGGAATATAGTCTAAATCACTAGAATCACTAAAAGAATCCATTTTCGGAATGAAAGAAATCAAGCGTCCTTCTTTATGGTCATAAGGGGCGCCACTGTTTCACACACCGGCTGGTTATTACGGAAGGCAATAATAGATCCTTCACGGTAGAGCGTCCCAGAAAGAATTTCCCATTTCCCTGCCTCAAACCAGATACCCACGTTTACAAAGAAAGCAATACACTACGAACACACCATACGTGATGTGCCTCGGGGTGAAAGGGTTAACGTGTTGTAGAACCTTATGTCTTATCATTCGGAACTCGACCAGTTGGAGGGGTGTAGGGGTGACCTTCTGGTAAGGCACCCAAAAGTCAACCTTACTTCCCTACCCCACACCCACTCCGGTAACTAATTCTTCCAGGGCAACGAGGCTCTGGCGCCTGTATCCATGGCCAGTATAATCTTCTGTAAAGTCTTATTGTCCTGTGCTTGCCCTTGTGAATGCTGAGTGTCCCTTGACAGCCTACGCTTTTAATAGATAAGGGCGATTTTATCCTCGGAAACAGGATCGTTGTAGTTCTTGTGAATGAATGGATTAGTTTTAGAAATTGAATGAGAAAGTTCTTAACAGACATAGTTTTCCTTGTTTGGGGCCTGTTCTTAATTTTGTTTTGAATATGGGGCTTATCCCCGGGCAACAAAGCGTATGTACCAACATGCCCCTAATACATATATAAAATCAAACAATCTACCAGGTGGAGGTAGAAAATTTCCACAAAAGTACAAATTCTTTGAAAATGGTTATCAGCTAAGCGATAACCAGAGGCCTGCACAAGACCTGGAGCAGACCCGTTCGTGAGACATCGCTCCTGAAATGCCATGCAACCTGCGCAACATCCTCGCTTGAGCAGCTTGTATGCCCACCTGCCCAGATCGTTCCTGGCAGGCATTGTAGACCGGCCGGGTACCCGCAGTCTTACGATACCTAGTAGGTCTAAGTTCGTTCTTTCCATCAACTGCAGACCCCTCCCTCTGCATGACGTAGTTGCTTCGAGTAGAAACTGCACCGGGCCCACACCGTTCTGCAGTGTTGCCAACTGCAATAGATTTTCACTACTTAAAAAAGGGAACTCAAAGCTTCGTAAGCCACATCACCAATGAAATGAGATTTACGAATGTTGCTCCCCCCCCACACACACACATTGAAATAGGTTTTCCGTGGCACAGGATCCATAAGTATATGTCGTAAACAACCAATATACGTATATATAGTGGTATAGGGCAGGACTGAAACATGTCACGTTCGACGCTGAGGTCGCGAGTCAAACAACACACTGTTCTACTGCGAACACCAGGGCCGTAGCCAGCCAGGGGCATTGCCGTTACCCTCGTTTGGGGGGGGGGGGCAAGTACTTGGATAAACGTGCCAACAACAACAATCGCAATAATAGTAATAAAGTAGCATGAAAGGCATTATTATCCTCATAAATCACGCAAAAAGCGGGTAGAAGTCGGTTCTCAAGCATTTGTGTTGAAACAGAGGATTAGAAATATTTTTTTTCAACACGTCAATTTCACATTAGCTAATAATGGAAAACAAGCACACAAACTGTTTTTGAAAGAAAGAAAGTGCATGATAAATGCATTCCGAATGTACATACATATGGCATGTAAAATTTCCATCTACAATATTTTCTTTTCACATGGAGCGACGTATTACATAATTAATTCATCCAACTCGTAACAAACCAACATTAATAGCAAATAATATCACGGGCCGCCATAGCATTCTCTGTTTTAAAACTTTTCTCACTTAGATCGTTCGGCGCTCAAGGCCGACTCCCGCTACCCCTTTGCTACGGCATTGAACTTGATGAGACTTGTACTTTAATGTTTGACCCCCACCCTGACCCCTCCGCTAGACAATTTCCGTCCAAGGTGGTGAGCAATGCACCCTGCCCCCTCTGGTTGCGCCACTGCGTGCCTGGTTAAGGCACCATGCAATGAAAAACAATTAGCTTTCGGTGAGGAGATTTTTGTTTGCTCGATCATTCATTTAGACAGGGACGTCGTTAGGGAGGGGCACGGGGGGCACTGGCCCCCCGAAACGTTCACGTGGCCCCGGCAAACTGTTCTACATTTGCTGAAAATTTTACATTCATGATAAATATTGCGACTTTTTGTGATTTTTCTTCATTTAGATTCCACCAGGGTTGTCAAAGTTTCAGGAACCCATAAATTCTAATGGGTTTTATTGGGTTCCGTTGAAGGACCGGAACCTTTTTTCTCGCACAATTTAAATTCGGTTCAAGTAGTGTATTGTTACATTAAAAAATGTTCCTGGACCGTATTAAAATTCAACCGGAAAAAGTGTTCCTGCACAGGATTTAAATTCAGCGGCAAACAATCTTCCTGCACAGTATTTAAAATCAACCGGAAAAAGAATTCCTGCACAGGATTTAAATTCATACGGAAAAAAAAAGTTCCTGGACCGAATTGAGACCTAGAACCCATTTAGCCTACACTAGTTGATTTTCTCTCCCGGATGGGAAATGAATTTATTTACAATTCCTGGACCATTAACAACCCTAATTTGTTCTATAGGGTTGGTTGGGTGATTTGGGGGTTTTAAATCCACTTTATGCACAGTAAGGCTAATCGGGACTGTATTTAAATTCATCAGGAAGTAAGGGTCCTGGACCGAATTTAAATTCATCTGGAAAAAATAGTCCTGGACCGAATTGAAAACTTTACAGATGAAAATGTTCGTTACGGTCCAGAACCCATTTACGCTTGGTGATTTTTCTCTCCTGAACGCGAATTGAATTTATTTACAATTCCTGAATCTTTAACAGCCCTGGCCCAACAAATGCAGACGCTGTGGCTGCTGCTTAGGGGGGAAAGTTGACTACGCATACAAATAGAAGTAATCCGAAGTTACAAGGGTCGTTCAAGGTTGACCAAGACTTTTATTTATAGACAGGAAATATACATACAAATGCATAGAAGCACCAAACTATGTCAGTTTTTCAAAGTATTCCCCCTGAACATCCAGACACCGTTGCCGTCGTTGTGGAAGTTCCTTGATGCCTTTGGCGTAGAAAGAAGTAGGTTGGTGTCATAACCACTACAGAACAGCGTTCTTGAGTTCCTCATCTGTCTGGAAGTGCGTCCTGCCCAAATGCTTTTTAAGAGCCCCAAACAAGTGGAAATCACTGGGGGCTACATTTAGGCTGTAAGGACTGTGGGGTAAAACCTCTCAGTACAACTTGGTCAGTGTTGTTTGAGTCAAATGGGCCGTGTGTGCCCTGGCATTGTCATGGAGAAGAATGACATGTTTCGACAACATTCCAGGTCTTTTCTTCCGAAAGGCCCCACGTACAGCACCGTGAAGCAGTGTTGAGTAATACTGGGCATTAATTGTGACACCCTTCTCCAAAAAATCCACATGGATAACTTGCTCAACACCGATATTCACCGGAGTGACTGCAGTTGGGCTAACGCTCCCGTCCTTCACTGAACTGTTGACACCATTCGTACACTCTTGCCCGTGACAGTGTTTGTTCACCGTACTGTGCTTGCAGTCTACGCCAAATTTCAGCAGGTTTCACCTTCTAATTCACGAGAAATTTCATTATACACCGCCATTCCACAGCAACAGATACACTATTCCGCCATCTTTGTTTACACTACTGCGCATGCGCCAAATGCGTCCCAAGGGATCATGGTTACTCGTACGGAATCATGGTCTGTTCTGCCGAAGTAATGCAGCGCTACATTGATTAATTAATATTTTACGCACGAAAATCTTGGCCAACATTGAACGACCCTTGTATATAACGAATAATAGTTACTTACATAATAATATCATGAAATATGTAGAGCCAAATTACTTATCAAGCATATTCTGTTATTTGCCTATCCTAGTGGGAGCGAAAATCTTTTGCCCTTGGAGGTGAACTCTGTACCTGCAAATTCAAGACGGCATTTTCTAATTTTCATTTCTATTTGGGCTAACAACTCCGTGGTGGAGTGGTTAGCAGGTTACGCTACGAAGCAGTGTGTCCGGGGTTCGAATCCCGACCTGAGCATGTGTCTTCTTTGTAATGGTCCTTTCATCAATTTAATCTTAACTTATTCTCATCTTCACGATTAGCCAAAAAGTTTCAGAAAAGGGATGCAAAATGAACCAAGTCAATCAATTATTTCTATTTCGTTTTTTACGCTGTTTTTCTACCTCTTGGATTGATTTGGTGTTTTAAGTCCACTTTATGCACAGTAAGGCTAATCGCGACTGGACCTATAGTTTAAAGTGGAATTCAAACCACTACGTGCCTCCTCAGGGTATCGAACCTGGGACCCCTTGATTACAAGGCAACGACGCTACCACTGCGCCATCGGGGAGGCCCTTCTACCTATTGGGTCAAATGCAACGATGAGATTGAATGATGAACTGAAGGAAAAGCGATGCGAGAGACATGATGCAACCACACCTGTTAGAGGTCCGAACCTGGGACCTCTGGTTTCGTAGCGCGTTATGCTTATGCTTCGGGAGTGGAATCCTTTGAATGTATAACTATAAAAGTAGTGTGAAAGAAAGCAACATTGTACTGTGCAAAAAAGCAATGTTTAGTTCATCTAAAGAAAACTACAATTATTCAATAAAATTAATTTTGAAGAACAGAGCCTGCGAAGTGTTTTTCCACTCGGTGACGCGGTCATCACATCGAGTCCTATCTAGTTTTGAGAGTGGCATTTGCTTACATATTGATTTCAAGTAGCTTCCAAATTGTCCTCACGATGTTGGGCCATCACAGAAATTTTGCAGTTCCTTCCAGGAATCAAACCTTGAACCTGTCGTACCAAAGACGAGAGCGCATTAGTTTTAGCGCGCGGGAATTTTGTTATTTCTATTGCCATCATATAATCAGTTTCTCACGCACAAAGAAGATTACTTTTAAGAAATTAGATGTGTGCATAAAATTTCATATATCGTCATCATTCTCCAATGTGTACAGTACGACGCCACAAAAGACTCGTGCATGTCCCATAGAATAGTGTTTAAGGGTGTCGCCTTGCACTAAAGGCCGCCGGATTCGATTCTGGTATAAACAATATACATGGGATGCCTATCTTGAACTCATTACACAAACATTTCATTTTCGCAGCGTTGTCATACTTGTACACCAGATTCAACACCCTTTTATATCTAAACCCTCGGAAGAGGGTTTTCTTTACTTTTCAATTTTCTTCGAGCAAATTTACAAATCTAAGGAGTAACGACTAATGACGTTGTTCTTGGTATATCAAATCTGACATAAGAGAAAATACGTATAGATGCCATTAAGTTAATGCGTACATTGTGCATTTAGATTCCCGAATAATGGCTGTGGATTTCGCAAGTCTATATTCGCAAATTTTAGGGGGCTACAGGAGAATATAATGTTCTTTTCCAACACACATACTGTACATATATGTAGGCCTATATGGTATATTAATAGTTTGTTAGTTTTTAATGGTTTGATAGAAAAAAAATCTTAAGTTTTGGGCCCCCACCCAAACTGATCAACCTAGCTACGTCCCTGCATTTAGATAAATGAAACTGTAATATTGCGTGCATTTCCTGGCAATAAGATAAATACTGCTTACGCTGAACTGAAATCGCTAAGTATATAAATTCTCCTTGGAGAAGAAGCTCCTCCTCCCATACAGCACAACATGGTTTCAGATATGTTACGGATACGTAACTCGTGAAACATTGTAACATTGCAGCAACATTTCGAAACATTACTGTGATGTTTCAGGTATGTTTCAGCAATGTAAAAATGTCCGCGAATCTAACATAACATTCGTAATGTTACAGAAACATATCAGTGCAACATTACAGAAACGTGTCAATGTAACATTGCAGAAACATGTCAGTGTAACATTACAAATACATTTCCGTAAGGTTTTGTGATATTTCAGTGATATAATTGTACATTACGGTTATATTGAATGGAATCAGTACTGTATTCACGAGTGAAATATTTAAGGGGGCCTATTGGGGTTAAGCCCCTTTACTTCAATATTTATTTGTAAATCATTTCCTGAAAATAAAATTCACAATGTTTGATACCTAATTAGGAATGATATTTAATTATATTTATTTTACCTATCCTCAAATGACCACGTATCTCAATTGCTACAATTATTCTCGAAGGGGGGGGGAAGTGCATAAAAGTACGAAATACACATTCATGCACACCAGACAACAGTTACAACTAAAAAAAGAAAAATACTCGTATACGCCACCAAATCCTAAACTACCTTCAAATGTGTGTAAAGTTTTACATGCAATAATAAGCTCTCCGTGGTTTTTTGCACCCTGTCACAAAGAAGGTGGGATTTGAGTGACGTGATCAGCATAATGCTCCCGTCCCCTCTACTAATAGATGAGAGGCTGGAAGCATTTTAGTGTTGTATGAAATTCATTCATGATTCTATGAGTCACGGTCATCTGAAAATTCTACTCTAATGTCTCTGTATGAATGAAAACATTTTTCCTGGACAGAATACATGTTCCACATGTATGGTTTTCAACCTATATGGTGTTCGAACTTTAAGAATTACACAGCAATATTCCAAATTAATTTCGAACATCACAAATTGAGCACATGTCTTCAAATATAACTTTCGGATACTAAAATTTACTATCTGACATTCTCACCTTTTACGTATCTCAAATAAAAATTCAAAATGAATGTAATAATATCCTATATACTTACATAATTGGAGAAATGTAGATACACTTTGACCACAAAACAAATTCAGTAAATGAACCAGTAACCACAACTGGGAAATAAATATCAATTCACAAGTGCAAAGTGGAGACAAGCTAAACTTTAGCAATTTTTAGGCAGTAACAATACGAATAATATAATTGAATAATAACTAAAAATTTATAAATCAATGAAAAGTTTTGACATTCTCTATAATATTAAATGTGCAGTGTGTATCAGAGGTTGTGGTTACTAGTTAATTCTCTGAATGTTACTTGTGAGCAATTTCCATTGAATTATTACTTCAAAGGTATAATTATATTTTCTCATTTCTATTATTTTTTAATCATTTATATTTCACCCATGTTTGACTTTCAACCTTGTTATGGTGGTTAGGATGGGTTGGTCAGTTTCAGAATACACTGAGAAATTGAATTAAGTTCCTTGTAATGAAGGGATTTTTGGTTCGAAACTCTGGTAGAGGCACATTCCAGTGATAAGAATCCTATTTTGATTTGTAGGTCCAGTCCCGATTAGCCTATTTGTGCATAAAGTGGACTTAAAACATCAATTCAAAGAACCAAATAAATATAAATAAGCATACTTTGATACATTTTTTTACAACAGCGAGTGATCAGACAGTATCCATGTCACCATTGAACTCTAAAAATTGGACATGCATCACTTCAAAGAAAAATTATTATACGTAAAAATAATATTTTTTCATAAAATATATTCTTTATTTGTCTAAATTTGTCAAAATACAATTGCTTCTGTTCTGTTAAGAAGTATTTCATTGCAGGTTCTCCGCTATAACCTCTTGTTGCAGTGCAGTAACATTCATTTTTTCCTGAAAGGAAAAAATGTCATAATATCAATTCTGGTCAGAATTTCCATTTCAAAAAACAATATTTTGCACAGGTAAAATAAACATCTTAGCCTTGAAGAAAATTGCAAAGCAACATCAAGAATTTACATTCTTGATGTCAGCACCATTCAGTTTTTTTTTTATAAAATTAACCTTCGAGAATGCCATAAAACCGATTGAATTTTGGCAAAAAAAATTGCTTTTACTTCATATTATTTGCTCAGAACTAGCAAAAAGTTTTTTAGTGAATGCTCAATATGTTATGTAACATCCAAATCTTTAATATTAGTGAAAATCAATGTTTCCATCTGCTTTTTTAGAAAGTTTCTCAGCATTCCGCAGAAAAAATGACATATTTCATCTTTCTTTTAACATGCCAAATTAAATACAACATCTGCAACTTGTGGAATCGTGCAGTATCATAATTAGATTTTAACCATTTATTTTATTTTTGTCAATAATCCATATTTCTACCTACCTAATTACGAAGAAATGATGATTGTATGGATTTTTAGCATAAAAACAACTAAATATTACCAATCTTTTACCTCTTGAAACTTAATAATAACAATTGAACCACAAATGACCTAAATGTAGTATATTAAACTTGTATTGTTTCATAGTTTTGAATTGTTGTAACTTGAAATCCAAATTGTGTCCAAAAATGATCATTCTTGCGAAAGAAACTAATCTTAAATCAGCCATAGAATACTTAATTACTGCTAAATCTGCATAAAAACTAACTGTTGGAGTCATAAACATCTTAGCATTGAAGAAAATTGCAAAGCAACATCAAGAATTTACATTCTTCATGTCAGCACAATTCAGTTTTTTTATAAAGGTAACCTCGGAGATCCCCGTAAAACCAATTCAATTTTGACAAGAAAAATTGCTTTTACTTCATATTATTTGCTCAGAACTAGCATAAAGATTTTTAGTGAATGCTCAATATGTTATGTAACATCCAAATCGTTAATATTAGTGAAAATCAGTGTTTCCATCTACTTTTTTAGAAAATTCCTCGGCATTCCGCAGAAAAAATTACATGTTTCATCTTTCTTTTAGCATGTCAAGTTAAATACAACATCTGCAACTTGTGCAATCATGCAGCATCATAATTACATTTTAACCTTTTATTTCATTTTTGTCAATAATCTATAATTCTACCTACCTAATTACGAAAAAAATATGAATATAGTATATGGAGGGCATCACAAGCCTCATTAGAAACAAAACTAAACAAGACTACATGAGAGAGAAAGAGAGAGATGATTAACATAAGTGAGTAACCTAACAAGTGATTAAGAGAGAAATATAATTAGGAATTTAGTTTTGTTACACAAAAAAATATGACCGTGGCTGTGGTGCTGCCGTAGATTTACATTACGTAACGATGTCACAGACCAAATTAGTTGATTCGTAATTTGTATTAGATAGAGGCTCTGAACGTAACAAGTTACGTGGTATTCTACGCCTCTTCACTACGCACAGGGAAGTGAGAAACATTTTTTAAAAAGAAGAGGACAAATTTTGTGCAAAATTTAGGGGGAGGGGTCATATACCGTAAACGAAAACTATACAGCTATTTTTAACAGTAAAAACATGCAGGGAAATACTTTGCGTCTCGACCATTCACTTTTTCACTACACACAACGCAGGCAACTTATTTCTCGCGATTATAGTTTCATGAGGTGGAGAAGTTCAGTGCTTCTTTACGTCCACATATTTTAATTAAACAAACAAAACAAAATACTTCTTTAAACACTGGCTTGAACTGCCTTGTTTCCACTCACTTTTTCACACACTTTGGCATTAATAATATTCAACTTACCACTCAATAAACAACATTATTCTCCATAAGATGTGCACGACTCCCGGTCAGCGTTGAAAGTAACAACATGGCCGCCGCAGAAAATGTCCTGGATGGCCGCCACGCATGCATGATGACTGAATCCAACGTTGCGGAAATGTCTCTGAAACATTTCTCAGAGATGTAAGAAAAATGAGACGTTGCAGAAACTAGACAATGAAACTATAACATTGCAATGTTTCAGAAACAAAACTGGGACTTCATGTGATGCTTTCTGTAACGTCAACGCGAAACCAGAATGTTAGAAACATAAATGAGAGATTGTAATATTTCTGAAATATGTCTGAAACTTGGTGTGCTGTATGGGCTAGGACTTCGTAGGATTTAGTAGCTACGTAAGTAGGCAACACTGGCTGCAGCCGTCCACGTGGTGATGGAACACCTGGAGCGACACGCTGCCGGAGGGCTGTTTCCTTCCATCAGGTTTTGCAGGCGCCCGGGTCTTGTTGAATGCCCAGTTACCTTGTAAGCGCAGAGCGCCTTGAAGACCAAGAACCCGGGTAAAGACGCAAGTCGACTCGTTGCCGTGGGCAGGCGAGCAGGTAAACCTGTTATCGCGTGCAAGCGGGCAGTGGGTAGGTAAAAGGCAGACTATGCTGGCCTCTAGCGATAACAGCTATCGAAACAATGATAAAAACATTTTCTATTAAAAAAATGTCATTCTCTTAAGTTTTGTTCGAAACTTTTTTTTAGAAAATTAACCATTTAAAAGATAGAGCAACAAAACAATTTTTAGCCATCATTTTTCATAATGGCGGCCATGATATGACGACAATTTGCATTTCGTTCTTCCTGCCATGACTAAGAACGTACCACAAGAAGATCAAAAGTGAACATGAAATATTTTTCAAATTACAATTCCCCCTGGACTGTATGTACACTCCTGTTCACATGAAGTGGCACACACTTAAACTGTTTACCCCTGCAAATTTCCAACCGTGTAATGTTTCACAAGAATAAAGAACTCGCTTGGAAACTTGTATTTTTTCCCCATATCAAATATCTTTCTACGGACGTATTTCAGTCCAAAATGACGCCTGCAGAAATTTCCACGGAAGATTAAAAGAAGTGAGAAAGCAAACAGAGGTTTCAAAGAAACACTATTTTTCCTTCACCCCTAAAGTAAATCAACAATTTTAAAATATACAGAAATTCGAGGACGTGACAGGACAGGGAGGGAGGGTTCCAGCTGTCCAAATAAATGCAAAACCTTTTTACTGTTTCACAGTCACGTTCTCGAAGTTAGGTTTTTGCAATTTTCGTCCAGTGAGCTGCGACATGGAGAGAAGAAATGCTGCCACATCCCTTCGCAAAAAAGACAGGAACTATTGCGAATTTTTAATTGAAGACTCAGAACGGAGTTTGTGTCATTTTCCCAACGGCATTGTCACCTCTCAAAAGAAGAGTAGGTAGGAAGTTGGGGAGGGTAAAGCTGCAAATGTCAGTGAAATATCCACAGCGTGGCTGAATGCTGTTCTGTTGCTCCGCAATAACACTGTTTTTTATTTTGCAGTGTTGCTTACTCTGCCCCATTTGAGCAATGGAGATGACGAGGATAAGTACACCAGATGGCTATGCTCTCGGCTTGTAGTCAAAGGGTCCCGAGTTTGATGCTCAGTGAAGGCATATAGTGGATCGGATCGCACTTTAAACTGTAGATCCAGTCCCGGTTAGTTTATCTGTGCTTAAAGTAACTTAATAACATACACCGTGTTCATAAATATACCATCATACTTTAAAGTGGTATTACGTCGCTTTGGATAATCGTATTTAAATGAAATAACTTGGTGACATGGCAAGGCAAGATAAGTGTGAACATTTTGTAGGAATATGCATTGCAACTTTCAATGAGCTTATAGATTTGTGTACAGAATGATATTTTGTAACATTAGTTATTTTCTAAAAATAATCATGTGAACAGCAAGGAAGTAGTGCCACTTTCAACATGGCGAGTTCTATGCGTGCGGGAAGGTCTCCGTGTTCAGTGATACATCGAATCGGTGAGACGGTTTGTTTACAGAAGGTCTCAGGGTTGGTGATTTACACTTTAGGGGTTGTAGAGGAACCCATATCCGGAAACGTACCGTTTTGGTACTTCACAGCACAGATGACAAGATCACATAATTTCACATCTCCCGCTTTACCTGCGTCACTACAAGAGCTGCTCGATGTGGCGACCCTGAAGTTCGTTGCAAAGAGTACCTCCGAAGGATGTTTGCATACACACGCTCAAAAATACCTGGTGTGTGCTGAATCATGTCTTGCTGCAGTCAGAACTGGTGCAACCAGGTCTTCCTCCGACACTACAGGAGTCTCATAAACAAGACTCTTCATGTGGCCTCATACGAAAAAGTCAAGAGTAGTTAGATCCGACGATCGTGGTGGTCAAGGAATTGGTAGTACGTTTTCGAACATGGGTTCCTTCTCAAAACTTGATCTACTAAGTCCCCTCTGTAATAGGAATTCTGAATCACCCTGTATATCACTCATTTTCTTTCTATTTCTCTCTCCCTCTCTGTGTGGGTCTGTATCTATAGCTTGTCCTAGCTCTGTTCCATAGGTTTATCTCTTTTCATCTCACTCTTTCTCCCTTTGTGTAATTACCTTTACCTATCTATTTCCTATGTACATATTTTACTCTTCCTGTTTCTTTCCTTATTTCGATCTCAACTTCAAATCTTTCTATTACCACTCTCACTCTCTATCCCCATGTCCCTATTTTTCTTGTCTATTTTACTAGAAAGGTCAAAGGCTGGTTGAACCACGAGTTGGGAACTTGAAACGTTTTGCTCAGACAGCTCTTGACATGGAAAACAACAGGGCATGAGTCCTTCCTGAATGAAAGATCTTCATTATTATCGAGGAGCTCAGTTTCAGGAACAGTCTAAACTTTAGACCGGGAGCATGTGAGGTTGATTAATGGGTTTGTCGTCTTATGAATTTGTATGGAAAGTTTCAAACTTCAGACGTTTATCTGAAATGCTTAATGGTAACGCTGATATCTGCCAACTTGGAGTGTGTCCAGATCTCATTGAGTTATGTGGCTGCTGCTACTACTGTATGTCTGGAATATCATAAGGTTAAAGTAGCTTATACTTAGTAAGACTTTCTTGAAATACTCCATGTAGAAGATTTTGTTATTAATTTGTAGAAAGGGAGGATGCTAATTTGAAGTGTAGTTCTCGTGTTGAACAGGTGCAAGAACTTTGACATTAATTTGAGTTCTCAAACGTCTTGGTTACCCCAAGTTCGACTCTGAAGTTGGTTCAGTTTCCTTCCTTGCTAAAACTAACTCTTATTCAATAATTTTCATTCTCTTCTTCCAAGTTTCCTTCCCTGCGCTTCTGTTTTCTTTTGTACTAATCTCATGTGCTCTTCTGTAATCTGTGTCCTGCTTTTCTTCTATTTTGTATTCTATTATCGTCTACACTCTCTTATCTCTCCCTCTATTCGGTTCTCTTATCATCTATTTTCTTCTGCTCCATTCTCATCTGCTCTTCTTTTGTCTATTCTTCTCCCCTCTTTTCTTCTATTTTCCTTTGTTCTATTATCAGTCTTTCTCTTATCTGTTATTCTATTTTCTTTTCTTCTATATTTATCGACTCTTCTCTCATCTGTTCTCTTCTTTCTTTATTTTTTGTTATATTCTCATCAGTCCTTCTCTTATCTGTTTTCCTATCTGTTCGTTTATTCTCTTCTCTTCTTTTCCTATCCTCAGTGGCTCCTCTTTCATCTTTAATCTATTCAGTTTTCTTATTTTCTATTCTCATTGGTTTCACTCTTATTTGTTCTTGTATTCTGTTCTATTTTCATCAGCTTGCAACGTCCTCCGGCTGAAACCGTAGGCAACGTAGACACGCACCTTAGCTCGGCGAGCACGTTGCGGAGGACAACATTTCGTAATGTGCATAAATCTACCCATAATGCTAACTGTCTCTTCAGCGGAGAGATGAGACTGCATAGTTCACAGGGATCGGGTGTTAAAGAGCTTCCCCACAGATTTAAGATGAAATGGGACCAATAACCTTTACCTCAACAGAACAACAGGTGATGAAAGTTTATATGCCAGTTTATTTTCTTAACAAAATAATATATATATATACACACACACACAAACACGTTTTAAAAAAAACTTCCCAGGGTTAACAATAATAATAAGTACCTTGTGAAGCTTACTAAAATTATACATATACACAAGTAGGGAAAACAGATTTTTTACTTCAAGGCGGTTTCTTACTATTGGGAGGGAGTAAGCCGAAACTAAATATTAAAATGGCCTTTCATCTCTTTCACCAGAAGGTGGAGTTTAACTTCTCTATGGTGCTTGGACTCTCGCTTTAGCGGAGAGCACCTTCTCTCGCCCGAAAGCCAAGTGGGGGTTCCTCTATGGTGCTGGGACTCTCGCATAAGCGGAGGGCACCTTCTCTTGCCCGAAAGCGGAGTTGATCTTCTCCTTGGTGCTCGGTCTCTCGCATAAGCGGAGGGCACCTTCTCTCATCCGAAGATGGAGCGGAACTTCCTTCTTGGTGTTCGGTCTCTCGCCGTAGCGGAGCACACCTTCTCTCGCCCGCAGGCGGAGTCAAACTAACTTGCCAGCCAGGCCTACGCCTTTATATAAGGTTGGCGATGCTAGCGTAAGCGAGCGGAAAATTATTCAACTACATATATTAACATTAAATAGTTACAACAGTTGATTATACATAGAGGTGGATCCGTCTTTACTTGTGACGATCCGAGTTCGTTACAATCTTGAACTAACAATATTTACAATAAACAGTTACAAAAGTTGATCTTAGAAGCTAACAAACTTAGAGGTGGATCTGTCTTTACTTGTGACGATCCGGGGTCGTTACAATAACCCCTCCTCTGGGGAAAAAGAAAAAAAAAATCTTTTGAGATTAAATAGGTTACATGTTTTGCTAAAAGATTTCTTTTTTTTCTTTAAAGAACTCTGATACTAAAACTAATTACTCATACATGAGAACATACTCTTCAAAGAATACAAATAATATTATTAACCCTTCTTAAATTAAAAGTCCATTTCGTTTGAGAAATCTCACAAACGGAAACCTCCTGGGCACTCGGATATGAAGTCTTCGAAGCGTAGCTATATACCAAGGATAAGGCCTAGGTGAGTCACCCAAAATAGCTCTAAATTGAAGAACCAATAAAGAATCCTTACTGTTCCAGTCCAAAATTCTACTACTGTTCCTACAGCCAGCTTCCAGACGAACCACTGGGTTATGTAGGGGAGAAGAAACTATCACGTTTGTTGAACTCTTGGAGCCACTGATGGAAGTTTGGTCTTCGCCGGATACAGTTTTCACTGGCAAGGTTTCCATTACATCCCAGGCATTGGCCTCATTGTTCATATCCTGGATGGTAGTCTCTAGCTTGCGGTTTTCAGCTTCCAGCCTCCTCACGCGGTCAATCCAAAGATGTATCTGGGACGATTCAGGTACTTCTGGTTTGCTTGAAGGGACAACACTTTGCGGTTCTTCACAAGAGCACACATTTATTGGGTTCCTTGAGACTAAAGCGATAGGTTTCACCATTGGGAGAGGTAGCGTAGCATCAGGCTTCACAAACACCGGGACAGAAGTAGTAGATGCTAACTGGTTCTTGTCCACACTAGATTTTATCGACACACTTTTCCTTGAGGACACCTTGCACAAATCCAAAATTCCTGGATGACTTGGGGAATATGATAAGGAGCTGTATCCCCGCTGCAGATCATCGGCCGCCATGCACTTTAACAAAGCACTTTTCCATTGACGAGCTGGTCTCTTCCTCCTTCTGAGTTCTTCGGGATCCCGCAGAGGTGGTGGTATTAGTTTAATGCGCCTTTGCATCCTTGGCACAGGCTCACATAGAATTTTCAACTTCGGGTTGGCTAAGGTCAACCTCTCCTTCAGTCTCTTTTCATCCGGGAACACTTTATGACTGCAATCCATTGTGATGAAATCTCAGAAATACTTTTAACGCGTGGTTGACACGTTCAGCTCTTTTCCTCGACTGAGCTTTCATACATTGAAATAATTCTTAAATAAAGACAGAAGCACAGCTGTGTGACCCTAACGCCACCAAGTTCAACAATTGACAATCTCTTAAGATTCGAAAAGAACACATTCATATAAACCTCAACATGTATTAATCCTTCACAATTTGTCACCCTTACACATCTCAAGTTAAAGCCTTTAACATTTATAAAACTCTCTTTTTCCATTGTTGCAAACCTATATAAAAGAACGTAATTACTTCGGCAGATTGAGCATAAGTTACTCATTACACATAAATGGGTTCCTGCAAGCTACTTAAGTCTTCATCTTCGGAGACACTCGCTCTGGCACGCCTCTCTGGCCTTACTGCACTCGAAGGAATTGGTACTCTGACCTCTATATACAAACTTAAGCCTTACCAAAAGACATTCATTTTTGCAATCTCACTGCCCACGAGCCTTTTATCGGGATCTTCAACATTTCTATCATATGCCACAACATTACCTCCATGGAGTCTTCTGTTCCTCATTTTCATAATAGGGTCAAAATAGATTTCTCAATACATATTGCTGATCAAATCATAGTCCTTTGGGAATTACACATATTCTTCAGATCTTCCATTTTATCACCACTGTCTTATGCTTCAGTCTATATATATATATTTTCTTCTGGATCCCGCTTTACAAGTGCCAATATTTATGCATCTGGCTAACATTCAGGTGCCAAAATTTAAGCAAAAGTACTCACTTGCTGAAGCCTGTTCAACTATTGGTCCCCACTTTATTATTTATGCAGTAGTCTCAACGTTTTATGTACTAAATTCACAACAAATCAGTCCCATTCACCTGTCGGGCGCCAATAATCTATGGATTGGTGCTCACACTACTTTCACTTTCACTGGACACGGTTCTGTCGGCTTGAATAAATTTCACAGTTCTGTCGGGCTCCAATTAATTTCACAGTTCTGTCGGGCTCCAATTAATTTCACTGTCGGATTCAATTAATTTCACAGTTCTGTCGGGCTCCAATTAATTTCACACTCGGGTTCAATTAATTTCACAGTCGGGCTCAATTAATTTCACAGTCGGGTTCAATTAATTTCACAGTCGGGCCCCACGTTGGGCGCCATTTATTTATGCAACGTCCTCCGGCTGAAACCGTAGGCAACGAAGACACGCACCTTACCTCGGCGAGCACGTTGCGGAGGACGACAACATTTCCTAATGTGCATAAATCTACCCATAATGCTAACTGTCTCTTCAGCGGAGAGATGAGACTGCATAGTTCACAGGGATCGGGTGTTAAAGAGCTTCCCCACAGATTTAAGATGAAATGGGACCAATAACATTTACCTCAACAGAACAACAGGTGATGAAAGTTTATATGCCAGTTTATTTTCTTAACAAAATAATATATATATATACACACACACAAACACGTTTTAAAAAAAACTTCCCAGGGTTAACAATAATAATAAGTACCTTGTGAAGCTTACTAAAATTATACATATACACAAGTAGGGAAAACAGATTTTTTACTTCAAGGCGGTTTCTTACTATTGGGAGGGAGTAAGCCGAAACTAAATATTAAAATGGCCTTTCATCTCTTTCACCAGAAGGTGGAGTTTAACTTCTCTATGGTGCTCGGACTCTCGCTTTAGCGAAGAGCACCTTCTCTCGCCCGAAAGCGGAGTGGGGGTTCCTCTATGGTGCTGGGACTCTCGCATAAGCGGAGGGCACCTTCTCTCGCCCGAAAGCGGAGTTGATCTTCTCCTTGGTGCTCGGTCTCTCGCATAAGCGGAGGGCACCTTCTCTCATCCGAAGATGGAGCGGAACTTCCTTCTTGGTGTTTGGTCTCTCGCCGTAGCGGAGCACACCTTCTCTCGCCCGCAGGCGGAGTCAAACTAACTTGCCAGCCAGGCCTACGCCTTTATATAAGGTTGGCGATGCTAGCGTAAGCGAGCGGAAAATTATTCAACTACATATATTAACATTAAATAGTTACAACAGTTGATTATACATAGAGGTGGATCCGTCTTTACTTGTGACGATCCGAGTTCGTTACAATCTTGAACTAACAATATTTACAATAAACAGTTACAAAAGTTGATCTTAGAAGCTAACAAACTTAGAGGTGGATCTGTCTTTACTTGTGACGATCCGGGGTCGTTACAAGCTCGTCTCTTATCTTCTCTATTCTGTTCTCCTCTCTCCTAATATCTTCTCATCTGCTCTTCTCTTATCCTTTCTTTTCTGTTCTCTTTCCATCTCTTTTGTTCTGCTTTGTTCTCGTTTCGTAATCCTGATTACTTCTCTTCTATTACCTTATGTTCTCTTAGAATGCTTCTTTCATACTCTTTCCTTCAGAAAGAGCAATAGAGAAGTATAATCAAAGAAACGCGCGTCTGTGGATATCAATTGTTTTGAGCATGGAACTTCACTGTAAATTTCCGTTCTCTGGGTAAAGATCATAAACCAAGACCTTTCAGAGGGGCCATTTCTTTCAGAAACACTTTAAGAGGGGAATGCTGTGTGAAGAGTTTTCTAAAGTTTTTGGATAATAAACCTTTTCGAGGAAGACTTCATCTCCAGGAAAGTATCAACTCCAGACAAGCCCTAGCATCTACTAACCTGTTGGGTGAGATGAGTCAAGGCAAATGGATAATAAACCTTTTCCTGTCACTTGAAAATAGGGAATAGTTAGGTTGAAGAGTTCAATGAACAAACCGATCTCCAACTCAATCTTATGCATTGTGATATTTGTTTAGTGTAAAATGTGGGTCAAAGGAGTTCAGTATGTTGTCTCATGTTCATGTATGTAATTTAAAGACTTGCCCTAACTATTTCCTATTTTTAAAAGCAAATAATATACTTCCATAAAAGTTATTGTTCGTCAATTTGTGTTTAAGATGACTTTGATCTATGGAAGTTAAAAAAGTATAGTTCATCTACTGCCATCTATTGAGTGTATTGGAAAAACATGATCACCACAGCAGGAAATATGTTGCACGTGCTAGATTTTAATACACCCCGTATGGTGTCTGGCTGTCACGCGAGAGATCTGGGTTCGATTCCCTATGTGGATGATTTCCAGCATAGTTCCACTGTGGAGCGTCTCTGGTGTTCGCCCAACCTCTAATGAATGCTGGAGCGTGGTGCTGTTCACATCACCTCCACAAAAATTGTCGAGATCGGGAATGTGCGGGGTCCTACCTCCACGTTCCCTCATATACGTTCACGGCACGTGGCAATGTGCAGGGGGAAATGAAACGTGTATCCCTAAACTGTAAGATCAGCAAGCCCATCAAAATCTCTGAAAAGGACATTTACGGAAACGTGAAACCTAAACGTTGTCCACTCTTCAAATTGCCTTGCCGCAACTGAAACCACCATTTCACACATGGGTGTTTATTTTGTTTGTTTATTTGTTTTGAAACAAGACACGACGATTTTTCAGGAAGTAAAAATGAAAAAACAAACTGAAATGACACTTCACATCCATTTCTCGCGAAATATAACACCTGCAAAGTTAACGCTTTGATGCTTGATCGTACGCACTTAGAGAATGCCACAGAACGCACTTTACAGTAGAGTCAAGCAACAAAAAAGTGTGCGGATAATATAGCAACGCAAATGGTCTTGCCAGATTATGGGAAATGGAATTGTAAATAACATCTGAAAAATCGTCCGTCCAATTTTTTTTGGCAAAATCCGCCATCTTGGAAAATAGAGTGTAACTGTAGCATAAAGATTTTCTCCAAAAGTAACCAAAATATGACAGAATATTTAATATAAGTTATTTATATATATTTAATTCTATTAAAATACAACTGTCAGTGGTGTGTGATGGTGCTGGGGGGTGAATACCACCCCAATTTTTCATCAACACAACCAACAGAAACGGAAAAATCCTACTTTTTCGAATATAAAACTCCGAATAAAAACAATCACGCGTATAGTCACCGCTAAAGTTTAGCACTTTATGGTCGGGTAGGCTTATAGGCATCGGGCCTACAGTTTAAACAGGGATCCGAACCACTCTGCCATGTACCTCCACCGGGGATCGAACCTGGGACCCTTTTATTACAAGTCTATGGCGCTACCACTCTTCATCTGGGAGGCCCGTCACACACACACACACAAGCATTGTATTTGTGTGTGTTGTCATTTGGCAAGGAAATGGATCTAATAGTTTCTTAACCGCTTTGCTCGTAATGTAACCATTTCTCAAGATTCATATCTGTGTACTTACTGCTTAAACAAATGATAACTATATAGTATATGCAATGCCATTTCGAAAAATTAAAAACTATAAAAATAAAGAAATATAAGTTTGGCGCTTCGATAAACTGATTATGAATAATATACTATAGCATACGAAAATAAAACATTATTAATATCATCATGCGAAAAGAATGTTTCATTATGTTGTTCCCTTGAGTATGATTGGCCTTATATAATTCAAGTTAGTCAGTAATGTAACAATGACTAGAAGTTCTAGTATCCTTGGAAATGCTATTTTCTTTAACAAAATGTATTTTAAATATTAACGCAATATAGATTTTCCCTTTTCTTTCTTATAGGGGCAGTTAATAAGTGAAGCTTCCACGAAGTTCAAATGAGTGTCATCTCGTGTCATCTGCTGGGTAAGTGTCGACGTTTGAATTTTTAATTATTGTAACTTCGTTAAGCTTTGAAATTGAACTAGCCGAAAATTTGTAGTCACATCAAGGGAAGTAAAGGGTTTTCCAATAAGAATGATATGATTTTGAAATGAACTGGCAACTATGCTTCAAATGTTATAACTGTCACTAGTTGTCATTTGTGTTTAGTATACTGTGAGAATTCATCATGGCTAAATACACGTTCCAAGATCGTTTGGTTATTATCCAAAAAAAAATATGAAAATAGACGTTCTATTGAACTTGAAACTGATCATAATTTTGGGCAAAAAAATATCTTCTCAGATGAAGCTCATTTCTGGTTAAGTGGATATGTTAACAAACAAAATTGTCGTTTTTGGTGTGAAAACAATCCACAAGAGATTCACAAGAAGTCCTTGGATCCGCAAAAGGTCACTGTATGGTGTGGCTTATGACATGGTGGCATCATCGGCCAATTTTTTTTCCAAAATGAGGAAGGAGATGAAGTTACAATGACTGGTGAGCGGTACCAATTGATGTTAACAGATTTTTTGTGGCCAAATTTAGAAGAAATTGATTTGGAGGACATGTGGTTCCAACAAGACGGTGTCACATGTTACACTGCTAATGCCACTATCGACGTATTGCAAGAACAGTTTGGTGAAAGGATAATTTCAAGAAATGCAACTGTTAGTTGGCCTCCAAGAAGTTGTGATTTAACTCTTTTAGATTGCTTTTTGTGGGGTTATTTGAAATCCATAGTCTATGCAAACAGACCACGAACCCTTGATGCATTAAGATTGAACATTGAACGCTGCATTCGTGACATTAGGCCCGACTTATTGCACAAAGTCATCGAAAATTGGGTTCATCGAATTCACTCGTGTGCACGAAGTCGAGGTGGACACTTAAATGCTGTGTTATTCAAAACATAATGTAATAAACTATGCTTCAAAATAATATAAAATGTTTGGTTGTATCTGAAATAATTCTTATTTTATTTCATTGTAAAATCATATCGTTCTTATTGGAAAATCTTATATTATAGTGTCTGGAAATACTGTTCCGTCCCGTCCCCTCCCCTCTCGTCCCGCACGCGCCTATTCAACGCCAAGTTTTGTCACCAACGTCAAGTGTCGAAAAAATACAGTCGTGCTACGGCGCCAGGGGTCCCGGGTTCGAATCCTGGCCTGGCCATGGATGTTTGTGAGTGTCCATTCATCAATTTCATCATATCATCACTCATCCTCATCTTCGCAAATTAGCCAAAAAGTGGCACAAGAGGCGAAGTAAAATAAAGCAATTCAATCAATCAATCCAGTGAATACACGGGACGTAAACAGTACAAAGAAGAACAGAAGAAGGGATCTGGCAACATTGATCACATTACACGGCAAAAGATCCTTAAATATTTTTTTAAAAAAAAAAACATAGTTCCAGATCCATATCAAAGATTTAATTTGCTTTTTGGTATTTAGCGTCGCTTTTCTGCCACATTTGGCTAATCGTGACGATGATAATGAGTGATGATATGATTAAATTGATGAAAGACACTCGCAAAGGACACTCATGGCCGGGCCGGGATTCGGACCCGGGATCTCTGGCGTCGTAACACGCTTCGCTAGCCACTCTACCATGGAGGTCGATTATGAAGTATGTTTTGTACTCTTTTTTTTAAAAAAAAAATGCGACCTCGCGATATCTGAGTAACACTCTCCCCTTACCCCATCCGCGTGCCAGTCGAATTCTCTCTTCTTCACAACCCCCGAACGAGGGCACATTCCATTATGATTCCGCCAACAATCCTATTACGAATGGTTCACTGACCTCGTAACCTATGATTGATGTCGTATATGGAATTTCTCTAATTGCGTGTAAGCGGAGAACAGATATGCATCATGTGGGTTTTAATTAATATTCATCATTGATATCAAATTTGCCTGTATATTATTTTTTTCCTGTGTTTCCTGCTCTTTGCATAATCATTAATCGCATTGTTTTACTGATATAATTTCACGAGTTACAAAACGAATCAGAGAGCAAGTGAAATCGCATGGTCTATAATATGATTCCAGAACCCTTGGTTCCTCAGCGTGGTACACTAACCAGTTATATCGTCACTAGGTATTATACCCTGTGAACTTGTATTTTGGTTACAGCACGCTGTTTTCCCATCTTTTCTAGATGAATCGTAAGGAAAAGGATCAAAGGTAACTTTAAAGAAAAGAGGGAAAGAACCCATTCGTGTCTTAGTCAGGACTCTAGCTTAGAATCCTTGGACCTCGTGATACAGTCAAGCCATCACGCCACCATGATGACCTTATTTGGATATTATCGAATTATTATATAATTCCCGAGTCTGATATTTTCACTCACGACGAACACTATTGCGTGGAATGGAAAAAATAAACGCTGTGTGTTGCAGATTGATTATGCTCACTGTTTATTTGCTACCAGCTACCTTCTACTCAACGGCAGTTGCCATCTGTGATTTGCAATTCAATTTTGTGACTATCAAAGTTGTGTCTTGTCGCGCTCTTGGTTAAGATTGTAACGCATTCTTGGAAGAGAATGTCACACACTTGGCTGATACTATCACACTTGCCTGATACTATCACACTTGCCTGATACTATCACACTTGCCTGATACTATCACACTTGCCTGATACTATCACACTCTTGGCTGAGACTATCCCACAGTTGGCTGATACTTAATGCATTCTTAGAAGAGACTATAGCATACTTAGCTGATACTATCACATCCTTGGCTGAGACTATCACACTCTTGGCTGAGACTATCACACTCTTGGCTGAGACTATAACACTCGTGGCTGACACTATTGCATTCTCAGAAGAGACTATCACATACTTGGCTGATACTATCATACACATGGCTGATACTAACACACTCTTGGCTGAGACTATCCCACAGTTGGCTGAGACAGTCACGCATTTGACTGATACTATCACACTTTAGATGAGACTATCACACTCTTGGCTGAGACTATCACACTCTTGGCTGAGACTATCCCACAGTTGGCTGAGATAGTCACGCATTTGGCTGAGACTATTGCATTCTTAGAAGAGACTATCACACTCTTGGCTGAGACTATCACATACTTCGCTGATACTCACACTCTTGGCTGAGACTATCCCACAGTTGGATGAGACAGTCACGCATTTGACTGATGCTATTGCATTCTTAGAAGAGACTATCACACTCTTGGCTGAGACTATCCCATAGTTGGCTGAGACAGTCACGCATTTGGCTGAGACTATTGCAATCTTAGAAGAGACTATCACATACTTCGTTGATACTATCATACACTTGGCTGATACTATCACACTCTTGGCTGATACTATCACACTCTTGGCTAAGATTATTCCACAGTTGGCTGAGACAGTCACGCATTTGGCTGAGACTATTGCAATCTTAGAAGAGACTATCACATACTTCGTTGATACTATCATTCACTTGGCTGATATTATCACACTCTTGGCTGAAACTATCACACTCTTGGCTGATACTATCACACCCTTGGCTAAGATTATCCCACAATTGGCTGAGACAGTCACGCATTTGACTGAGACTATTGCATTCTTAGAAGAGAGTATCACATACTTGGCTGATACTATCACACTTTAGATGAGACTATCACACTCTTGGCTGAGACTATCCCACAGTTGGCTGAGACAGTCATGCATTTGACTAAGAGTATTGCATTCTTAGAAGGGACTATCACATACTTCGCTGATACTATCATACACTTGGGTGATACTATCACACTCTTAGCTGAAGCTATCACACTCTTGGCTGAGACTATCACACTCTTGGCTAAGATTATCCCACAGTTGGCTGAGACAGGCACGCATTTGACTGAGACTATTGCATTCTTAGAAGAGACTATCACATACTTGGCTGATACTATCGTACACATGGCTGATACTATCACATACTTGGCTGATACTATCATACACATGGCTGATACTAACACACTCTTGGCTGAGACTATCCCACAGTTGGCTGAGACAGTCACGCATTTGACTGATACTATCACACTTTAGATGAGACTATCACACTCTTGGCTGAGACTATCACACTCTTGGCTGAGACTATCCCACAGTTGGCTGAGATAGTCACGCATTTGGCTGAGACTATTGCATTCTTAGAAGAGACTATCACACTCTTGGCTGAGACTATCACATACTTCGCTGATACTCACACTCTTGGCTGAGACTATCCCACAGTTGGATGAGACAGTCACGCATTTGACTGATGCTATTGCATTCTTAGAAGAGACTATCACACTCTTGGCTGAGACTATCCCACAGTTGGCTGAGACAGTCACGCATTTGGCTGAGACTATTGCAATCTTAGAAGAGACTATCACATACTTCGTTGATACTATCATACACTTGGCTGATACTATCACACTCTTGGCTGATACTATCACACTCTTGGCTAAGATTATTCCACAGTTGGCTGAGACAGTCACGCATTTGGCTGAGACTATTGCAATCTTAGAAGAGACTATCACATACTTCGTTGATACTATCATTCACTTGGCTGATATTATCACACTCTTGGCTGAAACTATCACACTCTTGGCTGATACTATCACACCCTTGGCTAAGATTATCCCACAATTGGCTGAGACAGTCACGCATTTGACTGAGACTATTGCATTCTTAGAAGAGAGTATCACATACTTGGCTGATACTATCACACTTTAGATGAGACTATCACACTCTTGGCTGAGACTATCCCACAGTTGGCTGAGACAGTCATGCATTTGACTAAGAGTATTGCATTCTTAGAAGGGACTATCACATACTTCGCTGATACTATCATACACTTGGGTGATACTATCACACTCTTAGCTGAAGCTATCACACTCTTGGCTGAGACTATCACACTCTTGGCTAAGATTATCCCACAGTTGGCTGAGACAGGCACGCATTTGACTGAGACTATTGCATTCTTAGAAGAGACTATCACATACTTGGCTGATACTATCGTACACATGGCTGATACTATCACACTCTTGGCTGATACTATCACACTCTTGGCTGAGATTATCGCACTCTTGGCTGAAACTATCACACTCTTAGAAGAGACTATCACACTTTGGGTGAGACTATCCCACAGTTGGCTGGGACAGTCACGCATTTGGCTGAGACTATTGCATTCTTAGAAGAGACTATCACACTCTTGGCTGAGACTATCCCACAGTTGGCTGAGACAGTCACGCATTTGGCTGAGACTATTGCAATCTTAGAAGAGACTATCACATACTTCGTTGATACTATCATACACTTGGCTGATACTATCACACTCTTGGCTGAAACTATCACACTCTTGGCTGATACTCTCACACTCTTGGCTAAGATTATCCCACAGTTGGCTGAGACAGTCACGCATTTGACTGAGACTATTGCATTCTTAGAAGAGACTATCACATACTTGGCTGATACTATCACACTTTAGATGAGACTATAACACTCTTGGCTGAGACTATCCCACAGTTGGCTGAGACAGTCATGAATTTGACTGAAACTATTGCATTCTTAGAAGGGACTATCACATACTTCGCTGATACTATCATACACTTGGCTGATACTATCACACTCTTAGCTGAAGCTAGCACACTCTTGGCTGAGACTATCACACTCTTGGCTAAGATTATCCCACAGTTGGCTGAGACAGGCACGCATTTGACTGAGACTATTGCATTCTTAGAAGAGACTATCACATACTTGGCTGATACTATCGTACACATGGCTGATACTATCACACTCTTGGCTGATACTATCACACTCTTGGCTGAGATTATCACACTCTTGGCTGAGACTATCACACTCTTAGAAGAGACTATCACACTCTTGGCTGAGACTATCCCACAGTTGGCTGAACAGACACGCATTTGGCTGAGACTATTGCAATCTTAGAAGAGACTATCAAATACTTCGCTGATACTATCATACACTTGGCTGATACTATCATACACTTGGCTGATACTATCACACTCTTGGCTGATACTATCACATTCTTGGCTGAGACTATCACACTCTTGGCTGAGACTATCACATACTTCGCTGATACTCACACTCTTGGCTGAGACTATCCCACAGTTGGATGAGACAGTCACGCATTTGACTGAGACTATTGCATTCTTAGAAGAGACTATCACACTCTTGGCTGAGACTATCCCACAGTTGGCTGAGACAGTCACGCATTTGGCTGAGACTATTGCAATCTTAGAAGAGACTATCACATACTTCGTTGATACTATCATACACTTGGCTGATACTATCACACTCTTGGCTGATGCTATCACACTCTTGGCTAAGATTATCCCACAGTTGGCTGAGACAGTCACGCATTTGGCTGAGACTATTGCAATCTTAGAAGAGACTATCACATACCTCGTTGATACTATCATACACTGGGCTGATACTATCACACTCTTGGCTGATACTATCACACTCTTGGCTGAAACTATCACACTCTTGGCTGATACTATCACACTCTTGGCTAAGATTATCCAACAGTTGGTTGAGACAGTCACGCATTTGACTGAGACTATTGCATTCTTAGAAGAGACTATCACATACTTGGCTGATACTATCACACTTTAGATGAGACTATCACACTCTTGGATGAGACTATCCCACAGTTGGCTGAGACAGTCATGCATTTGACTGAGACTATTGCATTCTTAGAAGGGACTATCACATACTTCGCTGATACTATCATACACTTGGCTGATACTATCACACTCTTAGCTGAAGCTATCACACTCTTGGCTGAGACTATCACACTCTTGGCTAAGATTATCCCACAGTTGGCTGAGACAGGCACGCATTTGACTGAGACTATTGCATTCTTAGAAGAGACTATCACATACATGGCTGATACTATCGTACACATGGCTGATACTATCGTACACATGGCTGATACTATCACACTCTTGGCTGATACTATCACACTCTTGGCTGAGATTATCACACTCTTGGCTGAGACTATCACACTCTTTGAAGAGACTATCACACTCTTGGCTGAGACTATCCCACAGTTGGCTGGGACAGTCACGCATTTGGCTGAGACTATTGCATTCTTAGAAGAGACTATCACACTCTTGGCTGAGACTATCCCACAGTTGGCTGAGGCAGTCACGCATTTGGCTGAGACTATTGCATTCTTAGAAGAGACTATCACACTCTTGGCTGAGATTATCCCACAGTTGGCTGAGACAGTCACGCATTTGGCTGAGACTATCACACTCTTAGAAGAGACTATCACACTCTTGGCTGAGACTATCCCACAGTTGACTGGGACAGTCACGCATTTGGCTGAGACTATCACACTCTTACAAGAGACTATCACACTCTTGGCTGAGACTATCCCACAGTTGGCTGAGACAGTCACGCATTTGACTGAGACTATTGCATTCTTAGAAGAGACTATCACATACTTCGCTGATACTATCATACACTTGGCTGATACTATCATACATTTGGCTGATACTATCACACTCTTGGCTGATACTATCACATTCTTGGCTGAGACTATCACATTCTTGAAAGAGACTGTCACACATTTGTCTGAGACTGTCACGCACTTGACTGAGACTATTGCACTCATAGATGAGACTCTCCACACTTGGCTGAGACTATCACCCTCTTTTTTGAAACTATCACGCACTTAGTACTAACTAGCGACCTATGGCTATCGACTATCATGCATTTTCAAAATACTCCGTTATGTATGGTAATGTTGCACCTTTGGGTCAACTTGGAGTGCAACATTTTTTAGGTTTGAATTTATCTTGAGACGAAGATTTACAAAACTTTTTACGGCATGTACACTACTGTACAGATATGTACAAAATTTTGATATTATGAAATTTAATTTTCTGTCCCAAGTTGAAGGAGCTATATAAAAAATACTGAACTGTATAAATGGAGTATCGTGGAATGACACGGTATGAGCGCCACATCGGCCATACGGGGAGCAGCGGAAGTGAGAAGGCGTAAATTATAGGAAAAGGCGACGACTGTATCCACACTCCTGTTGCTAGTCTCAAAGGTCATGGTCGTCGGAGGGTGCACTTAACCCACTTAGACACAATGCTGTAAGACAAGCCCTTCGGCAATTAAAGGTTAGTTTCTTCAGCGCCTCTCTTGGGAATCCTGTCACCAGAATACACGCAGTTGGTGGCAATTTTGCAAATAATCTTGAAGCCCGTAGCTGGAAATCTTGTCCGCGTAGAGGAACATCTTCTTCTCGGCGCCATTCGTCACTTTCAACATCTCAGAGATCTCCCTTCGGTTTTTTTCTCCTCCAGCGCCACTTGCGGTTTCTCCAGAAGGTTCCCAGAAGAGGGAAGGGCCAGATAGTTGCTTCCAGCCATGAATCAGGGAGTAATCCCGTTCATACTGTCAGCAAACTTAGTTCAAGGTCTCCTGGAGTGAGGTTCTTCGTTGGGATTTCTTTCTCGGCCCTAAAGGCTTGATGCGGGCTGAATAAAAGAACCGACCCCCCCCCCCCCAAGGATTCTCCCCCATTTGCCATGAAATATGGTAATTTATTATACGAGCCGTAAATCTGTTTCTCACGCATATGGATTAATCTGGAATAGCTTGTTTTTTTGCTACCCATGTGTAAAGAAGTAGGTCAGGAACTTCCATGGAACTTTCCAGTAGAGACTATGGCTAAGAAGTCCACTTAGTTAATTCCTCGGTATTAATATTTATTGTTAGAGCACTATATTCTCTAGTTTCCCAGTTTAATTAAAATGTTAAAGGACAAACTAAATTAATTAATGACTGTACTTCAATGTCAACAATTTATTAACAGTTCTGTGTAATTAATTCAATAGTTAATACAAAATTTTTGTAACTACGCTTTTGAACTATCATGAAAAATTTGTAAAACTACCCAAAGAACTATTTCATATACGAGGGAGAATCAAATGAAAACCGCAATTATTTTTTTTCCACTATTTTAATGCGGGGATAATGTTTGATTGTACATTATTTCTCTATATAATTCCCTCCCAGTTCAATGCACTTACGCCATCGGATACGTAGTGCTTCGACACCGCGTGAAAAAAATTCTTTCGGTTGACTGTGTAGCCACTCGTGTACCGCCGATTGGACGTCTTCATCAGACTTGAACCTCTGCCCTCCAAGGTGCTCCTTTAATGGACCAAAGACGTGGAAATCAGATGGTGCCAAATCTGGTGAGTATGGCGGATGTGGTAGGCAGTTGAAGCGTAGGTCATCAATGGTTTTCATGGTTGCACGAGCAGAATGAGGACGGGCGTTATCATATTGAAGCAAAGCACCTGCACTCAGCAATCCCCTTCGCTTTGTGCGTATCGCTGGCCTCAAATGGTTCTTGAGAAGGTCGGTGTAGGTGGCACTAGTCACTCGTATAATATTCGCGCGTATATAGTAGGGGAAATGAGGGCGAACCTAATTCCTTTAAACTGTATCCCGGGAATTTCTGGAGTAAGGTTGCGCATAACGACAGAGAAGAGGAGAAAATTAGTGGGCGGAGCAAAACAGAACAAGTTCCTAACAACAGCTGTTAGGTACAATCCCTTTCCCCCTCTACTCAATCCTGTTCTCTCGCATACGTTCATTAGTCAAGCCCTGTCGAGTCGCTACGTGCACGGAGACCTGTTTTCGTTTGCTCCCTCCAAAGATTCACGGGACAGAGTATAGGCCATTGTAAACCCATTCCCCAGGTTGTTCACCTGGGTGTGGAGTTGAGAACAAAATTTCAGCCTTGGCCCAGCTTCCTTGGAAGCAGTGGTAGCAAATCCCGGTCTCGAAATCCAGAAAACAGCTGCGATGGGACTAGCTGAACGGAAAACCCGCTAGGCAAAATTTGGTCCTCAGTGCGCTGATACGCAAGCTGGTTTTGGTTTCTACGGCGTTAATGGTTTGGTATGTAAGTATATATATCCCGAAATGCAAGCTTTGAGGCAGAGGGAGTGGCAACACACGCACTCGCCCGACGGTCCACACTTCAGAAACCCCCGAGCCAGATAAAAGTAATTGTTTGTATGTGTTTAATATGAGTTTTGTGCTTCCAATTAAACAACTAATCTTATATTTCCTGACTTCATGAACTGTTTTGAAATATTTAAAAATATCCAAAATTACTGAAATCAGGAACAAAATTTGATTTGCTTCTTATTATTTAGAAACAAAATCCCATATTAACACTTCATTTTGAATACGTTTTTGTATCCTACCATTTTTCGTATCGTTGGTTCACTTCCCGTTGGTCTACTGATCGCGTTTTCTTGCTTTGTTTTACGGTACATAATATGGCTGGTTGTAGCTATGTCATTTTTTCAGAGAATGTGAGTGTTCCTGGCAACCTTGGCACGCACCGCTTCACGAAAGGAAATGACGTCACAGATGCGATCAAATTATGTGTTGGGTTGCCAGCGGTCATGCGGCAAAACGAACTCTTTTTGAACGACTGTGGCGCCGAAACGACTCACCAAAGGGAAAGAATATTACTGAGAAAAGTTGTTTGTTTTGATGTCCTCTATACGTTTCTGTGTTCCGTGGGCGCCATTAAAATGACACCCTGTATATACATAGGCCTATAAATTGTTCAACAATCGTAATAATGTTTATATTGCCAAGGACACCTGTGCTTCAGACTATGGAACAGTAATCTCTGATTTATTCAGACCACTGGAAAACTTTGTATTATAGCCTCAGCGTAGATTGTATGCCCCAGGCCTTGCACCCACGGAGAGAGGCCGTGTTCTGAGGATAGGAACTATCCCATTTCTCAGCGTTGTAAGTAGAGTAACTCGATCCTTACAATCCATAACGAACGATAATTGAATTGAGGGTGGTTCTTTTTTATGGTTTTGAAAAGATACTCAGAAAAAAAACTATCTCGTATTACGGATATATACCCAGAGTAAATTGAAATTCACGTGCAGTAATCATCTTCCTGGTCTCAAATTTCATGTGGAATTCTTGAAGTAGTGTTGCGAATGTTATTTTCCTTTCTCCGTAGCAAACGTAAACGGATCAGCTCCATGCGGGCATACTCATCTTCTTCTCAATTGTTTGGTTTCTTGAAAATAGGACATCACAGCGAAAAACAATAATGGCGTGCTGCCACAATTTCATTAGCCACTGTTGGAATCGAAAAATAATGTGGTGGGGAGGAGGAAATTAAACACCGGGCTCTTGTCTTTCCACGAACTCTCCCGTATACACGTGTGGACTGCGAGGCGAGCAGCGCAACTGTAGCACTGCAAGAAGGACGGAAAGCAGGGAGTGAATGCGGCAGGAGGCTTCGACGGTCCCGTTCGTGCACTGGAGAACCTATCGTAACAATCGTAACAATTTTTGGGAAATTGACGCATTTTTCATTAAAATCAGGATATAGTCAAACGAAATTTCGATAAAATCAGGGAAATTTTTACTAAAGGGCAATTTTTAGTACTTTATGCACATAGAGTAATCAAATTTGTCAGCAACATGCCCAGACTAAACCTCGGTGATTGGCACAGGCATGTGCAGCAACAGTCGCCAAGGCATCGTTAGCCTTTCCAAATTTAAACAGTGTGGTTTACCACAATGTTATCATTTGAGAAATTATTATTATTATTATTATTTATTATTAGGAAATTTAGCTCACTTACCCAATTTGCACCTTATTCGACGATGCAGAAATGAACTTCATTACTTCTTACTGATTAACTTCATGTTAATTTTAGTACACTAGGTAATATTAGTAATTTGTATTTAGCTTCTAATATATTGCATAACTATTCTCTATCTAATTTTTTTTGGACATACCTAAGGAATTAACACACCATTCTTATATGAGTCAAGTATACCTTTCCGCGGCGGGTCTGTTTACACGACCAAGTGATTTGAAGTATACAGCGGACTTAAGAAGTTTTGAGTTGTTAAATTTCTTTTGTTCAAAGAAAATTTTAAATTGAGCAAGTTTTTATTATTTTTATTGTGTTTAAAATTTGAATTTCACCTTTTTAATTCCTTGATGCTTTATTTGTTATCACCTGGAGTTTCAACGAAACTCAGAAGTAGCATTTACTGAAATTTTGTCTTACATTGCATATTAATGAACCTCGGCAAATTGCACCAGCCTATTGTTTATTAGAAAGCCATTAGAGGCTTGCCAAAGCAACCTTTTAGCACTCTAATAGCTTGCTTTGCGCAACTCAAAGTTTATATATTTATTTTAAGGGTTCACAACATAATTTATTTTATAATTTTCAACAGAATTTAGAACATGCTTGCAACACTTACTTTTGTTTATTAATTCTACATTTTGTAATTTTGAAGTGAACTCTATTACTGACAATAAATTATTTCAGTTTATCAGAACACATAATGGTATTTTAATATCAGGTTCAGGTCAATTTATTGTTATTCAGAATTTAAATAATAATTTGAACACCCACAGATCAATTCAGATTAACGAAGGGCAATCTATATTTTTTTTAATTATCAGGATTTTTCGCAGATTATTGTGGATCAACAAATTTTACATACAAGAATTTTAGCTTTCGAACAAGTAAAGATGAAGGAAATTGAATTATTACTCAAAATCCCCAAGAATTTATCTGATTTCACTATTCCCCAATGGACTCCGCTTGAACTTGCTTTAAAGCAACTTAATCAATCGATTAGTAAGGGCATCTCATTTCAGGAATTAGTTTTAAATCCTTTGCCCATGTGTATATTAGTATTTGTTATTTGGAATGTTTTACTAACCGCAACCCTAGGATATTATTTATATAAGCATCATCAGCTTGCGAGACAGGTTCACTCAGAGCAGCACAGTAATAATTAATAGTTTAAGGCAACACATTAATCATGGACATTAATATTTTAATTACGGTTGGGTATTTTATTTAAATTTTCCTTATTTATTTTCAAAGAGTTATGGCAATTATTTAATCGATTTATTTTAATTTATTTTATTTTGATGAGGCAATTTAATTTAATTTTAAGAAAAGGCAATGGAAATAAGTTTGGTTTTGTGCATAAACGTGAATTATATGTACCCATCCTTTGCAATTTCCTTTCTTTATTATAATTTTCCCTTTTAACCTAACCTGTCTATACGGAACGACGTGGACAAGCAATGCCTACACCATCCATGGGCATTTTGATGACGGACATTCGCAGACAGGCTATTACTACATAGAAAGATTCATCACCATTCTACGAGGGAGACATGCAGACATTTTAACTCATACTACAAGTACTACATTTTACAGGAAGGATGTAATTAACCAGGAATTTCCCAGTATAGCGGACTATACACTATCAACGACACCTAGTGAAGGAAGCAGATAATAATTTCCCTCCACTCTGTTTGCAGTTCGAACAACAATTTTTCCCCATCTCCCAAGTTTTACGGGTAATTTACCACATCCTTTACATTGCCCCAATGCAGTCAAGACGACAAGCAATCCAAAAAGAAGAAGAAGCAGAGAAAACATATATTCTACAAGCAGCAGTTTCGGTCACAAACAATAATTACAGAATTGTGATTCGTATTGTGCTACAGTGTTTTTCCACACATACACATGCGAGCTCCTATCATGTGTATTTATTTGGTCATTTAACATGCGTTATGGGAAACAATACTTTTCCATAGCCCTTATATACATCTTCAGTTTCGTGCCATGCATGATAACCAGTTTTATATGCATTCAAGTTTACATTATACTACAAGGAAGCGACAAGCGCCAGTGGTGTCAATTGACCAGTGCTAGCATCAACTAGTGCATAATTTTTTTTAAGAAAAAGCTTTTACAATGGATATCCAATTGAACATGCAAGCAATAACAAGCATAACTACAGCACTTTCAAACATTTCAGAAAGCATGCTTTAGTTTTATGCAAATGTTTCTTCCAAACAGTTAATTGTGTTTCACCAACATGGTACATAGTAAAAAATACAATTGTACCTGGACATTTTCTGATATTTTCAATCAGAGTAGACAGTTGGTAAGATACTTGCAAGATTATTATTTTTTTTGTGTGTGCAGTCATACAAAGGTATTCACCAAGTCATATATATGTATACAATGTACAGATTAACGTAGAAAAGAAAATTGAACGCTACATTTATGTTTTTACCAGCGACAGTTTTCAGTGTAACTAATTATATGCATCGAATATTGTATAATAATACATCGGAATGTGCAACATAGCCAGTGCAAGTTCATATATTTGACGACGTCAGGAGTGAAGTGGCTACGCGTTTAGCAAAACGTATTACACTTTGGTATAATCAGGCTTTCACACAGGAAAAACAGTGAGATGTGACAATGTTTTACATGCCTACTTACGTTTCTACTTACTTGTGCACCTTTTTAAGGTTTTGTAGTTTCTTTGAAGGGTCTACATCGAGTGGCAATATAAACAAACATTGTGAACTCCGTTCAACCTTGATAAGACGCTTCAGCCGTTTGCCTCGCTTGGCGACACAGAGTAGAAATCGCGTGGCTAGGCATCACAGACTATTGACCACGCGCTTGTGATTTGTAAAAAACGAGCAATTCTACATAATAAGCATTACGTACACACAAATGTGGTACATTGAGAGTTATATTGCTTAACTACATGAACTCTTGTGATTCCTAGTCATACAATAGTACATATTATTGTTTTTTTTATATCATCTGAACATATGAATTTGTTATTTTTAATTGTCATGTTTAGGGAATAAAATATTTTTTTTTCTTTCGGGATGCGGCAAACAAGAGAAAGTTATGTTTTGGTGGATTTCTTTTGTATATTTGGTTTTTTAAGAAAATATATGGAATTGGCGAACCTAGGTCATGTCAAGCTTTGCGATTTAACTTTTAAATTTTCAAAATGGAAAATTTTTCTCCGCGCGGGTGAACGTAACAATCCCTAAGACTGTATGTTTATTTTATTAAGTCTCTCTGAACGCTTCATGTTGACCAGGGCATTCACTTGTTTTTCTCAGCTGTCTCAAGCCTCTTAGGCATGTTTACAATGCATTGTGTTGTGCCATGCAAACCTCCTGAGCATTCAGGAAACAGGTAATACTTCTGCTTACAGAGTCGGCGGTTTGCATGGTAGCAATTATAATAAACACGATTCGGCATTGAGGAAGAGCTCGATGGCCTGGGAATATAGAGGTGAGACAAGCTGAGGGTTGACTGACTTTTGGAATTGAGTTGAGAGAGAGAAGGTGGTCAGCAAGGCAGTAGGTGAGAAGTGGAAGGACGCTTTGGTCAGCATAGGAGAGAAGCTTACAGAGGACTTCGCTATTTTGATTCAGCTAAAGACTTCAGATAGACAGGTAATTATCCTACACCCAGCCATGATTCAGGTTCAACGGTTCGCAAAACCCAACGAGTGACCATTGTCTTTTCTGTAGTCTAGTTCCTAGTGTAATAGTGTACCTTTCGCATTGCCAAGCGATAACTCGCCATGCTAATGACGAGTGGTCTCATCAAGGATGAATGATGACCAATTTACAACACCCCAGCAATTAATTGCATAAACAACTGGTTCAGATCCCCTCATTCTTTAGAATGACACGCTATGTAATCATGGTGGTAGAAGTAGGAAAGGGTTCCGTGAAAAGTAGGGCGCCTTCTCCCCCAGTATATTTTACCTTTCAACATACGCTGTTTCCCCACTGCTCTGATCCTTGACATGCAGGGTACAAGCAGTAAGCTCGCACCGCACGGATCTATCATGTTTATATTTCCAGTGACAGAACGGGAAATGCCCAAGGTTATAAAAAAAGAGTTCTTGAAAATAAGAATGTATGCCGAATGTGACCTGAAAATGGATATGATATGCTCTCTTAAGGGAAAGAGTGACAATTTCCCATCAGGTATGCGTTTATTTCAGTATCGTCGGAATGAGCAATGTCACTTAAAAAAAGCATAGCACAAGAGAGTATGAATTTCCATGTTGCAAGTTCTTTAAAGTCGATTATTAAGCTATAGCCTATACGATCTGTAAAAAATATGATGAATAAGTATTTACAAAATCCTAATCAAATACAAGATTCGACTTTACGTAAGACAAACAAAATCTTCAACCTGTCCTCTTTCCGTTCATCCAGCGCACAGACATATTTTTCCAGTTCGGCGCGGGGAACGGTGTGTGGCGAAGGAGAAGTTTCGGGTCCTTGCGTCTGGCTGTACCTAGGCCTCCCCGATGGCGCAGTGGTAGCGTCGTCGCCTTGTAATCAAGGTGTCCCGGGTTTGATACCCGGGGGAGGTACATAGTGGTTCGAGTCCCGATTAGCCTTACTGTGCATAAAGTGGACTTAAAACACCAATCAAGTCTGACTATACTTGGAAACTGTTTGCCGTGCCCTTAACTAAATTTGTGTTTTAAGTCCACTTATGGAAAGGTAGGGTAATCGGGATCGGATCTGCAGTTTATAGTGGTGTTCCAACCACCATGTGTCTCGAACCAGAGACCCTTTGACTACGATACGACATTGTTACCACGGCGCCATCGTGAAGCCCGTGTTAAGTAGACTTGATTTGATTCTTGTTATTTGGCGACGTTTACTTTTCTTTCACTTTTGGATAATCGCGACGATGAGGATGAGTGTGTGGAATGAAATTGAAGAAGACACACTCATAAAGGATACCCATGTCCAGGCCTGGATTCGAACCCAGGACCCCTGGTATCGTTGTATCCTTCGCTAACGGCTCCGCGTTCATATCCTGCAATGAAACTCTAAGAAATAATTAGCGTTTTCTCTATATGCATATGTCTATGTTTCAAGACCATATTGTCCTTACAAAAAGAAAAAAAGTTTGCTAAGTCTAATAATTCTAGAGTTGACGAGCTGTATCTTTGCGGGTGGCCTTGGCTACTCCGCGCAGAGTGCGAGAGAGAGAAGTGTATGTAGTTGCCACCTAATCGCCCTTTGGGTGGTCGACATCAAGGACAGAACGCAAGGATAATGACGCGCAGCCGGTAGCTCCTCCCCCTTGCTACTGCGCAGCCGGGCTTGGGCAGGGTTCACCCGCAAAGATACAGCTCGTCAACTTCTAATAATAGAAACAATGCAACACAACAAAGACCGAAGGGAAATCACGTGGCTACTGAAGCCTGTTCTTCCTTCGGATAAATTTCGCCGAGACGCTATGCTTTGCCTACTCGTACGACGTCCTCGAGATCAAAGAATCACGTCGACCTCCTGCTGCAGGTTTTGAGATTGTGGAGGGAAGGCACACACGTCCTGATGCTTCTCTTAAGCCGATTACTTTTGCACGAATCCTCCCTGGTGAAGTCGAGAAAATTTCTCTTCCGAAAGAGAAGAAGACCTTCCAACAGCTTAGCTCAACTAGACACACGATCTCTAGGTCATGCAACAAAGCGTGTTCTGGAAAATTCAATCTGGAGACGCTTAACTGCTCTAGGTCTATGGCTGTTTGAACGGTAAGCAGTGTAGAGAGGGTGCAACAGAGATGGAGCTACTGAGAAGGTCTTACTTGAATGACAATACGAAGAATGTATCTAAAGGATACTTAGCTACGATTGTATTTCTGTGAATGGAAGAAAATCTACAGTGAGGAATTACTTCGAAAAATATTATGTAGAGTTTGAAATTTTACATTCTCAATCCCTGTTCTAACAGTCCCGGATCCAAGAACTCCAGATACTTATGTATTACTCTTTTAGAAGGACGTGAGATGAGTCAAGGCAAGAGCTCAATAAACCAATGTCTGTTCTCCAAAAAATAATTGCCTATTTTTGAGGGGAGCAGGAAATGGTTTACGAAGTCCTTGTCTGGAATCATTCTCCACCAACAGGTCGGTAGGTGCCAGGGATTGCTCAGAGTTGAAACCTTCCTGGAGATGGGGCCTGCTCGAAAAAGGTTTATTAAGCTGTATAATTAGAGGTTATTTGTGACACCTGTACAGAACGAATTTGTTTGAATTCATAAAACATGTCTGCTTAAGTTGTTTTTGGCAAATTTGAACCAAATTGTTTTTAAACCCTAAACGAATATGCACGACTACTAAGGGATTTGGTTCGGGTGAACAATACGCCTATTCAATCAAATATTTTGTTGCTACAAACTATTTTTTGGTTATTCCGCGCTTTTTTATCTGTGTGAATAGTTTTAGAGAAACATGAAATTCTCATAATGCCATAACTCTGAAATTATTTTCCGGAAAAAAAATGCAGTGTCATGGGAATTGAGTGAACAAATGCTGCGAACAAAGACAGAGATAGACGAAAACAGATGTGTGTATATATGTGTGTGTGTGTATATATATATATATATCGTCCCTACCGAGACAAAGGGGCGTATCTCAAAAAAGGGTAAATTGAGGTAAATCCACCGGGGATTTCCTCCTGGTGACATCTACAAAATACCGTAGTGGCGTATCGCAAAACTCAACGGATGCGACGATACGATCTCCATGAGTGACGATGCATCTGAAAAAGTAAGCATTTGTCGCAAAACAGAAGGGCGTAACTCGAGTTACGACTCTTTGTCACGTTACAAAATAGTCAACGTCAAAACGTGATTGAGTTGTAAGTAGTTAAGTAGTAGTAAAATATTTTTGACTTACGTCTCTCCAGATACAATTTCGAAATATTTCCGTTGCTGTTTCTCTAACTTGTGTACTGTTCATTGCATTACAATGAAATGGGTATATCTTATAACTCTCTGATATACTCTTTCCTTTCAGAGTGAATGGTGAATAATAGTAGGAGAATGATGGATGCCTTAATGCAATAGAATGGGAAGATCATACTAGAAACGTTGTTTCTACAGATGAACTTGAATTTGTAGATGGACAAGGATTTCACAAAGGACGCAAAGTGACAATATTATGGAGGAGAAAAATAGTATGGAACCATTGTAGACATTGAAGATTCAGACATGAAGGACGGTAATGATGGCGAAGAGGACTTAGGAGTGAGTGACAACAACTGTGATGGAAATGTTTCTAGTGAAAAAAGTTATTCAGTCATCTATGACAGTGATGCAGATCCTCCTTACGTGCAAACCTGTAAAGTATCAAACTGCCTAAGAAAAGTTTTTAGTTCGTGCTAGATTTGCCTTGCTTTATTGTGCCACAACCATTTTACAAATATGGGACCATTGGCAAGATTCCCCAAAGTGAACCCGTGTGCGAGAAAGGAAAAACCTAAGCTACAGACTGAAAACCCTTCGAGTACTTTAGTACCTGAAGATTATCTTGTGGAAGGATCAGAAAGGGAGAAATTAGCGCTGCTTCGTAACGTAAACAAAAGAGAGAATAAGAAGAAGAAGGCCCATGAGGACAGACTTCACGGTAATGAATATGTAAGTCCTACAACTGGAAAAACTATTTCTGCAAGAAATACGACTCAGATGCAATGGAATAGCATGCAGTAAATTAGGTAAAAAATATTCTTCACTATCAGAAGAAGAAAGAGGACATCCTTCAAAGTTATTATGGGACCAAGAGTGTGCAGTTACAAAGAGAATACTTAGTTCGTTTTGTGGCAGTAGCTGCAATAAAACAAAAAACTGTGAAAGATCACGACTCAAGGAGATCTGTGTCGTACTACTACTCGCTGTCCAAAAACGGACAGCCAATTCCTGTGTGTAAAAATTTGTTCCTTAACACTCTTGGTATATCAGAAAAAAGTCTGCGAACAGCCATAGCTAATAAGAAGCCCACAGGAATTGTTGATAGAGATAACAGAGGAGGTAGGCCAGAAAATCTTCAGTCACAGGATAAGGAAAGAAGAGATGCAATCGTGGAACACATTGGTCGATTTCCAATAATGGAATCACACTATTGTCGAGAAAAGTTAAAAAGAGACTAGAATATGCACCAAAAGGAATTACAGGAGCTACACAACCTTCTGTGGCGTCCTGAAAGCTCAGAATAGTTCGTTTCTAAATCCTAAGAAAGACCGGTGTAAATTGTGTGAAAAATACAGACAAGGGAATGCTGAGAAAATGAAACAACTGGAAGATCAGTTTCAACAACATACTTTGTAAGGAAAAAAGATGGAAGCAAAAAACAATACCAATCCTAAGAAAGCAGTGGGAACATTTGACATGCAGCAGGTTATTCTCTTGCCAAAGACAAATGATAGCCAGTTGTTCTACAAGCGGAGATTATCGAACTACAACTTTACTATTTACGACCTGAAAACTAAGATGTGTCACTGTTTTACGTGGCATGAAGGACAGGGAAAAAGAGGATCATGTGAAATCACCACTTACTTGAGAATGTACCTCGAAAATGTCAATGCCGCACATAATATCAAAGAAGTAACTTTATTTGCGGATGGATGCCCTGGATAAAATAAGAATTCCATTGTAGTAAACATTCTCTTGCACACAGTATCGAGCTTGGAAAACATTGAGGAGATTGGGCGTAACTCACTTATTCCCCACTTCATGGCATCCTTTGTGTGATCTCCAGTTACGAGACAAAAAGGCGTATCTGTGGCGTAACTCAAAATATCTCCACAGGAACATGTTTTTCTCACAAGAAAAATGGGCATCTCTGTTTCCAACGGCCAACAAAGCCATTATTACTGATTTGGAAAAATGCAAACACACTCACCAAAAAAGCACGGCACTGTAGCTATCTTTATGCTTCGACACATTTTAAAATCCCTGAAAACAAAAGTACAATCAATGATAATGTATGATCACAAACTTTACAATGCTCTCCTATAAAATCAAGAAAACTGAGATACGCCTCTTTGTCTCGGTAGGGACGATATGTATGCATTAGGTACATACAGGGTGTCATTTTAATGGCGCCCACGGACCACAGATTCGTATAGAGGACATCAAAACTAACAACTTTTCTCTGTAACATTTTTCTCGTTGGTGCGTCGATTCGACGTTACAGTCCTAAAAAAAAAAGACCGTTTTGCCGCCTGGATGCTGGCAACCCAACACAACATTTGATCGTATCTGTGACGTCATTTCCTGCGGCGAAACAGCACACGGCAGGGTTGCAAGTAACAAGCAAATTTTGTGAAAAATGACAAACTACTAACGGCATTATTAGCTGTAAAACGAAGCGAGAAACGCGTCCAGAAGACCGAACATCATAGCCTACCAGCCAGAAGATCAGCAGTCATCTCCGGGGAAGGGGGAAGTGAACCAACGATATGAGAATGGTAAAAAAACGTATTCAAAATGAAGTGTCAATATCGGATTGTGTTTCAGCCTACATATCAAATATCAACAACAATAAATTTTATTGGACTTACAGCTTACATGTGGCTGTTTACGCCCAGCTACATGTCAAATATTTGCAAATCTCGTTGCAAGGTTGATATCTACAGGTTTGTGTGTCCAGATGCCTTGTGGTACTTTTGTGCTGATAAGGGAAGTATCCGAGGTTCAGGTTGTTACATTACGGCTAAAACACGTACAACTACACTAACAATGTAATGATGAATCAGTAGCGAATATACTGTCCTGTTCACAGTTGCAAAGTATTACATGTGTATCCGGTGCATAGATAAACACAGTCGTCGGAGAGTTTGTTTTACTACTACTTATATCCCTGTATTTTCAACCATTTTTGCCACTTGCCTCAATATTATGTCTTACTTACCTTTGGAATTTTGAGTGCTTTCATTTCTATTTTGTTATCTGTTCAGTGTGTCACAAACAACTAACAGGTGCGGCAGTGAAACGGGCGATTTTGAAACCTCCACCAGAGATATAAATTTATTCATAGCGATATCAAACAAATACAACATGAATTTACAATGCTTGCAATTTGTGATGAATGTTTCTGAACAACGTGCACATCTTGCACAGACATGTCACGGCACAAGATGTCCATCACTTGAAAATGACATGACGCAGGTGGCCCCCATTTTCCGTCACACACATGCACTTCCACCCCTCTTTCTCACCATATCACCCGTTTCCTCAAAGTTCTGTACCCACAATTTGATAGCATGCGACGACGGGACTGGGGCATGACGTGCGAGATGGAAATGGGCACGAAATACACGCTGCGCGGCCACGTAGCTGTCGTTGTTTTTGAAAAACGCCTTCACGGCAAAAGCGCGTTGTTCACCGGTCCACGACGCCATTTCGACTGAACACCGATATCAGTGTCAATGGCAAAGATTTGTTGTCCAGATGGCACCACTCCCGTTTTCTGCTTGCTTACGTAACTTGCTATGTCCAGGGTTGCCAAATCGCCCGTTTCACTGCCGCACCTGTTAGTATCAGAAGGACGAATTGAATACACTAAATTGTAGATGCCAACTTAAAACTAGATTTGCAAATATTTGACATCTAAGCCGAGACAAAATTCGATATGGCCATTTCCATTTGAATTCTATTTTCTTTCTACCATTTTTCGTATCGTTTGTTTACTTCCTGTTAGGTTACAGAACGTGTTTTCTCGTTTAATTTTACGGTACATAATGTGGCTGATTGTAGCTATGTCATTTTTTACAGAATATGTGTGTTCCTGGCAACTCTGGAACGCATCGCTTCACGACGGGATATGACGTCACAAATGCAATCAAATGTTGTGTGTGGTTGTCAGCATTCAGGCGGCAAAACGGTATTTTTTTAACGACTGTAGCGCTGAAACGATGCACCAACGAGAAAAATGTTACCGAGAAAAGTTGTTTGTTTTGATGTTCTCTGTACGTTTCCGTGGTCCGTGGGCGCCATTAAAATGACACCCTGTATATATAGCACAGTAAGAAATATTGATTGATTTGTTTGTCTTATTTTACTTCACTTTTCTGCCACTTTTGGATAATCGCAAAGATGAGGATGAAAGGCGATAAGATGAAATTGATGAAAGGACAATAACAAACACACATGGAGAGGTCATAACACAAGTCCCACTGAGGATTAGACTAGCTGTGAGTCCAGGCGTTAAAGCCTCGTTAGTTTGAAAAATGCAGTCCAGGGCACCGGGCAGTGGATTGGCTTTACGCTCCACGTCAACAATGACCACCTCTCCTACTCTTCCTTCAGTCGACAATCGACGCTTGGTTGCATTGTTACAGAGCTAGAATAAAACATGTCCTTGTAGTTTCAATTCCAACATTGGAGCGAGAAGAAAATACATTGGTTGGAAAATATAGGGTGTCTATAAAGTGAGTCCCATTTTTCAACAATTTATTAGGCAAATACCATTATACAGTAGCTGATGCACACCCATAGACCCAGACCACCAGCCTCCACTGACTAGGGCCCTGAATTTTATGTCACATTACATATTTTTTTCCTTTGTATGTACCGAAGAAAAAAATACAAATGTCGGAGAATTACGATGTTACGAACGATATATGTGAATTTCATGTTACATATTTTCACATATCTTCCGTTTATATTACATATTTTTACATAAAATGCGGTATTTGGGCAATCTATCTGGTTTTACATTGAGTAAAGAGCTATAACTGTGGAACAAACATTCAAACACAGCCCATCAGATGTGTCGGGCAATGGAGAGCCAATGGCCGTGTGCAGAAACAGAGGTCTCAAGATTGGAGAAGCATCGAGTCACTAGGGAATACGGAGCGATTCCGCGCTGCGCCTCCTGAAAGGAACCCGTTTGGATGAACGGTTCCATCTGATCCTCTCCCCTCCAGTTCCATGATAGACTGTTCGCGAGACTTGCAGCTTCCTAAGTAAGAAGATTCCTGCGCATGCGTGCTTGCATACGGACAGTGTTACCAACTGGAATCAGTAGATACATATGCGCCATACTGCAGGTAATTGAAAACTAAAATTGGTAAACGCTGTAAGTGCCACAATAATTCAAACACCGTTTTCCACGTTAAACTGTGAAATGTGCCATGCTTTATAATGTGGTAAACGTGAAATGTGGCTGGTAGCCCTCTAAGTAGTTCAAAGGGCGTGTAAAGAGGTCACTAGTGTGCACGTTCTTATGGGCTGATGTGCGGAACGTTGCGATTTCCCAACACTTTCGCTTTTGGCACTTACAACGTTTACCACTTTTAGTCCTCAATTATCAATTGTATAGTATTAACTACCGAACAAAATAATAATCTTACTAATTTTCTGGTAACGCCGCTGCACATACGAACTGTACTTCTATAGAAGAAATGTCCTTATTGGACAAACCTCATACCGTATTATCAGCCTAAAAAAGACCCCCACAACCCTAGTAGCGTACGCATTGTTTGAGATTGCTAGTTCGGCAGAAACAAACGTGCCCTTACACCCTATTACACTGGTCAACAGCCAAAATGCGACATGAGTGATATATACAATTTCTAGTCGATATTGGTCTCCTAAATACGAAACTGTAGATAAAAATCGCAATTGACTAATTATAATTGAGTTACACGGCATTGTTGATTTGGAGAAGTTCCCTATATACGTATATGGTATTGCATAGCTGTAAGAAGTAAATGTTGAGTCTTTCTTTTCTTTTTTTTTTTTATTTGTTGTAAGGAAAGGGGGAAATGTTCAAGATCAGCCACAAAACCTCTCTATTCATTGTTTTGTTAGGTGTTAATTTGTGCAGACGTGATTGTGGCTTTATAAAACTAGGTAGAGTGTGTGCATTTATCAAAGATCGTGTTTGCGTATTACGTGGTCCGTTTCTGGTAAGGTTGACATTTAATTAAATTGGTGAGTGATGCTAAAAAATGCCACGTAAATGCATTATCAATGCTAATAATGTCAGTTATGTTTGTGGTCAAATTGTGTTTTCTGGACAGCGGAGAAATATTACCCCTGCTGTAAGAACAGCCTACAATCTATATTTCGGTAAATACTGCAAATTCGGAGATGAAGATAAGACTTGCGCTCCACATTTCCGTTGTAACACCTGCTACACGAGTCTGCTGGACTGGATGGATCACAGAAGACCATTGATGTCATTTGCTATTCCCATGATTCGGCTGGAGCCCACTAATCATACAGATGATTGTTTTTTTTTTTTTTTTTTGTATGGTCCCATCAATACAAAGTATGTCCAATACTAAAAAGAAGACAATTGTATTTCCAAATATTCGTTCTGCTTCTCGTCCTGTGGCGCATAGTAATGAACTACCTGTTCCAACACCCCCTGAATCTTATTCCGTAGACTCACAAGACGAAGCATACGATCCACAACCTTCCACATCTACAGATCCGGACTTTGGAGGTGATGTTAAACTTGCAGAACAGCACAAGGTTAGCCAAGGCTCCAGAGTTCAACAATGGAATTTTCTGGCTAGTAATGTGAAGGTGTCATTTTATCGTGACGGTCAAAAAATGTTGGAAGAATACTTTTCTACCGCCGAAGAAGATCTGATATACTGCAGTGATGTTAATGGTTTATTGGGGGCTCTGGGCATTACGCACATCTGCGAAGAGTGGCGGTTGTTCATAGATGCATCGGTATAAAGTCTAAAAGCTGTACTGCTTCATAATAGCACTCAATTGACGTCAATCCTTATTGGTTATTCTGTGTAAAATAAAGAATCGTATGATAGCCTAAAATTCCTCCTTCAATCAATTAAATAGAACAAGTAGGTACAAACCTATGGAAAATATGTGCAGATTTGAAAGTCATTGCTATTTTAACTGAACTCCAACAAGGCTATACCAAATATTGCTGTTTCCTCTGCGAATGGAATAGCAGAGACAGAGCTTCTCATTTTATTAAAAAGGATTGGCCATTACGTCAAAGTATGGAAACTGGAAATATGAATGTACATAATGAACCTCTCGTTGAATCTGAAAATATTATACTTCTTGCACTTCATATATAGCTTGGACTGATCAAAAACTTTGTCAAAAAGTTGGATCGATACTCTTTGGTATTCAAATATTTACTTAACAAATTTCCAAAAATCAGTGAACAGAAGATCAAGGAAGGAATTTTTGTGGGCCCTCAAATTCGTCAACTTCACCAGGACGAGATCTTCGAACACCTGCTAAGTGATGTTGAGGAACTTACATGGAGTTCTTTCGGAGAAGTCTCCAACAATTTTTTGGGAAACAAACGTGCTGAAGACTATGAAAAACTTGTAAATAATTTGGTTTCATCGCATCAAAAAATAGGTTGCAATATGTTCCTTAAATTGCATTTTCTACTCTCATCTCAATTTCTTCCCGAAAAGTTGTGGGGAGGTAAGTGATGAACACGGTGAGCATTTCTACCAACAAATATCTGTAATGGAGAAAGATACCAAGGGGAATGGAGTAGAGGAATGCTTGCCGACTATTGCTGTGGACAGTTACCAGGGATGATCCTGAACTTCACTACAAGAGGGAAGCAAAGAGGAAGCGGATTTAATCCCACGTCCGTAGTAAAGAACACACCATACAGTAGTATAGTAGAAAATATTTATTTTGTGATTAATGTAAAACCTATGATTCATGAATTTACTTGGAAAGGCAGGTGGAAATGTACCCACGTTTTGTACTGTTCGCATAATACAGTTCAAGCGTAAAAGTCACATGCACACCAAGCATACGTCATTCCACTACGTTAGAACATTGGGAAACCCGACTTTTCGACAATACCTCGTATAATTCTTAAACCGGAAGTCGAGTGGCATTTTCATTGTCAGTTTCGTGTTCAGCATCATAGATTGATAAAGAAAGGTGAATTTTCATCCATGTCGCAAAAAAAAAAAAAATTTGTTGACCAGTGTTATTACAAATAATCTTGTTTATCTTCTTTTGTTAAAAAGGAACTTAAAACAAAAATTTTAGGGTTTGTTTTAATGATTCCTGGTCGTGTCGCTATCGATTTACACAATCCTCATACCATATTCACTGCTGGAATGCCTCACCCGCCCCCCCCCCCCGAACCGCCCTCCCTCCGAAATCCTAAACGTCCGGTCCGAGCGTCATTCCCTTCAGAATTGGAGAGGACTCTCTTCCAACAACGACGCTGCATAAATAATAATAAGGCCAGCGCCGTACGTCATAAATAAGAAATTTGTCTCATCTCTCTGTCAAATTATATGCTCGGAGAACGTCCTTGGAACGGGTGCATCGGGAGATGATATAGAGTGCCTCGTTCATCACTGGCACATCGGGGAACAGGGTGCAGCATATCGCTTCAAGCTGGTGATTTATTTCGTGCGGCCAATATATAGTGCTTATTTACTGACAGTAGTATTAATGAATCAAGCTGAATCAAAAATCGTTTTTCCTCTCCCGACGTGCTTAACCGAATTTTTTATGTCATTTTAGGGTCGAATGGGTACTGAAAAGTGAATCCTTGTTCTCGTATTGATAAAAGATTACGAACAACCATTGCACAATTTAACTTTCTTTGTTTATATTGACTGTTAGCGATTGCTGTGAGGTTTCGTTTTCCTGACTTCCATTGGTGTTGGCTCTTTCAACTGCTATTTTTCTTCCAGTATGGATTTTACAATCCCTGTGCCTGTCGCTTGGAATTCAACTTGTGTTGAATTCATGATCCTTTTAAGGGCCGAATGGCTATTCGTAAGGGAGCAGTACGTACGAAGTGCAGGGCATTTAATACTCAGTACTTAATTAATGTTACTATGAAAAACCTGAATGTTATTTTCTTTCTCATTATGTTTTATTACAAAATTAATTATTTCCAACTTCTTAATATACTCTCATTTTTTTATTTTTTTTTGTAATACAACAGCAGATTCTACAGTACTTGTGTAACGCCATGATCAACGAATATACCAGTATGTCTTCAGCCTGCCATCTGTTGAGCAATATTGCAAACTTATCCATACTTTCTTCTCGGTAAATACTGGGCGTCTCAATGAAGTAATAATGTCAGGACGGATCTTCTTTTTAAATATAATATTCTGTTTTCCTGTACATCAGTAACATTCAATCATGTGGTATTGTTGTGAAGTCTTAGAAATTGTAGAGGGAATTATTCTTGAATTAATTTCACCTTTATCCCATCTCTCTCCCTCTTGTTCTAGAAAGCTCGTTATCATCATATTTTATTTCAATATTTGTTCTTTGAAATTCCGTCCAGTTTCCGTAATCTCTTACAAAATCCTCGCACAAAAGGACAGGCATTATACCTCACGCTTGGATTCATCAGGTTAAAAGGAGCCTAATTTTCCGGAAGACACGTTAAGGTCTTTTCCTTCCATTTGATCCGTAAAATTAGGTCACCTTGAATTTTACGTCTCTCCTTTTCCAGATAGGAGAATTTCGTCCCGAAAGGGAATGTGTCAATCGAACTGAGCGTGTAGCTTGGTTAAACAATTTCGTAGTCAAGGTTCCAAAGGGAATTTGAATTCGAGTTATTTTCATGGAGAATGATTCTGTGCACATGGAAGGTAAAATATAGAACGCAGAATGCCGTTTGTATAGGCCGCACTTTTCCTTAACCCTAAAACGGCGTGCGTCTTATATTCGAGATAAATAAAAGCTATATTTAATATTAAACCAGTTTATTCTTAATTTGTACAGATCGTGTGAAAATACGAGTGTAGTTAATGTTTTTATTTGTTTACTAACTACAACTACTCTTTCTCCTTTCTATTTACTCTTCACTTTCCTTCTCTCTCTCTCTCTTTTCTTTTTTTCCCGCTTCTTTCTCTCTCTCTCTTCTTTTTCTCTATTTTTCCGTTCCTTCTGGCCTCTCTATCTCTAAGCCCCCACGAACTAAGATAACAGTATCTGGCGAACAAAAGGGTTGAGGCAGCATATTGCATAACCTTTTACCAATACGATTGACTGGTCAGTGAAAACACGAGAGAGAGCGAAAACAGAAAGTGGCAAAAAAAATAGAGAAAACAAAAGAGAGAAGAGAAGACAGAAAAGGAAAGACAAAAGGCAGAAAGAATGGAGAGACGGAAGAGCTGAAAGAAGCAATCGAAGAATTGGAGAAAAGGGAGAGGGGAGAATTTGTTGTCTGTACACAAATGAAAACATGATAGCTTATTACTATTTCTAAGTTGTTTTAAAATTAAATAACATGTTCCTTCATTCTAATTTTATAGTCCAGTTTGAGTTTTAAACAAGTGCGGCTTATACGCGTAAATACGATGTGTTTAATAAGTTGTGCTTCTTAGCTATGTATCTAACACTGAAAATCATATAAACATGAGTACACATACTTTTGTCTTGCAGCTAGAAAAATGGGAAAATGCATAAAATTTTACTTTCAAAATCATAGAGTAAAACAATCTCGTTAAATTTGCACTTCATCTACTATTCATGAAACTCTCTTTATGCAAATCATATATGTAGCCAGAAATAAAATAGACAGAATATAAAAGATAAATTTGCCATGAAAATAAATGTTATTGTTACAATAAGGACCAAGGAAGATGAAGATTTGATATTCTAAATACTTTTTCAGTGAAACATTGAAACTCGCTCCATACTAATGTAAAAGAGATGTTAAAATCTCTATTTTATTAGTGCTAGCTCTGATACTTTATAGGTATTAAAGATTTATCACTAAGATGTTTTTTCTTAATAACTGATTCTGGGTTCCCTCTAACGTTATTAAGTAATAGCTTAAATGGGATATTAATTTTGGTTTTCAGTGTCATAAACGTAAATGTTCCAATAATTATGGAAATGTTATAAAAATAGGAGCAAATAGGAGCCGCGATGGTCTAGGCGGTCGTCGACCTCCGTGGGGGAGTGGTTAGCGCAGCGCGCTACGACGCCAGCGGTCCCGGGTTAGAATCCTGTTCGGAATTTTTCCGGCCTTGTCCCTGCATAAAGCTGCTCCGGGGCTCGCCAAGCCTGAAATCAATGAGTACCTGAGGGTAAAGGCGGTTGGAGCGTGGTACTGATCACATCACTTCCAAAATGGCCGAGGAGAATGTATGGGGACCTAAATGTGCCTTCATGGGACGGTGCTATATGCACGGGGAACATTACCTTTTTTTTAATGTAAAAATGGTACTGCTTACTTTAGCTTCAATTACTTACGTCACTTTTTCTAGCTCTTGGGTTAATCGCGACAATGGGGATGAATGATGTGTGTGTGTGTATCGTACACACACACGAGCAAACACAGGACAACACGACTCCACAAAGCCTCATTGGCCTGCAAGAACAGTCAAGCATATCACCACTGAGACGCGGGAAAACTCGGCAACATAACTTCTGTTGTCTGCTTCTATTGAAATCAAATTGTGTAACGCCCAGTACATGGAAACATGCGGAACCGAAGCGGGAATTTCCATGCCAGAAGTCTGCAGGTTGTCTTAAAGGTTATCGCCCACTGAGACGCCGGAAATGCGTCTGTTGCGTTCTGTTGCCGCGTGTCAGTGGGCGTTCTGTTGCCGCGTCTCAGTGGGCGTTCTGTTGCCGCGTCTCAGTGGGCGTTCTGTTGCCGCGTCTCAGTGGGCGTTCTGTTGCCTCGTCTCAGTGGGCGATCTGTTGCCGCGTCTCAGTGGGCGTTCTGTTGCCGCGTCTCAGTGGGCGTTCTGTTGCCGCGTCTCAGTGAGCGTCAAGCTTTACATGGGTGTTCTACGGAGATATAAAGTTGACTTACCATAAGATCTCCCGTTACACCCCAAGAGTTCTTGTAAGGGCATCCACATGGTCATCTGGTGACCACATGACTCGTTAACAATTTTAGGAAGCTGAGGTCGAAGTTTCTTTAACTTTGTCCTGAATTGTATATACACAGTCCGTCCAGTAGGAAAGGTGACCAATTTTTTTGCCACGGAACCACCAGTGCCATCTATGGAGAAGTATATGTACTACGTAGCGACACATTTCGAATTTCTTCCGGCAAAGTTACAAAGCACTAGCGTCGACGGTCGACGCATACGAATATTGTGACTGACAGTACCTGCTGAACGTCGGTCGGAAACGGAGCAATATGCCAACATTAAATTCTGTTTCACATTGGGTAAAAGTGCAACAGAGACGTCTCAAATGATTCAAACTGTTTACGGTATTGAGTCATTGAGCCGTAAGAACGTGTTTAAGTGGTATGCAAGATTTCGTGATGGTCCAGGGTCTCCAAAACCGAAGAAAGTGCGCATGCAGAAGAGCCGAATCAAAACTCTGCTCACTGTTTTCTTCGATTCCAAAGGCATCATCCACAAGGAATTCACTCCAGAGGGTCACACTTTGAACGCTGAGTATTACGTGGGTGTTTGGCATCCTCTATTGGCCAGGATTCGTAGAGTTCGGCCTGAATATCAGGAATATGGTGTATGTTGCACGACAATTCACCCGTGCAGGTTGGTACGCCAGTTTTTGGCCAAAATAGGGATAGTGGAGCTCAATCACTCCCCATATTCTCCAGATTTAGCTCCATGCGACTTCTGGCTATTTCCAAAATTGAAATTGGCGTTGAAAGGCAATTCCGAAACAGGAGTACCAAGACTGCTTCACAAAGTTCTACAACCGCTTCAGTGCATGTATTGACTCACGAGGTATAAACGTTATTTCAAACTACCAGTCCACAATGTCTTGTCTTTCATTTCTCATTAGTCACCTTTCCCACTGGACGGACTGTGTACTTCTTTAGCTGCTATAATTACTGAGATGTAAGTACATTAACCGCTTTCCTTGTCGCCCATTAAGTGGCTACGCGGGTGTTCTGCATCAAAAAAGATGTGAACGCGCGTTGGCGTGCTGAAGGCGTTTTATAAACTTGTTCGTTATCCCTTGATTTTTCCTCCCATAGTTACCTCTGGGACCTTGGTTCGGTTGAAATGGGAATTGGGGATTGCACGTTTATATGACCTTTTTCCTCTTCTGGGTAGATGCTATTTTCTTTCTCTTTTCCTCATTCACCCGGTCGGCAAACAACCCTCTGGGACGCAGGTGCTGTAACAGCAATGAAATTCAGTTTCCCTCCTAACATTCGTTACATCAACTGCTAGAATTGTAGGCGAAACAAGGATAATTCGTCGACCTCTACATTTCTAAATTGTTTCAATCAAAGGAGAGAAGTTTCTTTCTTTAAGGATATTGTTTTTATACGAGGGTCATTTCTTTTTTAAGTGGCAACATATCTCATACACGCAAGTGACTAATCTGGAAGTGATTATAATAGCTCTATCTACATTCATTTGTGGAGGAAGCGAACAAAAACAAGTCCTCTGCGCAATTAGTGGCTCGTGAGTGCTCGACCAATAAACGCGTGAGAGGGAAAGTGAGTGCATGGAGGGGAAAACACGGCTGCAGCTACTACCGCCAGCGTTGTTCCTCCAATTCCCTTTCTCCCCTTCTCTACCGTCATACGCGGCCTTTCTCCACAGTTTCCCGAGACAGAACGTTGTTCCATACATCGGACAGGTGGTGCGTACCATTGGGTACATATTTTGTGATAGCATGCAAGGAGAGCTTCAAAAGGCAGAAATGGTGCTGTTTGGTGTTTCCCTTCTAGTCGCCTACGTGTAATCCGAATTTTTATGAATACTCGCTGTTCCTGGCGCGTAAATATTATTAGGGTGATCAAACATACACCACACTTCAATCGCTTCTAATTCACTAACACTGAGTGCAACCAACACGTAAACACGTTCACATAACTCTCCAGAATACAACTTCTTCGTCATTTCTTACACGACCACTAATAGAGCGTATTCCAACAGTGTTGCCAGATCAAGAACAACGGTCCTCGTATAAAGCATAGAGCCGCTATCGTCCACTCAATATCATATAGCCGCTGGCGTCTGACTTCCACGCTGGGGTCCCAGGTTCGATTCCCAGAGAAGGTGCTTCCATGCGATTACTTGTATGGTACTGTCCCTACATTAAGCGGCTCTGAAGTTCACCCAGCTTTTCAATAAAAAAAATTGGTACCTGGGCAATCCAAGGGGGTAAAGGCGGCCTCAGTGGGGTGCTAATCACACCACTTTAACATTCTAACTTCCCCTTCTGTGCTCCAAGGAACTAAGAAAAAGTTTCAAGTTTTACTGGCAATGTTCTCTCGAAAATGTTTGTCTCGTTCTCGTCTCTCTCTCGAGGAACATGACTCAGTCTCGTTCTCGATTTCGTCTCGGCATTGCTATTGCTTTCCTTATCAATTCTTACATGGAAGCAGAAGTTTCTAACCTATGTATGCTTTAGAAAAGCGTAAACAGCTGAAAATAAATATTTGGTATTGTACAAATAATTACTCGTAATTACTTAGCTCTAAAAAAAACTCTAGCACATGAAGATTGACTTTCATTGCCAGGATACAATATAAGGTAAATTAAATTATTACTTTAGCAATATTACTCTAATTATTTCAACTTCTGCAACGATAAGAACAACAACAATGTTAAGAAGAGTACATTGTTAACTACTATCAAGTTAAAAATTATAGGTACTCGAGTTTGGAATCCAATTAAAAAGTAACTACAGTAGTAGACCTACATTAAAACGAGTTACATCAAAATTTAGCTTACTCAATTTAGCTTAATCTGTACTAAAAATTTTTTTTGGAGTATGCCTTATATTTTTAATAGTCCTGAGAAGAAAAAAAAATACCGCTTCTTTCGAGTATTGCAAACGATCTCTCTCTTTGAGATTGTAGGATTCCCCAATACTAAAAAAAAAGTTGTTTCGCCAAATTAATAAAAACGGCTCTTTGACAAATTTTAATACTCTGAAAATTACGAATTGTGTTTAAAACCTTTCTGCTAACACTGTACTAAAATTTAATCACGCTCGGACAACCCGTTTGTATTTATAAAATCTCAAAGAAAGCGATTCTTTGCAAAACTCGAAAGAACCGATATTTTTTTCTTCTCAGGACTATTAAAAATATAAGGCATACTCCGAAAAAAAATGTTTAGTATATATTAAGCTAAATTGAGTAAGCTAAATTTTGATGGAACTCGTTTTAATGTAGGTCTACTGGTTAATTTTTAATTGGAGTCGCAACTCAAGTACCTATAATTATTAATCCAGCAGTAGTGCGTAGTTGGAGATCGGTTAGTTTATTGAACTTTCCAGCCTGACAATTGCCTATTTTGGAGGAGTAGGGAAGTATTTATTAAGCTGCCTTGACTGACTCTCACCTAACAAGTCTGTAGATGCCAGGGCTTCCTGGAGATGAGGCCTGCTCGAAGAAAGGTTTATTAAGAACAACAAAAGGTTTTGACACATCTTTTTCTGTTAATAAAAACTTGTACATCGATAAATATAAAATTTAAAACTTCCGCCATTAATTTCTTACATAAAGGTTAGTACATCAACATCTTCTGAATTTTGATAGGCGTTCATTAGATTACGTCATAATATTACGTTGATCGGAGCAATCAACTTTACTCTTTTTTGTCATAACATATCCTTTAATTTACAACCTTTCACCTTATACATTTTCTATTTCTTTCTTTATAAATGTCATAACAAATTTATCAAATTAAGCAAGGCGCAACATCCTCGTCTTCACAATTTGCCAAAAAGGGGCAGAAAAAGAGAAGTAAAAAAAATGATACCAAATCGAAGCATCAATTATATTTGATGCACTTAGTTTTCTGTGTACGAAGAACTGTACCCATGCATAAAATGTTTCATTGTACGTCGGGAACCTCCCTTTCTTTTAGCTTCAGGGAGTTAAAAACATTCAATTGTCAAGTTTTTCACGAAGCGAATTTCCCTGAAATTACATGCGTATGAGTAAATGAGCCTATTTCCAAGAAAAGCTGTGCTTCTTCATTGCCAATCTATTCTCGTCTTTAATAAGCTTTCTTCCTCAACAGTTATCTTCTCTCTATGGTATGGGGATTTGTTATTTCTTCTTACGTGCGAGCTCAAGATACCAAGAAAAGTTCAGTAATAAGAGGAGCAATTATTGGTGAAATTCACCAAGAACAGAAAACCAAGACGGCAAGGTCATGTTAATATCACAAATTTTATATATATACATATCGTTTCTTAATCTTTCAGCCTGCTGTTGCTATTGTCTTCTTTTCTTCCGTACATTATTCTGTATGGTTATTGTTCTGTGATGTTCTATGCCAGTGCATATTCTAGGAAATTAAGCAAAGCCATACTGTGGTATCAGTCCCCAGTACTGATTACCTGTAACATCGTCACAACAATGGTATCGTTGATACTTTTGTTGTATAGGCCAAGAAGCTTTATTTTTCTAGATCTGGGTCACATCGTGAACCTCATTATATATTTCACTCTAAATATGTACGAGGAGAGATCGGTATGTAAGCGTGCAAATGTGGAAAATGTGTTGAAGTTTTGCCTCAGCAACGTACAGATGAGTTATCGAGGGTGAGGTGGAAGGCTTCTTAGGAATGTTACGAATAAGGAAAAAATCAACAGTATTGAAAAAGCATGCCGTGTTTGTGGATCTTTTTCTCTTCTCTTATTCTCCTCTCCTTGTCTATCTCTCTCGCTCTCTCTCTGTGATATGTGTATGTCTATCTCACCTTCCCTCTTTCTGTACCTACCTCTATCACTCTTGTTCCTTATTCCCTTCCCCTCTCTGTGTTATCTTTTCTCTCCCTCCCTCACTTATTCTCTCTCTATCTACCTACACTTATCTCTGTGTATCTTCTATCCTTTCTCCGTTCCCCCTTCCCTCCCCTCTCTCTCTCCCCCTCTCTGCTATCTTTTTTCACTATCCCTCCCTTCTTCTCCCCTACTATCTCACTTTTCCTCTATATTTTTTTTTCATTTCCTTCATCCCTATCTCCTCTCTCTCTCTCTCTCTCTCTCTGTCTCTCTCTCTCTCTCTCTCTCTCTGTTATCTCTCCTCTTTCTCCTTACCATCCTCTCTAACTGCCTCACCCTTCTCTCTTTGTTCCTCCTTCCTTCCACCCTCCCCCTGTGTTATATTTTCCCTAACTCCTTCCCTTTCTCTCCTCTAACTGTCTCTCTCTCTCTCTCCTCTGTTTGTCTCTTCTATCCTTTCTCCTTCCTCTCCCTTTAAGTTACGTTTACTCTCCCTCCCTCCATTCCATTCTATCTATCTATCTATCTATCTATCTACACATATATATATATATATATATATATATCACTTCTCTCTCTATGTTTGTTCTATCTCTTCTCCCTTTCCTTCTTTCATGTCCCTCTCTCTGTTACGTTTCTCTCTGTGTTTGTCCTATCTCTTCTCCTGTTCTTTCTTCCATGTCCCTCTCTCTGTTACGTTTATCTCAATATTTGTTCTATCTCTTCTCCCGTTCTTTTTTCCATCTTCCTCTCTCTGTTACGTTTCTCTCTATGTTTCTTCTATCTTTTATCCCGTTCCTTCTTCCATGTCCCTTTCTCTGTTACGTTTATCTCTATGTTTGTTCTATGTTTCCTCTCGCCCCTCCTGCCCTCCTCATTTCTCTATGCTACATTTTCTTTCCTCCTTCCCTTATTCTCTCTCTAATATTCTCTCTCACTCTTGTCTCAGTGTTTCTTCTCGCCCTTTCTCTCTCTCTCTCTCTACTTGTCTCGTATGCCTGCTTCAAGTTCCCCTCCTCACTCTTTCCTTCTATATCCTTGTCTTTCTCTTCCATCTACTTTTCTCTTCGTCCGTCTTGCTCTCCCACACCATTCTCCTTGTACCTCACCCACGCACACAACAAGGCTAGTTACGAGTGAGTACCGAAAGAGCACACACTAACACAAATCGAAAATGCGTCATTTAGTTACACTAAGAAACTTACTTCCATGTTGTATTATTAGACGATGACGGTGCAAGAACATTTACCACCTGTCACTGGTGAAAAACATGTCAAGAAATTATCTTCCAGTAACTTCACCCCGTCCCTTCAGAAAATTCACGATGCGTGACTTTGACAAGATCGTCCGTCGATAGCAACTTTTCTCGCTGTAGCCAGGGGCGAGTTCCTCGAATAAAAGTTCAGCTATTAATTTCGAATCTGTCGTCCAATCATGCCCTCCGCCGCACAACTCCTCACCAGTCACCCCCCTGCTTTCCAGAGGTGAGGGTTGTAATAACATTTCCCTCCCCTCGAGTTTACCGAAACTTCCACTTTTTTCTGATTGAATTTATGTTAAGAAAGAAACGACCGGACTACAAATTTCCTCTCTCGTCGCTCTTCCCGTGTCACCGACTGACAAGTTTGATAACGATTCTTTCTTCTCAAGTTTGATATGAGGCGCTATATTAATTTCGCTAGACCTGAGGGTGTTTCTAGATGCAGGCTGGGAACTTGCGATGAACTACGATCTGTTTGCGTACCGTTGTCATGGTGAATGATATGTTTGTTTCTTGTTTTCGGTTGTAAAGCAGGGAGGGAAACTTATACATTGTTGACGTTTCGTCACTTCCGCTACTGCGGACGTAATTGTTCTGTATTCGAATATCCTAGAACTTAGATAACCTCTTATGCACTGCGTAACTTGTGCTGCCTATAACAATTGGTATCGTGATCAGCGGCGGCGCCAGAGTTATTCATTTAGGTGTGCTGAGGGAGTGCGATTCTGAAAATAAGGAAAACATGAAACACGCATTCAACCTTTCAAAACTGGAACGAGGGGACAAGGACAGTTTACTTTCCCTTGGTAGATAAGTTTTAGCATAGTGCGGGGGCTAAAATAGCAAAAAGCGTGGGGCAACTGCATCCCTAATCGCCGCCACTGATTAACATAAATTACTGACTGAAATTAAAATACGAGGGGCGATCAGGTTGCTCTGACCCTAACATAGAAAGAGCGGCAATAGGGTTTCAATTTTATTTTTATTTTTCAACATACTCCCCTGTAACTCCAATGCACTTCTCCCATCGGTGCTCCAACGCGTGGATACCTTGCAAAAAAAATCTTCCGACTGGTCCTCCAACCATGAGTCCACAGCCCTTATCACCTCAGAATCATCAGAAAATTTTTGCCCACGAATGTCATTCTTCAAATGTTTGAACAAATGGAAATCACTGGGGCCCAAATCTGGGGAATAGAGTGGGTGGGGCAGCAATTCGAACGATGCATCTGCGATAGCGGCCCTCGCAATGCGTGAGGTGTGGACAGGTGCATTGTCCTGGTGAAGGAGCACACCACGGGTCAACATCCCACGCCTCTTTTTCTTGATGGAATCACGTAATTTCTTGATTAGGTCACTGTAGTATGTGCCAGTGATGGTTTGGCCTCTTTGTAGATAGTCCACAAGAACCCTTGCAGTCCTAGAAAATTGAGGCCATCACCTTCTTGGCTGACGTTTGCACCTTGAACTTCTTCGTTGGTGGAGAATGTGGGTGTTTCCACTCCATGCTTTGTGATTTTGTTTCTGGGTCGAAGTGATGGACCCATGTTTCATCCATAGTTACAAATCGGGCAAGAAAATCGTCTATATCAGCACGAAACTTGTCAAGAAGTTCTTGACTGATGAGCACTCGGGTGCGCTTCTGATCTGGGGTGAGGTTTCGAGGGACCCATCTTGCAGGAATTTTTTTCATTTGCAATTCCTGGGTAATTATGTTTTGCACAGTGCCATATGACAGGCCACACATATCAGCAACATGACGGATAGTGACTCGACGATCCTTCAGCACGATATGTGGACTTTGTTAATGTTTTCGGTCGTCATGACAGTTTTTTGTGCTCCACCTTCATGTTCATCCTCACACGACTCTCTCCCACAATTAAACTCACGACACCATATCTTCACCATATTGTATGAAGGAGCACTGTCCCCTAATGTATCCACCAAGTCCTCATGAATTTTGGATACCGTCCACTTCTTCTTCACAAAATATTTAATCACAGCTCTCACCTCAGTTTTCTCCATTCTGGCACATTGACACAACTTCACTCAGTTAAACCCCTGTAAAAAGAAAACTGTACGTTACTTAGACTTGCAATTCAGATTGAAAGCATATAAAGGATCACTAAACAATAACAAAATAAAAAATCAATCGTGACGTCATTCCTTCTATGTTAGGGTCGGAGCAACCTGATCGCCCCTCGTATATGTGTCAAATATATAACTTTAGATCATTTCCAAGGGATTCTGTGCTCCCCTTGCCCTCCCCCTGGACGTTCATGATGATATGTATTAAGTCTTCTACTCCAAGAAAGTGGCCATACAGTGTGAACATTCAGATACACGTTGCAGTCTTATTGAACTATGTAGTGAAATACAAAATAAAATCATCCTGCCCTCAAAAATACAATTTTTGAAGCTTTTCAATTTAACCAATGGAGGTACAAAATACATAGTACACCCTGTCTGCCACAAGACAAAACGCGAAGAGCTCAGCAACTTTGTCATCTTGAAAATCCCTTCTGCCGCACTATCCCCAACAACGAACTGTAAAATTTCTTCGTGAACATTGGGCCTCTTCCCAACAGTTTTTGAAAAAGCTTGAAATGGTACGTTTACTAGGAATGTTCCGTGGAACAAATACCGGGTGTTTCAACAGAAACGCCGTGATTTCAAATGGCATTTTAAAATATTTATTAGATCTACACACACAAAAAAATACATAATCTGATAGAGAAAACCCAAGAGTTTAATGGAAAACATTTTCGAAATGTCCACCTTAACGATTTATCACTTCTCTCACTTGGTTTCACATCTTGTCAAATACCTGACAAAGGGTTGCAAGACTAACTTGTGCAGTACAGTGCTCGATGTTTGCTTTCAAATCATCTAGTGATCGCTGTCCTCGTTTGAAAACTTCTTCCTGCTTTATGAAACCCCCACAAGAAATAGTCACATGGGTTAGGTCTAGTTGGAGGCCTCTCTAAACCATTTTGAAAGAAATGTGTGTAGCGATTTGAAATTACACGATGGTTGAATTTTAAGTGGAGGAAGGTCAGGACAGGTTCAGTTGCATACGGCCTAGCTCCATCTAGCTGGAACCATTGCTGACGAATTGGACAATGTTTCCGACGAAGACCAGGTCACGTATTCTCCAGCCGTAACCATTGTTGGGCAGAAACAAGAGAGCGTGACTCAATAAACCAGGTCACGAACTGAATCTTCTGCTGCAGTGAAAGTCTCCTGTCCTCCATTACTGTACTACAAACACAGATAAAAATTAAATTAAATTACATTTTAGACTTTTGCCAATCATAACATATACAAATGATTACTGTGAATATACTAAATATTTTTTTAGGGTCATTTGAAATCGCGGCATTTCTTTGAAACACCCGATACATAGAACGTAGTAAGAAGAAAACTACCCTTCATGTTACAACTCGCATTAAATAATTTCCCGAGTACAACCTGGTGATACCTTGAAAGCAGCTGAAATTCTTGCTCCAGTGCGAGGAAGAACAAGCAGACGAAAAATAAACCTTTTATCAACAATGAAAGAAAGAAGAAACGTAACTCACATTAAGCTGTAGGCAATTATCAAAAACCACGGACAGACCACTTGAAGAAACAAGAGAAGAAAAAAATCATAAGAACAATGCTGAGGAAAGAAAAAAAACTGTCGCTGATCTTTATAGAGGTTGCCGCCAGTGCAGAAAAGTATGTATATCGGCACCTCTTTCAGTGCTTGCCTGTTGCATACAAAAATAACGGTCTTACTTCAGTACATATTCGGCGCTCAATATGACGACATGACATAATATTATACATTAATGCTATTGTTTTCAGTTGAACGTAGGGGGTGCTGAAAGGGGTGCGGAAGAAATTAAGGGGCGCGCAAGCACACCCTCGCGCCCCTCTGGCGCCGCCCCTGATCGTGATGAACCACCTTCGTAGTGTACCTCACATTTCCTGAGCTACCTTGGCCTTCGTAGAAGGTAGGATACACAAAGAATGCGTTTACAACAGCAATGTACATTTCAAGTAACTTATCATGAGTTGTATATAGGAAGTAGGGGTGAAAAGAGGGGGGAGAGAGCGAGGGTAGGAAATCGGAGGTGAGAGGAGTGACATTCTGTGTTTGGCTTGTAAAGGAAGAGGAACATTGAGAGGACGGGGCTGTCCATATTTTAGGACGAGAGCTTAAGGGGAGGAGGTACATTACGCACAAATTGTGCATTTATTTCAATATCGCCCGAATGGGCACTGCTCCGAAAAAAAACCTGGGTGTATCCAAGAGTATGAATTTCTCTCCATGTTGCAAGTGGAAGCGTTTTTTTTCTGTTGAGGACACGATATTTGAAAAATATGAAGAATAAGAATTTTCGGAATCCCATGTATTCCTTATGGGGAATCAACTTCAACATCAAGTTACGGCTAATCAAATGGAAGTTTCGACTTTTCCGCTTGTCCAACACATCTTCAAACCGCCCTCTTTCCGTTGATATAATTTCCTATTCCATCGGAAGTTTGATATTCCCTGGAGAACAAATCAAATAATACTCCCCATAAGCCCAATGCATTTCTCCTTGCCTCCTACGGCCATCCTGTCAGTGTTGCCAAATCTGATGCGCATATAAGAGCTATATTTCACCTTAAATGGAGTTAAAACTGACTTTCATTTACGAAGTGCTTCCTAGAGTAATGTTAGTTGTGAAATGGGTGGGGCGCTGCTGTTAGCGTTAACTCTAAATTGATGACTTATTATTATTAGTTTTCACCATCTAGATCCGGCAGCATCACCCTCTCATCGAAAATAAAGGATTTGCCTGATAACAATATTATGTCAATTTCACGTCAACACGGCGCTATATAAAAAAAATAGGTGGGGATATAAGAGGGGGTGGCGCGACGGAGCCAATATAACAATATCACGTCACGTGCAAAATGTATAATCATGGCTAAAGTTGGTCTATGTGGGCCAGTGATGGCAGGCGCCCCAGTTCACAGCCAAACGAGTGCACGAAAGAGCCAGACCTGGCTCCAAGAGAGCTAAGTTGGCAACACTGCCGCGGAGGAAGAGCTTGGGAAGATCCCCGTGGAGACTGTCCCGCATGCCCTTAAGGCCAAGCGAGTAGCGATGAGCTAACGCCACCCAGGTTCGATCCCCGCACCAAGAGGTGGTGCATTACGGTATGGTTCAAGTCCTGATTCGAACGCCAGTTCGGTATCTTTGACATACCTGTTTAGACATCCAATACGAATAGCGACGACGCTACACTCCCAAGTTCTCCAAATGGTATAATAAAATAGCACAACACAACCTAGAAAAGATAACCGCAACCTCACGTTATGAAATCTCTAACTAAAGAAACTGAATTGGCAACATTTCATTTACTCCACGTGGACTTGACAAGTTCTGTCAGTTCCTAAAACGGACGCTATTGGTGGGAAAGGTTTGGGGGGGAGAATATATTGGGGCTCCATGTGAACTGGACACATGGTTGTCAGAGAGAAATTGATCCTTCGGAACGTTCTTTGGAGGAAAGAGGCGTTCGAATCAGGACTCCAACTTTACCTTTTTGCACTGTTTGGAAGTATATTATGAAATGGATGAAGGAACGCTCACAAAGAAGACACATGTCTGGGCTGGGATTCGAATCCTGGACTCTTGGTGACGTAGCGCGATGTGCTAGACACTCCACCACAGGGATTGACGATTACACATATCAGCTGGAAATGAAACCAATAACTTGACTGGCATTTCAACTCAAGATGAATCCGAGAACGGGACAGACACTTCAACCAGAGATGACTCTTGCGTCCAATCTATCCCCATTTCAACTAGTCACCCTAGAATTTACTGGGATCACTTTGCAGTCATTACGTATCTGCTACCCATATACAGTGGCTGCTGTTTCGGTAACGAGTATTGATCTTGTTTTAGCTTCTGCTTCACCTTTGGAGAAGAAGAAGAAGAGGGTTGCGCGGTTTCTCAGAGAAGGTCGTTCGTTACAGTGACTGATGATTGTGGTGGCTTATCGAAGCGCAATAAAGTGTTCCAGGAACACGTTATTAGTAACTTCTCTGTGAATAAATCCGACAAGAATAGATCTCCTACGTTGAAATACTGTCCTCGCATCCTGATCAAACCTATCTTAATTGATCGAATGAGTTGTCAATTTTATTATATCAGGAATCGTGTGGTTTTGTTTACATTAACCTCCCTGTTACAGTGGATGGAGTGTTGAAACCATTGTGACTTTTAGCCAACCAGTCTCTAGACGTGACCACATCTCTCGAATTTCATAAGATACTCCATGTTATTTGAAGCCGCGGTAGCTCAGTCGTTAGGGCGTCTGGCTACCATGCGAGAGACCCGGGTGCGTTCCCTGGCGGGGTAGAAGCGGGACTTTTTCAACATGTTCAAGCGGCTCCGGCGCCCACCCAGCGTCGTATAAAGTGGATACCTGGAGGAAACTCTGGGGGGAAGGGGTAATGGCGGCCAGGGGCGTGGTGCTGATCACATCACCCCCACCTTCGGCCGAGATCAAGAAAGTGTGGGCCCTAACTCCACACTCCCTATACGCCTTCATGGTTTAGTGCAAAGCACAGGGAGCACTTTACTTTAACTTTTTTTTTTACTCCATGTTACTTTCAACATCACTGCGAAACGATATAAACTAGCCGACAGGTGTCCTCTGGTGCAGTGGTAACTTCCTTGCCTGGTAATCAAGGGGTCCCGGGTTCGATACCCGCTTGAGACACACATAGTGGTCCGGTTCCACTTTAAACTGTAGGCCCAGTCCCCAGTCTGTGCATATAAGTAATCTTAACATGTCAACACACTCACTGATAGCTCCACTGTACCAACCTCCCACTTTGATAATGTCTTTGCATTTGTTAGCCCCAAATTTATCATTCTTTTAGATGTCCACACAAGCACCTACGATACACGCAAATGAACCACCCGCTTGTTTATGTAGTACGCATCAGTTAACTTCCTGTCGTTCAGATACCATGCATATTCCAATGACGTTCCCGGTCTATAATCATTGATGCACTCTTTAGGGACGATTGGTAGAGGAAGATTATTTGCATAACATCTATGGCTGTTATGCATTTGAAGCATCGGGACGAGTCACAACTCTCGAAGCAGGCAATTAACCAAGCGAGCCGCTGACGTCATCTCAACCCATAGCCTATCGCTAAGCCACTTGCTCAGGTTCTACACGCCCACTAGGTTTGCTAGACAGATTCGCGCCGTCCGCTGGAGATGTTCCCAAAGTAATTCGACTCTACCAAAATGGAACATTCTTGTCAAGTGTGGATCGCATCGAAGATGTATTCGCTGCTATGGTGCATGCTCACAGGAGAAATTGACGCAGTTATATCCTAACGTTTTAGCATCGAGTTTCCTTGGTTCAAATGCCGGCCTGGGCATGTGCGTCCGTTGTGAGTGTCCCTTCATCAATTTCATCATATCATCACTCATCTTCATCATCGCAATTAGTGACGCTAATTAACAAAAATAAAAATATTGTGCAATATTTATTTTGTTCATGATTGGTTACACTCTTAGATATGCGATTTACAATTACTTTGTCGTAGGACTTGAAAACAAGCCAACAGTGTCTCGTTTGTTTACGAAATTTAGTAATTCAGAAACAATGATTTCGATGTAAGAATATTTCTAGTAATACAGGGCAGGGCGTCAATAAGAATTGTTCACCATTTCACAGCAATAACAAGAATTGTAGTTGAAAAGCAAAAGCATACTACGCTTCATGTGACGTACTCAAAACATATTTTGGGTTCAGTCCATTTCGACACCTCTTGTTCAACTCCGTCCATACTCCTCATCAACAGTGGCAATTGCAGTTAATATTTATTGGTCTTTAAATCATCAAGCTCAATCACAGGAATTTGCTAATTTTGCCATTGACATAACCCCACAAAAAGAAAGTCCAGGGTTGTAATATCAGGAGACCTAGAAGGCCAGGTAATTGGACTATCTCTAACAATCCAACTCGCTGGGAAAGATGTGTTCCTGACATTTCTCACAATCCCGGCGCAATGTGGTGGTGCACCATCTTGTTGATAAAAACTACTTCAAAAACCTTTAAGAGTTCTATCATCTTATGAAGCGCAGTATGCTTTTGTGTCTCAAGCAAGTTTATAGGCACCCTATAGTTCTTACACGAACTATTCTACGCATGCATTTCCAACATTTCTTTCCGGAATTTTCATCGATTTAAATAATGTATGGCGAAGGTATGAAAAACTGAATTGTATTTTCTTCGTTCTAGGTTATATTGAATGCTGAACAGTGACCCTCACACTCCTCGATGAGGAAAATAAGGACTTGAAGAAAATGATGGGAAAACATCAACTGAGGTAAGAATTTTCTAATAGTATGCTGCTTGTTAATCCCAGTACTAATTTCACTACCATCTATTTCCCCAATATCCGTCCTACATTGTACAGTCATCGGCAATAAAAATGGGACACCTAGATCCTGAAATGCTCGCTTCCTTGCAAGGCGTTGTGTGTGTTGCCTAACTCTACGGAGGTGGTAGCAGTTTCCACTGAAAATTCGGTATTAAAATGCACTTATCGCCGTAAAGTTAGGCAAAAGTGTCCCACTTTTATTGCCGGTGACTGTACATACTGATCGTTGCGTAACTATGCTACTGCTCGCTAAAACTATCTAACTACTCCACTCTAAGATATACCTGACTCTCATTGGTAGGTTTCTGTGCTTATGCACTATTTTACGACACGCTTGTGCATAAAGTTCTTTCGAAAGTATTTTCATCGAGTGATTGTTTTATTGTTACGGTACGTATCCTTCACAAGGACGGTATTGCAAAATAAAAATCGTGTTTATAAAATTTTGCTCTCGTAATATGAATACAGTAAAACCTCGTTAATCCGGACTTCGCTTAATCCGGACAGGCAAAAGGAAAAAGAAAGCAGAATGCAAGGTTTTTAAATGTGGCTATAACCGGAGTTTTAATGCACTTTCTACTGTTCTTTTCGGTTAATTCAGTCAATCCGGTCTTTCGTTAAACCGGTCAACGTATCCCCCCATTAGTCCGGATTAGCGAGGTTTTACTGTATTGACATCATTGTGCAGTTTCGAAACCATATTTGGCCTCTGTCACTCGCGCTGGAGTGTATGGTGGGTATGGTGTGCGGGGGGGAGAGGGTAACGATCCAGCCGTGAATACATTCGAAACAAAGTCGCATCGTTTACGGTCGTATAGTTTCGTCGTAAAGGTAGTCGTCAATTCCCCTTTGAAACTAACCATTCCCCGAAAGAATTTATGACTCGTCGCCCTTATCTAATATGCATATCGCCCCTTGTACGTCTGCTGAATTCCTAATGCACTTAGAGAGAACAGCTCAAATAGGGCTTGTGGGTTACCTTACACTTTGTGCACAGTTAAGCTAACCGGGACTGGTCCTGCAGTTAAAAATTGGCTACGCACAACTATTTTGCCTCCACTGGGTATCGAATCCGAGACCCCTTGATTACAATGCCAGGACGTTGCCACTACGACAAGGCCTTCAACTCATTATGAAGGCCATCTTCTATATTAAGGTATTATTTCTCTTTTCTTCTTCTCTGAATAATTGCAATTACAACGATGATGAAGAAACGAACACAGTAATATGTATAATAATTAACCAAGGATTCGAACCTAGGTACAGCCAATCTCCGTGGCGTAGTGGTTACCACAGCACGCCGTCAGGTGTCCCAGGTTCGAATCCCGGCCTTGAAATGCGTCTTCTGTATGAGTGTCCATCAATTTCATCATATCATCACCCATCCTCATCTTCGCAATTAGAAAAAGTAGCGTAGAAGGAAATAAAATAAATCAATCAATAGGTGTAAATCAATCCTGGTAGGGATGAGAATTTACCTGTGTTGCAAGGTCTGTTTGTTGCACCCCCTGAGTGAAACTGAAATTCAGACCAAAATTAAAATTTATCCAAGTGTTTTCGGTTGGGCATGGTTTCCTCTTGCTCTCTCGCAAGTAGAAACGTGTCATTTATTAATAATTAACAGCCTTAATGTACGTGTGGTAAGAAAATCTTGTGGCTGTAAGCTAGGCTCTTGTTGTGTTGGGACCATAATGCAGCGTTTTCGGGGCTGGTTTTGTCGTAAGCAAACTTCTTAATCCTGCCACGAGTTTAGCCACAATTTTGTTACAAGCAAAGTCACAAGTTCAACCACAATTCTGTTTCAAACTGGCAGATGTGGTTTTAGAAGGCGGAGTCGGTTCTTTCCTTTTGAGACTGATCTCCAGTTTCATTTCCAGGAGGCTCTCTTGTCATACCTAATCTGCTCCTCGTATTGTGTGTGTGTGTGTGTGTGTGTGTGTGTGTGTGTGTGTGTGTGTGTGTGTGTGTGTGTGTGTGTGTGTGTGTGAGAGAGAGAGAGAGAGAGAGAGAGAGAGATATTCCCTACTGGGTTTCTCTTGAATTCACTCAACACGATGACATGCATAAAACGTTGTGGCATAGCACGTACTATGCCTGGTGAGAAAGCTTCTTGAAGATAACGTGAATTGGCTCGCTTTCGGTAACGCAAGACTCTGAACTGAAATGGCACTATTTCACTCTCTCTCTCATTTTTTATTTCGCTTGCGCACATTCTCTTCCTCTCTCTCTCCCTTATTTCATCCCTCAGTCTCTCTCTATCTCACATTCTTTCTTCTCTATCGCTTCTGTCTCACTCGATTTTTCTTACTTGCCTTTCTTTTATTTTGTATTCCTACCTGCCCTTTCTCTCCCTTTTCTCTCACAGTCGACTTCTGTGGCGTAGTGGTTACCACAGCGCGCTACGACACCAGGGAGCCTGGGTTCGAATCCATGCCTGGGCATGGGTGTCCTTGTGTCCCTTAATCAATCTCATCATATCATCACTCATCCTCATCGTCGCGATTAGCTAAAAGTGGCATAAAAGCGAAATAAAATAACCTAATTCAATCAATGAAATCTGTCACTCACAGACTACTGTTCTATCTCTCTCACTCTCTCTCATTCTGATTGCCTCCTTTTTCCTCTCTTTTTATCGTTCTTCTCTGTCAATTTCTTGTCTCACTTGACTTTCTTTTCCCTTGTCCCTCTTTCATCCCTTCGATTCATATTTATATCTCCTCTTTCTCTCTCTCTCTCTTCCACATTCTCCTTCTTTCCCTCTCGCTATATATCTATGTATAACTCTCTTGTATTCTCTCCTTCATTCACTTTTACTGTTTTTCTCCTTTATTTTCTGTCTTTCTGTCCCTCCATCTGCTTCCTTCTCTCGCTCTCTCCTTTTTTCGCTTCATTATCTCACTTGATTTCCTTTTTTCTTTGTCTCTTTCTTCCTTTAAGGTTATATTTCTATCTTCCTTTTCTTTCTCTCTCTCTCTCTCTCTCTGTCTCGTACATAATTTCTTTCTTACTCTACCTTATTTTCTCTCTCTTTCACATTCTGCTTCTTTCTTTCACTCTTCTTTGTCGATCTCTTGCCTCACTTGATTTTCCTTTCCTTTCCTCCGCCTCTCGTCTTTTTACTTTACACTCTTCCTTTTATCTCTCTCTTCCCCTCCGTGTCGTTTAGCTGATCTAAAACGAAAACAACTTCCTCCGAGAACGTCAAAGTGTTAAAGTTGTCTGCTTCAAAACAAGGATCTGTATTATCTTCTGTTCAGTTTAAATAATAGAATAAAAAGCACAGCAAAAATCAGGTTGTCAGAAAATCGCTCTGGACTTCCAGAACAGGCTGACAGTATTGGAGTTGACGTAGTACTCCTGTTAAAAAGGAATACAAAGTGGCATTAATGAAGGCCCGTCTGGAAACTAACTCTTCCTGCTTCCGCAACACGAATCGTGGTGTATCTATCATCCTAACACCCATTATCAATGCTCGCGGCGCTTTTTGTCCTGTGGTGCGAGAGCTGTGCAATAAGATTTTATCACTTGCTGCTCATGCCTTTCAGCGAATACAAACTACGGATTACATCGTTAGGTACCAGAAATCTATTTTTTTTCGATTTCTCTTTCTCCCTCTTCCATTTGAGACCGCATTTCGAATGCAGTGAAAGATAAAATGTGCCGGGCGCTTGAGTTTTAATTTCCTGTTGGATCGAAGCGGTAAGGTGTCTGATTTGTGGTCACTTTTCAGTTCGACTCCAGAGATTTGTTTTACCTATAAATGTTGATCGTAGACGATCCTGGACTTTCCTATCATTCTTATCGGATGGTACTCTCTATCTCGTTATTCCTCTTATTACACCTCTCCCTTAAAAGCGCCGGTGGCTCAATCGGTAACGCGTCTGACTACCATGCTAAAGGTCCCGGGTTCGATCCCCCGGCCGGTTGAAATCCGGGAACTTTTCTAACGTTGGAAGCGGCCCCTGCGCCCACCCAGCGTCGAATAACATGGGTACCTGGGAGAAACCCTGGAGGGTAAAGGCGGTCAGGGGCGTGATGCTGATCACATCACCCCCACTCACGACCGGATCAAGAAGGTGTGGGGCGTTACCCCACACCCCCTATACGCCTTCATGGCGTGGTGCTAAGCACAGGGGAGCACTTTACCTTTTTTACCTTAAAAGCGCCTCCCTCTCTCTCTCTCTCTCTCTCTCTCTCTCGTGTTGTTCCTGTCTCTAACACTTTCTGTCGTTTTCTCTCTTTCTGTCTTTCTTGTTATTCCTTTGTTTCCCTGGTTCTCTATTTCTTTCTGTTTCCCACTATCTAATCTTCTCTTCCTCTCGTTATCCCTGTCTCTCATTTTTCTCTTACCCTCTCCTGTCTCTCACCCACCCTTTCTTATATTCTCTCTCTCTCTCTCGTTATTTCTGTTTTCCTCCCCCTAACTTTCTCCTTCTTTCGTTGCAATGTCTCTCATTATTTCGGTTTCCCTTTCTCTTCCTCTATTTATTTCTGTCTCCCACTCATTCCTTAATTCTGTCTCCCACTCATTCCTTAATTCTCTCTATATATCTCTCTCTTTTGTTATTTCTGTTTCCTTTCCCTATTCTTCTCTCTCTCTCTTTTTATTCCTGTCTCTCATTCTTTCTTTGGTGCTCTCTCGTAATTCCTCTCTCTCTCTTATTATTTGGTTCTCTCTCTCCCATTATTCCCGTCCCTCCGTCTTTCTCTTTCTGTCTCTCTGAAATCCTTTCTCTCTCTCTCCCTCTTCTCTGTCGTTATTCTTGTCTCTTCTTTCTCTGTTTCCCTCTACGTAGCTTCTGTGTGGCTGTCTGATTCTTGCTCAACTATAAATGATTCTTAAACTTTTTCATGTAGGCTATTTCGGTGGTAGCATCGCCCCTCCCCCCAACCGCCAAGGTTGAGACTTCACCTTCGATGCAAGATGAGAACAAGACTGGGTTTGACTAGACGAGACCGAAGGCGTCCTACACGAGAAGAGCCGAGACTGTACCAAGTCTCATCTCGTCTTCATCCCACACCTAATTTCGACTCCAGGAAAAGTTTATCAATTTGTCCACCCACCTTTCCCTTCAACTCTTTAGAGATGCCTCCCTGTTTGTCTTTCTTCTAGGAAAACGTTGACATCTGGAAAACAAACATAACGAGACACGAGTTAATCCAAAATTCTTCTCGCACTCGGTTCCTTTGAGAATAATGATATGAGAGCGTGAGTGGAATCGACCATGGCTGGAAGATACGTTAAAAGTTGCGCAAACTATGAAGGAAATTTTTCAGCGGGCCTGATACATATTTTGTACTTGTCAGTCTTGTATTGGGCAGCGTCTCGGGGGCGTTGCGAGCAAGGGGGCGGCGGTGGGTTGTACCCATCCGTGAAAAAGTCTGGTACGTGAGAAAATTCCAGAATCATTAAAAGTAGAATGACACACAGAGAGGTTACACAGAGAAAAAGAATGACGTAAAAAGATAAGATGATCGAAAGAGACAGAGAAGCAGGGCAAGAGAGAAACAGGAAGATGGAGAGAGATGGGGAAATAAGGAGAAGGCATCAGAGAGAGACAGGTGAGTAGAGGAAGAAAGAAACAGATGAGGATGGAAAGAGAAACAAAGGGGGAAATAAGAAGGCAACAGAAAGAGATAGATAGAGAAGAAGTAGATAAAGAGATAAATATAGGAAGAAAGGAGTATATGAAGATGGAGAGAGAGAAAGAGTGAGAGAAGAAAGGAAGTAATATAGAGAGAAAGGGAGTAGGTAAGAGAAGAATGGAGCAGAGAAAGACTGAGAGGTTTAGAGAAATAGAAAGGAGAACGTGATAGGAGAGGTAGAAGGAAATAAACATATGAAGACGTATAGAGAGAGGAGAGAAAAACAGTGAGAAATGAGAAGGTGATAGATAGAGACGGAGAACTAGAGAAAGACAGAGAGAGAGACGGGTAGGAGGAAACGAAAAATATATAAAGAGTTTGAAATAAAGAAACACTGGAGAACACCTATTAAAAGCATACTTTTTCTGGGCGTATGGCATATGCTTGGGTATCACAGCAAAAGCATACGTAACTTAAGTTTTCCGGAATTTACTTTGATAATTTTATTGTCAGGGAAGTTGTAAGCTGAGAATCGAGAGAACAATAGAGAAGAATCCATAACTCACATTATGGAATAATTTTAAAAACTATATACATAGGTTGTATGTTATTTTGTATTTAGAAGATTATATGTCCGATCAATCGCTACATCATTATTTAGACATATTTTCAATTTATTAATATTAGTGTGTCTTTTAATATGTTTTATAATTGTTTTTTTATTAATAGTTTGTAACATTGATATTTATTATATGAATTATTGTAACACACATACAGGGTGGCTCAATAAGTCCCTTAACACTCCCGGTACAGGGCTACTGCAGCGCGCAACGTGGAAATGGTGACAACCAATCGTTGTCAGACCAAGAGGGAACCACATTGACGCCACCCGCGAGATCGGCGGCCATCTTGATGTCCGCCATCTTGAAACCAACGTGATAATTTTAAATGGGAAGGGGGTCGTGTGACACAACAACGTGGGTTAGAATTTCACCAGGAAACCAACTGTGACATTTGTTTGTAAGTAACTTTAATTGTTGCAGAGATAACGGTACCACAAAAGTTATAACACATGCTCAATATGGCGTCCCTGTTGCGCAACACACACGTGTAAACGTCTCTCCCATGACCTTACCACATTCTGCAGAACCTCAGGAGAGATCCATTATGCGTGTGCGCAAATGGGCCACTTCCCTGATTTTCGTATCATACGCCATGGTTTTCAGATGTCCCCAGAGATAAAAGTCAAATGGTGTCAGGCCAGGTGAGCGTGCTGGCCATTCCACAGCACCTCGGCGACCAATCCAGTGGTGAGGGAATTGTTGATCTAGGTACTGACGAACCATCATCCCATAGTGCGGTGGGGCACCATCTTGCTGGAACCATTCAGGATAGCTCCCATTCTCGGACAGCAAAGATTGTAAGATCTCCTCCCATTTAAAATTATCACGTTAGTTACAAGATGGTGGACATGAAGGTGAGCGCGGGTGACGTCAGTGTGGTTCCTCCTTGGCCTGGCAACGATTGGTCGTCACCATTTCCCCGTTGCGAGCTGCAATGGCCTTGTACCGGGGGTGTTGAGGGACTTATTGAGCCACCCTGTAGTTTAAGTGCGCTATATTTAAAGAAATTTTGAATTTGAATTTAAAATTTTGGGTTTGTCAGCACTGAGGCTATTTTGCACCCGACACATTATACGGGGTCCAGCCCCTTACCATAACTAAAATAGCATAATTGCAGCGTCGTGTTACTAAAATATTCTGAATTTCGTTAAAAGTTGGGACTGTAAATGGGCACTCAGCACACATAAGGACAAAAGCAGGACAACACACAGAATTATACTGGCCATAGAGCCAGTCGCCAGAGCCTCGTTAGTCTGCAAAATGCAGTCCAGGGTGTACTACGTGGAAGTGAGGTTGACAATTGGGGGTACTACGTGGAAGTGAGGTTGACAATTGGGGTACTACGTGGAAGTGAGGTTGACGATTGGGGGTACTACGTGGAAGTGAGGTTGACAATTGGGGGTACTACGTGGAAGTGAGGTTGACAATTGGGGGTACTACGTGGAAGTGAGGTTGACAATTGGGGTACTACGTGGAAGTGAGGTTGACAATTGGGGGTACTACGTGGAAGTGAGGTTGACAATTGGGGGTACTACGTGGAAGTGAGGTTGACAATTGGGGTACTACGTGGAAGTGAGGTTGACAATTGGGGGTACTACGTGGAAGTGAGGTTGACAATTGGGGGTACTACGTGGAAGTGAGGTTGACAATTGGGGTACTACGTGGAAGTGAGGTTGACAATTGGGGGTACTACGTGGAAGGCCACCTCTTACACCCCATTTAATGGAATGCAAATGGAGATGTCTCCTACAATATGCGCTTAAGGAAGCACTTAGTCAGAAGATTCAAGCCAATTAAAAAGCCATCACTACAGCCTTGGAATAATACTCAAGATCTGCGAATACTTGGCCTGGACTGTTATATAGATGCCTGCCTTAGAAAGGTCTGGGTGAGAGATTGAAGGTTGAGTGGCGAGAGGCGGATGGAGCTTTGTTAGGGAAGTTGCATTATCCCCGTAATGAATTCTGGAGCAGGCGAGTATCGAATGCAGTCGAATGGCCTCTAATTCGCACGCGCTTGTTCCGTCTTCCTCGTTAAATCTCATTACTCCTCGTAACGTTGTTTCCTATATATAGTCGTTGTGCGTAATTTTCACGAAAGGACGCTGGAGACTGGTGGGTGTACAAAGGAGAACAATGGACGTAAATTATCGGCTTGTCCTAAATACGGAGATTGGGCGATGAACTTTAACAAAGCCTTAATTAAATCGGTGATTAATTGCAAGCGGTGGGATAATTATGCTTTGCATAAGAAGCCCGTACGTGAATGTTACGGGGAAGCCCCTAATTAACCTTGCATTGAGAACTGACGAGGTGAAACAATAATATGTATACAGTGTATGAAGCACGCAGTATCACTTCATCTGCAAGCCCTTTGCCCTATGCTCTATAAAGCCGTGACGTGATTGGTCAAATTAGCTCTCAGCGTACTTTTTTTAACGAATAGGATCTCTATTGTGTGATTAATCAGCCAGATTAAGTTTGTTTTGCGTGTGTGTGATAAGTCAATACCTATTTTCAAATTGGTAATACGTAATGTAGAAACCATTGTACGTATAACCTATCACAGGGAATGTAAACTAATTCTGTACCATTTATGTTACATGTAACTAAGCATGCCACCAAAGCTTAGTACAGAAGAACGAGCAAGAATTGCTGCAAGATACGAGGCATGGAAATCGGTAGTTCAAGTCCAGCGTTGAGAATTGTCGAAATGCAAAGCTGACTCCCAAAATCATCACAGAATGGCACAGTAAATTGATCAGAACAGCAGGTTCTGTGTTGGATGCGCGACGTACTGGTCGACCGTCAACGTCACGATCGGAAGAGAACATGTTTGAAAGGAGACATAAAACTTCCATCCGTCAGGCCAGCAGAGAGGGCGGACTAACATGCTATAAAATTGAGACTGTCTTGAAAAAGAATTAAATTTTCGTTCCTGGAAGCCTCATTAGGTCCAGCAAATCTTTCATGAGGACTATGACCACAGCATGGAATTTGCAGATCATTTATTTGTTATTTATTTATAATATTATGTATAGATAATCTTCTACCGATTCCCATACCTCGTAGCTTGCAGCAAGTCTTGCTTGCTCTTCTGTGCTAAGCTTTGGTGGCATGTTTAGTTACTACATTATGTATTCCAAACTCAAAAATAGGCATTGACTTATCAGACACCCTGTATATATATATATATATATATATATATATATATATGTGTGTGTGTGTGTGTGTGTGTGTGTGTGTGTGTGTGCCTAGAGCTATACATAGAGAGAGAGAGAGAGAGACACGGGGTGGTGGTCTGTTTTTTTCTCTCCTTACACACCCGTATAACTGAGGCATAAAGGAAAATTAGACAGAACGCGAGAGAGACATACAGAGACAGGGCAGAAAGAGGGAGAAACAAAGAGAGACAGCGCGAAATAGGTTAAGTAACAGAGGGAGAGAGAGACAGACAGACAGACAAAAACGGAGAGAAGAAGAGAATTCCACAAGCACAGACAGAGACAAAGATAAAGAGACACGGAGAGACATATAGAAAGAGACAGCGAGAGAGAGAGAGAGACAAAGGGAACGAGACAGAGACAGACAGCGCGAGAGAGACAAAGAAAGGAAGAGACAGACGGAGGAAAGGACAAAGAGAAAGAGACAAATAGAAAAAAGACCGCAAAAGAGACGAAGAAAGGAAGAACAGACAGAGACAGAGAGAGACGGGTAGAGGCAGAGAGATAGAAACAGACAGGAATAGAGGGACAAGAGAGACAGAAAGCAGAGAGAGAGAGACCCTTCCCCTCTACAAAAGTTACTATCGCCGCCGATGGGGAGAAACATTCAATTTCTAGACTCCTGACCGCACGACCTTTTAAAGCAGAGAACTTAATTCACTTTGTCCATAGCAGACATTTCTATGGCAGCTCAGGGTGTGAGTGGGAAAGGGAGAGAGTCCCACGATCACTTTCTTGTCTCTGCTTTTCCTCGGGGATTCAGCATAGTGTCAGAAAAAATGTAACATCTGGCCTCCGCAGAATGTTTTCTGTCTCGTTTCTCTATCTCCTTGCTTCTGTTTTTCCTTCTCCAGGGACCCACTGACCCTGATAGCTGTTGAAGAGAAGAAACTCCAGTCTCTTTCTGCTTGTGCCGTTGCGACGTGCTTCTGTTGCAGGAGGGAGGAACACACACAGAGAGAGGGAGAGAGAATTATATTTTGAAACGTACTTTCTGGGTATGTTTTATGTGTCGCAAGCTAGGCAAGATTTCTGTTGAAGGCAGTGCGTGCTCAGCAAGAAATCGGTAGTGGTTCTCAGAAGGTCATAATTATCATAAACATGTGTGTGCGTGCGCGCCCGAGAGAGAGAAGAAAGCAGAAGAAAAAAGAGAAAAAAGAGAAGATGGAGAAACAGGGAAGGAAAAAAAGATGTGGAGAAAAAGAAACAAGAAGAGAATTGTGAAGATTGAGAAGTAGAGAACACGTGCTAGAAAGAGATACAGGAGCAGAAAGATAAAGTGCAGGATGGGGAAAATAGAGAGGAGAAATGGGGGGAAACAAAATGTGAGAAAACGGATGAGGAAAGGAAGAGCTGGATAGATAGACACACACAGAAAATTAGATAGAAAGAAGTATGGAGAAGATGCTAGAAAAAGATGGAGAAACGGAGAGAGAGAGAATGATGGTTGGAATGGAATAGAGATGAACAGAGGAAGAAGGAAAATATGAGATAACACAAGAGGAAAGGATGAGAAAGAGACACAGAGAAAATGAGATAGAAAGCAGTATGGAAATAATGCAGGAAAGAAGTAGAGAAACAGAAAGAGAGAATGATTGTTGGGAACGAATAGAGTGGAACACGGGAAGAAAGGAAAAATTAAAAGATGAGATAACAGAGGAGCCGGACCCTGTGGTTGAGTGGTTAGAACATCGCGCTGCGACGCGAAGGGTCCCGGGTTCGAATCCCGCTCGGGCATGGTTGTTTGTGAATGTCCATTCATCAATTTCATCATTTCATCACTCATCTCCAGCTTCGCAAATTAGTCAAGTGGCACAAAACGCGAAGTAAAATAAAATAATCAAATCAAATCAAATCAAAACAGAGGAGGAAAGGAAGATCTGGAGAGAAAGAGACACGAAGAAGATTAGATAGAAGGAAGTATGGAGAATATGCTAGAAAGAGGTAGAGAAACGGAGAGAGAGAATGATGGTTGGAAAGAAATAGAGGGGAACACAGGAAGCAAGGAAAATGGAAAAAATGAGATAACAGAGGAGGAAAGTAAGAGCTGGAGAGAAAGAAAGAGAGAGAGATCTTGAGCTGACCCTGACGATACTATCTGTCGACATCTCGGCTGGGGTGACAAGGCTGGAGTCCTAGAAATCCTGGCAAGACCAACGACAAGACAGAACGACGCTGTCTTCATTTCGTATCGCACCCAAGGTATTGGGTAAGAAGTGTCAAGTCTTAACATAGCAGAGAAAGGAATGCTGAATAAGTAATCAGGCAAAGGTTAGGTTATTGACTTGGGAGGCGTATGTGGCATGAGATTTGTATTATCAGTATTTCCTTTCCTTTCTCTATCTTTCTTCTTTCATGTGTTTATCCATTTCTATCACTTTCTGCTTACATCTTCTTACGGACGTGAAAGATGTGCCCTCTGCTTCGCTATGATTCTCTCTTTTCTTCTCTCTTTCTCATTCTTCTCTTTCTATCTTTCATCCTTCCTCTTGTTATCTATCCCTTTCTTTATCATTCTTTCCTTCCCACTTTCTCTGTTCCTGTATTTCGTTTCCTTATTTATACCTTTCTACAATTTTCTATCGGTTTCTGCCTGCTGTTTATATCTTTCTATCCCTCTTGGTACCTTTTTGTTCCTCTGTGTATGTATGTGTGTGAATCTTGCTTCACTGCGTATGATTCTTCCGTAAATATCTCTTGTAGGCTTCTTCGATGGACATAGCGATGGGATATAGCCCGACTCACAACTAAACAGTGGCGACGCCAATGGCCTTATTAAAAGACAGAGTGCAAGTAGCCACGCATTTTAATATCAACCAATCAAACGATCTGGTTCCATGTATGTCTTAAACCCGTTTGAAGATAAAGGTTCTTCCAATAGCCATATACTATGCCGTTGACCTCTGTTACTTAAATTTGTCTCCTACGTACAAACTTTTTGTTTCTCGCGGATGGTTTTGATGGCAATTTTGGAGGAAGCAAGAAGATTGTGGTCTTCTTGTGTGTGTAGAGGGGTGGGGGGGACACGTGTTCCCCCTTCTTTTTCAACTCCAACTTCTCTCCTTTCAACTTAGCGTGACCTAATTCTTGTTGCTGGAACCGGCATCTTTGGAACCCGATGCCGATAAGGGATGCTGGGCAGCGTCTACGTTATTGTCGTTTTTCTTTCGCTTCCTTCAGAGGAAAAAGTGTTTTTTACTTTCTATTTTCCCCTGTCTTGCTCGACCATGTATCCTTCCTGATGGCGCCTAATGTAACGCCCTTTTCTTACTGTTCATATTTCACTGCACAGAAACTGTAAGAAAAAGGTTGCTTAACTATCAGTAGAATAGTTACTCTAATATCAAAAATGTAGTCAGCGTGTCCCACCCGTGAAAGTGGAATGTCCCCTATATATATACACACACATACAAACATACATACCGGGTGGCCAGAATTAAAGTTACCCAACTCAGAACCCTCTGTAGCCTGTTTGAGGCATCGTAGAACTCTGAAATTTGGTGAATCCACTATGCAGACCATGGGGAAGAGTATGGCGATAAAAAGAGTTCAATTTTCCGCCACCAGGTTGAAATGTGTCGTTGCTGTACTTCCATGATGGGTTTAATAATGACGTAAATTGCTCCAATTGGTTATGGATTTGCCTTTACCTTGCAATCTTGCAATAAACGAGATATTATTTTCTCGCAACTTCCAGCCACTAATAAATGTCTTTGTAATTAATAACTTAGCTAAATCACTTTACGTGATTATTTGTACAACCCATCATGGAAGTACAGCGCCACATTTTAACCTGGTGGCGGAAAACTGAACTTTTTATCGCCATCCCCTTTCCCATGGTCTGCATAGTGGATTCACCAAATTTCAGAGTTCTACGATGCCTCAAACAGGCTACAGAGGGCTCTGAGTTGGGTAACTTTAATTCTGGCCACCCGGTGTAATACCTATATACTGTATATAGTATATTACATGTAAATATGTGTGTGTGTGTGTGTGTGTGTGTGTGTGTGTGTTTCGGTTATTCAGCGTCGCTTCTGTGCCATTTTTTGTTTGGTTTGGTTTGAGTTTGTTGTTTTAAGTCCACTTTCTGCACAGTAAAGCTAATCGGGACTGGACCTACAGTTTAAAGTGGAATCCGAACCACTATGTGCCTCCATCGGGTATCGAAAACGGAACCCCTTGATTGCAAGGCGACGACGCTACCACTGCGCCCCATTTTTTGTTAATAGCGACAATGGGAATAAGGCCAGGATTGGAACCCGGGATCCACGCTGTGCTAAACACTCCGCCACGTGGGTTGACTTATATACGATGTGCGTGTCAGAGATAGAGAGAAACAGAGGCGCCTCGTTTTTACTTATTTCGTCTGGTGAAATTAAAGATATTGAGTCTCTTCAAGTACTCAGCCTACTGCACGTCTCATAAATTGAAATTAAAATAAATGTAAGAGCCCCAAAACGTAATTATTTTCTAACAGGACAGTGATAATATAAAATAAGGTGACGAGAGAAATTTTACGTAGATTTTTTAAGAAGACTTCAAAGCACAATCCGATCATTTCTCCCACGTCCGTAGAACCTTCATAACCACTCTTTCTACTTTAGGGATCCCAGAGCTAACCAACTTGGTTCAGGACCTCGAACCCAAATTCCCTAAGTGGCGACGTGACCCAGCGCTTAAGCTCTAGAGTTAAACCGAGCTGCTTCAAATCCATCTTCGAAAGAAAAAGAGAAAAAATCAGCTTCAGGAAGTGAAAAATGGGCGAAGTGTTTTCGTCCGGAAAATCCGCAGGGTAAACGATACCGAGTCCCCCCAAAAGCACCTCTCGTCCTTCGATAAATGTCGCGCCTGCTTGCAATGTCAAGTATGGCAGGTCGTTGTTTGGGATTCTCCCAGAAGGTCGCCTGGATTTGGGCGTCGCATCCCGGGAAGTCCCTGTTGCGCGTCCGAAGGCGCCATGGAGAAATCCCGCGGGATGCTCTCTCGTTCCTCATCCATGTCTCGGATCAATGGAGAATGACGTGGGCAGATGTCTTTAAGAGGATGTGACTGGATCCGTGCTTCGAGACGCCTCATTTGCTTTCACAGATGAACCAAGACGAGAATTTGGGCTGCAGTGGCACCTCACCACATGTTAATGTGCAAAGTGTTTTCATTAAATTACCCTTATCACTCATACAAAGTCTGTCAACTAAAGGTGACTGTTTTTAATTGCAAATAGAAACAAAACTCTTTCGTGTAACGACAATTTAATAGCTCTACATGTTGTACCAAAGATGTTGTACTACATCTCAAAGCATTTTAGGAGAGTAACATGAGTGGCAGTTTCATGCAGTTTCTGGACAAGGACAGTTAATTTTTTGAAGGCACACCTCTGAGGCGCGGCAACTGAATCTGACGGTTTTTAAATCAACTTTTTTAAAAAAGTGATTACTTGTTCATAACTGTCTAGTTATACAATTGTGGAGGACGAGGTCGCTGAATTCCTTAGTAATAGTATTCGGTCGAGTTTAGCACATGCTGCCAAATTTCTGACAATTTTCTCGAACCGTCATCGGAATCGTTTTTCCGTACTTCACTGATGGACCGCCGTAAGGCCTGCACTATATCATCGATGATCTTGAAGCGACGTCCTCGTAGAGGATCTTGTAGCTTCTGAAAGAAGTCATACTCGCAAGAACTCATGCCCATATTATGGAGGGGTGGCTTTAGCACTCCCCGACCTCACTAATCAAGCAGTTACCCCCGCTGAGTTTGCAGTATGGCACCTTTTGTTGTGCAGCACAATCGGATGTCTCGCCAGAAGCGAATAGTTAGACGTAGGTGATTCTCCAGAAGTTACTGTAATACTCACTGTTCACGTTAACTCTCTTATATACTGTGTGACAAAGGAAAACGACTACGTAATCGTAGGGATCAAGAGTCATCAGTTTAATGTTGCTGGGTGCTTGTTGGAAATTTCGCGATCTTGACAAAACAGTGTGGTGTACCACTGAATCACTGTTGGATATGGAAGTGTCTCATCACCACAAGCTTACACAAGTTCTATGTGACACTTGGAAACATTTCTTCCACATGCAACTTGAATTTTGACGAATGTATTGATTTGTACTTTTTGTGAGAACATTGTTTTAGAGCGCACTACCCAGTAATGCAGTGCAGTGCAGCCGCCACTCGTCAATCTGCGGAACTACGACATGTTACGTGTAGAAGCGGGAATAAAGCTATTATATGAATACACGATTAATTGTTGCTACAAGTGACAAACACTGGACATATTGTTGAGTAGTCACTTTTCTTTTTAAATGATCCTCGTATTAAAGGATCCATCTGGAAGTGCAGAGCTCTAGCTGGGAAAGCGATATTCATGCATACAAAGGTAGCTGTGTTGCTTTGGTTGCCACGACAACCGTGACGTCACTGCTTGGGCTGCGAGCTTCGCCATTCCGCAACTGCAGAGCTACGGGCAGACAAAGAAACCTACTGCACTTGCCTTCGAGGAGTTGAACTGAGTGTGGATTATTATGTGTCCTTTCCTAAATGCAGTTTTAAGAGATATGCGAGTATAAACTCTGTTTATGGTTTAGTGTGTGTTTTGTTAGAAATCCCATTTTGTCATTGGAAAGACAAAAATTAGAAGGGTGTTTTATATTGCTCCACATATTCCTACTAGTCCTTCACCTAACTCCAGAGCCACCAGCAGCCGCTTGCAGTCCAACGAGGCTCTGGCGTCTGGACCTACGGCCACACTGTGGGATAAAATTCGAAAAAGGTGGTCATCATCAAATAACTCAAGACAGAATTGAAAAATCGTGACAATAATCGTTACCCGGGGGTTTTTGGGGTCGCTGATTACGAATCTGACAATATTTTTATCAAAAACAAAATGGCGGATCCAATATGGCGGCCAAAAATTCACAAATATTGATAAATATTAACGAAAATCGTTACCCGGGGGTTTTCGGGACCGCTGATTACGAATCTGACAATATTTTTCCCAAAAACAAAATGGCGGATCCAATATGGCGGCCAAAAATTCACAAATGTTGATAAATATTAATGAAAATCGTTACCCGGGGGTTTTTGGGACCGCTGATTACGAATCTGACAATATTTTTCCCAAAAACAAAATGGCGGATCCAATATGGCGGTCGAAAATTCATAAATATTGATAAATATTAACGAAAATCGTTACTCGTGGGTTTTAAAAGTGTATAATTTTTTTTTTAAAAAAAAAAACAATTTTTATTGCAGTATACAGTTTCTACCGTGAAAATTTATTTAAGCGAAAGGTTTTATTACATATATATATAATTTTAAAATGACAAAGGAATGTTTTTAATTTTTATTACTAAATGATTTAAAGTAAAGAAATTATTAATACATTTAATCGCTTTCAATTTCGTAATTGCTGCCATCTCCAACATCTGATGACTCTACTTCACTTTCGGTGTCGGTATCGGTATCATTAATTATCATTTGACGTGCTTCTAGTGACAGTGATCTTTTATTTTTGGGAGGATTTTCCGAATACTTGAAACATATGGATCGGAGCTAAGTAATAATCGATGAAATAAATCGCTCATTGTCGCTTCTCGGCTATGTTTTCTGGAGAAATCTTGTCTATATTTTTTTATTAGCTTGTTACTCGCTTCTTGCGCTTCCTCAGACATCTGACCAATTGTCACCAATTAACTTAACAAAATTGTATTTAAGTTATTCACTTAATTTAATCGTCATAAACGATATCAGCATTAATATTTATTTTTAAATAATGTAATTAGTCCAAACGTTCCCTTCAGTAAATTTGAATATAATTATTTCAATTTATTATTTGATTATAAATAATTATAATCAAAATTAATATTTATCAATATTTGTGAATTTTTGGCCGCCATATTGGATCCGCCATTTTGTTTTTGGGAAAAATATTGTCAGATTCGTAATCAGCGGTCCCGAAAACCCCCGGGTAACAATTTTCGTTAATATTTATCAACATTTGTGAATTTTTGGCCGCCATATTGGATCCGCCATTTTGTTTTTGGGAAAAATATTGTCAGATTCGTAATCAGCGGTCCCGAAAACCCCCGGGTAACAATTTTCGTTAATATTTATCAACATTTGTGAATTTTTGGCCGCCATATTGGATCCGCCATTTTGTGTTTGGGAAAAATATTGTCAGATTCGTAATCAGCGACCTCAAAAACCCCCGAGTATCCATTTTCAACAACATTCATTAATATCTAACCGATTTTCCACCCACGTACGTTCTCTTTATATTTTGTTTATGACTGCACATTGTTTAAACAATTAGTCTTAATACTAGGGTAGCAGGTTGTAGCAGCCAATTCTTTGAAATATCGAAAGTTAAGGGTTCAACAAACATTTTCCAGTGAGAATCATCGATCGAGTGAAGTCGAGTGGTTAACTTTTTGCTCAATGTATATAAAAATGTTCTCAACAAAATGAAAAAAACATGAGTGTCTTTAATTATTAATAACAAATTTACAGTTAATTATGAATAAACTTGGATTTAATTATCGTATTACACATACCTTGCAGAAAAGAATCCGAAACAATTTATACTAATATCATATATTATGCCGATAATAGCGCACTATTTCTCCGGCACTTTATATACACGCTGTATTTTTGTTAGACGCGTCCGCTTGCACGTTGAACTTTGAAATGACCTGACTCACTGCTGAGTGGCATCAAACACTTGAAAACCGGTTTTCCTTGTGTTTTGGGGTTCCAACTAACGGTCGATACACAAGGCAACGTTAAACTGGGACTTTCGATTTTTCCCCAATGGCCAGCTTTTTTCGATTCTATCCCACTGTGGGCCAGTATAAATCCTCTGTAGGGCTGTGTGTTTTACTGTGATTGTCGTCTGTGTGCCGCTTTAAAGCCTCTACTTTTAACCTATGTGAGGAGATCCTTAGTCTTCAGGGACATGTGTTGTCATTAGTTATGATAAGGGGCTGAGCCCGGTATAATGTGAGAGTTTCAAGTAGCCTAAGTGTTGACGCACTCAGAATATTTATTTCAATCGATCGAAGACGATAATGGCCGTCTCAAATTCGCAAACTGAAGTGCGCAGTCATTTGTTTTTTTCCTCTCGCTTCCCCCTTCTCTCGTGCCTTGAGATATGGTTTGGCAACGCAGGAACACCGGAGCAATGCAAGGACCTAATTGCATCGCCCACTCTCGCTCCACTCGCCAAGGTCGAAAATTCGACTACAGGAGCATTATTATTTTAGTCAAGCGTCGTGACTCAGGCCTTTGTCAATAATTATATAAAAAGTTTAATCTCTACCTGGGTTTTGTTATCCTGCCAAAAATCTTCAGGCGAACCAAAAATAAATCAAAGGAAATCAGATTGTTACGCGGTAACATGACGTCCTAGTTGCTGGTAAAATTGCAGTCATATTTAGACAGCTTAACGCTGACATTTCTAAAGATGAAATGGCTGTTAAAAAGCAGCTGTACTAGATATGAAAACCTTTTATTTTGCAAAGCATCCGAATCAACAGAAGGAAAAGTAATTTAAGAAACAATTTCCCGGAATATGGTTTTTCTGAAAATTTCCTCTGTAAGACTATTGTTTATTATTTTTTTATATATTTCCCCAGAAATTCTGTTCCAATAGTTGCTGGACAAAACGGATTGCATATAAAGGTCAGTTGATGAAAGGAAGCATGCAGATTGTAAAGTAATATGACGTTTCATTTCATTCTGGAAATTCAATAGGACGGAAGTATTAAAAACGACCTTTATGGAGAACGGTCAAAACGCCCTGGTTTTAATACAAAATGAACGAAATGAATGTTTGCTTTATTTATTTCTATCAATGGGTGTCTGTGTTGAATACACAAGGTATCAGAGATTCAATATTTCGTATAGTAGAATAATTCACTTGAAGCCTGGAGATTTTTCTGAATCTATTGTAGATAAAATCCACTGTAGATTAGGGTATTACGGATCACAAGGTTATATGGACCAGTGAAGGCTTTGATGACGTAATCTGCGCAGTGCGCAAGCGTGACTAACAACACTGCCATCTATTAATTCGTACATGAATTACGATCGTACTGTATCTCTTGTTTGCAAGAAATGTTATAACTCGTGTTACAGAGCACTAGGATGTGGTGAATTACCCAACGTTCGATTATCAAGGTAGCAATGATGGGGGAATATAAATAGAAAGTACTTTTTATTTTTATCATAAAAACTACATAATCTCACATGCATATACGTCTAGACAATGTTCTGCGCATAGCTGTACTTAATTTTTATTTTACACATTTTTTAAATACATCTACATAATTAAATTAGTTATTTTCTAGTCACGGGGTATTTAAATGTTTGTTATTATAAAACAGTTCATCAGGTCTGCCCTCACAGGTTATCAGGACGGGCACTGTAAACTAAGTCCACTTTTTAAAAGTTTAACAGTATTAAATGAATGTAAATTATTTGTGTGGAGGGGGCATTAACTTAATATAAAATATAAAATTTAGAATCGTACAAATACTACAGTTTTTTCTGTCTTTTAAAACATCTCTTGAAGTGTTAATTGACTGCTACTGGCTTCAGCTAAGGCTTTGATGACGTAATCTGCACAGTGCACAAGAGTAACTGACGGCACTGCCATCTATTAATTCGTACATGAATTACGGTCGTACTGGGGGGGGTGGGGTCGGTTATATCTTATTTGCATGAAGTGAAGTTATTTCACACTCCATACCACTTTTTGATGATACAGATATTTATATCATACAAGAAAATGCACAATATTCATTCATAGAGCTTACCATACATTCCACCATCGGCCGAAGCTATAAAACTCCCCTTTGTATGATGGATAATTATTTTGTCGTTGGGTGTATAGTAACCGACACTTCTGGGTTGTAAAGACCCATTGTAAGTCAATGGGATCGTTACAAGCCAGAAGTACCCGCGACTGTACATACACTACATAGCCAAAAGTCACCGGCCATTCACTGCTGTTCATTCCAAAAACACCAGGCAGGTAGCTAATAAGATGTCTGACCTCCCAGTGCTATTATTACAGCAATTACTCTTCGGGGCAGGCTTACCAATAAGTTCTGGTATACGTATTGCTGGAGGATTTGTTTTTGCAATTCGTCCTGTAGCCTCGTGAATAGTTCATGGGTGATTTTCGGTCGAATGTTGGGTCTTACACGCAACCGACGCTCCAGTTCATCCCAAAGATGTTCTATGGGGTTCAAGTCGGGGTTTTGAGCGGGCCAGCTTGTGACGTTCCTTTCTGGTGTTCGCCACTGGATCACGGATTACTACGTCACGGTAGCTACCCAATCTCCCTGTGCGGCGGAGTTATGAGACTCACCTTCATGTATACTACACTTGGTTCTCAGGACGAAACGATTTGAACAAAAAATTAGCTTCTTACTATTTTATAAATTTAATAAAACATTTTACCTTTAAACAATCACTGCAAATTAATAACAATATTCACCAACACAATCACTTTTGAATTAAGTTGCTGCTTTTCCTTTAAAACAGCGTTTTTCACAAAATAGACGTCATCTTCCGCAACTCAACTTATTTCTTTTTTTCTCTTTTTTGCACTGTTGTCCTCGCAACCGAATCAATAAAAAAATGGACAGTTCTACACATCTTCACAAACCGGAAATGACTTCCGCTTCCGATATTGCTTGTAACAAATGTACAGCAAAAATTACAAATTTAAGCCAATATCAAAATATCAAACAACAGTATTGAAACTAACAAATAAATCAAACAGATTTCTGTGAAATTAACAGAAAACAAATAACATATTACATATCGCCAAAGTAGACAAGGCGTATCAAGCTAAGCACATTCACCTGATCGTCCTCACCACGATTCAATGGACTCTACTTTATGAACAGGGGCATTATCGTGCAGATAGAGAAAAGGGCAGCATGCTATTGTCTAAAATGTCCTCATAAACACCGCTGTTTATGTTACCATTGACCAAAACTAATGGCTCGAGTCCAAACCAATAAAAACAGCCCCAACCATGACACTACCGCCATGATAACTTGGGTGTACAGTGACTTTTGGCTATATAGTGTACATCTTTAAAGGAGAGGAAATATAAAGCCTTGGAAATAGATTCCAAAAGGGGGGACGGTGAAAGACCCTACCCCCCCCCCCCCAAAAAATGAACAGTAGACGTACCTTCAGGCCACCTTCTGGAATGTAGCATCGATTTGCAATTCACTTCACGTGGAAATTCCAATGAGATTAATAGAGAGACAGAGGGAGAGAGCGTGCTATTATCTGGCCCACTTCTGCGGATATTGATGTTCTTGCGGGCATCGGATATTTGAGGTAACCGTATCCACAGGCTTTAATTTCCTAATCCGCGCCGTTCTTGCATCCACTATTCACCCTTTGTCTCCTGCCTCGGCGTCTTCCAATCGTAAAATCTAAGATGGGATCTTCCCATTTCCATCATGAACTCTTACAGGGCGCAAAATAAGGTTGTGTGATGTCCATTAATCCGTTTTTATAAGCCTCCGTTCGAAGCATGTTGTGAATATCAATCTACTGTTTGGTTCGTGCTTATGAGGTTTGTGGAGGCATCAAGTAAGCCCCTGGTATGTACGGTAAGACGAAAAATGACAAATTATGCATTACCATTTCTTTGACATGGAGAGAATAGCAGACCCGTATACAAGAAGGGGCCTTGGGAATCACGTCCCACTTCTAGCTATGAAATATTTTAATGTGTACGTGTAAAAACCTATGAAAATAACATTGACGATGTTACGAAGAAACAAGAACTTCGATTTTGTACTTGCATAAATGAATGGGGTGTTTGTGGAGAGAGGAAGGCTTCAGAATTTTCCAGTCTGCAATATTTGTAATTTCAGTTTTACGAGGGTCACTATTTATATTTTGAGCCTAACAATGAAAAAAACAGGAATTTGGCATTGAAAACTGCTTTATTGTTTTTCGAAGTATTCTCCTTTATGGTCAATACACTTTTGCATTCGTTCGAACCATTTGTCAAAGCAGTTTTTCCAATCGTCTTGAGACACCTCCATAATATGGTTTTTGAACGCATCAACGGCGTCTTCCGCCGACGAAAATCGTTGTCCACGCAATTTATTCTTGACATTCGTGAACAAGAAGAAGTCATTGGGTGCCAAATCAGGACTGTACGGCGGATGACCCATCAATTAGATTTTTTGACTGTTCATAACATAAAGTCGGTTGTTAGACGAGATGTGTGACAGCTGGCATTGTCTTGATGAAGAATGATCCGACGGCGTTTGTTTGTTTTCCGTATTTGACCGAAGACCTCTGGCAAACAAATTGTTGTGTACCATTCAAAGTTGACAGTTCTACGTTCCTCTAAAGGCACAGTCGCCACATGACCAGTTTTCCCGAAAAAACAGGCGACCATTTGTTTCGATGTGCTTCGAGCGCGAACAACTTTTGTTGGATTGGGTTCATCTTGAAACACCCATACAGTCGACTGCTGTTTACGTTCCGGCTCATATGCATATATCCATGATTCGTCACCTGTTACAATCTTATATACGTCTTTTGAAGCAAAACGATTGTATTTATTGAGCATTTGTTTGCACCAATTGACGCGAGCGTCTTTTTGAGTTTTTGTCAAATTGTGTGGGATCCAACGAGAACATACCTTTCTCACAGCTAAATGATCATGTAATATTTTATATATGCTGGTGGAACTAATGCCTATGGTTGCCTCAATCTCACAGTATGTCACATGACGATCTTGCAGTATTAGGTTTTGCACAGCATCAATGTTTTCTTGAACAACAACTGATTTTGGACGACCTTTGCGAATCTCGTCGGTGAGCGAATGGCGGCCACGATTAAATTCGTTATAGAGTGCCACACACGTAAATTTGCCGTTGCGTAGAAACGAATTTTCGTTTCGTCTCCCTCTCTCTTAGCATCATGTGTTCTACCCTGCTCGAAAACCTTCGCTATTGTTGCCACATTGTCATTCCATTCCTGGACACACTCGCGCAAACATCATTGAAAACAATTGAATAGCGCTCCAGCTCGCGGTTCCCACCGTTCGGTAGGGACGCTGATGTGGCAATATAGCACGGCGTAGTGCTTGCTTCTTTTATGCAGTGCATGTTCATTGGCTAGCTAGTAACTAGTGTTGCCAACTGTAATAATGAAGCACTATTTCTGTCACGGAAGGGGAAAAGGCAGGTAAAGTGGCGGTGAGTTTTGTTGGATTGGAAGCACCATATTTTTATTTTATACTAAGTATTTGACCGGTTTGACGTTGTGTGCGTGTATTGCGTGTGTGTATGTAAAAGTGTGTGTTTGCTAATGAACGTTAAATTCCATAATGCCTCCAGTTCTGTCGAAGTTGAAATCAAAAACCTTGCATAGCCGAGCTCGGGAAATTCTAAGCAACGTGCACGAGTTCATGAAGGAGGAAGCCAGTCATGGTGTTAGCATCCCAATAAAGCATTTTGGCAAGAGAGCAGCGAACAGCAGCAACAAATTGTTCATATTTCATGATTTTGGAATTATTCAAAATAAATAAATTATGTGGCTCCAACATCATTTCAACTCTGGCTCCGGCACGTGTTCTTGTAGAAATTGCATAGAGGAGGCTGTCATTTTTGCTGCTTAATGCGATACATATTGTTTTCTGTGTTAAAATTGCCATGCTTTGATGGGTGACCAAGTTCATAGCAGGGCCGGCGGAAGGGGAGGGCGAACCGTCCCATCGCCCAGAGCGGCAAAATTTGAAGAGAAGAAAAAAATAAGCCTATTGAAAACTGTGATCGAGCGAGATATTCTTTTGCGCTGAATAGTATTGAAATAGCATAAGAAGTCTCATTATTTATTTTATATTTTGATGTTTTAGTTAGGAATATATTGATTTTCAATTTTCCGTTGCTGCGTAATGACCGGGGGGGGGGGGGTCGAAATAGAGCGGCATCTGCCGCCACCTCTCAGGGAGGCAAAATGACTAGCGCCGGCCCTGGTTCATAACAAAAGAAAAAGCCGCGCAGCTTATCGTCTAGTGGCAGTATATGTACTTGTTATTGTTGTGGAAGCCGGCATCCTTTGTAAATGTACAACAAAGGCAACCGACTGTCGCCGATCTCAGAGAGGAAATAATAATACTGCTTCAGGAGGAGTGTTATGGTGCAATTGTAGCGGTTTAACACGTTGGCATGTTATTATCTGCCGTTGCAGTTCCATACCAGTGTATACGGGTTTTGGGAGTGAAAAGTTAGAACGCCACCAGTGCATTAATGCAATGAAAAATAATATATATATTTTTTTATTTTGTTTGAAATCACTCAAATAAGAAATCGTATGAAGAAGTCTTCTTTGCAGCATTTTTGGTAATTTTACTTATGTGTTAGTTCATATTTTGCGAATTTTTAGTAGCTACATACAAAGCCACTTGTTAGTACATATTAATCCTAGTCCTGGTATAATGCATGACGTTTAAAACTCAACGTTAGATAGACCTGAATTCTCTAATTTTATTGTTGTACATAACAGCTGTGCATCGGCGCACTGCAGCGATTTTTCTATCTGCTCCATTAGCAACACTGCTTCTTTAGTTGTTTCGCGCATAGCACGGCAGAATTATCTGCGCTGGACTCTACCAGCGTTTCACAGTGGCAAAGGATGGGGCTTCATCGCCAAATGTGGAAGTAAGTTGATCGATGCACTCTTGTCTTGATAATCCACGTCGAAAATCGTAAAAAATCATCGCACGAAAATGTTCACGAGTTAATTTCATTTTATTGTTGTCGCGCAATCTCCAAGGCAACATAAACACCACAAATGAAGCTATTGACAAAACATTTGAAGTACGTTATGGTCAATAATGCCAGACGATTTCGTGCAAACGTCAAATCGTGCCTAACTTCAATCAGTGTTGCCAAGGCTCAAAATATAAATAGTGACCCTCGTACCACTGGCGTGATTTAGTCGAGACAGTGCCTTTAATTGTTGTCCTGACTTTTTCCCAACTGCAGTCGTGACGCAAAAATGACCTTTTTTTTTAGCTAACTCGCATTTAGACATGTTTTTCATTATGAAAATCATTGCTAATACCAATAATTTATGTTAAAATATAGTATTTATATTATTTTCTAAACATGGGTGTTCAATGGTGCTGGTCCAAGGAAAATTAAAAGAAGTTTCAGATCATTGTTAATTATTTGCGTATCACAGTAGTAATCCAATCCTAAGAATAACCACCAAGCTGTACGCTATGTGAAAGCGTTTGTCTGTACGCGACTGTGCGGGCCAGTTCGGAATTGAATTGTTACGTTACTTTGGATCATAAAGTTGCAACTCTATAATTGTACGTCTAGCTGAAATACTACTGTAACGTTGGTGGTGACGTCTAATTCTCCAGCAGCTTTTCCGACTTTCTCTTTTTTCCATATTTCCGGATTTATCCCCCCACCCCTATCAAATCTTAGGAACGGGCCTGGAGAATTGTATTGATGCTGGAGAAGACGTTGTACTGTTCTTCGGCGATTTCTCTCAAGTCGCCCGCTCACCATCGGTATTCTAATGCTATATCTCCTATATTCTAAATTTCAAATGTAAATTGATTAATTTTTCGGGAATGTGATGCGGTAAAAGAAAATATCAAAAATGGTTCTCTAGAAACGTCTTTTCTGAGTGCTCAGGCAAAATTTGGGACTTTTCTGTCCGTTGGTTCTAGAGATAATCGTGACCAAAGTTATCCCCATAATCTTACACAGGCTTGAGGAAAATCTTCACAAGGGTATAAGATCACCTTACGCCATAACTTCGCCATTGGGAAGGCATCTATTTGACGTACGTTTTTGGACAGAATAGCGGTTGTTGTGGTAAGATAAAGTGTGGTTGTACAAAGCTAACTTTACGGGATCTTTTACAACATTAGTGACAATGAAGTTCGACCAGTCACAAATATAGGAGTGCGTTGTGAAAGAAGGAGAACACATGCATATGCTGAACATATTTTATTCAGCAGGCTACATGGAACAAAGGAAAACATAAATTTCCGCTGCAACGCAGCAATGTATGGTGTCCACACAAAATAAAACATTTTCGTCCATCTACACGTGACATTGAAGTTCGACCACTGTTAGAGGGGATCCTGTTTACCATGGTGTGACGCCGCCCCGTCGGGGAATAACTGTGGCAATGCGTCGGGGCATGCTGCGGACGAGTCGTTCAGGGTATTCCACATCGATGCGGTGACATTCCTCCTGCAGGCAGGCGATAAGAGCAGCCACTGTCGTAGGTCCCCTCTGTTACACACGTCGCTTAAGAACAAGCCACACATTCTCAATGGGCGAGAGGTCGGGACTCGATGGTGGCAATGGCAGAGTTTGCACGTGATGGCGAGTCAACCATTCTCTTGTCAGCCGCGCTGTATGAGGTCTGGCATTGTCGTGTTGAAAGATGAGACGCCGCCTGTGGAACAGGTGCCTTCGCACTGTGGGAAGATGCCGCTCCAGTATGCGTGTATATGTATACAGACGTGTAGTGGGCCAACCCCAGATGCCGTCATGCATCCCCATACCATCACTGACGAAGGTTTCTGTACCCGACGTGCATAACATTTTGCTTCATTCTGTTCCTCCTTCCGACAAATGACTGTTTTCCGTATTTTCCCGTACACAACATCGAAAATGGATTCGTCCGTCCACAAAACCCTGTTCCACTGCCGAAATGTCCATCCCCGGTACATTCGTGCCCACCGTAGTCGATTGCCTTTGTTCAACATGGAAAGGAAGGGTTTACGTTTCGCTTTATACACTCGGTAACCGCATCGCTGTAGGTAACGGCGAATGGTTCTGGTTTACACTTCAATGTGAAAGCGTTCTCGAGTCGACAGTCGTAATTCGGCCACAGAAATATCATTGTTGGTCTGGATATAGCGCCTAAATATCCGTAGGTCACGCACGCTCAGCAGGCATTTTCGACCGGGGGCCTTACCTGGCTCTGTAGTATCCGTATTTTGGTGGTGTATGATGATGCAGTGGACGGTTGACTTGGGTAAGTTCAGTTGGCGCCCTATTTCCCGTTCACTGAGTCCATCCCGTTGCAACTCCACCACTCTTCTCCTCACGGTGTTGTCAATAAGTTTGCCCCTGGCCACGGTGATAATGCACTGCGGTTCCTCGGTGCACAGCACGCGCTTATATACGGCGGACTCCCTTATCGTGTCCGTGGCGTCATGCTTCCGTCGAATGCGCCACTATCTGGAATTTTGCCGTATGGGTCTGGTGCCTGGTCGAAGTTCAATGTCACGCGTATTGTTCTCCGTTTTCGTTCATTACGTGACCTTGGGTGCAACATGCTGGGATCACGATTCTTGCCTGCTCACACGCCTCCTCTTACACACATGCGTCACTTCTGCGGGTCACCCATTCCACCGCCTATACCTCTGTGCATTTAATCACGTATTCCTTTCTGGTCGAACTTCATTGTCACCAAGGTTGTAGACCGAGGCGACAAGCAACATGGCCGCTTCCAGTCTGTAAAAAAGGATTTACTGCGCATGCGCGACCAACAAGGCGACAGTACTGGTAAAGGAGCCAATCCAATAAGTGGCATCTGCAGCGTGTCGTGTTTCGTCGGTGTGAAAGGTTGCATTTAGTTCTGTATGTTCGTTTTAACACTTGTCGCTTCGGGCTGAATTGTACGATTGTTCGCGATACGCTTAGCTGAGCATAAAGTGGACACGGACAAAAACAAATTTGTTTTAATGGAGATGTGTTCTGAATAAGGAGAATGTTCAATGTAAAGCCCTTTCATCACAACTGAAATTTGAAAGTTAAAGCAGAAATGTCTTGAACCAAGACGACTCTGACACCGTCTCATAATCCCAATTCAGGACTTCAGAACAACTTTTGTGTGTTTGTGCGCGCGACTCGGACAAAGTTTCAATTCCGAAAGAACGACTCGTAACCGCGGACACAATTTCTGTTCAGTGTCTGAAACCTCGTTTCGTCCCTTGCAGGACTCTGCTCTCAAAATAGCTTCCTTCTTCCCTGACGAAACTTTGTCGCAAAAGCTGGAGTTTGTAAAGTCTGTAAAGTCACAGAGTGGTCGTTTTTCAAGCGGCATCGCGACACGTGCAGGTCATAATCTGGGTTCAAGTGTTGATGAAAAGCCATCTCTTCGTTCATGAACATTGATGACGATGCAAAACATAGTATTTTCCATTATTTTAGCATTCATATTTTTTCTTGGTCTTATTAAGCCTATTGTCCCTTTTTTTAGAATTTTGTACTGTATTTTTACCATTTTCTCGGCTTTCTTAACTGCATTTCAATCCTTCATGTCATTATTTTAGAATATGCTTCTCCCAAGATTTTACAACTAAAATCTATCTCGTATTTAGGCCCAGTGACAAAGGGAGAGACAGAACAGACATTTTTTTCTCATAGTCACACGTAAATATAATAGAATTGAAGACTTAACGTTAGACAACTGCACTTTATCTTTCTGTTTCTCTAGCTTTTTGTTTCGCTCATCTTCCTCTCTGTTTCTCCTTCTGCTTCCCTATCTTCTTTCTTTCTTTGTTTTCTCTCATCTTTTGCTTCTCTTTCTATTTTGCCTCGTCTTTCCTTTCTCTTACCTCTCTTTTTCAGTTCTTCTATATTTCATCTTTCTGTCTTTTCTCTTCATCTCCCCGCTAGGGACCTGGAGAATGTTCTTAGCTGCTTCCTTCTTGACACGTGACACGAGGAGAGGGATTTGGCAACGGAGAACAAACTTCACGCTATAAAACACGCCACCTGGTCCCGTTCCTCCCGTCGAGAAGAAGTTCTTCTCACTCGACTGCGCATTGGACACAGCCGTCTCACCCTTGGTCACTTGCTGCAAGGGCTGGACCCTCCAATGTGTCGTGTTTCCAATATCGGTTTAAGTGTTCGGCATATTCTTCTTGAACGTGCCAATTTTGCCTTCCTCGCGGAGACTTTTAATCTTTCCAAATGTTTGTCATCCCTGTTGGAAGATGGCGATACTATTCTAGCAAATGTTTTTAGCTTTCTACGAAGAGCTTCTCTTTTCCAGTGTGCGAGAAGAAGTTCTCAGTTTATTCTTACTTCTTAATATGTTATGTTTGTCTTGTACAGGATCCTTTAAAACCTTGCACTTTTACCCTTTCTTAAGGAGCTTCTTATATCCCATGTTTCAACATTTTAAGTAGGAATTTAAGGTACGTGAGTATTTCCTCTCAATTGAAGGGTGCAAAATCTTTACTGTTTATCTTTGTATTTTACTGTCCTTTCTTCTTGTCATCTCTACTTTCTTTCTATCTCTGTAACTCTATCTCCTTCTACCTCTTTTTATTTTTTCCTCCACTCGTCGCTGCTGTGGACATGGTAGAGGGAGTTTATTTAGTTCTATCTTTCAATCGAGTGGAAACTTTAAGAAAGATCAGTCATATTTACGATAATTTTATCTCATTATTTATACTATCGAACACCCATTAGTTGTAGATTCTTTGCTTCTAAAATATTCTTCCAAATATTTGTTCAGTTAAGAACACTTTGATTTAATTTAACGATGAGGATGAGTGATGATTCGAACTCGGAACCCCTGACGTCGTAGCGCGCTGTGCAAACCACTCCGTCACGGAGGTCGATAGACATAAGTGAAATGGCACTTAATGAAGTACCACTGGCGTAAGCAGAGGGAGTGCTGAACGGGCTACACCCACTACGAAATTTTGAGAAACAACTTTTTTAAGAAGAGCAGTGAAGAACTAGGGGAAAACCGGGGGTGGGTAAATACAAACTCGCCTTAAAATGACCCTCTATTGCCATTTTTGAGAGTGGAAAGTTCTAAAAATACGAAAGAAGCTATGCACTATCCCCTTTACTATTCCAGCCCCTCCCGAAAAAAATTCCAGCGTACACCAGCTATTATTTATTTAGACATTCTTTTTTTCACTTTGATTACAAAATTTCTATAAACCGTTACCTTATTCCCAACATCCCGAAATTCTTAAAGAAAGTGTCAAGGTCTCAGACCAGAGCATCCGCGGTATGTACCGTGGAATGCACAAGTATTGCTCGGCATATGGACCATGAATATTTTGCATTAGTTTTTCTCTTGCATCATACGTGTTTTTAAGGACTGAATTTTTACATATGCTATTGCAGAGATTGTCATCAGCTTTGTTTCCATTCCTGAAGCTCTAGTTGAGTGAAGCAAAGAGAATAAAGATAGTGATTAAAAATGTGCTTGGTAATACTTATACATCCCACTCTAATACATCGTAGGACGCTGACGGTGCACTTTATCTAGAAAACCCCAATTTCCAGTTACGCTTAATCTCTTTAAGTACAGCTTCTCGAGCCAAGAACGAATCTGATCTTATAGAGAACAGAGAGGAAGTCTACATTCCTGTCTACGAACGGGGAAAATGCAGAGATAGGGTAGACATTCCCTTCTCTCGTTCCAATCGGCTCTGCGTTTAATCTTATTGTACTGTAATCTCACAAGCGCCAAATTACACTCTTGGATCCCGTCCACACCTGCGTCTCCGAAAGGCGGTTGACAACACAGGAACTTCTCAAATTGTTGTTCAGGAAAGCTGCACCCTTGAAGGTTCAGGGGAAGGTATACTATGGGCTGTTCCCTGATATGTAGAAATTTGGGTGACGTCATATTTATAAACCATCCTGTGCGCTTTGATTCACGGATATATTTGGTTAATTATTTACAACTATGATACAACTAATCGAATGATCGAAAATACGCTAGCGTACTTTATTATTATATTTTTTTTTCAAAAACTATTCAACCGGCTTCCGTGTCAGAATGGTGAGCACAGCGTGCTACGATACCGAGTCCCAGGTTCGAATCCCGGTCTTCATCAATTTAATCACATCATCGTCTTTCCTTATCTCGATTAGTCAAAGGAACAGAAAAGCGAAGTAAGGTAAATCACATCAATCAAGAAATCATATGGCAACACGGGACAATCTGGCACAAGCGGAAAACAAGCGGAGAGAACAAATGACTGTCCACTTTAGTTCGCGACTTTGCTGTTGTTCTCATCTTGATCAAGCTGTTCACTATACCGTATTGACTTCCTTTTCTCTCAAGTTGAATTAAAGTTGTAATTTGAAGCATTTCCGCCAAAAGAATGTGAATCTTCTAAGCAGTGTATACGTACTTGTATGGTAAATGGTAAATTCATACAAGTCTATGAATCTTATGAGTAGTGTGTAGGTGACTGTAGCGTAAATGGTAAATTCATACAAGTCTATGAATCTTATGAGAAGTGTGTATGTGGCTGTAGCGTAAATGGTAAATTCATACAAGTCTATGAATCTTATGAGAAGTGTGTATGTGGCTGTAGCGTAAATGGTAAATTCATACAAGTCTATGAATCTTATGAGAAGTGTGTATGTGGCTGTAGCGTAAATGGTAAATTCATACATCTATGAATCTTATGAGAAGTGTGTATGTGGCTGTAGGGTAAATGGTAAATTCATACAAGTCTATGAATCTTATGAGAAGTGTGTATGTGGCTGTAGCGTAAATGGTAAATTCATACAAGTCTATGAATCTTATGAGAAGTGTGTACGTGGCTGTAGGGTAAATGGGTAATTAATACAAGTCTATAAATCTTTTGACTATTGTGTTTGTAGCTACATGGTAAGTGAAAAATTAATACAAGTACAAGGGTCATCCAGAAAGTAAGTTCCGTTGGACAATTAAAAAAGACACAAAATGTAATGGAACAAACTACTTTATTGTACACTGAAGTACAAGCCTTGGACTATGTTTCAACATAATTGCCATCCCTGTTGAGACACTTATCATAACGAGACACAATATATTGTATCCCCACATCGAAGAACTATGCCACCTTTGTTGATAGCCAAGTGGTAACAGCTTGTTTAACCGCATTGTCATTCTCGAAGCTCTGGCTTGCAGGTGCAAAAAGAGATTAAAATCAGACGAAGCGAGATCTAGGATATACGGGGGATGAGGAAATGTTTTCCAGCCGAAGTCTGTAAGAAGTCGTTGCGTTGCAGCTGTGAATGAAAACAACACCACGGCTCAACATGCCACGTCGCTTGTTTTGGTTTGCGCGCTGCAATTTTCGTAGAGTCTTGCAATAGGTGTTGGTGTTCATGGTTTCGCCGCGCTCCATAAAGTCCTGTCACGTGCCAGTTTCGATGACACAATGAAAGTTGCAAGGAGGAATGGTTTCTCGGAAGCGACGATAGATGGCAGCACGCCATATAAAGAAGAGCAGAGCTCATTGTACAAACTAGGAGCGGAGAAGAGGGATTATATATATTATAGTAAATTGAGAAATATGTAAAGGAAGAGTATAAAAATTATAGAAGGAGTGAATAAAATGTTGTATATAGTAATTTGAAAGAATTAAGAATATAGCCGCATATGAAACGTTTAGGAAATTTATTAAGCGAGCAAATGAATTCAGAAATGTATCTCAATCTCTTTTAATTTCTCTGACGAGGAGAACATCGTCAGTGTTTTGGTTGTTTGTCCCCGGTGGCGCTGTGGTAAATTAGACGCCCCGAAGCACTTTACGGTTGCGCTTCTTTTTAGTCGCACTGGGCCATTGGCAGCGCTTGTTATTAGCGATCCTGGTTATTCCCCTTCGGTCGTTACATAGGAGGTGGCGCTAGTGTCAGTTTAGTCGACCCTACTCCTTTATATTAGTATAGCTTGTATCGTTTGCCAAAGAAACGGGGAAAGGGAAAGAAGACATATATAAGGCATAAAGAAAAGGAAGCGAGACGACGCAACTAGATTTCTTATATATAGAAGAAATAATAAAAGAGGTCTTTTCCATAATCAAAGAAGAAGAAGCCTATTCCATAATCAAAAGGAAAAGAAGAAGAAGCCTTTTCCATAATCAAAGAAGAGAAGAAGAAGAAGCCTTTTTCCATAATTAAAGAAGAAGAAGCTTATTCCTATAATCAAAAGAAGAAGAAGCCTTTTCCATAATCAAAGAAGAAGAAGCCTATTCTATAATCAAGAGAGAGAAGAAGAAGAAGCCTTTCCATAATTACGAAGAGAAAGAAGAAGATTTCCTTTCAAGAAGAATGTAACCGACGTAAATTTTCGATATATTTCAATGTCGCTATATATATTTTTTCTCTGTATTTTGTATAGTTCTCAGAATATAGATCCGCATTTAACTATATCCTCTTGGCTATAAAATGCTTTCTTATTTGGAATTCTCAAACAAAGAACCTATCCCCTGAGATTAAGATATCTGTAGCCGTGGTAAATAACATTTAAGTACGTACCCACAAGGGGCGTAGCAGTCCACAAGCAATACACACTGTCTGTTCCAAAAACACCGTGCACAGGATCTTCCGAGTGGTATTTTGTGGCGAGGACGTGTGCTCTAGTCCATGGACTATCGTTTTGTTTCCGGAGTATCATGCAACACCTATGTCTCGTCCCAAGTCACGATAAGATTCGAGAAGATGCACACTCTTGCGATTGCAGTGCAGCTGTGGCATAATTTACAAACGGAACTTACTTTCTTCACGTGGTTGTAAGTGAATCGCTGCAACAGTGTACATGTAGCTGTATGGTAAAAGGCAAATTAATACAAGTTTATGAGTGTTTTGAGCATTGTGTAAAATAAACAAAATCAATCAATCCATCATTTAGGGAAGTGTTTAACTAGCTGTATGGTAAATGGTAAATTAATGCAAGTCTATATCTTTTGAGCGGTGTGTATGTAGCTGTATGTTAAGTGTATTACATCTAAGGGTTTTTAAAGCTAAATTCGCACCTGTCCTGTGACTAATGTTGCGACTTTTGTTTTTTCAGATTCAGCCCAGTTCGAAGTCACTGATGATGGCATAATTCCTCCAGTTCCATGCTTCACTTCCCTTCGGAGGTATTGGGAACCAAGTGCGATGAATTCTCAGATTGCATCGCCGCGTTAGCAGTCATGGAGGAGGACAGGCTGCTGCCGGGATTCGAGTTCCCAGTCTTCAACTTCACCGACTGGAACTCTACCAACAACTCCTTCGCCCAGTCACCCCCTGAACACCCGAGGGACGAGGAACTGGCCAAGTTCGAGATAGCCACCCTGGCTCTCATCTTCGTTCTGACGGTCCTCGGCAACAGCGCCGTGCTTCTGGCCCTCTACGCTCGCCGTGGGAAGCTGACGAGGATGTACTACTTCATCCTTCATCTCAGCATCGCCGACCTGATCACGGCGTTCTTCAATGTCCTCCCGCAGCTCGGCTGGGAGGTCACGTACAGGTTTGTCGGCGGGAACTTCTTGTGTAAGGTCATCAAGTACATGCAGATCTTCGGACCGTACCTCAGCTCCTACGTGCTGGTGATGACGGCGATAGACAGGTACCAAGCCATCTGCTTCCCTCTCACGTACTGTACCTGGACTGCTAGGCGTTCTAGGATCATGATCACAGTGTCGTGGTGCCTCTCTCTAAGCTTCTGCCTTCCTCAACTCTTCATCTTCTCTTACCAGGAGGTGATGCCTGGGGTTTATGACTGTTGGGGGACCTTCGTGCAGCCTTGGGGTCCGAAGGCGTACGTGACATGGTACAGCATGTCCTTCTTCATCATCCCACTGGTGATTGTGGTGTTCACGTACTCTTGCATATGTCGCGCTATCTGGGTGAACTTCAATCTGAAGCTAGGTGACGGCCGGCGCTTCAGTCTGAAGAAGAACAGGTTGGTGAAGTTGTGCGATAAGTTCAGGAAATCCCGTCCTACGTCCACAGACTTTTACTGGGAGTCCAGTTCCGAGAGGAACTGCATCACTGGAGGCTCGGTGTTCTCCGGTGTACAGAACGGGGATAAGTTCTCCAGAAGCTCCCCCGCGACCCCCAGGGTCACCGGTCTCCAAAGAGGGTCGCCACCCAATGGGGAGGAGTCGAGGGGACCCGTAAACCCCCGTACTCACTCCATCAAAGGAATCTCCAGAGCCAAGATCAAGACTGTGAAGTTGACAGTTGTTGTCATCGCCTGCTACATCTTCTGCTCATCTCCCTTCATCTCGGCGCAACTGTGGGCGACGTGGGACCCCAACGCCATCAAGTCACCCTTCTGGACAGGTAAGTTCCTCCACTTTGTGCTTGGCTATTGATATATAATGAGCTGGGTAGATTTGTCCATTTCTAACAGTCCCACTGAAGTGAAACGAAAATTATCCCATCTCAAAAGAAATATCCTTTCGAAAAGTATTTATTTGTATTTATATTAAGGTTGAGCCGATACCCACACTGATACCGATATTCTTACCGATCCCCCCTGATACCGATACTTGGTACACTGTGATAATTCAAAGTTTTTCAAAGTATTGGTTAATATTATTGGGTGAGTATTTCACTCAAATCATAGGCATAGATTTACCACAATTTTGCTTTAAAATATTCAAAAATTACATCATAATATTAAGATACCTGTTATGTAATCACGAAATACAGTAAATGGTAACTAGCTTCCATGATTATTAGCCTCCGTTAAAGTGTCGTGCAAAACTTTAGAACGATCAAAACAGAAAAGTATCGACCGATATCTTCTTCTTCTATCTTCATATATATTTATATATATAATAATGAATGTATGTGTGTGTTTGTTCCGGCATAACTCTCGAACGCCTGGAGCGATTTCAACCAAACTTGGTACACATATCACTTACAATCTGAAAATAAATACTGTGGGGGTAAGACACCCCTAGGGGTGAAGGTGGGAAGGGGTGATATGTAAAAATAATCGAAAACGACCGATATTAGAGTGGAATCCATAGTTTTCGGGGTCGCTATGATGAATAGTGACACTCCCAATGCCGCTCAACTCCAAGTTCATCACCTATCTGGATGGAGGGTGAGAGGGGGTGAAAAATAAAATGTAAAAAATGACCTAGATTAGTGTCAAATCCATAGTTTTCGGAATCTCTAAGCTAATTGGTGACATTCACAATGCCCAAACTTGGTACACATATGACTTACAATCTGGAAAGAAATACTGTGGGGGTAAGACACCCATGGAATCCCTAGGGGGGGAAGGGGGTGACATGTAAAAATAATCGAAAACGACCGATATTATTGTGGAATCCATAGTTTTCGGGGTCGCTAAGATGAATAGTGACACTCCCAATGCCGTTCAACTCCAAGACACCCCTGGCACCCCTAGGGGTGGGGTGGAAAAAGGTTGACATGTAAAACGATTGATATTAGTGTGGAATCCATAGTTTTCGGGGCCGATGAGATGAATAGTGACACTCCCAATGCCCTTCAACTCCAAGTTCATTTCACACTATAGTTAGAATTCATTGTATTCCTGTCTAATAGAAGATCAGGATAAATAAATACCCGGGCAAAGGCGGGCAATCAGCTAGTTGGTAAATAGAATCCAACCGATACCATCAAATACATATATCGGTATCGCCTCAGCCCTAACTTAATAATGGCCGTACTGCATACAACAGTGTAGAAAGATAAGTTCATCTTGCTACACGGCAAGATGATCGTGCCCGAAATCCTTTTACATCCATCATTTTGTCTCGTGGCTTTCTGAGCAGAAATTTTACATTACCGTACACAGGTTCATCAATCGAGGGGCGCCTGCGCAGTACGGCAATATGACGGGACAAAACCCTATTATATGCATCATCTTTCTGAGCAGATCGGGAAGACTATGATTACCGACTTTGATTTTTCACAAACGCCATAACACCGAAAATTTTCACCCATTCGAAATCTCGAAATAACGCGAATTGTGGCCTTAAAAACTAAAAATCCCGGAAAGTGCAACATTTCTTGCGTTTTAGGTTAAAAATGCCATATTTATGCGTGAATAACGTGCACATTTCCCAAAATGTTATCCCAGAAGAACTACGGCCCATGTTACATATGGAATAATTCCGACAGCAATATGAAATTCCCACGATTTTCGCCTATCGGAAAATTTTGCATCACCGAGCAAAGTGGCTAGCTTCTGGCGGAGACCGAGAGCGCATCTACCGTCACACGGAAGCCGTAACATCCGTATTTGTCGCGCAAGAAGTAATGAAAAATAACTTCCTCAAAAATCGCTTCCAATGCATGAAACTGTCACGAACAGCCATAGTCCAGGTAACCTACAAATTATACTAGTTTAAAAGCGCAGTGAAGGCATCATATTAGGTATATTTTGCAGAAATTGGTGCTAAAATTAAAATGTGCCTTTTAGTGGAAATAACACAGAGAAGTTTTAAAAAAATAACACCGGATTTGGGAAAAAATAGCACCGAACGATCACGCTTCCTAACTATGATGTATGGAATTAGTAAGCACTTGTTTTGATGAGTACTTTTCCTTTATGTTCATACTGGTGCGCATGCGCAGTACGAAGTAGTTTAATGAGCCCAATACACAGAAAGGTACACATAATATTTGGCCGGTTAATTCGAGCTCTATGGTATCAACTCTCATAAATTTGCATATACAGGGTAATTCAAAATGAATGGTGCAACTTTACACAGTTATTATGACGTTACAATTTATGATAGATAATCAGACAAGGCATCAATATAAAGAGAAACTCTGTAAGTTTTACTCACATGACTTACATTATAAAGATTCAACATGGGAACCACATGTAACGGAGAAAAGATCCAAACGATAATCAAGAACCAGTCAACGGTTTCGAAGGCACCGACAATTCGCAGTTGTAACTTTGGCAAATCCTTCGGAAGGGTGAGACATATGCATTACTACCGAAAAGCATGCGAAAATGTCTTTGTACCATTGTGATTCAATCAGTTCTCGATAGCTCCAACACACAATACGCCTTCTACTGGTCATTAGCCATTTTGCGACACTGGCGATCCTAGTGGAGCATCGGCTAAGCATAATAAGCCCGCCAAGTGGGAATAAAACTTCCAGAGTTCTTCTTTATATTGATTCCTTGACTGATTTCCTATCATAAATAGTAACGTCATAATAACTGCGTAAAGTTGCACCATTCATTTTGAATTATCTTGAACTATTTTGAGAAGAGAACTCTAAGACTCAGTACAAAAGTCGTGTTGATGGATGCAATTCATTGCGTAACCTTCCAGAATTGATTTCTTCCCTTTCCACTTCAGCATCCCTCTCCCTTTTCCCGGTAGTTCTGGGATGAGGGGTGCCCACTAATTATCCCTTGGAGAGTACAGGAATCAATTAAGTCAAAGGGACTTCATTACATGAGTCGACATTTAACTTCAAATTATGGTTGTATTCGCAGGCCACAGTTTGACTTTGATACTTTTTTTCTAGAGGTTTCGGCATCCATTCCATTTTGCTGGAAATGATTATTCCATACAGACCTAGAAGGATGAAAATGCGTCTCTATTTCTGTCCTTAGGAGCGTGCGCTTGAGGACCATGCTAAAGATGAGAGGTTGTGAGAACTTTGTTTTTTGATAGAGTATCCATCGTCTGATCCCAGACGGCAAATTAAAGTTTTTCGGACGTTAAGCTGTATTCCCAATCCATGCTATATTTTGCTTGCAGCGTAGACACAAAAGCACTCTCCTTTATTCCTGCAGCCTCACATGTACACGATTTAGTCACACACATAATGCAGCTCTATAGTTACTGTTATGTGTAAATCTTCTTGACATACAAAAATACACATGTTAAGAGTTGAAATTCATAAAATATATATTTTAAATTATAACAAGGTGAACTGTTGTTGTTGTTATTTTCTTGGCTCACGCATATTTTTGCGATTTCTAGCCAAAGTTTCTGAGTTCAGGTTGCTCCAACATGTTGATTAAAATATTTCACTTTCTTCAAAACACTATTGACTTCTTATTGAATGCTGTTGTCCACCGTTCGTAGATAACTGTTCTTGGTAAGTTATATAAATACCATCAAGGTTTTATTTGTGTATGGTCTGCAAGCAATTTATGTGTGTTACAACTCGTAAATCAAGTGCTGTTTTTATCAGACTAGTACATACAGGTTTAGCTCCCTTTCGCACAAAGTACATTGATTGGTTGAATAGGGAAATTCCAATGGGACATCAATTACGGGATAGGTTTCTGAATAAAATAACGCATCTGCAAATACTTTGAGTTGCAAGTTCATAACTGATACTACTCAAGCCAAATATGCAACAATAATAATAATAATAGGATTTCCATTCACAGTTAATAATGAACAAATAAATTATAAATTTAAAAATTTTACCCTATAAACCACAATATAAATTATTATGCTTCAGTATGATAACCAAATAATTTCACTCAATTCCCTTCTCTAACCGCCGTATCGAGCCTTCACGATGGCACATTTGTAGCGTCGTCGCCTTGTAATCAGAGGGTCCTGAGTTCGATAGCCGGTAGAGAAACATAGTGGTTCGGGTCCATCTTTAAACTGTGGATCCAGTCCCGATTAGGCTTTCTGTACATAAAGTGGACTTGGAAACAATGACTCTAACTGCTGTGGCTTGCATGACTGTAGCCGGACTGGTTTACAACTGAATTTTTGTTTAACAATAGAATAATACAATACATTAACAAATAAGAGTTTTGCACAATCAGGAACGATAACAGCGTTCTATAAAGGCAATAACATATTTGGAAATTAATAAACATATAACGTAATTCTTACGTAAGTATTGCTAACGTTTTTTCAACTTTAAATGCAAGGTATCCAGTAGTTGCTGGGTCTTTGATGTCAGTCTCTGGATGAGGCACACTATTGGTTTCCATGAATCCTCGAAGCAGGAGTGCCTTGCGGGTTCCCAGATCAAATTACAGAACCAGACACTTCTCGGAAGTCGAATTACTTAGCGACTGAGAGCGACGGGGGCATAGACCCCTCCTTTGCTATTCTGGGGAGGGCGTAATCTTCCAGAAGCGCGACGGGAAAGGCGCTAAATCAAAGACAGCGTTTTCGACTCCGGGCCGCTACACCCCCTTCCTTCCCCGACTCCATGGGAGGGTGACAGTGAAGCACAGATAGCGAAGGGCGAATCAATTGACTCTTTCGGAAGATTCGGTCGGTTCCAATACACGCGACCGATCGATCTTGTTCTTCTTCTCTCTTTTTGGAGAAATCGAAGAGATGTATCTCCCGAGAACGATAAATCACGCCACGTTTTCTGACTTCGACTCAGAATAACCTTTGATAGGTTATGTCTTCTTCCTATTGTCTATCACAGAGGCGTATCTCCTACAGTAGATTTAGGGGTTCTGCAGAATACATACAGTGCCTTTATCAGTCGAGTAGCCTGGGAACGGCGGTTAGCGCGGCGGAAAGTAAGATCGCGTCTGCCGGCAAACAGGATGCAATATCCGCGTAACTGAAGCCGCTAGCTATGTAATGAAAGAAGCTCGTACAATTACATTGACAGTTACAATTAAAATGAGCACGTACCTTGTTACACGATGTGTTTTCCTTCTTTCTTTCTTTCCTTCTTTCTTTCCTTCCTTCTTTCTTTCTTTCCTTCTTTCCTTCTTCTTTTCTTTCTTTTCTTTTTCTTTTCTTTCTTTCCTTCTTTCTTTCCTTCCTTCTTTCTTTCTTTCCTCCTTTCTTTCTTTCCTTCTTTCTTTCCTTCTTCTTTTCTTTCTTTTCTTCTTCTTTTCTTTCTTTCCTCCTTTCTTTCTTTCCTTCTTTCTTTCCTTTCTTTCCTTCTTTTCTTTCTTCCCTTCTTTCTTTCTTTCTTTCTTCCCTTCTTTCTTTCCTTCTTTCTTTCCTTCTTCTTTTCTTTCTTCCCTTCTTTTTTCTTTCTTTCTTCCCTTCTTTCTTTCCTTCTTTCCTTCTTTCTTTCCTTCTTTCATTCTTTCTTTTCTTTCTTTCCTTCTTTCTTTCTTTCCTTCTTCTTTTCTTTCTTTTCTTCTTCTTTTCTTTCTTTCCTTCTTTCTTTCCTTTCTTCTTTCTTTCCTTTCTTCTTTCTTTCTTTCCTCCTTTCTTTCTTTCCTTCTTTCCGGAAATGATGCCGTCCTGCATCCCCACATTTACGGCATCTTTTTAGTAAATTCTTCAGTTTCTTTTCCAAAACTGCTTCAATTTTCCTCCTCATATTTTCTTTCAATTCTTCTAATGTATGGCTTCAGGTTTGAATGCTTGGTAGCTTGCCACGCAGACATCATGAAAATGTCTCCTTCTTGTGCAAGGCGCCGGAGAGATTTTTGATCGTACTTCAACGTTTATCCCCATTAAGCACACGTCGTTTTACCCTTTGCTTCTTATCAGAACAGACCCTGATTTCCTAAATTTCTTCACAAGTATCCGAACACTGTCTCTGTGTGGAACAGGAACATCTGCGAATTCTGCTGCAAAACGCCTTCTAACTTCCCTACAATAATTCGTAATGACGTAAAAGTCGTACATAAAAATTCGTTGTTTTAAATTGTACATATAGCGGGACATTATTACACAGCAGAAAAGCAGCACCAATACGTAAACTAAAACAGAACAATCTAAAACACTTGTTAACAACTTAACACGTCACAAACACGTGTAACCTGGACACCAGTTATATGGATAATGAAGCACTGACTGGCCAGTGGCAAGTCAGCGTACAGCTGCGGGTCTAAATGCCGGCAGACGCGATCTTACTTCTTGCCGATCCAGCCGCCGTTCCGCGGCGACTCGTCCGAAAAAGGCACTCTATTTTATATCCTTTAGTCTGCTTTACGCCGCATTTATACATCTTGGATTAATCACAACGATGAATAATGAACTGAAGGAATCCATGATAGGATCAACACAATTCCTTGCCTAGGATTTGAACCTAAGACCTAAAGAAGAAAAGTGGGAGTACCCGGGGGAAGAGAGAGAGAGAGAGAGAGATCTATCTATCTCTATCACTATCTCTATATCTGGTGAAAGGGGAAGGACCCAAAGAAAGGAAAAATGTCCGCCCCTCTCTCTCTCTCAGGGAGAGAGAGGAAGGGGGAAGGACAGGAGGAGACCTGAGAAAAGCGAAAAGAGTGCTCTCTCTCTTTCCCTGAAAAGAGAGAACAGATAGAGATAGAGATAGATAGAGGAGAAAAAGAGAAAGAGAGAGAGAGAGGAAAAAGAGGAGTACAAGGCGAAAGGGGGAAAGTAAAAAGGTAGAGAATGAAGGAGAAGGGGGAAATAGACAAAGAAAGAAAAATAAAGCTTTCTTTCTTCCTCTTTAGTCCGAGAAGAAGGAGAAAGAAGAGAGAGTGAGAGAGAGAGAGAGAGAGAGAGAAGGTGAAATCTTTTTTTCTCCCTTTTCTTTCGAAATAAGGGAGATAATCCTCTCTCTCTCTCTCTCTCTTTCTCTCTCTCTCTACCTCTCCTCTCTTTTTCTCTCTCCTGGCCTCCCTCTCTCTCTCTCTCTCTCTCTCTCTCTCGTCTCTCTGTACTCTCTCTCTCTCTCTCTCTCTCTCTCTCTCATCTCTATCTATCTCTATCCATTTCTATCTCTATCTCTATCTATCTTGTCCTTCTCCTCCCAGATAAAGATAGAGAGAGAGAGCACTGCCTCTTGTTTTCTTTTAGCTATTCAATGTTCGATTCAAGACATTAGTCATTAAAATGATTGGCAGATCTGGGGGTCGTTGAACTCTCTTGACCAAGACCATCTTGAGGTTCAGGCCACAGCGCTCAGTCAAGCTGGAGGCGATCGTCTTAACGATGTAAACCCCTTGTCGTAATTTTACCGTAGATAATTAAGGTATATTTATTTCTTTTATGAAGTTAAATTTTGACATTTACCTTCCCAACGAATATAGAAGAAAAATGTATAATATTGAATATTTACACCAAAATTTTCATTCAGGCCACCACAAAAATTCCTACCATAGCACAAAGAGAGAGTTGAAAACCGTTAGAAACTTCCTGGCGGAAGAATTAAAACATTGTATATCGTTGAAAAATATTATCGGGAATATTTGTCAGCTACAGTAAAACTCGTAACCGCTTTTGTATGAACTTTTGTATGTAAAATCAATTGATTAAATAAAAAAAACATGTTAGGTTGACTGTAAACTTTCCAAGTTACCTAATCAATTAAATTGTCTTTTACCCAAAAACAATATAAACTTAAACTTTACCCAAAATTAATCAACCAGATAATGCACATATTCTGCTTAGCTATACAATCTCAATACAAAAGCTTAATTTCTATATCCTTGCAGCAAAAGCGAAACAAATTGGTACAAGGGTAATGTTACATTTCTGTGAATAAAGACTAAACCTAAATCATTTGTCATATTGTAATTTCGATGCTATTGACTTTATTGAACGAAAGATAATAAACAAATTAAATCTTTTCATTGTCGTTAGTAAGATCTGTGACAATATCTTAAGAGTTTCATTGAAAAAAAGCAGACTAATATTTCGATCTTAGCCTTCACTTGGGATATAAACATTTGGAATATTTCCTTACACTGTTTTACATTCTGTTAATAACATCGTGAAGAATGTTAATAAATTATGAAACAATAAACATTATCACTGATTTAATAATCAAAGTTACAAACATTGAAGCTTCACAAAGACAAAAAATAAAAAGCAGTTCATATGAAACAATTTTATAAAATTTAACACATTTGTACTTCATATTAACATAGCTAGGTAACAAAATGCTTTCTGTGTGAAAACATTTGTATTTGAAACATAAGTAATATATTCGTGGATAGTATTACACACGAATATTTCATCAAAGTTCTTGTTACACATCGCACCCTTGTATTTGAATGTACAACATATCTTCCGATTAGCATAAAGAAGTATAAAGCGGGATAAAATGAGAATGTAAATGTACACGTGTATCAACTTTGCTCCGTTGTATACCTTTCTTTCATTAAGAACATTTTGAAACTGAAAATTTGTGTAAATAATATGAAAATTGTATCGAATGCTTGCATAAAATTTACGCTAACAAATTGCTTTAGTAGACACGAACGTAATATTTTAAACGTTGGCTAAATCTTGAAACAAATTAATTTGCAATCATAAACAATAATCTTAACGTTTACCAACGTTTGTAATAATTCAGGGTAAATTATTTATTATTTCTAAAAAAAAATGTTGACAAGAGATAAAACATGACCACATTTAAGATTATATTAGATGCCTATTCTGTACACATGAAATGTTTACATCATGAACTATTACTCTTATTTATTTCTGAGTATAAAACCTTTGTTACTTGTATCTTTTCATAGGGCTGAATCACATGGAATTGCCCTAAACATTTCTCATTTTCAGCAACATGTTGAAGAAATGTGAACGTTACTCTTACCTTTTTCATCATAATTGCCTCTGCAATTGAGCACACAACACTTATACAACATACCTCTTGCACATTTAAGCATAATTACACGTCATGAAAACTCGATTACAGTTCCTAAATTTGCATTACAATTCCATATTCACTAAAAAGGTCCAACATTGATTCCGAAGAAGCAAATCAAACATGGCGGCTATCTCGCCTCCAGTTGATGACGCTTAGTCACGTGACCGGAGCAAGCCATGAGGCTTTCAGATTGAGAAGGTAATGCCTTGACTCGGTTACATTGTTGTATACGCAAGTATTAATCCACGTTTTATATCAGTATAATTCATCTGTTTTAGAGAATAAGCTTCTTCAGTGAACTACGTTGGGGAAAAAACACTATGGTTCCAGAGTTAAGTATTTGAACCCCCAGGGTAAAAACCCACCCTGATTGCACGGCGTAAATTCCCGATTAGTTCTCAGGTTGCCGTGGCAACCAGGATTACATTGCACCACTGAGCGGATCACGCTACGTTAATGTAATATTATAAAACAGTCATCTGTTCGATACTACATTTGATGTCATTTTCTTGCGGTGGGAGGATTGAAATGCATTGTGACAGACAAATAGAGACTAGGAGGTTAAAGGGAATCTTGCAGTTTCATTGTCGAATGCGTTGTACACTTCGGGTTCTTCGTGAGATCCCGAAATCCCGGAATTGCAAGATTCATAGTCCCGGATATTAGAGATCATTTCGCATATCTTCCGTAAAGATTCTCAACAAATCCGTTCGTTTATCCGTTTTCGGATTCTCAGCATATTCTTGAGATGTTTACATTTTCCTCTAAAACAGATCTCTACATTACTAAGTAATTGTGCAACGATTATCTTGAACTTTTATTTGTTAATTATTTCCTTAATTTCAAAAACCATTCTTGCCAGAATAACTTGAAAAAGTAAATAGCGATCTGAATACACAGATTATTCGTAAGATCCGGATGTCGCTCGCTCGTACTCGTTCGAACCTCCCATGCTGATGCGTATACAATGGAATATCTTTTAATGTGACAATAATAGTAGACGCATGTATGTGAAATATCTATCCTGGCAGTTTCAGTCCACAGTCATGTTTCCTGGCGACGTGATCCGAACAAGTGTTCTCGGGTTACCAGCAATGATGTGCGTCTACGCGTAAACAACGATACTCTACATTCTACACGTAGACTATTTTATACACGTAGAAGACGTAATCTATGCAAACAACATGACAGACTGTAGTAGTGTGATTTGTGGTACTATAAACTCGAGAAATGATGAGCCCCTCTCAGGCAGATTTGGCTACACTTAAAACAAGCTCAACATGCCCATATGAGCTTTTTGCTCAAGTGTGGAACCCCGTCTAATCCAAGATTTTTGTAAAAATGCCCTCGGGAAGTTCCTGTGAAATGATGAGCCCCCTCAGATTGATTTGTCCACACTTACAAAAGGCACTTCTGTCAGATTGTTGTCCATAATCCTGTCAAAAATATGCCCCTCTTGATATTTTTTTTGCCCACACCTAAAACTAAGCTCTTGCATCATGTTATGCATCAAATTATGATGCAAGAGCTTAGTTTTATGCAACAAATTATGATGCAAGAGCTTTTGCATTGTGCAACAAATTATGATGCAAGAGCTTTTGAATTATGTTGTGCAACAAATTATGATGCAAGAGCTTTTGCATTACACATCAGTTAGTATTGTGAGAGTGGCTGAGGAGTACAGATGTGTTGTTGCATTGCTCCTCTTATTTTTTTTTAAATATCGCAGATTTGTATAAATTAAATTATAGGTTTGTTTGATTCAATATATTAGAAAATTCTATATATTGAACAAAGGGTTTATATTTGCCCTAGTTTGTTATACAAGATCAATACATGACACATGGCATTAGGTCAATGCCTTTCCATGCACATCACGACATGCCTGTGCAGACATGCAATTGAGAAAGGTCAGTGCTTCAGTGGATCTATACTTATTCTATCTTTGTGCATGTAGGCTATCCTGTACAACCTGTCATAGGTTTATTAAGTATAGAGTTTTGATTTGAACCCCAAGAAATTTTATATAAATACCAAAGCCAAAAATATTAACACACATACACACACACACTAGGTATACAAAACACACTGCTGAACCCAACTGATATTTTTTATTAAGCATAGAATTTTGATTTGGACCCCAGGAAATCTTATATAATAAACAACAACAAAAATGCCAAATCAAAAATATTGTAATCAATGCAATAAGAATATAACCAGCCCCAATTGGGCCAGGCATCAAAGGAATTGTAATCCAGACAAATGCAGGACTCCCACAAAAATATGCCCTAAATGAAATAGAAAATATAATCTGGAATATTTCACATATAAACATAAAGGTACTTGCTCTGCACAGTCATCAACATTGCCCCCACAACCATCTACATCTGGTCTGAAAAGGAAGCATGAAGCACCTGTTAATGCTAGAGCAGCAAAGCAGCCACGCTTTGAACCCATCCATAGCAGTTTTAACGGCCAATTAAGGGATCACCGTTTTGTATCAGAGCCAAGATGTGACATTAAGAATTTTTTGAACAGTATAAATTCTGATGTGCAGGCAATTCTAAATGCACAAATGGCTCTTATAAGCTGTCCCTCAAATTTTTTACACAATATAAGAAGCCAAATGGCACAAAATTTACACAGCCCCACATAACAGAAACTGTACCGGTATATTCAAATGCAAATTCAGACAAAATAATAAGCAGTTTAATAGATCAATTGAATATTAAACACTCTGAATTTGCAGCAAAAGAGTCTGGATGGAGCCTATGCGGTTCTCCACACAAGTTATATGTTAATATTTCTGAATTCAGCCCATTACAAGGATCTACATATCTGCCATTACCTGCCAATATTAAAAACAAAAGAGCCGTGGTTAACATAGAAAATACCGACCAGAAATGCTTTTTGTGGTGTATTTTATCTGCTTTGTTTCCAGTTTTAAGGAATCCTGAGAGAATAAGTTATTATAAACAGCATGAACATATTTTTAATGAAGCAATGAAGGGCTTAGAATATCCAATGTCTGTTCAGAATATTGATAAATTTGAAAAAAAAGCCAGGAATATCAATGGTAAACAACTATCTATTAATGTATTTACTTGTTCTACTGGCCGTGGCAATTGCTTGATAGATCCTCTCAGAATCAGTACACTTGATGATGATTCTGCTGTTCCGATTGATCTGCTCTTAATTGAAGAGGATGGCACATATCATTACACTCTGATACATAATCTTGAAGCTTTAGTCAGAACACAACTAGACAAAACTCATACAATATTCAAGTTGTGCAGAAGATGTTTAATTGTATTTGATGGTAGAAAAATGGTGAATGGTGTTTGTGAAGATAATGCAGAAATTGCTAAAAACAAGTTAATTGAGCATCTGAAATACTGTGGCAACCATAAACCTGTTCATATGGTGATGCCTAATCCAAGTGAAAATGCCAAATTCAAAAAATTTGAAGCCTTGTTGGAACACCCAGCATATATAGTCTGTGATTTTGAATCAAATCTCAAACCTCTTGCATTCTGTAGCCCAGATCCTGATGAACCTTCAATTACATCATACCAGTTACATGAACCTTCTAGTTTTTGTTATGTGATTGTACAGGATGGTGTTGTTAGTAAAGAAGATGTATACATGGAAGCAGATGCCATCAAAAAATTTGCACTTACAATAGAAAATGAGTGCCATGACATAGCATCTAATGTATTATTAAAATCAAAACCTATGTTGCCTTTAACAGAGGAACAGATTGAAGATTTCAACAATGCAGAAAAATGCCCGGTATGTGATTCTGAATTTTCAGATACAAATATCAAGGTTCATCACCATTCTCATACAGATGGTAAATTCTTAATGGCCCTGTGTAATAGCTGTAATATTAAGATCCAGAGACCAAAATTTATCCCTATATTTTGCCATGGTGCATCCAATTATGATTTTCATCATTTGATCAGGTACAAGGGGTTTGACAAGCAGAATTTAAATATTTTAGCTGAAAATAATGAGAAATATATTGCTATTAGCAAAATAATTAAAGTTAATGGTGTTCCTATTCACTTAAGATTTCTTGACTCATACAGAATTCTGTCTGCTAGCCTGGCTACACTGGCCACTCAATTATCTGATGATCAATTCAAAATCACATGTGCTTTGTTTCCAAATCAGGAAGGTGGAAGGGTGTATATCCATATGATTATGTTACAGATTTTTCTAAATTTGATGAGTGTTCTCTGCCACCACAACAAGAGTTTTACAGCAAAATCAGAGGATCTGGAATCACTGATGAAGATTATCACCATGCCCAATTGATGTGGAACAATTTAAAATGCCAGACATTTGGTGATTACCACAAGGCATATTTAAAACTTGATGTGACCCTCTTAGCTGATATACTGCAGGCATTCAGAAAATCTTCCATGCAAAATTATAAGCTGGATCCAATGTATTTTTACAGTGCTCCGGGCCTAGCATGGTCTGCAATGTTTTTAAACACTAAAATGCAATTGGATCTGATCCAGGATCAAGATATGTATCTGTTTATGGAACAATGTATAAGAGGAGGCATGGTGCAATGTTCTCAGAGATATGCCAGAGCAAATAACAAATATATTCCTGATTATGATCCAGCACTGCCATCAAATTATATACTGTATGTGGATGCAAACAGCCTGTATGGTTATGCTATGATGGATAAATTGCCATATGCAGGGCTTGAGTGGGTTGAAGATTTCAATATTGAAGATCTTCATGATTTTGATGACAGTAACTATGGCCTGTTCTTAGAGGTTGATCTGACAATTCCTGATGATTTACACAACACATTTTCTGATCTGTCCCCAATTCCTGAGGTTAAGTGATCACCTGGCTCTAAACAGAAGAAATTGATGATGACTCTAGAGCCGAAACAGGATTATGTCATATATTACAAAAAACTCCAGTTCCTGATGAAACATGGTGTTCAAGTGACCAAAGTTGGAAACGTTTTGAGGTTCAGGCACTCAAGATGGTTGAAGCCATATATTGATACAAACACAGAGCTTCGAACATCTGCATTGAGCCAATTTGATAAAACTTTGTTTAAATTGATGGTCAATTCTGTGTATGGCAAAACAATTGAAAATGTCAGAAAACATATTGATGTTAAAATAATTACTGACCCCAGCCGGAGCAAAAAATTGATTGCAAAGCCCAACTTCAATTACAGAAGAATTTATGATGAGAATATGGCACTTTTCAACATGAAAAAAACAAAGATCAAGTTTGATAAGCCTATTTATGTAGGGGCTGTGATATTGGAATTGGCCAAATTACACATGTTAAAATTGTTTTATGATGTGTTGAATCCTTTTTATAAGGATCATGTAAAACTGATGTACATGGACACAGATAGTTTTGTTCTTGATATTCAAACAGAAGATGTTTATCAAGATATAGCACAGCCTGAATTGTTTAAATATTTTGATACCACTGAACATTCAAAAATTAAACACCACAACAAAAAAGTGCCTGGCAAGTTAAAAGATGAGACACTTGGTGATGTTATTGTGGCATTTGCTGGGTTAAGGGCCAAGATGTACAGTTTTGAAACATGTAGTGGCGCTGTTGCCAAAAAGGCCAAGGGCATTGGCAGAGTAACTGTAGACAAAGAGCTTGAATTTGAAGATTACAAAAATTGCCTCAAATCATGTAGCACAATCAGAACATCAGAATCCAGAATTCAGAGTGTGGATCACTTGTTGACTACAAATATTGTAAGAAAAGTGGCTCTGGATCCACATGATGATAAGAGATGCATTTTATCATGTGGCATACATACTTTACCATGGGGTCATTGTGATTGAAAAGTGGCAAACAATGCCCAATTACAGAGCATGATTTGAAATACCAGTAAATAAACATGCCTATGAACTTATTTGGGTTCAAAAAACAGGCTATTATGGACCTGCCAACAGCACAACCCTCTTCTGATATAATATCTAAACTAAGTGCTTTGTTAATTATTCATCTGAACAGCATACTTACAGATGTTGATGATGAAACAGGTAAAAGATTGTACATATTTAACAATAATTTAAATCATTACCAATTACCTGTAGGTGGTCAATTGCAATTTATTACAACCCCTGAGGGTAATGTCAAGATTTCAGTAGGGAGAAATATTTATAGAATTAAGCACTCAAACATGATTTCTGGCACTGTATATACTGTTTCTGCTGGTGACTGCTTATATATTGAGGTCCCGGGGTCATATGACAAGCTTATACCTTTTTTTATAGAATTAAGAATCAGATATTCAATAATAAATAACCACTAAAACAAAATGCCTAATGATATATTTGGCTATACAAGACATGAAGATCACAGTGATGAGATTCTGATGCTTGATGTCAGAGTCAAGAAATTAAGAAGTGATTTACAAGCTTTACAAACCACACTCAATGCCAGTCTTCAACTAGAAATTACAAATTTACAATCACAATGCATGGACCCTCTTCTTAAAATTGATTCTGAACTCAAAGTGCTGCGTCAGAAATATACTGACCTGGCAACATTGGATAATTTTCAAAGTTTAGAAGAAGCTGTAGCAGCTCTTCAAGCCAAATTTAAGACCCAGGCCACCAACTCTGAGCAATTGAAACAGCAATTGGAAGAGCAGATTAATAATGTCCAGACACAGCTCCAAACAATTGTCAAAAGCATAAAATCACAAGAAGATTTTGATCTAGTGATTTCCACTCTAAAAGAACAGATTCAATCACTCCAAATACCTAATCTGGACCCCTTGAACAATGCCATAGCCGAGGTTAAAGAAAATATTGAGACACTTGAAAATTTTATGAACAACTTGCCATCTTCTGATGCTTTGAGTGCAATAACTCGGAGTGTTGCCAATATTAAGCTGAAACTTGAAACATATGAAGATTTTGGAAAAATTCAAAGTACCATAACCCATCTTGAGGGTACAATAGCAGCAGTGCAAAGTGATTTGACAAATGTACAAGAATCTCTAGAATCCCGCCTGCCTGGTATTGTAGACACACTTGTCAGTGTCCAGCAACAGATCACAAAGCTTGAGAACCTCAACACTGAATCTGAGCTATCTCATTTTCATCACTTGATCGATGATATCCAAACAAAACTTGAAATTTTACAACAATCAACACCCACTCAGGCAGATATAGCCCTGCTCCAAAATGCTATGCAAAATGTGGCTGATGCATCTGAATTAAATAATGTGAAATTGGCACTTGAATCTTTGCAAAATACTGTATCAAATCTGCCTACATCACAGGAACTTAAAAATATAAAGAGGGCAGTGAATCGCATATTGAAATCAGAAGATATCAAGAATATCCAGACAGAGATCAAACATCTCACTCAAACAGTGGCCACTCTACCAACTAATCAACATATTAATGAACTGCATGCCCTGTTTGAGGATATCAGAAGACAGGTCCATGATCTTACTGCTCAAAATTCAAAATTGGCAGTTATTGAAAATTTGCAACAAATTGTAGCTAATATCAAGCAACAACTAGGGACCATGGAATCCAATCAAGCAAATGCCCTGTCTGTTTTTGCCACCCAGCTTCAAGAGATTGTGCAACAATACAAGAAACTTGTTGTGGACATAAAAATCAAGCCAGGCCATGATGATGTTATTAGGACCATCAATGAGCACCTTGAATCTGTAACAAGCAGATTGCTTACAGCAGAAAAAGAAATAACCGGCATAATTGAGAATCCAAAACATACAGTAATTCTTGAATTGTACAGCATCCCCAACAAAGAATATGATTCTCCATTTACACCAGGTGGCAAAATATATATGCTGTTCCCTGCTCAATTTTATTACCAGTTTTTTGTTGGGGGCACACTGAGACCAATCAAGATCAAATATTGGCTTCAACCACAGGCACACCACTACCCCACCTTATCAATAACAAATGCTGACAACAAACCAAAAATCACCAGTGTAGAGTTAGAGGATTTTACAGATCCCAATACATTAGAAACATCTTTTGCTGAAGATGATGGCTCTCTGGAATTTCATATACAAATAGGAGACAAATTATATTTAGAAAATCCTGTAGTATCAGCTGCTGAACACCCCATAGTTGCAATATTCTTGTTTTCATATTATGTCTAGACAAATTATTGTTGATGAATTACACAGACAAGCCAGACATAATTATAAGAGACTGCCAGTAGTCACAAAAGGCATAGATGATTTATGGCAGAGCGACTTGATTGAGATGGCAAGTGGACAGCTGAAAAACTTAGACAAAATCAACAAGGGCTACAAGTATCTACTTACTGTAATAGACACATTTTCAAAATTTGCCTGGGCTGTGCCACTCAAATCCAAGACTGGAAAATGTGTTACAGAAGCCTTCAGGACAATCATCAATCAGAGTGGAAGATCACCGCGCTATTTGCAAACAGATAATGGCAAAGAATTTTATAATTCTGTGTTCCAACAATTTATTAAAAGCCAGTCAATACAACATTATTCGAGTTACAGTGATCTCAAAGCCTCAATTGTAGAGAGATTCAACAAAACCCTAAAAAATCTTATGTATAAACAATTTACACTTCAAGGTAATTATAAATGGCTTAATATTCTTCCAGAACTTCTACATAAATATAACAACTCGGTCCATTCCACAATCAACATGAAACCCTCTGAAGTAACTTCATCTGATGAGCAAAAATTGATCAGGACTGTTTATTATCCTAGATACCAGCCAACAACAAGAAAGGCCAAATACAAGGTGGGTGATCAAGTAAGAATCAGCAAATATAAGCACTTATTCAAAAGAGGCTTTACAAGAAACTGGAGCACTGAATTATTTACAGTGGTTCAAGTTAAACCTGGGACCCTTAACACATATATAATAAAAGATCACCGAGGAGAAATTCTCAAAGGCAGATTCTATGAAGAAGAACTCAACAAAACTAAACAGCCTGACACATATCTCAGAAAAAATCATCCGCAGAAAAGGCAACAAGTTATTTGTCAAATGGCTAGGACTTCCAGAACACAGCTGGATCGATGCAGACAAAGTGATAATATGAGCACCTGGGATCTTATAAAAAGGCTGCCAGAACCTGAACAGCAGATTAAGAGAAATGGCAAGTTGCTGCCTGAAAATATTAGATGTCTTATTGTTGGGCCATCAGCTTGTGGTAAAACTACACTAATGATTGATAATTTTTTATTGGCACCCAACTGGTTAGACTCGAAAAACAGGCACTTGTATGTCTTCTCTAAGAGCTTGGAACAATTAAAATATCAGCAGCTGATGAAGCTATATGATGAATTGGATATTGCCACTTTTGAATCAGATGTTAAGCCACTTCATGAATGTCTCGATAATTCTGTTGTTGTGTTTGATGACATTATACTGGATAATCAAAACAAGGTTAGAAATTTCTTTACACAGGGCAGACACAAAAACATTGATTGCTTTTACCTGGCACAGACATTTTCTAAAATACCGAAGCAGCTGATCCGAGACAACAGCAATTTTATATGTGTGTTTCATCAAGATCATACCAACCTCAAACACATACATGATGAATATGTAGGTGGGGACTTGAGCTACAATGATTTTTCCAAGTTTTGCAGTAGGTGCTGGAACCAGGACAGTTATGGGTTTGTCACAATTGATATGACAAGAAAACCCAATAGTGGCAAATACAGAAATAAAATCAACAATTTTCTAGACATTGAAACATATATAAATAACCATGAAAAGGCCAATCATTGATGATCTTAAATTAAGAGATTATCTTGTAAAAAGATTTAAGGGATGGAAATCACAGAACCGAGGAATTTATGAACAACACAAACAAACAGAACAGCCTATCATTGATGCTATTAGTGAATTAGGTAAAAATATCAAAACTGTTACAGAGCAAAATCAAAATTTGATCACAGAGCTTGTACCTGTAGCTGCAAAGAACATATTAGATTATCCAATCACCCCACTTTCTAGTATTCATACACCTAGTCCTCTTGCTCCTCGAAGAATTGAAGCTACTCTGCATCCTATTGATTGGGTCTTCTTGCTCCAAAAATATTTAAGCACACCTAAAGACAACAAAGATGAGGTCTTTGGCTTATATGCTGACACAGAGCGTGATGGTAGCATCATACATAGAATTGGCAATTTCAGAGTAACATTTATGGGGGATGATCTAATTGTATATTCAGAATCTCATCTTGGAGAAAAAGGTGGTTTTGTTATATATCCTGGCACACCTGGATTGTGGGAACTGATGACTAGGAAAAGGCCTGGCAACTATACAGATCAAGATTATGAGCACTACAAAGAAATATTAATAAAATCAGATGCTCTATACCAGAACAATGATCCCACACAAAAAAGAGTCAAGTCTAGCAGTGGAGCAAAATATAACAATTTAATCAAGCCCATATGGTCACAAATTAAGACAGGCAGTGGAATCAAACAATACAACACCCTGCCTAAAGAATTTGTCTGGGTTGATGATGTCAGGAAACTTGTAGATAGGTTATTGGTGATAGCTGGGGAGGAAAATGCTGGCAACCACAATTTTTACAATGAAAAGGTTGGAATAATTATGGACATGATAAGCACCAAATTGTCTAATTTTATAGTGAATGACACTAAGGGGATTGGATATCTTATAAAAATTATTAATACTCTACCACCTAAATTTTGGAATATTTCTGAGGGCCGGGGGTTGGTTAATGACATTATAAACAAGCTGCCATTTGAACTACATATTCCAGGCTATCAGTATTGTGGTCCAGGCACAAAATTGGACCATAGATTAAACAGAGGTGATCCTGGTGTTAATCCCCTAGATGCTGCTTGTAGAGACCATGACATAGCATACAACACACATTCTGATCTTGACAAGAGACATGTTGCAGACAAAAAATTAGAAGAGGCTGCATTTGGTAGATTTGTAAGCAAAGATGCTTCTTTAAGTGAAAAAATAGCAGCATTGGGAACCACCATAGCTATGAACACCAAGCAAAAACTGGGGTGGGGGCTGTGAATATGTATATAATAAACCTACAATGAAGGCCAAGGGTGTTATGTATCAAATACCTTATGTAGGTCTTAAATCTCTTAAAACTATTGATAGTCTTTTAACCAAAAAGCAGCGCAAGAAAAAAAGCTCTTCTATTGCCAAGGGCCATGGTATGAAATTATTACTTAGTACCCCCCAATTAAAAAAATTACAACAATCTAGAAAAAAATCACATGTGGGTGGATTCATATTTACTATCCCGGCCATCTTAGCAGCACTTGGGGCTGTGGGGAGCTTGGCTGGGGGATCAGCTGCCATAGCAAAAACAGTAATAGATGCCAAGAAGAATAGGGCAGAATTAGATGAATTGAAGCGCCATAACCTGGCCATGGAGAAACAAGGCAAAGGTGTTAAGAGAGCCATAAATAAGTTTAAAAAAAACAAGAGCCGCTTACAAACCAAGATATTGAAGCTTTAATCAAGCCACTGGGCATCAAAAATTTTTAGAGGTGTGTACATGTCTGATTCTTTACCAGAACAACCACTCAACAAAGAGTGTGGCATTGTTAATTTGGATAAGTACAAAAATCAGGGCACTCACTGGATCTGTTATCTTAAATATTTAAACAATGAGGCATTTGTGTTTGATTCATTTGGAGGTGTTCCACCTGAAAATTTAGTAAAATATCTAAAATCAGCTAATCTTTATTACAATAATGCCCGTGTTCAAAACTTCAAAGATGTTAATTGTGGACATTTGTGTTTATCTGTTCTTAGATATATGTCTCAAATAAATAAACCATCAATTGAAAATTTTCAAAAAGCCTTGTGGTATTTAAAACATCATGGGGGTATTCCATCTCACCAGCCAAAATTAAATATTGAAACTCACATTACATGATGATATAGTGTATCCCAAAACAATAGCTCTCGGAGCATTTTATGGCATGTACTTGATCCATAATATTACACACCACAACAACAAAATTCCAGTAGGGGATCAAAAAATTGTCATCACTCCAGGGCAATATAATCTGTCCACTTTAAATGCTCAATTACCCAGAGGTATAGTATTAACTCAAAATTCTGTCACTCACAGAGTAGAGATTGTATCTGCTACAGAAACAGTGAATCTGGGTACTATAGGAGAGCTGTTAGGATTTGAGAACAACACAAAACTTGAACCAGCCATCAAACACACTGCTATTAATATACCTAAATTCTTAGCCATAGAGACTCTGAATATTCACTGTAATGTGGCCGAGGGTATGATCACCAAATCAAATGGCATAGGCACTCACAAACAAACTGGCATCATTGCAACATTCAAACCTAATTCTGAATTTATGGAGCCAATCATCTACACTCCATCCCCAACATTATATTTTCCTGTGTGCCATAATAGAATAGATAACATTGAGTTGATGGTCACTAATGAAAAAGAAGAATTAGTTGATTTTGCTGGAGCCACAACAACTGCAATCATAGAGATTAATATTTAAATAAAAATACATACCAAAAAAAATGGAAAATATTGAGAGTTATGAGCTACAATCATTCCCCCCAAACAGGAGGACATTTGCAAATTTAAATCAACCCAACACAGAGATTGAGGTTGATCTTGATGTAGGGGATGGCTTTATACACCCCCACAGAGCAGATCTATACATCAAATTTGATGTTGTAAAGCTCGATGGAACAGATTATCCGGCAAATTCAAATATAAGATTGGTAGATAATTTTGTGCCGCATCTGTTCTCTGAAATTGAGATCAGAAAGCATGGTGTTGTTATAAACAGAGTGGATTATCCCGGCATTACCTCCACAGCTTTGGCCACACTAAAATTATCCAAAACCGAGGCTTCTTACTACAAAATAGGTGGATTTGAGGCTGGTGATAAAATTTTATCCAAGAGCCACACAGTGCTGTTCCCTATGCGCCTGTTGCCAGGATTCTTCTCAGATTACAAAGACATTATGTGGAAGGGTGGTTTAAGAATCACATTTAGAAGAGCTGCCAATGACAATAATGCTTTGATGAGGTACAGCACATTAAACTCTACAGGGGAAGCTCTGCCCAATACCCTACCTGATGAAGGCAAATGCATTATTCAGACTATGGAGCTAAGAATCCCAGTTGTTGAATATGAAGCCAGTTATGCTCTTAAATACAAAGCAGATATAATAAAAAATCCACAGATTCCTTTACAATTTTATACATATCAATGTGTACAGAAGCCTGCCGCTGGTACTTATTATGAGTTTGATGCTACAAATTCATTCTCCAGTATACAATACGAGTTGCCGGATTTTGTGGTGGTACTGTTTCAGACTGGAAGACACAATAATCAGGAAAAAAATCAAGTAGATTTGATAACTGCAACATCAAGAACATATTTCTTAAAAATGGCAGAAATGAGGTATTTCCCAGAGAAAATTATAATTTAGACATGTCCAAGGATGATTTCCTTAAATTATATGAAGCATTTACAGCATACAAAAGGGTCACTACTGGCAATACTGACATGTATTACACACCAGATGAATTCAAAGCACAGAGACCCATGTTTGTAATCAACACTTCAAAAAGGAAACAAGTTGTGGTTAATGACAGGACAAACATTAAAATTATCTGTGAATTCCACGATACACTCCCTGATGACACCATATGTAGTGTTATTCTTATAGGTGAAAAATCATATGTTTATGATGTAAGAAATGAGAGAGTCACAGAGCAATTCTAGAAGATTTACATTATCTTAATACTAGATATACAAGTTGAGCCTGGTGCCCAATTAAACTTAAACCGGAAGTAAATGTGTGTGTGTGTGTGTGTGTGTGTGTGTGTGTGTGTGTGTTAATACGTTTGGCCTAGTTTTAAGTGTAGCCAAAAAAAATATCAAGAAGGGCATATTTTTAACAAATTTATGGACAACAATCTCACAGAAGTGCCTTTTATAAGTGTAGGCAAATCAATCTGAGGGGGGTCATACTTTCACGGGAAATTCCCGAGGGCATTTTTACAAAAATCTTGGATTAGACAGGGTTCCACACTTGAGCCAAAAGCTCATATGGGCATGTTGAGCTTGTTTTAAGTGTAGCCAAATCTGCCTGAGGGGGGTTCATACTTTCTCGCGCCAGTAGTACCACAAATCACACTACTAACTGTGATAAATTGACAAAGAGCGCTGTGGAATTAGAAGAAAATTATACTGCGTATCAGTTGGCAATGTGTGAGAAGAACCTTTCGTACTCTTCCTTGCAAATTTGAACAATTTCTCACTAGGAAAAACCTAATATAGGAAATATTCTAGTGTTTTATAGAAAGAAGAGCACTTTTGCCTCACGACTACCATCTGTTCTCTTTTTTTGCATACGATATACCTTCTTCCATAGTTGATGATAGAAGAGAAGATAAATTTTGTTCTAAATAGGATTCTTGTCAGTTCGTTAGGAACCAATATAATTGAAAATGTCACTTCTCTTTAATGAAAGCCTTGAAAATTAATTTGAATGTACTTTAGATTGCCTACGTAGTCTATGTAAACTACAACCCAATGTAATCTACGCGTAGATTACGTGTAGACAACACATGTAGACGTAAACTTATACTGTACGGCACATCACTGGTTACCAGCCAAGTTAAATCGGCGTTAGCTTCAAACATTTCGATAGCATACATTGCTCACATCATCAGGGGAATGTAAAAAATGAGTCAAGAGTCTTAGCTTGCTTTGTGCAATATGACGTGGAGTACCAGCCTCTGTGGACACCTTACCTCCTCTTTGAAGTGATTTTGATATGGAGTGCGATGTTGTCGGTGTTGGATTCCACTCCTGCAGCTGTCGCTTGGGGTGGGAAAGTGAGAGTGGCATTGGCGGTCAGACTGTGATCACTTTTCAATTGTCCTGCCAGGTCGGCTCATGGTCTTGGTAGACGATGAGTGTGCCTGTGCGGGTTGGCGGTACCAATGGTTAGTGTCGTTGGATTTGAATGTTCCTGAAGTTTGGCCCAGAACCTGGCGGTTGTCCGCTTGATCATCTAGAGGTCTTCGTGGAGTTGGACGTTTGACAAGTGTAGAGTTAAATACACTACTATTATGGAGAGAAGATTGGACTCTGTCTTCCTATTGGCTCGCTCAGGATCCCTGGTGTTCTTATGGGCTGGTGTCGTGTGTTTACGGAGGAGTGGTTTGCAATAGGAAGACAGCTTCCAATCTCCTCTCCATCATAGTCATATATATAACCCTACACTCGTCTCCATTTTTTACATTCCCTGATGATGAGAGCAATGTATGCCCTCGAAACGTTGGAAGGTGACGCTGATTTTACCTGACTGGTAATCCGAGAACACTTGTTCGAACAATGGAAAGAAGTATAACTATGAAGCTATTTCGACTTTCTTCATGAAGTAACGAGCGTGCTCGCCTGACAAGAACTTTTCTCTCCGTCGAACACCAGAAGTCAGTTTCTACCTGCGACTGGCAAAGGAACAGACATTCTTGAAATTAATCTTGCACTTCTGGCATTTCTGTGCGTTTACTTCGCCTTTGAAGTTGTGAATATTAGTGGTCACGTTTCCTCGCCGGTAAATTTCCGCACATACTTGGTGTAAGCACAGATAAACGTATTATAAGCAGATATGGAACTCGGACAGCAAACCTTCTGCGCTTTAAATTATTCTTTGCAAGAAGTACTAGTATCCACCGCTGAGAGGCGCCACTCGCATTTTTTGCTCAGGCTGGACATTTATCTGTGGTGTAAGTGTCCACTTGAGAAGCCGCCAGTCATGCGCTTGTCTCGCCAGGTAGATTTATATTATACACTCTAATTGCTGAAGCATACCCAACCAACTTCCATTCTCGCAAATAATGAAAGAAAGAAAAGACCGAGACGGAACTAGTTGTGCCTTGTTCATTATGTGGCTATTATGTTCTTATTTATTGTTCTTGTTTGATTTATTATTACAATCATAGTTATTAAATTTATGTTGAAGAATGTTCATTGTACACAATAGCATTAGCTCTTGAATTTTGCATCAGTAAAGACATTTTAGTAACAATATTTTTCATTTGATCTGAATCTGAACCTAGTTCATCTTCGTAAAAAGCCTTTGTCGTGCCGATGGTGTATAGCTATGTACGTTAACAAACGACCAAAAAATTAAACATTAGTTAATATGGCAAAGAGTTGAAAGTATCTGTAGCATCAGTAGTTAGAATTAAATTGTTGTTGATTGAATTTACGTCTCTTGTCTGCCACTCTTGGATAATCTCAACAAGTTATTAAATACTGTATATTCCAATGAAGTCATCCAATGTAACAATATCAGTTATTTTGCGCATTAAGTCGATCCCTCCACCAAAGTTTCTGGGTTCGAGTCGAGGCTTGGTCATGGGTATCCATTGTTAATGCCGTTGCATCATTTAGTCTAATCATCGCTCATCCTCATCGTTACGATTAGCCAAAAAGTGGCAGAAATATAGAAAGACACCTATTTCCCAATAAGAGCTAGAGGGATTTTTTCTGTACTACTGGCAACACTTCAACTAGTAGGGGGAAAGGGAGAGAAGCAGCCTAGGGGTGTGGAGCCGAAGTATGGCCTTGAACCTCCGATTGCGGCGTAGCAGACAGTAGTTTTTCTACAGCTGAACAAAATATTAAGTGGCTCTCAAATGCAGAGAGACCACACGTAAAAAAATATATATAAATGTTTTAATTTTTTTTTGCAATTACATGTAACCCTTTGGGTCTTAACACAGACGTTCAAATGAAACTGATATTTTCACAGAAATGCTCTTAGGCTCAGGAAAGCAGTTTTTGTTCAATTTCGTGATTTAAATTCCGACGCTTCCGATCTATTTAAGGAAACAACGCGTGCGTTCGACCCAGAGCTTGGTTAATGGGTTCCGACGAAATTTGTTACGCAAACGGCAATTTGCTAGATGTGCAGTTCGCTCAGTGGCCAGGCCAATCAATCACCGCGAGACAAAGACGGTGACGAAAGTTTTTTTTTTTCTCGAGATGAAAGAGGCCGCCTGGAATATCGGTTTCCTCAGAGTTGAGCCGATTTATCCCACACCGAAGAGTTGCTGAAAGGGGTCTCTGTGTGACTTTCTGGTGATTTATGACGTAGAGGAAGTCCACTTGGTTCATTTTGGAACAGCAAGAATGAAGTAGAAACAATTGAAATCAAATCTTGAACTCTTGTGATTGCAAGTAGAAACAAATTTGCTTCTGTAAGACATTGTACAGTCAGCGGCAATGAAAATGGGACGCCTATATCCTGAGATACTGGCTTCCCGTTATGTGGTTTGCCTAACTCTCCGGCGATAACACAACTTCCTATTGAAAAGTTACCATTCGACTTGGCTCATCGTCCTAGATTTAGGCAACACACATAACACATTGCGGGAAGCAGAAATTTCAGGATATAGGTGTCCCATTTTTATTCACGGTGACTGTATATCCTTAAATATATAGAAATTAAAATAATTGCAGTTTCCCCAGGATGTTTGTTAATGTAATTTCCAAAGAGAGAATCCACCAGTGGTCGGAACGTTACTTCTTAAAAGTAACTGAGCTAGTTACTTGCTTCAAAAAGTAGCTAATTACAGTCACTAACTTTAACGTAACTCGGTTACAGTTACTGATACTTGGAAAATAACTGTAACTTACTTTTACAGCTACTTTCTGCTGGAAATGTTCTTGCAAACAAATTACACTCAATCAAGATCGTTAATTTAATATTGAATGAAACAATGAAGTCTTCGTATACAGTCACAGGCAATAAAAATGTGACACCTACATCCTGAAATATCTACTTCCCGCCATGTGTTATGTGTATTGCCCAACTCTTCAGCGATACGTGGATGACGTGGATCTTCTAAATGTAATATGAAACGAAACTAGCTCCCGTGCCTTAAGCGAGTCCACGCATATCCTTTCACATTAGCATCTAAAGAAGACACATAGAAACAGAGTTGCTAAATTTACTTATTACCCAATTTTTCAAATTTTCATGTTAACGATTTAAGTTCAGAATAGTAACTAAAAGTATTGATAACGTTACTTCTATTGTAAAAAGTAACTCAGTTACAGTCAAGTAACTTACTTTTAACTTACTTTAACAAAACAGTACTGTTACTTCTAAACACTCGAATACACTATGCAGCTAAAGGCATAACTCTGCTGCTTTCCTGCTAGTCCGTGCTGAGTCACGTGGACGCTGTTCCCCCATACACCCGTGTCGTTTGTTTCACCACAAAAGCGCTCTCCACATTGCAAGAATTCTTCTCAGGGTGCTCCTCCTATTACCATTTGAACGTTCACTACCATCGCATCCGAAAGTTAAGCTCTTTCATGCCGAAAAACTCCTAGATTCACAAACACTAACTAGACAAACACAGTAACGAACAAACTTTCCATGACGCACATGCGTTTTAAGTCACAGCGCCAGTAAGGTGAGAAAGCCATACAGTGCAGAGGCCATTGACTTTTTCAACAGCGGTGTTGCGAGGTTTGGCAACAGCGGTGGCCGGTTCGTCGATGTGGTTGGTTATATCGGGCACGGCCCGCGCTGTCGTCTGTTTTGGCGGGAAGCTAGAGGAGTTATGCCTTTTGCCCCATAAATACAAACCAAACGTAAAAATAGATTTCGCCTAGCCACATGGTTACCGGCGCTCTTGCCTTTGGCACAATCGGTCCTCGGTTCGTTTCCCCGTGGAAGCTGTACAAATGTGGACACTGATCCAACATCGTGAGAATAACTGGGGAGGCAGTGAGAAAAAAGAACCTCTTTCGATAGCCAGAAAACAGCGACTATGGGATTCGAGTCTATCACCAAGCGTCACCAAACGGAAAAAAAGCTGCTTGGCAGGTCCTGGCACTTACAAATCCGTTGCACCACAGAGTACTAAACATTAAATACACTGAATGCTGGATGAAAACCGATTTCTTTCTCTCACCAGGGATAAGAACCCATCTTCGCTCTCACAAAAGGCTACAGTTACGTATTTATGCTATGCCGAGGACCGTGCACTGACAAGATTGATTGATTGGATTGGATTGATTTAGTGTTTGTCCACTTTATGCACAGTAAGGCTAATCCGAACTGGACCTACATTTTAAAGTGGGATCCGAACCACTATGTGCCTACACCGGGAATCGAACCCGGGACCCCTTGATTACAAGGCGACGACGCTAACCACTGACAAGAAGTTATACAATTATCAATATTATAATAACTAAGTTGCCTCGTTTTGCCGTATAGTAGTGGAACTCTTATCAAGTTAATGGTTGTTTAATAACAAACACGCAAAGGCAGAATCACGCTTGGCAACGTTGCTACAAGACAGCCGTTGTTACTTTTCCAAAGTTCAGTTCGCCACTGAGATTACAGCTCCAACAAGGAACGCACTAGAGTACTGCATGGGGCCACTTTCGCTCGCTTGTACTCGTTCGAGTCTCTCACGCTCGAGCGTATAAACCGTTTTAAAAATGTAAAGCTAGACATTGGAACTTCTGGTTTAAGTCAGTCCTCGTTGTTTGCAGTAGAGTTCACAAGTATACGAAGTAAGAAATGAGCACTTGTTTTCATCAGTTGTGCGACGAAAGCGCCACAGGCTGACGATAGTCAAGAAAAGTATTTGCTCAAGTTTTACCATGAAGGAGTGAACTTGTTGAATCTTTTGGATGAGCAATTGCAGTTTAGATGATTAAAAAACAACGCTTCTTCTTTAAAAATAACAAAAGTGCTGTGATACGTTTAAAGTGTTCAACGATAGTTCGTCTTGCAATGTACATTTTCAAACCCGAGCGTAGATGGCAGCACTAATTATAATCTAATTACACGTCTATCTTTTCTACAAAATTACATAATCTCATACACTTGATCATTGGGAAGTAGGCTACATAATTCGTTGTTCTGATTGCTTCACAATAAAATAGTGATTTAATTAAGACTAAACCACATATATTTGTTTTGTGGCGAGAAGGTGTTCATACGTAGATTTCAAGTGCTCATGTATTTATTCTCTCTATGTCCTTCGGAAACCTATACAGTGATACTTGACAATAAATTTGTTCCTTATCGAACTGTGCAACCATATGCTGCACAGCTTGCACCCTTTTTCCTTGCAAAAGAATCTCCACTTTGCCGTTTCATATATTAACATCCATAGAACTGTCAGCGTAATCGGATGTTCGAGGGAAACGAGATGAGTGCGCATACTCAGCAGTAGCTCCACCTCTAACACCGTCTATACAATGGAATATAATTTCAATGTGACAATAATCTTAGGCATACGCACACAGTTTCAGCACACAATCATCTGTTTCATTTTCATGTAACACTGTGTATTGGTAAGATAGAGTAAATTACATTTTAACATGGAGATATAGACTATGTTCATTTAAGTTTCAATTTCACTTCGTCTTTCACTTCACTTCACTTCACTTTCGCTCAAGCGAAGAAGCTCTCAATTCAGTACGCTAACTAGCGTCGTCCTTGCGAACTATTTGGGCCTAGAGCGAAATCCTCTTGATTGCAGCACTCTAGCACACACACTCGAACGAAGATGATTGGCTTAAATAAATTGCTATCAAGGTCATTCGCCATATGGAGTGGCGGTCCGTGTAGGCGGAAATATGTGTTCCCTTGGCTCAATGAAAAGTGATTGAGCTCTGTTCGGCGCAGTGTTACCATGTCATATATGAAATATGGACCAACGAAAATACTACTAATAATAATTATTATTATTATTACACCAAAAGGGAAAAATTGAGTGGAGAGGGAATTTTTGCCTTCTTGCAAAGGGAAATTATATCCTCAGTTGTGGCAACACTGGTACGGAACTCCCTGCGTTCTATTTGTTTCGGAATGTTTGTTTGTGCGTTTCGAATCGAGAATTATCTGTCCTGCAAATTACACTCCATCAGCAGCTCGTCTGGTCCCGCAGTCGACCGAGTTTGGAGGGAAATGTTTTTCTTTCTTCCCATTCAGAGAACGAACTAGATGTTGCATGTGCGCCAACGGGTCCTAACGACCCAATAGCCGCCGAATGTACACAAGGCCACAGTCCGATTGCAGGAGGCGGTGGAACCAACCTATTTACTCTCGAAGAAGAATGGATGCTCATTTGTTTCTCGTCCCACATGCTGCCTCTCTATTTCCCACATACTGTTAAGCAACAAAACCTTTGTCTGTTCAGCTTTTGTAGACATTCGCCACAGTACGTGCTTTAATTATTTATTTATTTAATTTATATTCTTTACAATGCTCAAAAGAGCCTCAAGATAACATTATAATGGCGTTTGTTTTAACACGTCAGTGTTGCCATAACCTCAGCGCGTAATATCCCTTTTCCAGTTACAAGATTTTTCCTCTAAATTGTCCCTTCTTCTCAGGGAGGCCAATCGAACTGGACCTGTAGTTTAAAGTAGGGTGAGAACCACAAGCAACGGGAATCGAACATGGCACTCACTGATTACAAGGCGACAATGTTAACAATTATATCTTCGGGGAGGCAAGAAAATAACGTAAGAAGAAAATACTTAGCAGCAGCATGTTTTGCCTATCCGGACACATACACTCGGTTCAATGGCGCAGACAGGGGAGGAACTGACGGGCTATAGCCCCTCCTCCAGAAAATTTGAGAAAATCGAAATTTTCAAATGAAGGCAGTAAAGAACTCGGGGGGGGGTCAAAGTGGTAAATCCCCTCAAAATGACCCCCGATTCCCATCGTTGATTTTAATAACATAAAACTTAGGTTAAAATTATAATTATTATATATTTTATTTTATGTCCTCCCCTCGCCTAGAACGCGGCTATGTAGTATACAGCTTTATAATATATCTGTCTTCACTTTGGGTGTTGGCAACGAAGCTGAAATCTATCCCTTCACGAAGCAGGCGACAAAAGTGGGGGGAGGGATGTTGAATCTAATTTCGAAACTAACAGTTCCTTTGTTGAACGTCTTCCGTGGTTTACATGACAAACGCGGACAAAAAGAGCCTTCAATGAATTCCCAAACTAAGCCGGGCAACGTGTCGTTCACCCCCCTCTCACCACCGACCGGTTCCAATCGACAAAACCGCTGTCAACTCAGGAAGAAAACTTGAAAATTCCAAACAGGCTTACATGGCGATATCAAATCACTTCGCAATTTGGTGGCATTCTGGTGTTGTCGACGCAAATCTCGGTTTGGGCTTAAGTTCGAAAGATTAAATGTACCCATTCTGCATGTTAATTGCAGAATTCGCGAAATTCTGCGAGTTCTGAATAAATTTTCGCCACATGGAGTCGTTGATGGTTCTTGAATCTGCTGAACGAAATGAACTTATAAACACAGAGCTTAATAAATTTAATACTTTTTCGAGCAGGCCTCGTCTCCAGGTAGGTATCAACTCTGGGCAAGCCCAGGCAGCTATACCGATCTATTGGGTGAGAATGAGTCAAGGCAAGGGCTGAATAAATCTTTTCCTTCTCCTCCAAAAATAGGCAATAGTTGAGCTGGAGAGTTCACATGAACTAACCAATCTCTAAACAATAATTCTTATGCATAAACCTGAACTTACACCTAACCATTACCTTAGATTTATATGTCCAATGTCATATATAATTGTTGTAAGATATTGAATATAGCTATATTTCCTAATTATCTTAGATTCATATGTCCAATGTCATACATAATTGTTGTGAGATATTGAATATAGCTGGCTTTCCTGAATAATCTCGTATGTAATCTAATGAGCATAGAATATACTAGAATAATGCAAATGAAAAAGAACTATTGTTACCATATCGGTTCATAAGATAGTATGACACTTGTACGACAAATGCATTGTTTGAGTGTGTGCAGAAGATAACGACATCTGTGAACGTGGAGAAGCAACAATAATCTGTGTCAGCGAAGCGTAGTTGAGTTTCAGAGATTTCATTACAAGAATCTGAACTGAGAATATACGTGTATTACAGTACGTGGACATAATAGAATGATTTTTCCCTATGATTATTGAAATTTCACTCGATAAATGAACTCACTAGAGAAATATCAATAAGCAGCATGTGTTAGAAATATCCATCCACTTCGAAAGTGAGTAGACTAACCATATTTGCTGTATTGGTTCTTGATTCTTGTCCCCAGAGCAGCAATGCAGTATGACCAGAATAGCCATATTTTCTGCAGCAATTCAGTTGATTGTAGTCCCCTGAACTAAAATATGTGAGTAGAATACTCATATTTGCTGCAGCGCTTCAATTGATTCTAATCCCCAGAGCTGCAATAGAGAGGGAGAGGAAGAGGAAGAAAGAGAGGAGAAATTCTCTCCTCTTTCTTTTTCTTTCTTTCTCACTCTCTCTCTCTCCTTCCCCTCTCTTCTCGCTCTCTTCTACTTTCTCTTTCACTTCTCCTCTCCTTTCTCATCCGTTCTCTTACTATCGTATCCCCTTCTCTTCCTCTCTCTTTCTCGTTCCTTCTCTCTCTTCTCTTGTTTCTAGTTCCCAGATCTGAATTATTCTAATTTGGTAAACTCCTTTCAACATATGAAACAAAATGTACTTTTGAAAAAATCGTGCACTTGCCTATGTTCCTGTGAACGATATGTTTGGTACCAACAAATAATCGATTTGAATACCCAAGATCGCAAATTTTGTGTCTTGCTTAATCACAGCAACCTCCTTGCTATTCAAGACACTCATTATCGACAGGTTATTCCTCCTTCATTTCTCGTAGTGCGCGATGCATGAGAAGCAACAGCAAGCTTCCAACATTTCTAAGACTCAATACGTGTGTCTCGAGTTGTTCAATATCCATCTTAAATCACCTGGGTGTAAAAGGTATCGTTTCGGGTGAGAATAGCGCGACGGAAGGTAGAACCAATGAAATGGAACGTCAGGAGTTCGCCTTATTTGCTTCGTCTCGATTGGAATCGGCAGTTCGTTTGCAGGAGAGACTTTTTTTCTCAGACCAGAAATGTTCATCTCTCTCTCTGAGAACTACTTTCAATCACGGCTGAAGTACTTTTCCTTTGTGGATAAAGGCTGCTGCGAGACGGGTTCAAAACTCATAACCTTACGCAACAATAAAGTTAGGCCTATCTATCTTCCTGCGCGCCTATCCATGTATCTATTTATCGGAAAATATCTCATCTCCCCTTATCTCCTTATTTCCACCTCTCTCAATGTACATGCGTGTGTTAGACGGTTTCTGTCTCTTCATATTTACCCCTTCCTTCTCCTCTTTACCTCTTTCTCTCTCTCTCTCTCTCTCTCTCTCTCTCTCTCTCTCTCTCTCTCTCTCTCTCTCTCGCTCTTAGTTAGTCTGTTCATCCATTCTATTTCCCCTCTTATGTGTTCATCCCTTCTATCTCCTTACCTCTCTCTCTCCCCCTCTCTCTCTCTTAGTTTGCCTCTTCATCCTTTCTACTTCCCCTCTATCTGTTCATCCCTTCTATCCTCCATTCTATCAGTTTATCTGTCTCTCGTTGCCTTTGTCTCTGTCTGCTTGTCTCGTCCCCCCTTTCTTTCTTTCTCTCTCTCACTTGTATTTTTCTCTTTCTGTTCATCCCATCATCTTACCATACATTTATTGGTGTGTTTATCCTTACTACTATCTTACCCTCTATCTACTTTTCTGTCTTTTTCTGCCTTTGTCCCTGTTCGTCTTCTGCTCTATCTGTTTATCTATCTCTTTCTGCCATTGTTTCTGTCTATTAATGTTTATATTTTCCCCTATATCAGTTTATCTGTTCATCCCCCATTCTATCTGTTTATCTATATTTCCCTGCCTCCGTCTGATCGTCTCTTTATGTTTGTCTCTTTTAGTTTATCTCTCTGTGTCACTCTCCCCGTGCCTCTGTCTGTTCATTCATTTGTATTCCCCTCTATGTATTTGACTCCTCCCTTCCATCTTCCCCTCTATCTTTTTCTCCTTATATTCCTGATTTTGTCTCTCTTCATCACCTAATCTTCCCCCTATCTGTTTACCTATCTCTCTTCTGCTTTTGTCCCTGTTCGTGACTCTATCTTTCCCTCTCTCTGTTTAGCTGTTCATCTATCTCGACCTGCCTTTTTCTCTGTCTGTTCACTCTTTCAATCTTCTCCTCTATCTGTTTCTCTTTCTCTCTTTGTTTCTGTTCATCTCTTTATTTCCTTCTGTCTGTTTATCCGTCTCTAGTTGCCTGTTCATCTCTCTATCTGGTCTCAGTTTCTTGTGTCTTCAACCCCGTCACGATACGAAAGTAAAATAAAATTGAAATCGTAAAAGCAAACAAACAAGAAAACAAACCTTTCTGTCTGCAGTACAAAAGTCAGTAGCACGTGGCACATCACCGGAATTAAGAAAGAGGTTCCTTCCAGGAAATAAAGACAAAAGTCACATTTTCATTCCATCATTTTTCATCTGCACAGAGCGTAAAGGGAGAAAAAGAAAACTGCCGAGTTGTGAAGGGGGCTTGCAGATTCTAAACGCCGTGCCACAATTTTCATAATGGACGTCATTAAACAATAGCCGTTGGGCACTATATCCGTATGAAGCATCGGTCACAGTTGCCAGGTTAATAGCCCTACCAAACCACAATGCAAGCAGGAAAGGTGTTTCATTTTTTAAATGAATGCATAAAGCTTAGAAACATTTTAAAATGTTTTAGAAACTAGAATAGAGAATTTGAAATTAAAAATTTTATAACGACAAATCCGATGAAAGGTGGCGGACTTGAAAACAGACTTCGAGCAGGAAGTAAAATGGCCTAAAGGCTACTGTAATATATTTCATTCATCAATTTTAAATTTACTGTGCGATTTTCTATTGTGAACAATCTGCGAACAGTTTAGCAATGAAGTTTTGAACTGGGATTCTGCATGAGGTGATACTTTCTCTTGAATATAGCCTTTCAAATGGTCTAAAAAGTTCTCTCTAGTAGAAGTTGAATTATTTCATGTTAGTGATTTTTACTCCGCAACATAAGGAAATAACATAGCAATTACTCAAATTAAATTGAAATCTAAATGCATTACCTTAAAACTGTCAAACCTTCATATGCACAAATGATTAGAAAGAATAATTTTGATAATTAGAACTCAACCACTTATTATGTAAGCAATATGTTAAATGTTTATATCTGTGTAACAACATGTTGTTCAACATGAATGGTGTTTCCTGTACTCCTTACTTAGATTTTTTTATTGTCATCAGATGTCCCGGGTTCGATCCCCGACCGGTTCAAATCCGGGAACTTTTCTAACGGTGGAAGCGGCCCCGGCGCCCACCCAGCGTCGAATAACATGGGTACCTGGGGGAAACCCTGGGGGGTAAAGGCGGTCAGGGGCGTGATGCTGATCACATCACCCCCACTCACGACCGGATCCCACACCCCCTATACGCCTTCATGGCGTGGTGCTATGCACAGGGGAGCACTTTACTTTTTTTTTTTTATCAGATGTCTCTTTCTTTTTTATAATTTAATCAGAGAGATTACTGCTGAAATCGCTGTTTTTGAGCAGTAGGAAGAAACATTTCAAATTAATATTTCAGATACTACTTATTACGTTTTTGAAACAATGTATCTCCTTTTGCAAAATACTACACAGAAGCATCATAAAATATCAGTTTTTTTGTGAAAGTTAATGTTGTTAGAAAATAAAATTTTAAAACATGGGTATGATTACACTTTACTGTCGTGAAAAAATTATTTGACATGTTATGCATTTCCTTAGATCTTTCGGTTATTAATTCACACATAGTAGATTATTAGTGTATTTTGGTAATACGTGACTTCTGCATGTAATACCAAATGAGTTTCGGTCTGCCATTAATAAATTAAATTGTTGTAATACGATATTTCTTTGGTCAAGCTTCTTTGATTGATATAGAGGCCGCTCATCTCGTATTTCAGGACCGATCTGTAAAGCCATGTTATTATTCTTGACATCATCTAGCAGCATATATACCAGTTACCGTTGTTTCATATATTAGCTATTGTCTAGTTACAAGGTGAGTAACTACGTTGAACGTTGTTGCTTATTTCGGCCTGTGTATGGGATCGATGGCCATCCACCATCGTGAGGAAATTGGGGAGCTACGAATGAGTGTCACAACCCGGTCATGAAAATCTACAACAACGACCGGGGGTTCCTCGAGCTGACCACACGTCACCCATAACTGGTTGTATCGTAACGAAGCTGTAAGCCTGTACATTTTCAAGGAGCTTCAACCTGACCAAGGGTCATTCACTTGTTCTACCAGCCGCTTGCTCAGGTATTTCTAATGTGCTAAGTGGAAGCAGACTTCCTGAAGTATTGGTGTAACAAACAAGCTAACAGGTAAACAGTGAGTAATTTGCTAATAATTATATTAGGAAGCGATAAACTTGACGAATCGGCAGGGAGTAACTTTCCACTACGAGAGGGATAGAGGAGAAGGGAGATTCTTTCGATTGACTTGGAATAGTCAAGGGCACTATTTGGTTCTTTCTTCGAACAGGCTGAGTCCGCCTGACTTAGGCTGACAAGCAACGAGAAGCCTGAAGAAAGTTAGTACAGGCTTGCGCTTCATTCTTTGATTTGGAAATCAGTCTTCAAGTACACCCTACTGATTAATAAAGCAATTATTAAATGTGGAACTAGTTACTTGAAAAAGTAGCAGTTAAAGTTACATTCATCGCTTAAAAAAGCAATTGCTCGTATTAGACAGGTAATTATCCTAATTTCACCATGTATGATTCAGGTCCGAAGGTTCTAAAATCCAAGTATTGACTGCTTGTCATTTCCAGTTCTTTTCTAATGTAGCTTGTTACACATGTCCAGTTCTGCCATCTCTGGTCAAGGGCGAAACTACTTCCAAGCAGTACACGTGAGGTACTTCTGATTGGCTCTAACATTTTAAACGTGATTGGCTGATATATTTTGCTTCAAAATGTCCCCTACGGGAGAGCCGGTTCACGATCGCCACTACAGCGGAAGAACAGCTGCACTTAAGTCGTATATTAACATTAACGGCAGATTGACAGTACATTTCCTGTATTAAAACATGTTTCCGAGCCGTTCGAAATAAATGCCTTACAATAACAGAACTTCCGCCGGCCCCTGTGGCGGAGTGATTATCACATCGCGCTATGACGCTAGGGGCATCCCTCATTCCCATCTTCGCAAATTAGCCAAAAGTGGCACAAAATGCGAAGTAAAATAAAGCAGATCAAATCAAAATCAAATAACAGAACTTCCGGCGAAGCGCGTTCATTCATCCATTCTTCCCAAAGACTACTAGAGCAACGTATTTGAACGACGAAAGAACAAATTGTAAGACAGAGACATCTGTTGGGCTGCTGCTAAACTACAAGACAGTTACATAGAATGCTTCTGGAGGTCGGTTGAGGAGTCTTGTTCTCCACCGTCTTTGATCTACATAGACTAAGCCAATGTAATATACGCGTAGAATACGCATAGACAACGCAAGCAGACGTGGACTAAGCGTCTATGGTACGTCACTGCTGTTTACCGACAATAGATCATGGCAAGGGTTTTAATGTTAACGTCTTATTCTTGTAGAGGGTATTCTGATTAACAAAACAACTCCACTCTTGTGGATTCATGAGGGGAGGGGGCTACTTTTAAAACTTATCCACCCACTCTTCTCTACGACAACACCAGCTGGCACTGACAGCCCTCTGCTAGGGAGTCATTAGTAATTCTGATTTATGCGAACGAATGCATATAATCTCTCGCGAGACAAAAGAGAAATGGGGTATTTAATGCCGTCAAGCGAGAGAGGATTTACTCTATAAATGACTTTTGAGTAATTCCCTTATTGTCGCTTGCCGGAGATCAATGAGCAGTGGCGGTGGCGAAGTCAACAGATTTGCAGCGGCGCCGGTCATTCACAGTCTCTAAAAAGCAAGCCTTGATGACTTAGTGTCTCGTCCATTGACTGCAAGCACATTGCTTCATATTTGCTATTGCACTTTCACGTTATTCGAGGTGGCGAGTGGGTTGTCCGAATTAAGCTTCTTGTTTTGCAAAAGGGGGATGATTTCCTTTCTGGGTATGCGAATTTGTATATAATAGTATATGTTACCAGTCAGTAAACTAAACTATTCCCTTGAGGTTCTAAGTAGCTTAGACCATTGGTTCTAACCTAGGCCATTAAATCTTCTGATAAACTTTACATGTAAGTTAGAAACATTTATTACATATATTTAGTCGGTTGAGGGTCTGGCTGCCACGCGGGAGAGACGGGTTCGATTCTCGGGGTGGTTGATCTAAGTTCGGAACTTTTCCAGCCTTGTCTCCTCATAAAGCGGTTCTGGGACTCACCCAGCTCAAATCAGTGGCTACCTGGGGGAAACACTGGGGGGCGGGGGTAAAGGCGGCCGGTGTTCTTTACATAACCTCCAAAATGGCCGTGATCGAGAATGCGTGGGGCGCTACCCCCACATCCCCTAAATATGCCTTCGTTGGATTGGATTGGATTGTTGTTTTAAGTCCACTTTATGCAGAGTAAGGCTAATCGGGACTGGACCTACAGTTTAAAGTGCCACTATGTGCCTCCACCGAGAATCGAACCCGGGATCCCTTGCTTACAAGGCGACGACGTTACCACTGCGCCATCGGGGAGGCCATAAATATGCCTTCGTGGCACGGTGCTATATGCACGGGAACATTACTTACCTTACATATATTTAAATTAGAAGAAACCCCAAAGTCATAAACAAAACAAGATACATCGAACTATACCCTGTCCCAGCTAACTGTGGAGCAGGGCCGCTCACAGCGTCAGACAAGCGAAGGAAATCTATTGGCCAGAGAGAAACCGTAGACGTTGATGGGAAGGCTGGTAACTACAGCAGCTTCCCGCCGTTCCGCGCAATCCCGTTCCCTCTCACGTGTTCATTGGTGGAGCTGTCTCGCGGCACTACTTGCGCAGAGACTTACTTTCGTTTTCCTGCTCCAGAGTTAGCTGGGACTGAGTATAATAAAACCTAGAACGTGAACAAATGTCTACCTAACCTACCTACAGGTTTCTTGTGAACACTTTAATAGAGGAGAAGGTCTAAATATGGGCGAAGGTTTAAATATGGGTTTTGGCGTTATCAGCGCTCCCGGGTGCTGCAGCCTGGAAGAGGCTATTGGAACTCGTTTTCTGTCAAGGACAAAGGTTGCGACGCCAATTCTCAAGAGAAAGTTGTGGTTAGTTTCTGCCTTTGACGCTGTTATAGAATTGCGGCCTCCGAAAGCATTTTGCAGGTATGTTTTAACTCAGCGTTTTCTGAATTCTCATCTGCTTTGTATAGGTTATGATATTAGCGGTACATATAAGAAATTTGGGCTTTTATAATGCCATGATTTGTTTGTGAAATATGTACCTCAGAGAGCGAAAATAAATTGAAGAAGATAGTCTAAATATGGGCTATGATATAAGGTCTAATGTTGAGATCACATTTTGAACAAATATTTGGATGTTTTTCTTAATTTCGATTTTTCCCATTCCGCGTGATTTTCAAAACAACAGATTATTCATAAATATGAATTGTATAATGTTTCAGCGACAAATGACTGTTCTTTTAAATTTTAATTGCTTTTTGTGATATTGCCACTAGTAGCCCATATTTAGACCACAATTTTGAAATACATCATTTTACCATTTTTTTGGAAATTGCTTTCTTTAAAAAAAATTAAGACCTTCTATACTTCTATACTTCTATACATTTAAGTACATATTTCATAGATATGCATTTTAAAGGCAGGTGCTTGATATATTATTTTTTTCCTCCGAAAATAACAAAAAAAGGGGGCCCATATTTAGACCTTTTCCTCTACGTGTAAAATATAAGCACTATGCCATGAAAACTTAAGTGGAAAAACAGCCTGCTGTTCTCTCGGTTGCAGAATGGTGTCCTCCTATAATCCACAAGGCTGGGTACTTTTCGGCAGGGAAATGTGTGATGACTGGACCATTAATGGACACGAATGATTTTTCAATTCTGCTTATTACACAGTTAAGAAATCGTTACTATATGATGTCAATTGAATTTTTTGTTGGGAAAAACATCTCTGGCAGGGATAAAGATAATTTTCTTTTGCCGGGGATATTGTGGGGTGTAGACCATTCCAAAAAAAAAATTTTTCGAAAGTTTCTTGTGCACCCCTGCCATATTGTTACTATTATTGAAACATAATCGCCTGCAAATTTTCAGGTCTGTAGGCCATGTTTTGACCCCCGCCCACCTCAAAAATAGTTGTCTGATCTGTTGTTTGTAATTTTATATTCTTTGTTCATTTTACGGACATTGACAGCATGGCAACAAGTTGTAACCTATTATATTTTTCTTTTATAGGTTGTAACCAAGGCATAAATGAGTGTAAATATGGGAAAAGAACCACCTCATGAAGCAGTTCCTTCAATTTCATCCACACCAAACTGCCCGGTACTTAGAAAAGATGATAGAGAAGTGTCTGAAGCGTGGCTCTTAAGTAATTTACTGCAAGATTTGATCCCGAAAAAAGGATCTCAACTGCCCACCAATGGGGATGTGCTTCGCTACTTTGTTTTTCTCAATCGTGGACCCATGCAGAAAGATAAAAGGGATGATGTTATAAAATTCGTTATCCTGAAGGCAGAAAAGTTCTGGGAGCTTTCTGGCATTCCAGTGACGCCTGTCAGAGCGGGACATTCCAAAGCAAAACTCAATACATTAATTGTGCAATACGAAAATCTTCGGAAACATAAAACAAGGAAGAACTTCACAGCTGAGAGTGAAAGCTTTCTCAAATCTCTTCTTCTACTCTTTGACATAGCACATGACAATGCTATTTCTATTATAGAACATGACAGATGTAGGACTAGAAAAATGATTCTGGAAGATGTGCAATTCTTAGAAAATCAAAGATCATGTCGAAAAATGGAGTTAGTTGTTTTTGATAAGACATACTTTGCAGAAGTTATGAGGAAATTATCTCATAATAAAAAAGAAATTGAGCGTGCTGCGAGGGAGAAGCGTCGCCAAGAAGAAGCTTCAACCAAGACAAACATAAACACAAGTACTAGCCTAGAATTTGATAAAGTTGGTAGCCTTGATTAAAGTGATTCGGATGGCTTTGATGCTGAACCTGATGCAATTGAAGATCCTGAGTTTGTATTCCCTTCAACTAGCAGTGGTGCAACGGGTACAGGTACAACACTTCGTACAAAAAGTTCGTCAATTGCTTTAAATCTATCAAGAAATCCATTTACAAGCAAAATCATATCAACCATGGGAGACAGGCTTAATCTATCAGCTGGTCAACGAACAGCATTCATGGGAGCAATTCTTACAGAAGGTGGAGTTCCACTGTAAAAAGCAACTCTTTCAATTAAAAGCACATGGACAGCAGGTAAAGAAGTTAGGAAATCATCAGCGCAAGCAATTAAGGTTACATTCACAGCACCGAAGCACTCAACACTACATTGGGATGGTAAGCTGGTTCCAGACTTCCAAAAAGAAAACAAAGAAAGACTAGCGATTTTGGTATCTGGTATGCCAGTCTGTGAAGAAGGCAATGTTCTTGGTATCCCTTACAAACACAACAGGTGAAGAACAAACAAGCGCTACGTTTGCCCTAGCAAACGAGTGGGAGATTTCAGATAACGTGAGATCCCTTGTTTTTGACACTACAGCTTCAAACTCAGGATGGAAAATTGGAGCTTGTGTTAGGGTGAAAAACCCCTTTGACAAAAAGTTGTTTATGCTGGCTTGTCGGCATTACATATTTGAAAGAATTCTGAGTTCAGTTCACAAAGAATTGTTTGGTGCAACATCAGGTCCTAAAAACACCAATTTCATTCAATTCAGAGACTCTGTTTGGTCAAGTATTAACACAGAAGCTGATTTTAACATCCTACAAATCAAAGACAGGAGATTGAAACTCACTATGGAAAATTCTATACAATCACTGAAGAGAATACTTTCTACTTCAAATAGAAAGAACTTGCTACCTCGCGCTGACTTTCGGGAGTGTGCTGAATTGATGTTGATACTTCTGGGTGAGACACCTGAAAGAGGATTACACTGGCTGAAACCAGGAGCAGCGCATCAAGCTCGATGGATGCCATCCATTTTGTATCCTGCAAAGATGTTTGCTTTCAGCGCTCAAGCAGGATATGACAGGGACATGATTAGTAAACTGGAAGCACTATGCAAATTTAATGCACTATTCTACGTTGAAAACTGGCTCTCTTCATCCATTGGTGCCGATGCAGTGTATAATGATCTCAAGCTATGGCATGACTTGAACAAGTATTGCAAGCATGATCCTCAAGTTGCAAATGCAGCCATAAAAGCCATGGAAAGGCACTTCTGGTATTTAACAGAAGAATGTGCTGTGTTCTCTCTATTTTCAAACAGACTTTCCTCTTCAGAACGGCAGCAGATTGCTTGAACATTGCTCCGAATTCCTCGACCAAAAGAGTTTGAAAGGGGCCATCCAACTTTTCCTATTCTTAGCCACAGTACAAAACTATCATCCCTTATTGGGCCTAAATCCTGGTTCTTGTTTCACAGTATGGGAATTGGCGGCGACAGGCTAAGAAAACCTGTTAGTGAATGGCATAATGATCCCAATTACCAAGAAGCTGAGACATATGTGCGGCATGTCAAAGTGGTGAATGATCTGTCGAACAGGCTGTGAAACTAATCCAAGACTTCTCAACTAGTGTTACCAATGATGAAACACAAAAACAGTTCTTATTGCAAGTGGTCGAATATCACCACAAAAAAATTCCCAACTTTCAAAAAGAGACATTAAAGAACTTAACAGCACTCTCCTCCACAAAACCATAAATTCAGTAAAGTGATTTCATATGATTGTGTGTACACTATTACCATACTTGTTAGTTACTATATATGGAGTTTGTCTTCTCTGTATAATAAACTGTCTTATATTGCAAATATTTTTGTCATGATTTTAGTGTAGGAAAACGATGATTAATAAACTAAATCAGTTAATCGTGTTGGGCGGGGGTCAAAACATCACCAAATGACCTAAAATTTGGTATGCATTCATATTTTGCCAGTAGAAACAACATAGGAGGGGTGCACCATATAATTTTTAAAAATATTTTTTTTCCATACCTACATGCAATGCCCTAGTGGGGTGGAATCCCCGGCGTCCCGCCATTAATTCTTGCGAGTGGGGGAGGGAAGGCTGCAAGCATTTCCAACATTCACCAACATCGGATTTATTACTGGTGGTCAAATTTGTTGACGAGTTTTACCCACAAAACTTGCAATCATTGCATGAAGTTGTTGTCAAGTTAGTGTTTTAAGTCCACGTTATGCACAGTCAGGCTAATCGGGACTGGACCTACAGTTTAAAGTGGGATCCGAACCACTTGTGCCTCCACCGGGTATCGAACCCAGGACCCCTTGATTACAAGGCGACGACGCTACCACTGCGCCATCGGGGAGGCCCCATTGCATTAAGGTTTGTACATATGTATAGAATTGAAAACGATCATAAAATTCGCGCGGCAGAAACTGGTAGTCGTACAGCAACAACTGGCCTTAAAGCTGAATCAGATGAGGCTAGATTTTCTGCTAGATTTGCTACTTGGACTTGGACTAGTGCTGTGGTACTTCTTCACCTGCTAGTATTCACCTTACACGATATTCCTGACCGTACTTGTTGGTAGACTTTTGTCCTCACAAGGCACTACGCTGAGCAACTTCAAAATGAACTCTGATATGTATTCATACATTACATTCGCAGGATTAATTCATAGAAAGAAAGAACAAATGTTGTTCAATTCAATATGTTAACAATGTAATAAAGTTGTAACAAAGATTTTCATTATCTATCGTATACAAATCTCTGTGCTTTGGATAAAGTCATAAATATAGGATTTTAGGGAAAAAATTCCTCTAAAAATGACAAAAGTGAAAATTATTTTCAAAAGAAGGGGGCAAGGGCTATACTTTTCTTACACTCCACTAAAAATACTATTTTAAATGAAAGCGCAATATATACCGTTCATACATAAAAAGGGATACATTAAATTTTGTATTAATGTATCTCTTTTTATACCGGGTGGTCCAAAAGTCCCGGAACGGTCAAATATCGTGAGAAATACACATCGAATCGGGAAACGAAAACATACGTGTTTAATAAGTGAAAGGTGGAGCGGGAGGCAACTGTGAAATTTGAAATGGAAACCTTCATTTTGTATTGTAGAATAGGATTTACGTAAGAAAATAACCTGGTTTCTGTACTACATTTCGCGTAACCCAGGAACAACGACGTTGACGCAGTAGTATTTTGTTCCCATCGGGGTGCTTCTTGTAGGTGAGTCCCTTCGCCTCTCACCATTTGGTGTTCTCGCCAACCTCAATTTATTTTCTGCTCAAATTGGTATCCGCCCCTTTTTTGGCACAGTCCCAACCGAAGATACATACCATTGGAAACATTCCGTAACATCTCCAGACTAATTGCATTTGACACTGTACGAATTCTGTCTTTCAATTCCTCGATATCGTTGGGTTTGGTTTCAAAAACTTTGCTTTTCAAGTATCCCCAGTAGAAAAAATGAAGAGGTGTCAAATCGGGTGACCTCGGTGGCCACTCTATGGTGCCCCTTCTACCAATCCACCTGTCAGGGAAAACGTTGTTCAGCACATTGCGAACAATTAAAGCATTATGAATTTGAGCTCCATCTTGTTGATACCAAACATTCGCGAATGCATCCCCAACGATAGTTTGTATTTTAGATATTATCTCATTGGTCAACAAATTTACGTACTTTTCAGATGTCAAATTGCCATCGATGAAATATGGCCCGATAATACAATTACACAATATTCCAGCCCAAACGTTAACTTTTTGCGGGTACTGTGTACGATGCTCCCTCATCCAGTGGGTATTCTCTGGGGCCCAATATTTCATGTTATGCCGGTTGACAGATCCGCTCAACTCAAAGGTAGCTTCATCGGAGAAACAAGTCCACCACAGAAATCGATTATTTCTGTAGAATCGTAGCATCATTTCCTCGCAGTGTTCAAGTCTACGATCATAGTCGTCTCCGATGAGTTCTTGCGCTAGTTTTATTTTGTCCGGATGATACCGATGCGACTTCACAATTCTAAGGATAGATGTTTTACTTACTTCGGTTTGTTGAGCTACTTTTCGACTCGAATTATGGGCGTTTTCTTGGAAATGCATTAGAACGTCCAAAGATTTTTCGTCGTTTGTAGCAGTTTTAGATCTTCCACATCGTGGTTCATCCCTGACTGCTCCAGTTCTTTCGAAGCGATCAACGGTTGGATAAACAGTAGATTTTGAAATAGGTGCACGATTCGGTAACGTACCTATTGTTGAATAAATGCGTAACGTCTCCGTATGATCGTTCCCTATCACCAAACCCCCGCATCATGAGAACTGTTATCCTTTCCCTCTCTGACAATGCCATCGTTGACAGAATACGAACAGTAATGGATTTTCTATTCTTTCGGAGACCTATTAATACTCCAGTACGATTCCCCCTCTCCCTTCGTGAGTTGCAAAGAATGCACACAGGGTTACTGAAACTAAATTTGACCGCCCACTTTCACATTCTGTAAGATCTCACCTCTTACACAACAATCGCCTTAAGCACGCGACCTTCACCGTGTTAGATTACAGGCAGCTCCTCACGCCGAACCGACCTGGTGGCATGATGAGTAAGCCCACTGTGTGTGTATCGTTGTTGGTTGGGAACTGCTCACGCAGGGAACTGCCGACGCACGTCAAGGTAATCGCAAGACCGCATAGAGTCGCCAGATGGCAGACCAGTAACCTTCGAGAGGCCCTATGGGAGCGCGGAAGAAAAACAAATCGGGCCGTGACGTAAACAATGAACAATTCAGTACAGCGAATAATCTTACCAACCGTTTCGATGAAATCTTCCTTGAAACAACTTACCCATTCCATCGCTTCCTGTCACTTGTACCTGGCTTCGCGATTTCACTGACACTCAATACTGTCGTCCCTGTCACACAGTTAAGTTAAGACTATTCTAAAAAAACTTCACAGTAAAAGTTTAAATCTAGCACATGAGTACACTTTCAACCCAACAGGCATGCCGCTTACTATGCTTTTTGTTGCTGCTTAAACCCAGATCGCATTGTTTCAACAATCGCTCCAAACACTCATGAGGGAAGGTAAGGTAGATGGCGCTTGTTCCTTCTTTCCTCTAAACTGCACCAAATAGACAATTGTTGAATGTTTTGTTGAGGGAAAAAAATGTTCGATATCTTGTAAATAAAGGAACCAAGGAATATGTTTTTTTAAAAAAGGGGGAGGGAATGTAGGGTGAAAAACTAGTCAATAAAGGGGCCAGAAAGAAAAACGTTTTTAAAAAGTGAATAATAAGGAAATGTGAGCTGAAAAACGGGGAAAAAAGGGAAGTCAAAACCATGTAATCTTGTTGGTGGAAGATAATTATCAACACTGTTGTTATTTATTCCATGATCCGTGCTGAAAATAAAAAAGGAGTTTCCTTTAAAATCCGGTATCTAGTCACAAAAACCGATTTTGCTTGCGTAACTCACATGACCAAATATTCGCTCTAATTGCACAACATCAAGCAAAGAAGAAGACGAAGCGGGTTGCAATTAGAAAACGGTCTAGTCATCAAAACCAGTCAGGCAAGCATAATTTCTAGCCTGGTAGCCAGTCCAGCGCCAACAAGATCATTCCAGTAGGAAAACCAGCTCCGTGTGATTCGACCTTTAATCCGGTGTCCAAAAAGCAAACGTCACTTCCGGTGATCTGTGCGGTATTTTCACATTAACCCCCTAGAATTCTCGGCCGCTCTCTACCTTAAGCCCACTTCCAATTCCTAGCTTCACGCTTCGTGTCCGCACTGTGTCCCCTCCCCTAGTACCATTCTTTCCTTTTTCCCCGTAGAAGAAAAGCTGTCACAGCTTAGAGCGGGAATACGTGGAGTTTTCCATTCCTCCACGTTTATTCTCCGCACACAAATCTTTGGAGAAGGATGCTAAGCCGTGGAGACTAGAGAAGAGCCTGGTCACTTCAAGACAGTGTTGCCAAGTCCCTTTCTACAGAAAAAATCCCTCAAAGGGGAAAAAGGGAAATTTTATGATAACCAAATATCAGGCTTAATATTAGTATAGGTTATGTGATGGGTTCCAGTTACGTATTCACCATTTTTCCCTGTTCCTTGTTATTTCCACATCTTTGAGTGTACGTACGTCTATTTATATTTCTATGCGTTTTGTTTACTTTACGGCGTTTTTCTACTACTTCGGTTAATAGCAACGATGAGGATGAATGATGAACTCATGGAGTGGGTACATTCATACCTGACTTGGGTTCGATCCTGGGACCTATGGCCAGGTAACGGTAAGGCTGGCTGGCTATTAGCATATATATAATTATTTTTTTAAAGATTTTCTTACATTTGAGCATAACAAAACTACTATTACTACAACTACTAATAATAATAATAACAATTATAATATTATTTATTTGCTCCTCGTAAATGGGTACCTAGGGGGTTAAAGGCGGCCGGCTGTAATGCTGATCACATCTTTCCAACTGTGGCCGAAATCAAGAATATGTGGAGCTCTTAACTCCACATCACCCCTTATGCCGACCCCGTGACGGAGTGGTTAGCACATCGCGCTAAGACGCCAGGGGTCCCGGGTTCGAATCCCGGCCTGGGCATGGCTGTTTGTGAGTGACCATTTATCAATTTCATCATGTCATCACTCATCCCCATCTTCGCAAATTCGCCAAAAGTGGTCGTCGTCGCCTTGTAATCAAGGGGTCCCGGGTTAGATACCTGGTGGAGGCACAAGTGTTTTGGATCCCACTTTATACTGTAGGTCCAGTCCCGATTAGCCTTACTGTGCATAAAGTGAACTTAAAACACCAACTCAACTCAACTCGACAAAAGTGGAACAAAAAGCGAAGTCAAATAAAGCAAGTCAATCAATCAACATCATCCCTTATACCCTCATATCGTGTGTGCACACTTGCATGGGTACCTCTGCATTTTACCTTATTATTTAATAATCATTATTATTATTATTACTGAAATTATGATTTTTTTAAATAAAGGGAAAAATTGGGATGAAAAGGGAAATTTAACCCCTTTGAAATCGAAATTTTGGCAACACTGCTCGAAGCGCGAAGTGATCCACTGGATAGGATGGGCTTCAACCACAGCTGCGGATCTTCTTTTGGTAGAAAATAGCTCTTGACGTGCTGATCGTAACAGAAAGGCCGTTTTCAGATTAAGCACTTTTCGCGCTTTTTGCATGCTTCAGCGGCTTTGGACGCGACAGTTTCAGTTAGAGATTTCGGTACGGGACAATTGGATGTGCCACTCTGGCGAATAGCATGGCGGGCGTTTCTATTTTCGTTGCACAAGACATGTTTTGTCGTTCATCAATGTCATTTGCCTCGTTAGTGCGTCTTGATGTATGACATTCTCTATAATACACAGAAGAAAGAAGTGTTTGCTCGTCGTCCAACAGATGGCAGTAGATGCGTATTGGGAACTCAACTTAGATTCACTGTTCCTTACCAAGATGTTGGCATTTTATTGACATGCAAAAGTCTGTCAATTTTATGTTTGATCAAACACACACACACATTCCTAACTTAGCCTAAATCTAAGATAACTCCTGATCCCATTGGCATTTCTTTTATATTTGTTGAATAATAGCGACGTATGTATGACAATTTTTTAAAAAACAATTTTGAAACCCCTTGTTGATCAAAAGTTTGATTACACCATCCTCAATTGTTTATTACTCTGCTATTGGTACGTAAAATGTTGTGTGGAACAGCTTTTCAATGCCGCCTGAATCACTTCTGTAGGGGCTCTGATTGCCGAAATATTGCAATTTCAAGTTAAGAAGATGTTGGAGAAAATTGCCAAAATAGCACAATTTGCATTTTTGTAATTTCGGAAATACAAATGATATGGATCTGCAACTTTGCATAGGTTCCTCCCTCAGGAGGTCCTTCCAATCTGCTAAATTTCGAATGATTCAAAAAATGTAAGGTTGAGTAAGGACCTTGTTGATCTGATGTGGAATAAATCCATTTTTACTTGTCAATCCTATGTAAGCTTATGAGGTCACGTATTTGGTCTCGTTTTCTCGAGAACTGGTCAACAAAAAATTTACAAATTTTACCTGAGAACTAAAAATGGACGTTTCTAGAGAACCACTTTTATTTTTTTCATTTAATGAATCAATATCCCGACAATTGATTAATTAATTTTACTCTTAATATATGGATTTTTTTTCAATTTCCTGGTACGGCAAACCTGCTGCCAGCCGGCGGACTTACCACTGGACTTTGAGAGAGGGTTGGAAACATTATCTTGTATTGAATATTTGTCCCAGGTTAGAACATGCTTAATGAGATTCGTGCCCTCTTTTAAACGGTAGTTTCAGTCCCGATTGACTACGATCGCTCTTAACGCCATCTTTAAAACTCGCCAACTAAGTCACTAGAGTAACAGGAACAGAACGTGAGGAGATTCTCATCCAATGAGCAGCGAGTACGTAGGGAAGGTAAATGTTGTCATAGACTGATGACGAGGTGTCTCTTGATGTTTTATTGCCTGGAGTTATGACTTTGCACCACAGAGAAAGCATCAGAACAGAATTTGCAAAGTGATGACTAGCACTCGGATAGTTATGGACTAAAAACACTCAAAATATGCATGCAAATATGCATTAAAAAGTGTAAAATATGCACTTTAAAAACCTGTTTAATTTATAAATGTTGTATATTACAAACTATGAAAGATTACATGCCAGGCAATGAATATGCATTATTCTGAATGCTCATTCGCTTCACAGATTATTTTTTTTAATTAATATGGTTCTGCGTTAAATGAAACACAATACATTACAGATAAAGGTCATGATTGCATTTGATAACAACATGTCTCAAATTTTCGAACTTGAAACTCCTTCTGTTTTCAGCTGGAATAGTCTTATATTCAGAAACGCACGTTCCACTACGCAAGATAGGGGCCTCCCCCATGGCGCAGTGGTAGCGTCATTGCCTTGTAATCGAGGGGTCCCGGGTTCGATACCCGGTAGAGGCACAAGTGGTTCGGATCCCACTTTAAACTGTAGGTCCAGTCCCGATTAGCCTTACTGTGCATAAAGTGGACTTAAAACAGCAACTCAAACAAACAAACACTACGCAAGATACAAGTGGACTGTATTTTAGGGCAACAAAGTCAGACACTCGAGTTCCAGATCATCCACACGTTGTCCATCTGCGATAAGACACTTACACGCGACGTTGCCAGCTTAGTCGATTGTTGAGGTGAGAATGACGTACTTGCCACATTTCATACAATGCAGGAAAAAGGAAAGACAGAAGAGATAAAGAAAAGAGAAGAGAAGCGAGGAGATGAAAAATAAATACAATATGCTCGGTGTTGGTTATGGGTACAAAAATATGCACATCAACTTATTTTCATACAAATATGCACCTGCATATGAAATATGTATTTTTAGTTAAAAATCCTTAAATATGCATTTGCATATGCAATATGAAAAATGCATAATTATCTGAGCCCTAGTGATGACATACTAAAGGAGGTTAGGCATAATACTGCCACCAAGTCATACTTGTTTAGCAGTAATGCAGTCTAACTTGTGATTATGGCTTTGGGCCATTAGACCTGTTCATATGCAGTGCGTGAAAACTAATATATTGCTGTTAGCTAAGTATAAAATTCACTGTGATGATGTCTAACGCATTATTTGTTTAAAATGAGGAGAAGGGAAGCGCGTCGAGAAATTTCGTAACGGATATAGGTGGACATATCTCACTTTTTTAGCCAGGCATTGTCATATTATTTTTCCATACCTGATGTAACTGAAAATATATCAGGTAATGGAGTGGGGGGAGAGACCTCTAGTCCAAGGTGAAATAGTATTAGTACAATCTTCCTCCGCAAACATCGTACATGCCTAAGGCTCTTGTTGAGGCCCCAGGAAGTGGTTCTATAATTTTAGAAGAGGTATTATTAAACCTTGACAAGACAAATAAATAGAGAGAGAAAGAAGGAAATGATGAACACAGAAGATAAAATGAGGGAGAAATATGGGAACAGAGAGATCAGAAAGAAGAACTACACGTGGAGAGAAAAACGGGGAAACGGGATAAGGATGAACACAAAGAAAAATAAATCGGAGAAAAAAGAGAAAGAGAATGGAAGAGAGAGATAAAGAAGAATAAATAGAAATGTGAACACAGAAGGAGAAGATAAATGAAGAAAATTATGGAGAGGTAAGGGAAGAGAGAGACGCGGAGAGAAACAAGAAAAAGAAGAAATAGGTACGAAGAGAGAGATAACGAAGAAGAAATGGAGAGATGTATAGAGAAAGAGTTGAAGCAGGAGGAAAAGATGAACACAAGCAAAAAAAATGAGGAAGATGAAGAAGAAATGGAGAGAGACGAGGAGAGAGAGAGTGAAATAAGAAAAATATGGCCACAGAAGAAGAAAGATAAGGGATGGGAGGTAAAGAATAATAATAGAATGGAGCAGAGAAAAAAGATGCACACAGACGATAAAGATAATGAAAGATAAAAGAGGGAAAGGAAAGGAAGAGGTAAAATCTTAAGTAGCATTGAAAAGATCAGAGTTTACATGAAAACCTTTAGTTCGCTATTAGGATTAGGCCAACCTTAATTAATTCTCTTGTGACATCACTGGATATACACCTTTAATTCTCCTGGACATAAGGGCTTATTAAAACTCAATAGACACACCGACATCAATGATAATCATAGTTGTTATCGATAGATTCTAGATTAAGATAACAATTTCAGAGTTTCAGATATCACATTCTGGTTAGTGTTTGTGCATAAGGTGGACTTTAAAATGTGCTACCACTTTTCTTATGCTGAAGTCCCATGTGATCTACTGCCTAGCTTAACGTAACTCGCGTTGGGTGAAGAATATGAAAGGCCTACTAATGAACTGAAAAAAGTATCCAGTCCAGTCTTGTAAAAAATCGTAGGTTTACCGTTTCTTTAAATAATGTTATTTTCTACTTCTGCAAAGAAGTTCCAAAACGTTTCAACAGATGACTCTGTTTTCGTATTTAAATAAATTATTCTTCACGATCTTTCTTTTACTAAATATTTATTGAATAAATTGTGTTAGTTTTATCATTTCAAATACATGTAAACACGTATTTTGTGAAAGTTTTCCAAGCCTTTGTTCATTACCTTTCACAGAATTATAACTTTTCTGAAAGCACATTTAATCGGAAAAATACAAATAAAGTATCGCTGCTTATACTTCAGTTGTTCACATTTACTCTAAAAGAGGAGAGAGCTCTCTCTCTCTCTCTCTCTCTCTCTCTCTCTCTCTCTCTCTGTGTGTGTGTGTGTGTGTGTGTGTCATAAAATCTTAGTGTTTTGCAACGTATTTACAATCACGTTGAAAATAGTTTGAAATTAAATATCCAACCAAAACACACTTATCAGAAAGATTGATGATTTCTCAATGCGTGTATTTTTTCCGTATCGTAATATCGACGATATATCGTCTCCACGATATACAGGGTGGCGCAAAACTCAGTTTACCCAAAAAGCACATTGATTATTACGATATACTTGAATTTTGTGTATAAACTTGAATTTGTGTATGGGTAAACTGACTTTTGCGCCACCCTGTATATCGCCAAAATATCGTTGCGATGTATCGCCGACACGATATATAGAGCTAAATATCGTGACGATATCTCGTCTGAACGAGAACGCCCAACACTACTAGTAAACAATCTAATTCAGGTTCTGCAAGCGAAGAATATGGTTACAAAAAATAAAAATATATGAAGACATACCAGAAAGATAAATAAAATACACATAAGCCTTTGTATATTTATTGTATTACAATTAATGATTCTTGTGTAATTTGTTTACAAAAAATGTCCAGAAAGGATGTAACTGTATAAGTAATTCACAGTTACTTCTCAAGTATAACTATAGCTCAGTTAGTTTCGAACAGTAACGTTTCCAACACTAAATACTATATTTGAGATGTACAATTTGATTTGGGATAGTGGGTAGTAGTCAATATTAATATTTAACGCACTACAATTTCCACAAGATTTAACATGTCAGTCCGCTGTTGTTCCCTTGCCAACTGAGGGGCTATTCAAAGCTATCGCCACTAATGACTCCTTTTATGAATTACACACATGACCTCTTGGCCAGCTTTTGCTTTCGGCTAGCCTTCAGTTAATGCATCTGTGGCGAACAAGAACACTCGTGGCATCTGGTGGCTGGAACTGACAGCATCCTTTTTCTAGCCCGTTGACATGGAGTTTAAGCTTCTTGTGCTAGCTTCTTGTGCTCTCCGGTAAATCATGCAGTGCGCATGCGCCAATGCAAAACCGTGGACTCTGTTAAGTATGTGCGTCCACATGGATCTATTTGGTGATCCATTTTCCGAAGAAAGCTTCAAGAGTTCACAGATTATGTCGTCAAGTAAGATGAACGATTCTACAAACCGTTCTAAAGAACAAAAGCACTGATAGACGTTCTGACAGTTTGGTCTTACTTATTCCAAAACTTGATTCTTGTCTTAATGACTACTTCATGTAGGCATTAAGCTGATCGGCGATCGTATAACACAAGCAGTAGCCTTCTGCACCTGCGCAGAATAGCGAGAACTGCATGTGGGCGGAAACTTCTGCGCAGTGGCATGCACAGAAGAATGAAAGGCGGCTGGTGGAAGGAGCTTTATCTATGACGTCAAAGTTTAGACTCCGTCAATTTAGACTCCCATTAAATGTTAGGAAAGGATTGATGAAAAAGGAACCGAACAATGTTAATCAACAAAGTTGAACATTAATTAACGGTCTCAGTATTGCCAACTCAACGTCTCAGGAACTGATACCACCAGAAAGGTAAAAAGAAAAATATGTACGTGCAAGAAGACGTTGCTATGGTAATGTCACAGGGTTTGTTACGCAAAGGAGATAGAATGCTATGTCGTTGTGGTTGATTGGTTGATTTTTGTTATTTACCGTCGCCTTTCTTCAACTTTTGGCTATTCGCTACGATTAGGATGAGTGATATGGGGAAGCTGGTGAAGGAACACTCACAAAGAACCCCGGGACCACTGGCGTCCTATCACGCTGTGCTCACCACACCACCACGTTATGTAGTCTTTGGACCTCGTGGATGGCGTAGTGGTCACGCCATCGTCGCCTGTAATCAATGGGTTCTCGTCTTCAATACCCGTTAAATTCCATACTGTTTCGGATCCCACAGTAGATCCAGTCCAGTTTATCGTATCCGGGATAGACTTAAAACTCAACTAAACAAGTATGTCGGTTTGAAATGTCCTCAAGATACTGATTGATTAATTTATTCATTGACTTGCTTTATTTTACTTCGCTTTTTGTGTCACTTTTGGCAAATTTGCGAAGATGGGGATGAGTGATGATATGATGAAATTGATGAATGGACACTCACAAACATCCATGCCCAGGCCAGGATTCGAACCCGGGACCCCTGGCGTCGTAGTGCTGCTCAAGATACAGTGACCATGTTGTATCCTTGACTCCAGCTGTTTCGAAGATGTCAAGATCGACCAGGTGCTGGGTACGTGTGTAACTAGGGGCTACAGGAGGCTGAGAGGGGAGGGGAGAGACAAAGGGTCAGAAGTTTTTTTTTTATAATCAGCTCGGTCAAGTTTCACCCTTCATAATAGCTGCATTTCTCGATCTCGTTTTCTACTTCCTTTTGTTTCCTAACGGGCGTCAGAAACTTCGTGATTCTTCTGTGGAGACTTTCCCACTTTGACCTGTAGGCGGCATTCAGTGAATTTGTTTACAGTGATCAATTACTGATGGGAAATTTTATGTGAAGAGTACGATTGTCGCCCGCTGCGTCGAGGTCCATTACTGTGACAAATGGGACCATTTGCTGGGTGCCGATCCATAGGGCGCAACTTGGCAGGGACGTGTGGGGCAATTGCCCCACAAAATTTTCAGGTTTATCAAAATTTACAAGTTAAGGCTTATTTTTATTAACCTCATTGGACCTGAAGAACAAACAAATAAAGAGTATTTTTTTTATTTCGCAAATGTAACCGTTGTTGAGCAAAATTGTGCTCGACGCTATTCATATGGGATGGAAAATTATTCGATTCTGCCCTTCACTCCTCCCCTTTCCCCAAAAAAAGGTGGGCCCCAAGTTACATCTCGTCCATGAAGTGTTTCACACCGACACAGTAGCTTCAGACCGAGTTCATAAGTCCAGTTTATGCCCAGATAGGCTAATCGGGACTGGGCCTACAATTGAAAGTGGGATCCGAACCACTATGTGCCTCCACCGGGTATCGAACCCGAGACACTTTGATTACAAGACCATGACGTTACCACTACGCCACCGACAGGCCCTGGGGACAGCCATTATAATTGCATTAATTATGGTTTACTTTGTGTACCCGTTGATACTTTAAAACGATTGTGGTATTTTTAACGATAGTTTGATGGCAACGGAAATTGACCCGTAATTTCTCTTGATAGATTTCTAGTGTTTCGTTAGTTCTCTTTTATCTCTCTCTCTCTCTCCCTCTCTCCCTCTCTCTCCCTCTCTCCCTCTCTCTCCCTCTCTCTCTCCCTCTCTCTCCCTCTCTCTCTCTCTCTCTCTCTCTCTCTCTCTCCCTCTCTCTGTTTTCTTTCGCATTCATCTCTCTTTCTCTCTCTGTTACTCTCCGTCCTTCTGTCTCACTCTCTCTCTCTCATATGTGTGTGTGTGTATCGCTCTGTCCTGTCTGTGCTTCTCTCTCTCTCATTATCTATCTACCTCTCTTTCTGTGCGCCTCTCTCTCTCTCTTTCTCATTATCTATCTACCTCTCTCTCTCTCTCTGTGCACCTCTCTCTCTCTCTCTCGCTTTATCTGTCTCTCTATGTCTCTCTCTTCCTGTCTCTTTCTCTTACCTCTTTTTTCCTGTGTGCCTCTCACTCACTGTCTTCCTTTCTATTTCTCTCTCTATCTATCTATGTAAGTAAATACATACCGCAATAGCACAAAAGTGGGAACATGTCTTATTTTTGTAAAATCATTTCCGACTGTGGGCACAAGATCAAGACGTGTCTGTTCGATATGGAAATCAAGGCAAGACATATTCCACTTCTTGATGATCACAGTTCCAGTGTGAAATGAATAAATAAAACTTTGCAGGGATGAGTACAAGGTAATATGTAGTATAATCCATACGAGAAGTGGTTTCTATGGAGTCTTTTAGACATAAATCTGAGAAAGAATTTGTCTTCGGTTTCCGCCGCAGGTAGAGAACTCGTTGGGAACTTCATCTTTAAACGGAGAGGCCCGCTAAGACCAAGTGGGAAGTGGGAGGAAGTTACGTAAATCGACATCCAGTGGATGCCCTGAAGGGAAAGTCCCTCGGGACTTAAAGAAAAGGGCTATAAGGGCCGTAGCTAATGCGGGAAAGGATGGACTCAATGGTTCTGGAGGAGTATTTTATTGGAGTTCCCTGGTCGACTCTCTGCTCTCTCTAGGGCACGGTTATCGATCCTTCCTTGTAAAAAAAGAGCATAAATTGGACCTTCTTTGCTGCTAACTCAATCTTACGTGTTTTAGCTGCGGAATTATGTTCCTTTACAAACAATTAGATTTATCAGTACAGTCCGGATGTTTAGTTCCGGCGTTTCGACACTCACACTCCATTGCTATTAGTGATGCCCAGTTAAGCTTACAGTGTGGAGCACATACGGTGGAGGAAAAGACTCCTCAACTTGACTCGAGGAGCATTTGTAACTGTGTAGTAGTTTATCAGCAGGCCAACAGATGTCTCTTACCTTAGGCGTTATTCTTTCGTCGTTCAAATATATTGATATAGTAGGATCTATCACAACCGCTGTTCTATTGAAGGACAAAACTCCCGCAATGAATCGAGGCTGATATGACCGCGCAGTAGAACCAACCTAGAGCTAGTGTCTTATGATCATTGAAGACCTCATCATAAATTAAGATATTAGTTTTAACAACCAGCAATGCCTTTCAATTTCATTATTAACTACTAACAAAGTCTCAATTATTTTAAGTTCACAAGATATATCACGTGTTACAAGATTGAATTTAGTGAAATGTACAATGCACAATTACAATCCTTCACCTTGATAACATACAAATATACCTTGAACGTAAATACATATTATAAGTGTAACAATCATAAAGTTAGACAAGGAATGTGTGTATACAGTGCAGTAAATGCATTGTGTAATCTATGTGTTAGTAACGAATAATTTTGCCCTTACTTTCGAATTGACAATCCATATTGAAATACCTGTTGTGTGCGTGTGCTAGTAGTCTGTACGGCGTGCTACCCAAAACTCAAGTGGCTGAGTACGCCAGGTTGTTCGTGAACACTAATGCTCCTTTTCTCTGCAACAATCAGAGAATAGCACAACTAACGTCACTTATGTGCTTTCACTATTAAGCAGTAGAGTTCGCAACCGACCGATACACAATAAAATAAGACCATATTATATGTTAGACCACAGCTGGAGGGGTAGGGAGTGGTCCGAGCTGAATGGATGGAGGGGGGTATGCGCGAAGGCTTCTTGCCGAAGAACGGGTCAGTGAACTCGCTCCCGCCTGGACGTTCTGTTGTTACAAGACATTTGTTTCGAACTGTTTTCAAACAGGCACAAAAAACGTAAAACTTAAATTGTCAGTCTACCGTGCCTGTCAATATACGACGTAAGGGCACCCATACTTTCGCAGTAGCGGCGATGGTGATGCCATTTTGAAGAAAAACATATCAGCCAATCACATTTAAAATCTTCGAGCCAATCAGAAGCGGCCTCCCTTGTATCGTTTGAAAATAGTTCCGCCCTTGACTAAAAGTGGCAGCACTGTGCATGTGACACGCTTCGATATGTGGAGTATTTTATAATCGAGATGTCTTGTTTTCTCCATTGCCTCTGGTGTGGGCTTAGGGTGACAGTGTTGCCATATGATGTGCAACAGAACAAGGTTTCACCGCACATTGAACGTCTGCTGTAATTAAGCTTTAAGTCACTAATACGTATTGATTGATTGATTTGATTTATTTTACTTCGTTTTTCTGCTACTTTTGGCTAATCGCGAAGATGGTGATGAGTTATGACATGATGACAGTGATGAATGGACACTCAGAAACGCCCATGTCCAGGCCGAGATTCGAACCCAGGACCCCTTGCGTCGTAGCCACTAATAGGGTTTCATACAAGAGCGACAATTCCACGACAAATACATGGTGCTAAGAGACACTATTTTAAAAATCAATTAAGAGAAACTAGTAAAATAATCATAAAGATTTTCGTTCTTGGAATACTTTTAACTTCTCATTCCAAAGGTGTGCAGAGAACTCAGTTCTAGCATCGACTCATAACTTTGAGTTGTCCTCCCCAACTAACCATCCCCACCCCCTTCCCATCTTAATTGCATATTGAGTTATTGTCACAATCCACGATAAATGTTGTTACACTCCATGTAACAACCGTAGCTTTGTGGTAATTTTCCTGCCTTTTCAACCATAATTTCCTTTTATAGGAAATATTCATCCCTCTGTCAGTACGTCAAAGCGTAATGTGAGATATGCAAACGTTATTATGGTTCCAGGAACTGGAACTGTAGCTTGCGCTATGAGAAATTGATACGCCATAATATGTTCACTGTTATTAAAAACTGAACATAATTGAGTTTTCTCCAGACCGAACATTGTAGGGAGGCTGAACCTCTATTGATGAATTGAATTACTAAATTACCTGGAATTTATAATGGAGAAAGAAAACGCAGCGAACCAAACGTTCAATTTACCAGACAAAATGGGAAATGTTATTGTTGTTACCATAGCAACTTCAATCTTGCCAATACAAAAGTGCTATATACCTCATTGTACATGAACTACGAACTAGACATGGACACATTATTTGGGCACAAAAAAACTGATTTCTTTGAATGAAAAAAATTCATCTCGTTAGGTTTATCATAAAAATATTGATAAACTTTAATAATTTTGTAATTTTGACCAAATTGTTTTGGTAATTCTGAGGAAACGTACACGATTTAGTGGTAAAGAATTACTGAAAGAACGTGATCCTGGTGAACAGTTACTAAAAATAATTTGGTGCCGATGAACAATTGCTAATACAAATTGGTTCTGTTGAACAATGTTAACACCATTAAGCTTTTTTTCCGTGATATGAAAAACTCAATATGCTGACCAAGGCAGAATTTATTTTATTTTAAAACATAAACTAAACGTAACGTTTCAACCTTCTAGCAAGGTACCAAGTACAAAATTGTGTCTGATGAAGACCTTGATAGAATGTTGAAACGTTACGTTTAGTTTATGTTTTAAAATTAAATAAATTCTGCCTTGGTCAGCATATTGAGCTTTTCTGTTGAACAATTACTGAAAAGGCTTGGTTCTGGTGACAACCATTTGTTTTTCATCGATTTGGTTGCCAGAAAATACTTTTTTTATTATTATTGTTCCAAACACACTTTTTCCTCTGTGGAAGATTGTTTATGGGTGATGCGTATTAAGTTTGCAACAGAATGACTAAGAAAAAAAATCGTTTGTGCCGTTGCAGAGGACAGTCATAGTATTATTTCCATCAGCTTATATTCTAAGAGAGGGAGTGAGGAAATATGTTTCCTTAGATCTCCGAACGCAATTGTATGACCGTTCCAAAGTGAAGGAAATAGTATTTCCGTTGCCGAATTTGAGCGGGCGGATATATACTCGGTGAAATGTCTAAAGAATTTGTGTATATGCCGCTTAGCATTGAAGCCTGGCTCTGACTTGCTGTGGAACCTTGAGGAACTCTTTAGCCTGTTCGTGCTAGAGTAACACGGATTCTTAATGGAGAAAATTAGTCTCGAATGATTCAGTACTCGTACGCAGTGGTGTCTGTGGATACCTTTTAATCTAGAAGACTGAGGTGTGGACGAAATATTTACACCTGGACTCTTCTTCTTAATTTGTGTATCTCTATCTTTCTCCATCTCTTAATGTATTCCTTCTTTGTCTTTTCTAACACTTCCTCTTTCTTTTCAAGTATGTATTCCTATTTTTTAAAAAATGATTTATTTTGCTTCGGGTGTCTGCCACTTTTGGCCAATTGCAAAGATGAGTGATGACTTGATCAGGGAACACTCGCAAACACCCATGCTCAGGCCGTGATTCGAACTCAGGACCTCTGGCGTATCTGTGCCTCACAGGCCGGCAATTGCGAGAATGAAGATGAATGGTGAAAAGATGAAATAGATGAAGAGAAACACATGGACAGGACAACACACAAGCCCCATAGAGCATTATACTGGCCATGGTTCCAGTCGCCAGAGCCTCGCTAATCTGCAAATTGCAGTCCAGCGTGTACTACGTGGAAGGGAGGTTGACATTTAGGTGTCTCGAGAAAGAGTCACCCCAATTCGTCTTTCTGTACGTTCCCTATGGCGCAGTGGTCACGTCGTCGCCTTGTCATCAAGCGATCTCGAGTGCGATACTTGCCGATGGTTGTAAACAGTGGTTCGGATTCTACTTTAAGCTGTAGATCCAGTCCCGAGTAGCCTATATGTGCATAAAATGAACTTACACATCAACTTTCTGTACCTCTGTCCTAAATTCCTTCTTTCTTTCTACCTATCTTAATCTTCTCTCTCTTATTCTTTCTTGGTTTATTTCTCTATCTCTTTGTTTCTCCCTTCTCCTAATTCTCTTCTATCACTTCCCCTATCTGTACTTCTTACCTCATTTTTTCCCATCTTCATTTCCCGTCCTCTATTTTCCATCCTCTCTCTCTCTCCCGTCCTTTTTCTGTTTCACTTCTATCACTTCCTATTTTTGTATCTCTGACCTTCATTCCTAACTCCTTTTCTCGTCTTCCATGTGTGTTTTCTTTTTCATTTTTTTTCCTTTCTCTATATTCCTTCTCTGCTTCTTTGTTTATTTGTTAAAGAAAAGGTAAAGTGCTCCCCTGTGCTTATAGGGGGTGTGGGGGATAACTCCCCACACTTTCTTGATCTGGTCGTGAGTGAGGGTGATGTGATCAGCATCACGCCCCTGACCGCCTTTACCCCCCAGGATTTCCCTCCAGGTACCCATGTTATTCGACGCTGGGTGGGCGCCGGGGCCGCTTCCACCGTTAGAAAAGTTCCCGGATTTGATCCGGCAGGGGATCGAACCCGGGACCTTTAGCATGGTAGTCAGACGCGTAACGTTAACGCCTCTTTTTAATTTCTTCCATCTTCTGTTTTTCTCCTATCACTTCCTCTTTCTTTCATTTCTGTCCTTCATTCTTTCTATCTCTCTCTCTCACAATTTGTGTGTGTCTGTTACTCTATTATAAATTATTCTAAGTGAGGGATAGTAATCCTTTCGCGAATTCCGCCGTTCTATTTTCTGTAGAAGAGATAAGCTAGTCAGTAGAAACTGCTGAGAACAAGAATATCTTGCTTCTCTTATCGTTCTGTGAAACAATAGCAGAATGTAATTTCCGTCACAACGAAGCGAGATACAACACTTCATCAACAAGAGGTGTTTTCCAGAATTACTTTCAACTTGCTATCTACCGAATTTCGAACAATCACGTCTGCTTCTCAGGAAATCTTGACGGAGCAGCGATCTTGGGTCCCTTAGGATGCCAGAAATTTTGACAAGCCTTCCAGGCTTTGTACGGCGAGAAAGTTGTCTAGCAAGATTTGTTAAGTGCTCAAAATCAGTCTCTGTTAAATATTATACTTGTAAATCTTCCTTAATCTTACAGTTGGTTTTTGGTACATTCCTTGCCTTCTCCTCGAATATTTCATATTTAGCGTCTTTTACAGCCATTCGAACTTGGTACTCTTGCGTACCTCCTTTATTATTGTATGCATCCTATAAGTTCGTATAGTAACTTATACAGTAAGTTTGCAACACTGTTCCCCGCATAGTAATTTGTAGAGTAAGGTTGCAAATCTTTTTTATATAGTAACTTATACACTAAGTTTGCAACACTGTTTTTGTATAGTAATTTATACAGTAAATTTGCAACACTGTTTCAGAATGCACCCACAAATCATATCCATAATGATCCAAACAAACCATTGGCAATATCAAAGCAGCCGAAAGAAGTGCAAACAAATGGGATAACAGGCGCGGGAAATAATTCTATCCGTTCTTGACATTGATTGCACATTGCCAGGAATATGCTAGTAACAGTGCCAAGCGGTCTTCCAAGTTGGCGATGATGAGGTTAGCGGCATCGTCTTGCAACGTCACGCTGCTATCTGCATCGTTGTTTGTTCATCCAGCGACTGCCGGAAAATGGACCATAAAGCCCCTTCGCTCTCTGCTATCTGGCCGCTTGAGTGAAAGCCTTGCTCATAGGCAACCCTATCAACAGCGTTGCAAAAGGGGTTGAGGACCTTTCAGGATACTCGAACACTCCGATGCCCGTTGCTCATGATGGAAAGCTGTTCTATTCTTGGTTCGTTATCTTCTCTCTCTCTCTCTCTCTCTCTCTCTCTCTCTCTCTCTCTCTCTCTCTCTCTCTCTCTCTCTCTCTCTCTCTCTCCTGTCTTTCTATGTATCTCTATATTTCTCCCGTTTTTCTCTTTTCCTCTCTTTTCTGTACTTTTATTCTCTCTCTTTTCTGTTCTTTCCTTCTTTCTTTCTCTCACCCTTTATTTTTCCCTTTCTCTCTCTCTCTCTCTCTCTCTCTTTCTTCTGTCTGTCTTTCCCTCTCTCTTTCTCTCTCTTTCCTTCCTCCTCTCTCTCATTCTTTCCCTCTTTCACTATCTCTCCTTTCTCTTTCTCTCACTCTTTCTCTTTTTTACTTTGTTGCTTTCCTCCACATTGTTTATTTTACGCGTTTCGATTAGATTTGGTTTGTTTTACTTCGCTATTCTGCTACTTTTGACTAATCGAGGCAATGAGGATGAGTGATGAAACTAATGAAGGGGCTCTCACAAAGAACACTTATGGCCAGACGGGGATTCGAACCCAGGACTCTTGGCGCCGTAGCGCCCTGTGCTATAACAACTCTGAAACAAAGGTTGTTTTGGTTTACGCTTTTCAACTCTAGTTTTCCTTTCTTTTTCCCCTCTCGTCTTCCACGTTATCTACTCTTTTGCTCTTTCTACTTTTTTATTTTTTGTTATTTAGCGTTGCTTTTGTGCCACTCTTGGGTAATCGCGACGATGACGGTGCGTGATGATTAATGAAGGGTCACTTACAAAGAACACCCATGCCCAGGCCGAGACTCTAACCCGGGACCCCTGGCGCCCAGCTAACCACTCCGCCACGGAGATCACCGTCCTTCGTTATCTTTCCCACCTTGCTGCCGAGTGTTTTAAAGGATTAAGACACTAACATTGGAGTCGTGGACAGGGTGTGGATGATCCTTTGTAAATGTCCCTTCATAAATTTCATCCAATCATCATCATCGACGCGATTAACATAAAAGAGGCAGAAAAGGGCGTAAAAATTATCACTTTTATCTTGTATATATATATATATATCATTCTCTTTGTTTCTCCTTTTTTGCTTTTCTCCCTCTTTTCCTCAATCCCCCCCCCCCCAACTAGTTCTGTAAATTTATTGACTTATCTTGTTCTTACATATCTTTCCAATACGCTTGTATAGTACATATTCCTTTCCCTGACGCTACAGTGAGCTTGCTGATTGACCTTCAAAGATTTTCCTTCTGCATACGCCCATACGGGAATCTAAACTTTTGGTAGCATGTTTATGAGTATGATGAGAAGGATTTTGAAAAGATGAATGTAAACGAAAATGGATGATAATAGGACGATCAAAATACCTTGATTTTAATTTTTTAGTCTCTTTTTTCTGTTTTACAATGACGATAACACAAAAACCTACATGATAAATAATTACAATCTGAATTAATTTCGTCTAAATTAATTAATGATATCCATATAGTTTTTTGAAGTAATAGTAAAATATTTCCTCCAACACGCGACCTAACCAGCAAGAGATTTATCTTGTAATTTCAGATATATTCTCTAAATAATATCACATAAAATTGTCCATCAGAAAGCTGTGCATTTTCAGATAAACATCGAAAATAGTGGTTTAGTGCTTAATTAACTTTTATCGCCATCTGTCGTGAAGACATTAAAATTGTTTTGCTGTTCTAGATCAAACGTGTGGCTGAAAATGCTAACATGTTCAGACATTTATATCAACTCATGGCCTGTAAGTGCTACGGTACACAAACAAACGTACATGTACATAAACAAAACAGCATTTGAAGAGCTGTCACTCTACGGTTGTTGCAACTTTATAAAAAACTGCAATAATTTCTACTTATTGTTCATTTTTTTATCCGCTTGCCATTTCCAAACTACAGGCTGGAAAATATAATATCTGGTATGGTCAGTTGGCAACCCTGTTCTTATGCTGGCGCGCGTGCGCAGAAGTCTCGCCTGCTTAGTAAGTTGCAAGACTCGCACTGACAAGTAAAGGGTCAGTTACAGTGAAACAAGTTACCCGGTAATGTATATATTTTTGGAAAGTACTCGTCTTAACTAAAGTTGCAACGTGCCACCACAATCGCAAATCCAGGGTATGGAGTCACTGATTGGTAACACACCGCTCCTTGCTCCGGCTAGACACTTGGAAGCATCAGTTCTTACCCAGGGATCGGGATTAAGGCGATCTCCAATCTACCAGGAAGGTAACCACCGAGCAGAACATCACGTCAAATAAAATCAAAATGTTATAATAAAAATGTCCAAAAACTTTAATCAACGAACGCGCGCGTACATACTTATTCGCACAGATTAAAAATATTATATGTTGGATCCTGTTCGTTCGTAGGCAGTGATAAGCAACTTACTTATCATGACAGAATCCGCGCACCGCCTTCACCGTTAATAGCAAGACCTCAACTGCTACCTCAGGTGCGAGGCACAGCTTAACAGATTCTTTCTTACAATCCTACAAACTCATACCATAAAAATAACACAAGCAAAGCTGATAATGTATATGTCAGATTAATGCTAAATAGCGATAGTAAGCTTTGATTATGGTTGGCAACAATTAAGAATCCCAACGTGGAACTTATGACGTCGCCATATACACGTACCGTCATTCTCCGATAAGCGAGAGAGAATTGCGGTGCTATAATATTATAATATTGAAACAGATAGAATTAACGAAATTTTATAAAATAATTCATATTGCCCTTGCACATAAAATTATTAAATAAAGATTTGGTTTACGGATTTATAAAGAAGACTTAAATTACTTCATTCTTGTACATTGTTGAACAAAAATCGATATTAAGAAGAAATGTACTTAACTTGTGCTTAAACAATAACATTTATGTGAAAGATATGCGTAGAAATAATCCAAGCCATCTTGGATTTCACATAGTAATGAAAACGTTGCATATATTATTTGGGATAATTATAAAATCTGAATTAATGTTGCAAAAATAAGCGAATTATATAGTAACGTAAGAAAACATAAATATATACATGGAGTATGAAAACAATTAATTATATATAATTTAATGGAAGTTATTAACTTGAAAGCATACGAATAAGATAAATTCCAATATATGACTTAATTGAACTAACAAGGCGGTCGTTACTGTCGTGTATACACACAGGCTAATACGCACGCGTTTTATACATACTTGAACTTGAGATATAAACAGACCACTAATTAACATTTAACAATAGATTTACTGACAGACAGCTTAACATACAACTCCTACAATGGACACCTCCATATTTCAACAAAACATAAACAGAAGCCTAACGATATTTCACACCTAACATTCCCCTATCTTCCTTTAAAATTTTCAGTCCTTAACATATTGAAGTCTATCAGGAGGTCTTCTCTCCCTGATTGATCTCCAAACGGTGTCTTCTTTGCTTCCCTGATGTTGCTCTGGTCTCTCCGAGGATGACGCTGCCCCATTATCCAAAATCGGGGTCTCATTTACATCAACTGGATCTGGGAAATCCATCAAAAGTTCATCGTCATAAAATCTTGGAAACGTTGATCCAGTAGAAGTTCCAGGAAATACTTGCCGCTTCTCAATTTCTTTTTCCTCAATACCTTTTCTTCTATTCGGCCACTTCAGCTGGTTTTCGTGCACCATTCGTCTCTTCCCGTCCACTTCTACCATCCAAGTGATATCGATGTTTCTTCTCTGTATTCTGCCCTGAACATATCTCATTGCTTTCTTTTTGTCTTTGAACGGTAATTTCACCCACACTACATTACTTCCTAAATTATCATTGTCCTTCTTCTGAGGTTCCTTCATCTGTTCATAATCCTCTTTAGATATCTTCTCCATATTCACGTCAAATGTGTTCACCGGCGTATACGAAAATATAACTTGCTGCGGAAATTTACCCGTCGTTGTACTACATTCACTCCGCACGGCCAGCAAGACCTTTTGCAGCAAATGAATGATGTCAAAATGCATGTTTTCATTTAGGCACTCTCGTACTGCACAATCCAATTTAGTTTTAATTGTCTGGACACACCTCTCCACTTGACCGTTGCTCTCTGGGTGGTAGGCCGGCGAGTGATATAATGTAATGCTGTGCTTTTTACAGAAACCTCCAAATTCTTTAGATGAAAATGGTGGTCCATTGTCACAAACTATGAGTTTTGGAAAACCAAATATAGCAAAACTTTTTACTAAATAATCTTTCACTTCCTTGAAAGATGTGGAAGAGACCCTCTGACAATCTATCCATTTACTGTACGCATCTACTATTATGATGTAAGTACTATTTCTGTATGAGAAAAAGTCAATGTGCATTCTTTCCCATGGATATTGACAGTTATCTATCCCAAGAGCTGTATTCTCTCGATGAATTATCTGGTTTTACTACTTCGCATATTCCACAATCTTTAACATATGCCTCGACAGCCGCGTCTATTCCTGACCACCAATACTTTTGCCTCAACAACATCTTCATTTTGACAATGCCACTATGATCATCGTGTGCTTTCTTAAGTATTATGTTCCGAACTATTTTGGGTACCACCAATTTATAACCCCAAAATAACAATCCTTCAAGCATGCTCAATTCTGCTTGCCTCCTTTTTAAAGGCAATCAGTTCCTTTAAATCATCTCCAAGATAACCCTTTATCTCATTAGGCAAACCATGCTTAACGAAGTTCATAATTGCGCTCAGTATTCTGTCTTCACTTGTACATTTTCTCATAACTTCTTGCACTTTAGGCGTCAGCGTCACCTGATAAACGAATTCCCCTTGAAGAGCATCTTCATGACATACATCTGCTAACGGCAATCTAGACAACATGTCGGCCAACTCCACTTTCTTGGTAGCTATACTATATCAGCTTGTATGAAAAAGACGCTAGGAACAAACACCATCTTTGAATACGTGATGACGCAAGAATGGGTATTGGTTTATCTAACGTAAGTAACTGTTTCGCAGGTTGAGAATCTGTCCAAAATTCGAAAAACCTTCCTTGGACATACTTTTGAAACCTTTCACCGCGAATACAATGCACAATGCTTCCTTTTCGTGCATAGGATATTGCAATTCATGTTTGGTTAACGTACATGATATGCTTTCTATTGTATGAAGCTGCCCATTTATCTTGTGACAATACTGTGCTCTTAGACCATTTTGTGCAGCATCGCATTGCGCTACCAAATCTTGATTCTGATCAACCGTCTTACGAAATCTTCAATCTGTTCGTCATCTCTTGTTTACAGTTCCGTAGTTTCAGCCTTTGCACAATGTAATTACTAGCAGGACTATAGTAAGAAATTAATCTTTGTGAAATATCTTCATATGTTTTAACTTCCGGCAGTGCTGGAGCAAACAGTTCTCGAAAAACTTCATACGGTTGCGATCCAATTACAGCAAACAATGTAGGAACTTTATCCTCTGGTGCAACGTGCTGAATGCGACAATAATAGCAAATCTTTCCAAATATGCAGAAACAGATCCATTTAGAGGATCGTATTTATCGAAAGTTACTACAGAAGCCATTTTACTGGACTTGCAACAAACTTGTAATTACTCAAATTTACCTTCTCGTCGCCACATTGTAAGCTGTCGTGTATACACACAGGCTAATACGCGCGCGTTTTATACATACTTAAACTTGAGATATAAACAGACCACTAATTAACATTTAACAATAGATTTATACTGACAGACAGCTTAACATACAACTCCCACAATGAGCACCTCCATATTTCAACAAAACATAAACAGAAGCCTAACGATATTTCACACCTAACAGTTACAAGGTTACATGGGAGTCACTCTATGTTTGAAGAATATAAAGCAGTCCAAAAAAATTCGGTTTGTCTAATCAAGGAGTTCTGTCCCACTTGAAGCACATAGTTGTTCGGATTTCAGTTTAAACTGTAGGTCCAGTCCCGAATAGGCTATCTGTGCATAAAGTGAAATTAAAAACTAAAGCAAGGAAGAATCATCTGACTTTTTCAAGTTTCCAGAACATAAAGTCATTATTTTTATTTATCCTACTTGTATCATGTAAAACGATATATTCGCTGTGGAAGTATCTTTTTAACTAAAAGTCGAACATTAAGAATACAGGAATATGATTTTTTCATCGAATTTTCTCCATATCATAAGAATGAACTTTCCTTAAAACGTAATAAAAACTATAACTGATTTGAATTACAACGGATTTTAATATAATGAAAGTTTATCTTGTAAAATTATTTGCTGTGAAATTAAACGTTTTTTAAGAAATCTGTCAAAATTGAATTTCTTCTTAAGTTACTTCTACCGCCATCTATCGGGAATTCGGACAAAGATATTTATAAATGTTTCAATAGAAGTCTAGAAGTCTCATAATAAATATTTACTGAAGAACTAGTTGAATCATTGTTAAATTTATATTTACACCACTTCATGCCGGCAGACAAAGCCGTCCGTAGGTGGGTGCGGTGGGGTATATAACCAAAAATAATTCAGTGATCAGACATGTTTGGTCTTTGGTCTGAAGTGTATGTGCCCTATATGATCATAATTGAAATATTATTACAATTAATTTATGGGTACTATTATAGTATAAGGGAAACACCTATAAATCATATTTCTGACATTGCTAACGTACTATTTTGGAATGCGGAACATTTCCTAAGGTGAAATAATGCATTTCTAACTAAGATAATGTCTATTTCTTACATTTACGAGTACTTACTGTTACTTGTTATTTCGATTCTGTAACACATTATGGCGGGCGATAGCGTACTGGTTCAGGGCGCGTTGTGCGAGTGTTTTGTCGATTTATGCAATGTTGCAACCTCGTTCACCGGAAAATACCTACTTTCGTGCCCGGATTTGAAATTATGCTAATACGTCGCAAACCATTGACGTTAGCCCCAAAAACCATTCACGTTAGCCCCAAAAATCATTTTCCGTAAAGTTAGGTTAAGTTAGGTTAGGCAAGCATAGTTAAAAAAAAAAAAAAAATTAAAAATACTCGACACGTCATGTTCTAGTGAAAACACGGCGAGTCTGAAACACTGACTATGGGGGTGCGTCATCTTAACACACGGAACATTGTGCTCTCGTGAAGAAAGCAAATGGCGGCAGCAGAAACAGCGTGTCGGACAGAGATTTTCGCAAAAAAAGACATGTTTTCGCATTAAAGCGGATCAAAACTACATTCACGAACTTCCACAACGCTACAGAAAATGATTTCCGTAAGTACTTTCTCCTGTAAATTTGAAGAAATCCGTTTCCCTTATACTATAATGTTACCAATTTATGTCTTTAGTATTATTAACTAAAGACAACAAGCATGAAGTTGTACTTAGATAATAAGGCTATTAAAGGTCGAAGGTTAAAACCCAGAATTTTGCCCTGTGGAGGCACATAGTGGTTTGTATCCCATTTTCATATATAGGTCCAGTTCCTATTAGCTTATCTGTAGATAAAAACTGGCCTTAAAGCGAAACGCAATTAAACCAAGAGTTATGAGAGGCTTATAAACGTTTTTAAATTGGTGTTTCTTTGCAGTTCCGATGTACCACTGGTGCGATGCGTTTATTACATTTAATCACATGCACAGACATGTCTTTTGATACAATCCATCTTTTTTTGTGATTTCTTAAATAATATATCGGTTCTCATTCCTGCCTCCCCGGTGGTGCAGTGGTAGGGCTACCCGATGGCGCAGTGGTAGCGTCGTGGCTTTCTAATCAAGGGGTCCCGGGTTCGATACCTGGTGGAGGCACATAGTGGTCCGGATCCCACCTTAATCCAGTCCCGATTAGCATTTCTGTGCACAAAGTGGACTTAAAACAACAAAAAGAGCGCCACAAATTGCGCTCTTTTTTTTTTATTTGTGACACGCATGAAAAGCAATAACTAATAGACATTAAACCACTCACTACCGCAGAAGTTCCTAAGACCACAAGAATCAGTCAAAAAATTAATATGCATGATCACTGCGGTTTATCCTGTCAACTTATACATTGTTTAATTTATTTGCAAGTTATATTATGTGGTAAATCTGTAAAAGACTATCCTTTCTTACCAACATTATATGCAATTCTAAACACGTTACTGGTTGATTCTGTGTATTTTGATTGAGTATGTTAAGTTAGTTACTCCTCTATTTGGTTCAATTTAGAAATTTTTAGCACATTCTCTGCGCTATTGTTGCGTTTCTCATGACTTTTGAGGCAGGGTTGTTGAAGGTCCAGGAATTTTAAATAAATTCAATTCCGGTCCAGGAGAGAAAATCAGAAAGCGTAGATGGGTTATGGACCGTAAAGAATCTTTTTATATGTAAAGTATTTCAATCCGGTCCAGGAACCTTTTTTCCCGGAAGAATTTAAAAGCATACCTTCCAGGAACCATTTTTAAGGCTCAATTTAAATCACCTATTTTCAATTAAACAATACGTAACTTGGACCGAATTTAAATTATGCGAGAAAATAGGTTCCGGTCCTGCAACGGAACCCAATAGAACCCATTAGAATTTATGGGTTACTGGACCTTCAATAACCCTGGTTTGAGGTATGATCGACAAGGGGCGCTCGGCCATGGACGGCGGGGTGGGGCAAAGAGTGCAGAGTGCTGTACGGTACAACTCAAACGTGCAAGAGAGAGAGAGAGAGAAATGAGGGAGTACATTGTTGGCCATTCCGTAACTATTTGTACGATCAGCTCCGGCTCCAATAAATAAGTGCCAATTTTTAAAAAAATACTGCCGTTATGCTTTTCGTCATCTTAATTTACCACCGGTACGCCATATCGGTCCAATTCGATCACTGGTTCTCTATCATAATTATTTTTCGTTTATTTCTATTTGAGTTTCGACACTAGTGAATTTACATTGTTTCATATAAAATGATATTTTCACTTTGTGATTTCGTTATGTAATTAAACGAAGAGTTCATATTAACTATTTTTGAAAAAAAAATACTTGAACACAAATTTCTCTCAGTACTTTGTGTAGGTTATGATTTCAGTAACTCTGAATATTTTTATTTTTTAATCTCAGACTCAGTTTAGTTGCTTAATTAGAAGCACCAACGCCATATCGTAATAATCCATAATAACGGAATACATTAATATAAAAAAAACTTCCAAATCCAAAACAGTAGCTATCATTTTCAAGACAGGAACTTAACAATCAGGAATGCAGTACACATGTAAACAGATGAAACCCAGTAAGAGGAGACAGGTGTCTGACTCCGCATTGCTTAGTAAAATCCATCACAATAAATATCTGGAACGATAGAGGTCATTAGTCAGTATTGAACTATCAGTCTGAATGCTCAGATTTCACTCTCTTTCTCCTAACTAACTAACTCTCTAGCCTTCTTAAACCCGAAGGTTCATGGCTGCTGCAACACAGGCCTTCCATCTGTCCCTATCTTGAGCAAGATCTATATACTCTTTTCCATACCTGCCGATTTCCCTTAGGTCCATCTCAACGTTGTCCCTCCATCTTCGTCTTGACCTTCCTACAGGTCTCTTACCATCAGGTTTCCCAACAAGAATCCTGTAAACTCCTCTTTCCTCTCCCATTCGTGCCACATGGCCTGCCCACCTAAGTCTTCTTGATTTAATTATTCTAATAATATCTGGACATGAATACAAATTATGTACTTCTAAATTATGTAACCTTCTCCACTCACCTGTCTCCTCATCCCTTTTAGGTCCAAAGATTTTCCTAAGGATCTTATTTTCAAATACTCTCAATTTATGTTTCTCTTTCAATGTAAGGGACCAAGTTTCACATCCATATAATACTACAGGCAAAATTACTGTTTTGTATATTTTAACTTTTAGTTTCTTAGATATTAAACGAGAAGACAAAAGTTTATGAAGAGAGAAGTAACATGCATTTCCTGAATTAAGCCTACTTTTTATTTCCTCTTTAATATAATTTTCATTTGTTAATATTACTCCTAAGTATTTGAATTTGGAAACTGGTTCAAACGAGTTGTCATCAATTATTAGATTTTGATTATTACCTAACACTTGGTTTCGGCCTGTAAGCAGATATTTAGTTTTCTCTTTGTTAACTTCCAAACCTATCTCTTTAGCAGTTTTGAAAAATATTTTAGCATTATTCTTAATTGTATTTACATCATCCCCCAGTAAGTCTACATCATCTGCATATTCTAACAACTGAGTCACACCATTTAATTTAAGTCCTTCATTTAGTTTCTTCTCTTTCTCCTAGTCTTATTGATAGTTTATCTAGAATAGATTGTTGATAAGAGCGGCAATATTTGAGTGAAACTTTGGTAGAAAGATCTGCTTTTGCAGATAGATGAACTTCCTGACAACTCGTTCCAACATATGTGACATCCTATTCACCCAAACTTGCAAATATTGTGTATGAAAATTGAAAATGAGTCTCACCCGCTCATTAATATGGTAAGAAGCAAGATGATAATGATAAGGGGCAAGTTTTAAAATTTTAATGTGTTTGTAAGAAAAGTATTTATATATTTTGAACTCTCTTTAATGAATTGCAGCCACTATATGTCACAGAGAAATTTAATGTAATTTGATTTGATTAAATATTTGTTATTTAGCGTCGCTTTTCTGCAACATTTGGTTAACGGCAACGATGAGGTTGAAATTGATGAATGGACACTAACACTTGTTCATGATGGGATTCGAACCCGGAGTCCCTAGCGTCTAAAGGCTGTAAAAATGATTATACATCTTGGTCATTATAAACCAACAAAGGATCGTAAAATATTCAATCCACAGTTGGTATCTCATGTTGTATTTTCAAATGCGGGAAGTATCTCAATGGTTCGGTGAGTTTGGGGACCTTTGCCCTAGGGCTCTGAGGACGGAAGATAGAATTTTGCAAGCAAATCTAGGGATATATTAGTACTCATTATTTATATAAACGCTGGTAAAGCTGATTGTACTGCTCCGAATAAGGTTCGTAGCTAAAACGGAACCATGCTACACTTGTTTGCACAAAGCCTACGTCCAAATATGTCTGTTCACGGTGGTATATATTTTCAAAGCACGGTTTAGCCAACGCGTGGGAGGAAAAATATGTATCCTCGCCCTTGGCACTTCGCTGCATCGCTCTGTGTACACGCGCGTCGTTCTTTTGTTCTTCGACATGGTAAAAAATTGCACCATGCTCGTGTCGGTGGTTTTGAACCCAAATTCTCTGTCGCAGAGCCATTGCAAACTCCATAATGGATTTCCACTATCCTGGATTTACGTGAAACTCGCTCCGTACACGTGCTGAAGTTTGTTTTTGTCACATAACCCCCCCCCCTCCCATTGCGATGACCTATTCCATGACACGTGTTCCACCATGCGCGATGACGTTGTTTCTGACGTTACGTATGCTACCAAAGAGCATATTGTAGTTGGCAACACTTTTTTTTACTTCACATCATCTTTAGTTTTAAACGATCAACTAAATTGGCATTGCTTGGTAAAGAGTTTGGGGTAATTTTCATGGGCAACGTTCAGGTTACTTCTCAGTGATTGAGGAACGCCCCGATTGGCCTATGTGTATAAAATTCAGTCAATTCGGCTACATTGAACCTGTACCACTAGTCCAGACCAAAATACATTGGTTTGTAGTGAATTCTCAAATTCGTTTTAGTGAACCTCAAAAATAAAATCTCTTATGAAAAATTATAATTTATTATATGATATTCAAAAATGATGATAATTATCATAAATATATTCGCGTCACTCACTTTCCGGACGGGACTTAGTATATTGAGTTTTCCCCAGGAGACCTTTTTTCTTGGTTTTCAAAAAATCACAGAAAATAGTGTGTCCTTAAACAATTTTTTTTTCTAAAATCTACAACACTTACTCTTTTCACATATATACGTGTGTATAATATGTTATATTGCATATAAACTTTGTCACATTTATCATTTATGGATTGTTTTCTGTAACAATCTTTAAAAAGTAAAGAAAACATAAGATTTCATAAAAAAAAGTTACTGGAAACAGATTTTGAATAGATAATAAAAAAAATTGATTCATGAAAATAACATGAAAGCTTCCTATTAGGATCATCACTAACTGCGAAATTCGAAGCGAAATCATCGTAAGCAATTTCCACAATGTAGACATAAATTATTAAATAATATTCTTAAGAGTATAGAGAAAAGCACAACGTAATCCGACACGAGCATAAGTAAAATTTAGAAACTGAGAAAACGCGACATCTAGCGGTTGAAATTTAAAAGAGGTGGTTACAATACACGTGCATAAGGAACGCGGTGCCATTATAGTCCGTCTGACAGTTACAGTGGAATTTTACAGTGAACGTATTGATTAATGTCATTCGAACTGTACCTTGGACAAAAGTGCTGTATAAAGAAGCCAATTGCGGCACTACTAAACTGATCGATCGCAGACCCAACTGTCAGCTGACGTACATAGCTCGATCTGTCTTCGGGGGTTACAACGTTGCCAAGCGTACGTCTGTTTTTGTCAGTTGTGTTCATTAGCTTAGTTGTACAGTGTTTGCGTATTTTGTGCACTAATTTTTCGTGCTTTGTGTACTATTGTACAACTTTTATCCAGTGACGGCGCTGATAAACTCTCTCTGTCTCTCCGACGCTCATTTGTTTCGTCCCGTCGGCAACTTTCGGTGCTTCGTCACACGAAAATGCCCGATGTCAGTCGAGGAGAATTCAACTGATCGCTGATTCGTTGTTTCCCAGCCGCCAGCTTGAAATACGACCAGTATAACTTAGTAGTGCGTGCTACATGCGAGTATTTTCTTCATCATCGTCAACAAAAATCATATTTGTTCATATTGACGGTTTGTATTGTTTCATGATCATCTATGTAACTAACTATGCAAGCGCATGCTGATCTGTATAATAGAATTAGTGGCCATATTACGATATGTTTTATGCAACCATTAATCCATTGTTTGACGAGTAATTCTGAAGATTGCGCACTGATAGCCGACAATTAAGAGCACAATTCATGCATTAAATCCTGAAAGCACAATATCAACTTTCCAATTAATGTATTCAACGAGTCCATATCGTGATTTAATATTGCAGCAACTATGGGATATTTATAAGCATTTCAAACCCGTGTTATTGGTATGTGGTAACTGTTGTTGTGTTATCGGGCTATTGGTGATAAGTGGTAGTTTATCGTTATGGCGGATTCGCATTTGTTTTGGTTGGCTTTGTGAACAGTATGGAAACATAGCCTGAAAGAAGTTAATTCATATTCCTGTTAGTGTTTACCTTTTTTTCGTCTTTACACGTGCGATTGTTTCTCCCTTACGATTTGTTCGGATAGTGTTTCCAACCCACGTATCTTTCTTGCTGATCCAGAGAGTGGGTCCTCTTGTTTTCCAATTTTTTTGATCGGTAATCCAAATATCCTAAGAGTGAACTTCCATCATGGCGTGGTAATAACATCGTCGCCTCGTAATCGAGCGATCCCGGTTTCGAACCCCGTTGGTGAATCTCAATCGAAACTGTAGATCCAGTCCGCATTAGCCTATCTGTGCATAAAGTGGACTTAAAACAGAACCTCAAACCAAATCTCCCAGGAGAAATAAGCCTATTTCAAGACGAGAGAAATAGAGTGCGATCATTTCCGTAACATCTCTTACTGCATGCATATGCAGCTTTGAAGCGAGTCGTGACTCCAGAAACCACAAATCACCAAGCGAACCGTTGACGTCATCTCAATCCAGCACCAATTGATAACCTTCTTACTCGCCGTCTAGGTTCGCTAGCTAGGCTGGGGATGTTCAGAAAGTAATCAGACTACGTTCAGAAGGAAAACCAACCGAACGCCGTAATAGGAAAAGGGAAGGTTTATATGTCCCGCAATCTTGTCAATGTGCTCTATAAAAAGTTGTATACTTGCAAAATTCGATTTAAGCATTTGTATTTTTCTTGTTATTTTAGTAGCTTTTCTACCATTTTTACTGATCGCGACGACGAGGATGAATGATGATTGGACTAAATTAATGAATATTCAGTCCAGGGCTGGAAAGCGCAAGTTTGTAGAACGACCAACTAAAGTGCTTGGACATCGATGTAGCAATAGTGTTAGATAAATTAATACATTTTGGTCATACTAATATGTAGTAGTTTTACTAAACTATACAACTACTTATTTTCTAGACACATAGCACACATACATGGTTCTAAGTGTTACAGTCCTTCGATGTAGTCCCCAGTGTTGCGTACAATGTTGCCAGCGATATGGAAGCCGTTGGCACTGCCTAATCTGTCAATAGTGTGCAGAGAGTGTGATCTACTGCAATTTTACCCATTCTCAGGCGGTCCTTCAGGATGTGAAACGCAGTCCTGTTTCTTGGGCTACTCACGAATCGTGAAGTTCGAATCCGTCTCCACTAACGCGGACACAGTTTGCACGTCCTCGTCACTGGGGGATGACCAGACCGAGGCATGACGGACACATTTTTGCGTCCTTCTTTGAAAACTCTTACCCACCTTGCTACTCTTCGGTACGGTAATGCAGATGCACCGCAAGCCTGTTGCAGTCCTGTCGTGCTGTGCCACCTCTAGCACATTCAATTTTTTACCAGCCCAGCTGCTTCTGCTTCGTAAACATTGTGACTGCATTCCGTGACCGCTCGCTCACAACTGCTGCTCAGTGTTGCCACAATATGAGGGCACAATTTCCCTTTCCAAGGTGCACAATTTCCCCTTTTGGACCAATTTTTCCCTTCACCTAAGCAAATCATACAATAATAATAATAAGTATTATTAGTGGTAGTAGCAGTGGCATAAATTATTATTATTATTATTATTAATGGTGGTGGAAGCAGTAGTAGTAGTATTTCCGTTGGTCCATGTCCGTGTGAATAAAAAAATGTTAAATTAATCTCATACATGTTACTTCCATCGCTTCCTGATCAGATGGATCAGGTTTGGATCCTGGTCAGTAATCCATTTAATCGTTAAAATAATAAATATAAATAGATACAGGCTATATTCAAGGGAGCAGAAAAAATGAAAATGTGAATATGAAAGTGGAACTTAACATTAACTGTAATAATGTGGTCAGATGTCTTAAAATTTCCCTGAAATTGTGGCATTTTTAATCGAAATTCCCTTTTCCCTTTTGGCTAAAATTTCGGTCCGAATTTCCCTGCAAAAGGGAAATTTCCCTTCATGTGGCAACACTGTTCACTTTGTTCTTGTTGTCACTGCACATGGGCATGGAGTGGGAAGAACGAGTTCATTTGCTCTGAGGGAGGGTACGCATATAACTAACCTTTGGTATCAACGACATTGCCTGGCTACGTTGCACGGCGTCGCTATAGCATAGTTGCCATTACTTAAATATCAGTTTATTGCAGTTTATTGATGTTATGAAACGAAAATCTGTTTTGGTGTTTGCTGTTGTAGAAAGATAAAATGAGCTTCTATACTTTCAATTAGAGCACTGCATGCGACCACTTTCACTCGTTCGAATCTCCCAACCTCGAGCGTATACATCATTTTAATGTGACATTAATTGTAGACACATTTTTAAAACTATCCGTCCTGGCAGTTTCAGCCCACAATCATATGTTTTATTTTCATATATCACTGTGTATTTGTAAGATAGACTGATCTACATTTTAGCATAGAGATGACGACTATGTTCACTTAAGTTGCAATTTCACGATCCATATAACAGGGCCCACCACCGCAGACAAGTTACGGTTATACGTGCACTACTGGGCTTCGAGCGTATAACGCTCGTTTTGCTTGTTCGAGCGTTACTCGCTCGAGCAAAGAAGCTCTCGATTCCGTACGCTATCTAGCGTCGTCCGTGCGAACTATTTAGCGCTCGAGAGAAATCATCTCATTGCAGCAATCTACTTCCAATAGTAATCTCACACGCGTCTTTTTGCAGCATTTTGTTCATCGGTCTAACTGAAGCTTGGAACCTACGTGAGGCAATTGTACACTTCGCAACATCTTATTTGACCGCCCCGAAAGAATTCTAAGTCCCGAAATCGTAAACTTAGCAACATTGCACTTTAGCTACAGGTGAGAGTAGCCAACTTTGAGAAGGTCCTTCCACTAGACGAAAAACGTTGCGGTGATAGGTTTTCAATTTAACACTTTCCATGAACTTAGAAACTATAAACCGCTATTATAATACACAATCAAACAGAAATAATAAATTGGAAAAAGAACCTTGAAGGATATTTACGATTCTGCTTGCTCGACTTGAAATTTGAGGGGTTTAAAACACTGAATAGAGTTTTTCTCCACCTGGAGGAAATTGCCATCAAATTTGTGCATAAAGAAGCAAATTTGTGAGTAGTTTATGCGACATTTTATTTACAATACCTTGCATAATATCGAACAGTTCTCAAAAACATATATTTTACACGACTTGTCGAGAAAATGTGCTTGAAACACAGGAAAGTGGGAGTCTTCATAAACGTCAACATGTTTTTAAGGGTATAATGTCATTAAGTTAACGTAGAGCTGTTGGTTAGGAGCTGCTATCCTTATTTTTCATCAAGCGTGAAAGGTCGCGGGTTCAAATCCCACCTTCTCCTCTTTCTTTTTTTTTTTGTTTGCTGAACAGATACCGTTGATATTAGAATATTTAAAAAATGAATCCGATGCACACTTGAGGGACGTCCCTTCTGCGCATATTTCCCCTTAGAAGTTGGAGATTTCCAGGATTTAAAGTTAAATATTTTCTTTTTAGTTATTGTTCATATGTTGTGTTAACACACACATCATGATTAATTCACAAATCACATATATGTATTCAGAATGCAAAATGTAATGTTATTTAAGATATGTATTGTTTGTTCTTCACTGACACCTAAAATATTGATTATTTGATTTCGATATACTAAAAAGAGATATACAGTTATGTTAAGTAGTGATGTAGTGCAGTACTGTAACGAAGGAGAGCGTTTAATGAGTTCAAATTCCTAACATTGGTTATTTTATGTCCGTTCCTTCGTAATGACTGTTGTCAATCCCCTCACCACCATCTTACCATGCGTCTAAAACTAATAGTAAATCGCTAATTAACATAAATAAATTGTTAGTGCGACGAAGGACGATTCGATAAGAAACTACTAATAAGTATTTATATAGTGAGTGACAAACAAAAAATCAAAAACCTCATAATGATCGTTAATTCCTCACTGCTTTGTATCTAAAACGTTTGTCTTCTTTGAACAGAAAGTTCGAGTATCAGATATAACAAACTTTCCGCACTAACTTTGCAATATTCGAAACCACCATTACAGACTTAGCTCTTAACTTGATTCTGCGCATTCCACATGGCATGTGACTTCCTCCTATCATCGAAATAACTTTCTCTTACTATTTCCTTTCCTCTCGTGAAATACAGAGACCAATGTTAACTTCTTAGCACGGTGGATAAACTTTACACCCAACGATATACTCCTGAAAAAAATCCTGCCTAGGTGGAGAATCGAACCTACGACCTCCCTCGTAAGAATCAAGCACGCTACCTCTTCTCCAGGTGGCTCATGTTAAAATTTGCTACCAGTTTGAAGAAACCAATTCACACATAATGTCATAGCTATCTATAATTTCCTCATGGCAATTTTCATGAGGAAACGAATTCAGATAAAATCGAGAAACGCTGAAGGGTAAAAATGATGAACATGTCTATTGGCGTTTTGTCATATTTTGTAAATTATGTAAAAATTCCGTGTTTTGAACAAGCAATCGTTTAGTTACGAAGTATTTTGTTGTTTATTTAAAGTAGGAGCAGGAGAACGAAAAGGAGTCATTTGAACCAGACCCCGTGTGACAAGAAACTTCAGCTTTTTTCGAAAGACTGTATGAAAAGAGAGAGGAACGTATGAAATATAAAATATGTGTGAAATTAAAAGAATGGAAACCTTGAAAGATAATACTAACGAACTTCAAACTATGAAAAACTCAAGTCATTTTCGAAATATGAACTTGATGTTTTTCTTTATTATGAAGTGGAGATATGGGACGATACGATCCCTCAGCAAGAAAATTTTAAGTAAGCTACCTCCAATTTTTTCAATGGTCATAATTACTAATTAGGGTCCGGAAGTTGATGAAAAATCAACTTTTTTTCTGACCCTTAAAAACAATGCTAAACCTGATATCATGTCTTTTTCCCTTCAGTTAGAGCCGGAAAACACTTTCTATTTTACATTTTTTTTGCATTTTTCGGCCTTTTTTGGCTTTTAGTTTATTTGTCAGTATCTATTTTTAAAAGTTTTTGTTGCATTTTTACTTATTTTTTAGGTTTATTTTTCTCCTCCCATGTTGTTTCGTGCATTTTAAATGCATTTACTAGTAAAACCTACACATTTAAATTTCTTGACATGGTCCTTTTAGCAAATTCACCATGAATCGAAAATACGGTCAATGGAAAAGCATTATATTATTCTTAACTAAAATGTTTGGCAATGGATTAAAATACTTTGTGTGAAGATCTACTTTGACGTTCTTTTTCTGGACACTATTATCGCTTTAATCTGTAGTTTTAAAGTAAAATTAGTCACAATATTAAATGCAATTACACTCTGGTATACGCGAAGCAGAACTGTATTTTCGGATGCTGGCCGACTACAGTATCATAGAAGGCCCACTCTGAAAGGAGATGAATTGGTTGATTTGGTGTTTTAAGTCAACTTTATGCATAGTAAGGCTAATCGGGACTGGGCCTACAGTTTAAAGTGGGATCCGAACCGAGTGCATAAAATAACGTGAACCGTGTGGTGTAGGGGTATCGTTTGTTTATGGAATGGAAGGTCATAGGTTGAAACCAACTTCTTTGCAAAATCTTTTTCGGGAAGTAAACGGCTTTGGACGAGAATGCTTATCTACGTTTCTTGGATATTTCCGTTGATATTTGTGCGATATATGTCCAGCATTTCCGGATGCAGAAAGTTGACATGTAAGTTCTTAATATGTGTTAACTTATAACAGCTGAATGAAAGGAAAAGTATTTACTAAAATCCTGCCAATCACTGAAAGATTAAAAACATTAGTAGAAGCATTACTTGAGGCATGCACAGTGGCGATGATTATGGAGTGTGGAGGGGCAGATGACCCAGCACTATGCTAAACATTATCTACCAAAGAAAAGAAACTGTCCTTGCCCTCCCCCTTCCCCCCACCTTGCCCCATCAGTTTTGAAACCCAATCGCCGCCACCGAGCATGCATCGCATAAATATTTACAGTAATATCATAATATTATATTATGTTATTAGAACACTTCGTACTCGGTAAATAAAAAGGAAAAAATAATAAGGAAAGGGTGGGATTTGAACCTACGATGTTTCGATCTTGACGAAAACAGTAAAAAAACGAAAGTGCTGTCATCTAACCAACTACTCCAGGAGAATGCTAACAGAAAGCTCAGTAAAACACGTTAATCTCAGTTGAAGCAACATTGTGCCTGAGTTTCGAGCCATTTTTCGCCAAGAACCAAGGAAAAGACACACTTTGCAGAATCGTTTGGTGTTGTGCAAGGTATCTTTACTAAACATTTCGCATAACATCATCATAAATTTGCCTTCTTGCATTCAAATGTGACCGCAATTCTTTCCAGGTGGATGAGAACCTGTTCAGTGTTTCACAATGCACATACATTTTCCTATTTTCAAATTCAGAACGAAGAATCTTGAAATATTTTCAACATTCGTATTTCTACTTAACAATTTTTTGTCTACTCATATATTTTATTACTGCTTTAGGGTATCTTTACTTTATGGAATGTGAAAGAATGAAAAAAAATCACGAGCGTTTTCATTCAGGAAGATGAAATGTTGCAAAGTTGGCTACTCTTAGTTGGCTCTGAAGCGCTATGCTGCCAAATTTACGAATTCCGGACTTTGAAATTTTTCAGGGCGGTCAAATAAGATGTTGCGAAGTGTACAATGAAAGTGAACTTGAAGCCAGTTGTCAAGGAGAATATGTTCAGTATTAAGGCTCAGCTGGATCTTTTCCGACGCCAAAGCTGTTATCAAGTTTTCCTCTTCTTTTCAAATTCTGAAAAAAAATGCATTAGAATTGCTTCTACGGCATTCACTTGAATCTTCGTGTGGTTTGCTTTCGGTGTTGTCTAGATATTCTCAATAGTTTCGTAGCTAGGCCTATTAAACTATTGATACTATCCAAACAACAGCGGATGCAAGTCACACGAAGATTTATGTGAATGTTCTAGAAGGAACCTTAACCGAGCCTTAACTTTTAAGATTTACTGTATCCTACAGTTAGCTTTCTGAAACAAACTTGAGGAGTTTCTTGATTTTTATAAAGTGTAACTGGCAACGCTGACATATCTTCCCACAAGGTTGACTGAACAATGTTTTCCAGCATGAAATCTATATGAAGGAGGATAGGAAACACTCGTTTCTCTCCCCCTTGAGGGTGTACTAAAGGGTGGACTTCCATAGACCATCTCACACAAGGGGGTATTTCTGTAACAGACTTCGCTGCCAAAACGCTTGAGTAAAGACTCAATAAATTTCCAACATGGTTTTAGCGGGATGCACACGAAGAAAGAGGACAACTTATTATGGTTCCTAAAGTTTAGCATTTTCCACTACAGAGTCCATAAATGTAAGAAATACATCTTTAAAATACAATGCTTCCCCTGGCAATGTGAATAACTGATTACTTCTTACAAAATGTTAGGGATGTGCTTGTAAATCATCTGTGTGTCAGGTTGCTACTTTCTCTAATGTCTACCTTGGGAGAAGCATCATCTGAAGGCATTAACGAAGATTGATTTTTTCAAATTACGGCAATCCAAGAAGTGTGTATATTCTTCAGGTCACAAGACACACTGGTTAAATAGTCCTTTGTTTCAAGAGTATGTGGCATTAGCTTCGTTACTTTCCTAATTAAATAAACATGACATCAATAGATGGTGCTGGTAGTTGTTAATTAATTAAATGTCAAATGTGAGAACAATTAAACATCTAAGATTTAAAACCCCAACGAAGAATTTGGTAAGATTTTAGGGAACAATGGCTTTAACGTAAAGCACAGACTAGCACTTTGGTGAAATATATGAGCACAATCAATTGACAATAACCACATAGTTCATTCGTTGTTTGAAAATGAAATCATAGTCGCTAGAGAGAGGAGCATAACTAGTTGAACTAATTTAACTGAATCCTTAATTGTTTATTAATCTTACACAAATTTCAGCTTTTAAAGTGGAAATTGAGGTAACACTTTACTATAGGGGTGACGGATTTCTTACTTTTTACAGGAGAAAATCATTTTCTGTAGCGTTGTGGAAGTTCGTGAATGTAGTTTTGATCCATTTTAATGCTAATGCATGTTGTTTTCTGCGAAAATCTCTGTCCGACACGCTGTTTCTGCTGACGCCATTTGCTTTCTGCACGAGAACACAATGTTCCGTGTGTTAGATGACATAAACTCCGTAGTCAGTGTTTTAAACCTCGCCGTGTTTTCACTATAACATGACGTGTCGAGAATTTTTTTTAACTATTCTTGCCTAACCTAACCTAACCTTACGGAAAATGGGGCTAACGTCAATGGTTTGTGAGGCTAACGTCAATGGTTTGCGAGGTATTAGCATAATTTCAAATCCGGTCACAAAAGTAGGTATTTTTCGGTGAACAAGGTTGCAACACTGCATAAATCGTCAAAACACTCGCACAACGCGTGATGAACCAGTACGCTATCGCCATAATGTGGGTTACAGAATCGAAATAACGAGTAGCAGAAATTTATTATTTCACCTAAAGAAATGTTCCGCAATGCCGAATAGTACGTTAGCAATGTAAAAAAGTGCGAAATAAATGATTTATAGGTGTCACCCCTATAGTAAAGTAGTACCGAAATTGTTATCTGGGATGATATATTAGATCGAGACCTGAGGCTAGCTCTTAGAGGGGGAGGGGTGCTCCTGTGGTTTAACATGCGACAATGAGACAGCTGTGGGAATACCCCCCCTTTCACTTCGAGCACTGAATTTAATCCTCTGTTAACTTATCCTTGCATGTATTCCACATGTTATACAGAACTAAATCTTTGATATAATTTTACAACTATGTTAAAATTTCTTGAACTGGTAAATAATTCAGACTCGATAAAATAGTACAAGCCAGTGGCGGCGACTGGGTTCTAAAACTGGGGGGACAAGGTGCCAAAAAACTAGGGCTGCAAGGGCAGTTTACTTTCCCTTCGTACATAAGGTTTAGCATAGTGTGGGGGCAAAAGTGGCAAAAAGTGGGGGTGGGGGCAAGTGACCCTCCTACGCCCCCCTAATCACCGCCACTGGTACAAACTTATGTGCTCATTATAGAAAATTTTAACATTTTCAGTGTTTTTATAATTATCCCAAAACTTTAAGTATAGACTGTAATATTTGTTAGAGTAAGTTGTGTTTCTTGACGATATCCACACCCATTTAATAATGTAATCGAATCATGCGACCTGTCAATATTTCAGAAGTTGTGGAATATTAATGATGCACTGTAGGCTAATAGCGGCTCTTACTTACTTACAGTGATACGTATTTGAAAAATATTACTTGTCTGAAAGAGGACACAGTGGACATCTTGTGGATGCATATTAATATCGAAAAAATCTGTACACCGATAACCGGATGGTTCCGGATTCTGTTCGGATTCATTTCGTGCTTATACTGTTCCAAGGGTGGATTTACATTACCCTAGCGGTAGGTTTATCAGCGCAACGCTGACACGTCGAGGTACTCATGCAAAGACCAACATTTTCCACAGAGATTTTTTCGTTCATTGCAATTCTCATGTTTCATCTTCTGCTCTAGCAGAGCGTGCAGGACGGAATAATTCGATTGGCTGACGTCACATAGGCATTCGTTTCAGCACTCTTCCGATTCGTTGACTGTGTTTCAACCGTGTTGTAGATTAGATTGCTTACATCGGTAATCACTTGTCAACTGTCGAATGCTGATTTCATTTTTCCTCTAGATCAACTCGAGATACGCTCAGAGCGGTTTTCTGTGCGAAATATCATTAGAGTATTCCAGTCATATTAATTTAAAATGGATCTTGCACCTCTTTGATTCTATAAGCATATTGTTATTGGACCCATGTGTGTTGTTGTCGCCATGTTATTGTAGTTAAATATTGTTCTTATTTCAACAATAAAGTTCAGATTGTTGATGCGTAAAAATAAAACCAGGAAGACTTACCTGATATACTGACTCAATATTATTCCAACTTCACAAAAAATACATCAATGGTGCATAACAACGAGACAGGAAAATATGCTGCAATAATTAACGTTTTCTGTGAGAGAAAAAAAGGGATGAGGAGACAGGTGAGTGGAGAAGGTTACATAATTTAGAACTGCACAATTTGTATTCCTGTCCAGCTATTATTAGAATAAATAAATCAAGACGACTTAGGTGGGCAGGACATGTAGAACGAATGGGAGAGCAAAGAAGATTTTACAGTATTCTTGGTGGTAAGACCCTTTGGAAACCCAAGTCGAAGATGGAGGGATAACGTTGAGATGGACCTAAAGATAATCCGTAAGGATGGAAAAGGTTGGGTTGATCTTGCCCAGGATAGGAACAGATGGAGGGCTTGTGTTGCTGCAGCCATAAACCTTTGGGTTTTAGGAGGCTAGAGAGTTAGTTAGTTTTCTTCATCGTCCGTAAGGTTTAAATATCAAACAACAAGAGGCAAAAACGTACCAAATGTTCTAGCAGGATTGCAGGAAGTTTTCATGAAAATAAGCCACAAAAACTGATTGAATTACCAAATGTTCTGGTGTCAATATTGTTCTTATCAACAAAGCTTAGCTCAATCATTCATAACAATGAGACACGAGGAAAGATCAAATAACCATTTTTTTCTGTCTTCATGTTCTGATGGTCTGTCTTATCCCCGTTGTAGTTATAAAAATTACCATAGGAGGCAGTTTATCCAGCCTTCCACTAAGGTGAAATTTAGCTCTTTTATGAGTATCAGATTTGTCAACACTGCCAGTATGGCCGTAAGAGGCAAGGAGAAATGCATTACCCTCAAGGGTAATATCAAACATCCAATGGCGTAGAAAAGTACGTGTATGAAAAAATGACACGTTGAACAATTTCTTGGCGTATAAGAAAAGTCAAAACTCACATTTGTTTAGCATTAACTTGAAGTTGATTTCCTATAAGCAATACATGGGATTCTATAATTACTTATTCATCATATTTTTCAAGCATTGTCCTTAGCTTAATAATGAAATAAATAAAATCGCTTCCATTTGCAACATGGGAGAATTCATACTCTCTTGTCCAATCAGGGATTTTTTTGCAGCAGAGCCCATTCCGACGACATTGAAATAAATGCACTAAGCGAAACTGTCACTCTTCTCTTTAAAATATTCAAACACAACAGCCTCTTCAGTGAGCCGTGACGAAGTAAACCCGAGCCAATTTCACCCAATCAAAGGAAACTTGAACAAGTAGCAGTTCCCCACGTCCCACTCCTTAATCCTCCAATCACGGACAGCGATTGGATTACCAAGCGAGAGGTGGGCAAAGGTTGCTTCAGACAGTTGAAGCGTGCGGAACATAAATAATTTGTAATTGGCCTCTTAGGTTTGCCTTTTGACCAAGAAACAGGCGGAAATATTGGGTTCCTAACTACATTTCCACGAATTAGCAAGACGAATGAGCCATGGAACTTTGGCGAACTTTAACTTTCCAAGAAGAGCAGCCAGGAACATGATACAGGGCATTTCAGTCCGTAGGAATATTAGCATAAATGACGTTCAATTACTTCAGGAAAAGATGTCTTGTTGTAACTTGATAATATTACAAAAAGAACTTGCCTTGAGCATTATGGTTATATTCAGAGATTTTTAACTGTGAGGCAAGATCTTGTATACTCTAAATCTTACCCACAATTACATATGCATTTCTGGAATGTGAGGGAAGATCTTTTCTGAAAACCTTCCAATGTCAACCTCTTTTCCATGTTCTAGGAAGTGTCAAATTAATACCTTAATGGTTTTTTGCTTTTTATCTAGTAGATTTCTGCATGTAGTGTTGCACAAGTTTGCTGCAAGTTAGCATACACCTATTACTGCTCTACATATGCTTTCAAGTCTACGTTTGTGCTTGTATAACTTAAAAAGTATAATCTTTGGGATGCACTCATGAGCCACTGCGAAGGTCTTTTCACCATCTGCCTCCGAACTGAAGCCATCATCGAAGTTCCTCTCCCCGTTTGTAAACTAGCTGCTGCGGTAAGCATTCGTAGCGATATTGAATTTTCATTTGCCGGAGAACTTCTGTAAGTTTTAGGCTTCCAGAGGGCGAGAAACCACTGCTCTTCACTGGTGCTGTGTGGAAAAGGCGCCATCTTTAAAAATGACGTTTTGAAGCTCACTTGAGCAGTGTTGCAGTCTTGATGTAGTTTTGTAAATACCAGTTGACATCTCGTGTTGACGTAATATAGGTAATTGTTTGTCTCAACTACAATTTAAGATCAACACAAATGTATTATATTTTATTTGTTAAATAATTGCGATTAAATAAATACGCACAGCAATGTTCCACTGTTCCTTTCTCGCAAGTTAACCACGTTTCTAAACTTTCCGCGTCAGTATCCGTTCAGAAAGAGCACCTTGTACCTGGATGCATTTCTTCTAGTACAATCGATTTCAATAACATGTGCTCTGATTGGTCGATATATTTTATTTAGAACCATTCATAATTAGAAATTCTTGGACCGTTCCACAAATGCAAGAAGCAACATGACGTGTGTTCTGACGTCACTTCCTTTAAGCGTGGAATTCAATGTGTTGTTCGTGGCACATTTGATCCTGTACGGACAGATTGCTTTTATAATAGCTGCGTGTAGAAGAGTTTCAAAACTGTTGGCGATCACGTTTCAGAAGTAAACGCCCCACCTTGAATACAGTAAGGTTTAATACCCAGTGTAGACCTGTAAAATAATATCCATGTGACTTAACTTCTTATATATGCACCACCGGAGAGAATTATCTCTTGTTTGTGTCTTCGTGTGTGGTCAGAGGAGTAGATTGCCATGACCATCACCGACTATTCACTGTGTAGGCATTTGTTACGGGGTGGTGATTATGCAACAGGGCGTCCGCGTATTTTCATTGAAGTTGGGAACACATGTTAATGACAGTTACATACATGCATCACGTTTTGATATCTTATATCTGTTTTGCAGCATCGCGACGATGAGAATGAATAGTCAATTCAGGAAAGAGATGTACAAAGTGTTTAATATTTTTACGAATCTTGTACAATACCAGTGGTGGAGTGGTTAGTAGCACAGCGCGCTACGACGTCAGGTGTCTCGGGTTCGAATCCCGTCCTGAACATGGGTGTTCTTTGTGAGTGTCCCTTCATCAGTTCCATCATATCATCACTCATCCTCATCTTCTCGATTAGCCAAAAGTGGCAAAAAGCGAACTAAAATAAAAAATCAATAAACCAACTAAAAAATATAGATCTAATACTAAACTTGATTGATTTGGTATATTTTACGTTATCTTTTCTGCCACTTTTGGCTAATCGAGAAGACGAGGATGTGATTAAATTGTAGGGCGCTCACAAAGAACACCCATGGCCAGAACGGGATTCGAACCAAGTACCGCTGGCGTAGTAACATGCTGTGCTAACCACTTGTGTACTAAAATTGTACAACAAGGAGGAGTAAATAATTATATACGAGGGTTGGTCGATAAGTAAGATCAGACATTCTCGGGTGCTTACTAGTATTCTTATTTGTTGAACACCCCTCGCACATCTACCATGACAAAGCATGTCGAGTCAGATAGCTAGTATCCTTAGGCTCTATGTAACCCCCACTCAGGTCTTAATTCTGCCTTCAGCAGGAAAATGATTAACGAAAGCCCAGGGAATAAAGGGATCTGCACCTCTGCATGGACATAATTTAATGCTCCTGAGTCAAGTGTAATTAGTGTAGTTGTAATATGTTGCGAAAAACGGGTCGGTTTTTAAAGTCGGTCATCTAGGATGTTCGCTCCATTTCTAGCGTTATTATTTGCACCTAGAGACGATGGTAGTAGGAATAATTTTTACATCCAAATATACAGGCTTATTCAAAAAGAAAGCAGATTTCAAATGTTTATTTCTCACGAACTATAAAAGATAGAAACACGTGCCATACATCAATGGATAGAGGAAGGTTCAAAGTTTTATAATCCTGCCTATTTGTTCCATTCAATACACATCGAATTGTTGTAGCTATCAATTAAATAACTAGGGACCAGTTAATTCGTGAGTGGCAAGAAATGGGGTACCGTTTTGATGTTTGTCGGGCAACACATGGTGTTCATTTTGAGTGTATACATTAAAGCTTTCAATAATAAAACTTTGAACCTTCCTCTATCCATTGATGTATGGCACGTGTTTCTATCTTTTATAGTTCGTTAGAAATAAACATTTGAAACCTGATCTTTCTTTTTTAATAACCCTGTACTATACTGTACTATGTTAGGAATTTCCCTGTTATGATCGCACGCTCTTTGTAGCTATGATACATTGTGAAAAGCTTGACTGCAAATATGAGGATTAAAGGTGGCTAAATATTCCAGGAGGCGAGGCCAGATTTGAACTAAGAGGTTTATATTCTGTGACTTTATATGATTTTTTGAAGCAATGGTGTACACGTTATATATTTGTAACAAAGGGCTATTTAAAAAATCAAAATGTAAATTTTTTGTGTTGATTTTGGTTATTCAGCGTCGCTATTGTATCACTTTTGGTTTTTGATTGATTGATTTGTTGTTTTAAGTCCACTTTATGCACAGTAAGTCTAATCGGGACTGGACCTACAGTCTAAAGTGGGATCCGAACCACTTGTGCCTCCACCGGGTATCGAATCCGGGACACCTTGATTACAAGGCAACAACGCTACAACTGCGCCATCGGGGAGGCCCTCTATCACTTTTGGCATGATGACATGATGAAGGGACACTCACAAAGAACACCCGGGATTCGAACCCGAGACACCTGGCGTCGTAGCGCGCTGTGTTAACCACTCCGCCACGATGAAAAGCAGAAATGAAGTGTCAAAAACATCAATTAGGATAATATAGCCTATATAATAATAATAATAAATCGTCTTTATTAGAGCGTGCGTGTTTCGGCCTCTAGGGCCATTCTTACAACATACCATTCATTGTCTGGGAGATTAATACAACACAATCGAATAAAGAGTATACATTGAAGGAAAAATAAAAACATGAAAAGGATTACAAATAAATACAAACAAGAACAATTATATATATAAGCGCGTATATGTATGTGTATATATATAGGAGAGGGTGGAGCAAGTGAGACAGGTCGGGCAAGTGCATCGACCCTAGCTAAATTGTAGACCAAGAGAGGAAATGACTCCGCGCGAAGCTAGTTGGTGTCATGAAAGCTGGCGAGGCTGGGTTGTGAAGCAGTTGTACGCTCCCTTGAAAATTGACGATTTTATAGGTATATATTCATTAACGGTGTTATCTTTATAAGGATTTTGGTGTATACAGAAGCCTGCATTCCACTTCGTCAATACGTTTTAACACTTGTAATATATTTATTGCACAATATATATCTTTATGAACCTGATACTGACATACGGAGAATGTAGCATTACAGAAGGTTGTTTCACGTTGATGGTAACGATTTCGATCACCAAGGAGCAGCATGTAGGCATAGCACAGAGCAGCCAGAGCCAGTAGGACGAAAGTACTGTGTGTTGACTTTCAAAGACGATGGTTGGTGTGTGAGTGAGTGTTTATATGGCACCAAAAATTCCAGTCTTTTGGGAGGGGTACATCTGTGCCCTTTCCGACGTTGGTTATAGTTATAGCCAGATAATTAAACAGTGCCACATGAAAGCATTCCATGTGTCAAAGAAGGGCATCAATGCAGTATTGAATCGCCATAAAGCTTGCACTGTACCTGTTGCTCGAACCAGTCAAAGTGGGCCTCGGACATATCATAAGCCCAAGCGTTCCTCCGATGTTGTGCGGAAAGTGAGATCCTTGGTGCGATGTGAAAACCATGCAACGCAAAGAGTGATTGCACAGGCAGTGCAATGTTTCCCTGCAACTGTAAATCGCACGATAGCCCAAGATTTACAACTTGTGCGGAAGCACAAGGCTCAAGTTCATAAGTTGCGTGCATCACATGTCCAGGATAGGAAGACCAACAGTCGGAAGCACTACGAACGACATCTGGCAGGGGACCGCTGGAAGTATGTGGTGTCCCGGGATGGAGCATGGGTGTATCTCTCGGGATGTGATAAAAAAGGGCCATCTACTATCGTCCACGTGATGCAAGAGGTCGATCTGAGTGGGTACGTGAATGTGCTGAAAGTTTTCCACGCGGGTTCATGGTTGTTGGTGGTTACTGCCATAACGGCAAACTTACACCGCGCAGAGTGGTAAAAAAGGTTAAAATAAATGCAGCCTATTACCAGACGAATATTTTGGAGCCACTTTACAGACATGATATTCCTTCTCTCTATGGCAGCGACACATCTCGTGTTGTCATCCACCAGGACAAGGCTTCCAGTCATACGGCAAAGTCCACGCAGGCATACATGGATCGGATGGCACGTGAAACGGGCATTCATGCAATCCCCTTTACAGACATCCCTGTGAAATCCCCCGATGCCTCTTCCATGGATTTTTGTGGGTTTCCGTTGTTGAAACGAGCCTTGGGAAGCAGACGGCCCCGCACAATTGAGGGTCTTTGGAAAGTTTGTCAGGAGGAATATGATCGTTTGGACCAATGTGTTCTTCGAAGCAGTCTCCTCCAATGGAAACTCCGCTGCAGGGCCATTGCTGCAAGACAGGGGTATCACGTGGAGCACCACCGCTCGTGGCGTCATGGTTTTTCTTAAGGTCAGGTGGGTTCTAACTTTGTTACCATGGACATGAAACGACCTTCTGTATTAGACTCGCATACAGGGGCCGAGTAAATGAAACATATTGGGTGGGATAAGAGTGTCCACCTAGAATCTTAGACTTGATTGATTCACTGGTAGGATTATTTTTCGTTGCTTTACTACCGTTAGTTTAATTTTAACGACAATGCTCCCGTGTGTATTGAGCAGTATTCCTTTTGCCAGTTAATTTTGCTGCCTGAAGGACTCTCCAGCACATTCCATTAATCTGGACACGTGATTTAGTGATTTAGAACGTTTGTCTGGTGAAAGTTATTTGCCAAGTTTTATTGTTCAATTTCTGTATCTGGCTGGTCTCATTGGCCCCACCCGGTGGGGCAAGCATCCACATGCAGCCTTGATTTATTTCAATTTTTTAACAGAGACTATAATTCTTTTTTTGTATTTGAACTAGATAAAAATGTTCATAACTGTTCTACTTGTAGCCTGGTTAAAGTTTGTTTCTTCTCAAATAAATAATGTGTCCCACTATATATATATATATATATATATATATATATATATATATATATATACATACGCGTATATATAATAAAGAAAAGAAAGTTTACATATAAATTATTGAACATAGGTATTTTATGTTTGTTGCTTTTGTCTTTAGTACATATATATATACATTCAGTCATCTGGAACAATGAATAATATTATAAGTGAAATAAAATAATGAAATTATAAGATTTATATGCTCACAGTTGCTGAATGTTACAGTGAGAATTTTAAGGAATGAAAAGTTACCCGTGATTAAGTATTTATCTGCCTTGCCAGTAGATACTGTTTGAGATTCTTTAAAATAGCTTATGGCTGTTGATAGATGCTAGGGAGGTTGGGAGGGAATTCCATTCTTTAGTGGCAGTTACGGTATACGATATATACAATCGTATGGCGTTGTGTGATTTATACAAGGAAATGTAGTTTCATTTTACAATAACTATGTCCGTTTTCAAACTATTAGCGGTCATTACATAGTTTATCTAATTATTGTAATTTTAATTATTCAGTTTTAACAATGCATTGGTGGTGCACACAACTGTTGCGCACCGATTTTTGTAAATTATCACGGTAGAATATGTTAAATGTTACGGTAACGTAGGGCAATTCTGAGCAGTATCCTTGTTCAGCAGGCTCTCTTTTATCGGGGATTGGGACGCCAAGGGTCCCGGGTTCGAATCCCGGTCGGGCTTGGTTGTTTGTGAATGTCCATTCATCAATTTCATCATTTCATCACTCATCCCCATCTTCGCAAATTAGCCAAGAGGCACAAAACGCGAAGTAAAATAAACTAAATCAAATAAAAAAAAAATTATCGGGGATTGGGGGCTATGGCCCCCAGCGTCTATCTGCAAAGGGACATTCAATAGGGGAAAGAGGTGCCACAAAATGGATGAAGAATGAAAACTTTGAAATGTAACTTAATCATCGTTATAATTGAAATGTTGTACAGGGGGTTCTCATCTGCACATGCATAAATTCATGAATGGTGTTTGGGGATGATTGAATATTGCTGTACACACTACAAATAAAGCGATCCATTCCAATGACTCAAAGCAATATTGCGTATGCGTTTAATATGAATTTGAGTTTGATTGATTTGCTTTATTTTACTTCGCCTTTTGTGCAACTTTTGGCTAATTTGCGAAGATGGGGATGAGTGATGATGTGATGAAATTGATGAATGGACATTCACAAACATCCATGCCCAGGCCAGGATTCGAACCCGGGGCCCCTTACGTCGTAGCGCGATGTACTAACCACTCTGCCACGGGGGCCGGCGAGTTTGAGTTTGAGGTCCGCTTTATGCACAGATAGGTTAATCGGGATTGGACTTGCAGTTTAAAGTGTAATCCGGACCACTATCGAACTCGGACCCCATTTAGTACAACGAGATGTCCGCAAAACAATATTGGAGGTCACGTTAACTCGGAGAGCGAGCGGTGTGCACCTTGGAATCTGCACGACCTTTATTACCGTCACTGTTCATCCATTTTGTACGTCACGTTCAAAGATTTCTGTTTCGATTATGAATAAACAAACTACTGGGTGCCCAGATAAAAATAGGCCGGCTCATAGACATTTCCCCATGATGCAGATGACGGCTATATTGCACCAGTAAAATGGAGTAGTCCATTGTTGCGTGAACCGTGGTAGGTACTCAAGGTCATCAGTACACACACTTCATCATAACTGTTAATCGGAGTCGGGCTGTTTTAACTGGGACACCCTGTATAAATATGTGATAGTTCCGGCTTCAGACTGTTGCGCAACCTTCTCCACTGATATTGTTATTAAATAAACATATGCATAATAATACGACATAGATTTATTGAGCGTAAACATGATTTTTGTTACGTTAACAAAAACTCAACAGAGGGCACCAATTGAATTCCTCACGCAATTAAGCATTCAGGCATGACAGAACATTGCTAATCTCTTCGTATTATTAATAAAATGAACTTCAATCTTTTTATCATAAAAGTCAGTTAATGGTTAATTTTTCGAGTAGCTTTTGTTACTATATTCCTACAAATGTATGTCTCTTGCAGTGCATTTACTGGTTCTAGTGTGTATGGTACTACATACTTGGCAAATTTTTAGTGGCTAAAACTACACAACCAAAACCCTCATATTATCATTAGTATTAGAAGTATATTTCACTATCCTTTAAGCATATGAATATTATGACCATCTGTGTAAGCACACGACACTCTGTAGATACGGTAGCAATGAGCAATGTAAGTACAATATTGATAATAATCCATTTTTTACATACTCTAAATTCTGTTCTATTGTTGTTGGTTTTTTTTTTGGTTTTTTTACCTCTTCAAATTTTCCGTAGGTTATTCCGTATACTTCCAGTTATTTGTAATTCGTGGTATTCTCTGTCCCATCCTTGTCGAATTACCAAGGCTATACTGTACATCGTTAGGTTTTATTATCTCCCCGTGCATTCATCGTCATCCGACGCTTTTAGCGGCTTTAGGACATGCCGGATCATGAACGGCTATTATTTCATCCTATGCAGATGCCAGATCAACAGACGCGCTTGTAACCTCCCCATTCACGGTTGTCAATAGCGTGGAAAAGTTGGCTTCAAATCCTGTCTGCGTCATTTTGGTTCTTTCATTTCTTGCTCGCTGTTAATTCCGTGTGCATTTATGGGTGCAAGAGTGTCGTTTGACAGGCAGACCATACTGAAACGTAATCCTGGCTGTGTTTGAAAAATATGAAACAATATGGTAACTTCGACATTATGCTCCTCCATGAACGTTTTGCATTTACTGTGGGAGATCCCAACATACATTCAATGTACGCCTTAATATACTGTAATGTAGATTTTTAGTGAAGGAGCCAGTGCTCGAAGAAGTTAAGAAAATGTGTTGACATTTTCATTGCAAACTTTTATTTATTATTTATTTATTAGGAACACAACAGGCGCATGCGCAATTACAGTGTTCAATATTGATTGATTTGATTTATTTATTTTATTTTGCTTCGCGTTTTTTGCATCTTGGCTAATTTGCGAAGATGGGGATGAGTGATGAAATGATGAAATTGATGAATAGACATTCACAAACAACCATGCCCGAGCGGAATTCGAACCCGGGACCCCTGGCGTCGCAGCGCGATGTGCTAACCACTCAGCCACAAGGTCCGGCTGTTCAATATTGAATTACATGAATACATAAATAAGAACGATTAAGATAACTGACATGAAACATGAAATATGTAATTTACACTGAAAGTTTGACATTTCAATCTATGATTTATATTTAATAACAATTGTGGAAAGGGAATTTAATTATACACAGAGCTAATGCAGTCAGAAGGAAACTCAAATGCCGAGCGCCATATATTAAGTTAATGTAAGAACAAAGCTACAGTTGCATCCAAGCAGATCTATGCTAGGGTTGTTTTTAGAAACTGCGTCAAATAGCTTGCTCTCCCTCACTTCTCTATTTCTTTATTTTTCTCTGTCTCTTCTATATTCCTTTCTCTCCTCTCTTTCTCACACTCTCTCTAGTATATTTCTTTTCCTTGCGTCTCTATTCTTTCTTTCTCTCGCGTTCCTACTTCTCTCTCCCTCTCTCTTTTTCTCTCCTACCCTCTGTGTGTGTGGATCGTTTCTGTATTTCACTTCTGTTCTCCCTTCTTCTCTACCAATTATTTTATCTCTATCGCTCTTTCTCCCTCCCTCCATTTATCTCTATTTCCTCATCTCTCGCTCCACCTTCCTCTGTGCGTTCCCTTCTTTATTTCTCTTTATCTGTCTCTCACTTATGTTTCTCATCACGTTCCTTTTCTCGCTTTCTGGCTCTTTAATTCTCTTCCTTTCTTCAGTCTCTACTGCTACTTTCATCTCTATTTTCCATCTTCCTTAAAACACTTCTTTCTTAAAAATTTTTGAATCTGAATTCCCTTGGAAAATTTTCTACGGGCGCCGAACCCTTTCTCATGGGCGCGCCACTGTGTAAGTTGTAAAGAAATAAAAGCTATTGTTAAATTGTCTAAATTATATTTCAAGAAAGAATTTGTTAAAGTTTCTCTTGCAGAGTCTAACTACCTTCTCTTGCTTCTTCCAGGAGCAACGTTCACCATCCTCACCCTTCTGGCGAGCCTCAACAGCTGCGTCAACCCTTGGATCTACCTGACCTTCAACCGCGACCTGCTGAAGCTCCTGGTTCAAGTCCTGTGCTGCCAAGGTGAGGACAAGGGCAGCGGGGGGTTCGATCGAGGGACAGTCCTGAGGAGCAGCTCCATGTCCGACAGCCGTTGCCCGAAGACCGCAGTGACTGTAATGACGTCGACGAAGAGCAACGGACGCGGCAGGTCCACCTGGGTGGAGATCACTCCATCTCCTAAGAATCGAAGAGAGAGGCATCCGTCCAACTCGTCGAAGGCTCTTTTGGATCTAGAGAACGGGAAGGAAGAGGTTGAGCTGAAAGACTGGGACATTGCCGAGGGCAGGAAGAGAAGATCGAGAAGTAACAGTGACAAGTGATGCGAAATATGCTCTCTTCGCGATGACGTGATGAATCGTTCTATCCTGAAGAAGTCCAGATGTTCCGGGCAGAGACGGAAGAGCGTGAAGTTTGACCTCAAGTTGAGCGAGACGATTCCGGTATCTGCTCTCCTCGCGCCTTAGGAATCAACGACTCTAGCTCTTGTGACAACACTGAGATCTTCAACAGTGTGAGTGAAATACTCTCGAGCGATATGCGTTACGAAACTATTTATTCCTCCTTTTTGGTACCAAGCAACAGCTACTGTATTATTTTAAACATCAGCTGTGACAATAGATCCACATAGTGGTGCCAGTCCACAGAAACCTAGAACACTCTGAAACTGGTTCAGATGTGGTTCCGAGAAAGCTAAATAATAAATTATATTCCACATTTCATTTGTCCAACTGTGCATACTTCACCTAGTATATATTGGCTTAACAACCACTTCATCATCATCAAACTAGCAAGTTGACTCCAGCACCAGACAAACTCTCGCCCTAGACAATTTAAATCCTTGCACATTGCCTACACATCCCGCAAGCACCAACTGTTAAAGGTGTGTAAGCGATATGCAGGGTGCTTTAGGAGGAATCTACAGTATCCAATCAGCTGATACTATTCATGATTCCAAGCAAACAATGTTATATGAAGATGGGTCCGATACATAACGATTACCAAGGCAATGAATGTAAAACATACATCACCATGTGTAAGGTAGGATACAAATTACAGAAAAAATTGTAGACACCTATTAATGTCCCCTGGGACAAATTGTACACCCGTGTTGCCATCTTACGTCTGAACAGGAAACTACTACCAACTATAGATCGGCAGATTCTTTCTGAAACACCCTGTAGAAGCGAAAAAAGAATGAACAGTCTTATGAGTTCACTTTACATGTAGATAACTCAATCAAAACCAGGCCTGGGATTAAAGTGGATTTTGAGCCACTGAATGTACCCTCGCCGGGAATCGAACTCGAGAGTGCTTATTGATGAGGCCTCGCGAATACAAATACAAGGCGATATTTAATCCGCTTGCTATTTTGAAGAAATAAAATAATTAAATTCTGATTTACCACTTACTTTGATTGTTTGTTCTACGAATCTATTTCAGTACTTTTGTAATCCTTAGCCTTGTACTGAGATGACAACTTGAAGAAATAGAATTTGATTGCATTTCTGTATGTTTTTAATGTAGTCACTATTCAGACACCATTTAAACTTGGTTTTTGAAAGGAAATATAAAATATTAGAAAATAAAAAAATTCTGCCGTAATCTTCCCGCCCCTAAAGTGCTGTATTGCTGCTGCAACTATTTTTCGTCGTCTTCTTCTAAGAGAACCAAACCCAACTAGCCTAACCTAACCACCACAGATTATTTACTACCCTAAAAAGCTACCAGCCAATGGCAATGCTTAAAACAGTTGTAGCAGCAATCACTACGAAAATTTAATGATATCAATAATAATCGTGTAACGTTATGTTACTTATGATAACGCACCTGCAATCATAACCTGTGGATGCAAATTTGCAAATACATAATTTCCGCTGAATTGTTAGGTATCTTTTAATGCTTTCTCTAGAATTCATAACAATACCTGCCTCTAGGTCAACAATATTTTGGTATTTTCAATTCTTATATTCTGTGTTAACAGAAGTTAATAAATACATATAAATATTATCCGAAAGGGTCACATTTTCTACACTGTTAAACAATGGCCGTAAGGTGAAATACACAGAGGTTGATTTGTCGAAAATAGATTTTGCGTTTCAAAATTATCGTGTGATGAAGGTGGAGGTTCTTGAAAATAGCACTGAATGAAGCTTATTGGGTGTTTTTTTCTTTATTTCCTTTTGCCATTAAGACTAAATATACGTAATTTAACATGGTAAATTAGTTGCAAAATACTACTTAAATTTTAATCAGAAAATCAAGTATTACATGTGACGTCATCCGTGTTCGTTGACTTACGATGGGTCCCTCTGTAAATTTCATCTTGGAACCAACTACAGGGTGATTAAAAAAAATGGTAACACCATGTGGGAAATAAGAAATTTGCTTAAAGGAAGAGACTTTGCTGCAATGGCACGAATGTATTCGTGTTTATTGTGTTATACAGTACGTTTAGTGTGTGACAGTCTAGAGAAACATGGGTGTTTATACATTAAAGAAGTAAACGTATACGGTGAGTAGTACATTTTCTACTTTGCATATTGTGTTAACATTTTTTTGAATCACTCTGTATACAAACAAAAATATTATAATGTTTATAAACCTGTAATATCCTAAGTACTTTGGGTGTTTGCATAATAAAACACACAAGGTGCTTCATGAAAAGTGTTTTCAGTGCGTTTGCATTAGGTACGTCTACATAACATTGTTCGGTTTCAACTAATACAAGAATTTGTTGTTATTGTTGCATATAAAGGTATTTCTCGACGAATATGTTGAACAGTGTTTCGCTAAATTCTCAGGGATTGTAAAGAAATGTAGTATATCAACTCTTTCCCAATGAGTATACCAAGAATTTCATTCACAGATTGGATTTAATTGTTGGGAAGCATTTGTGACAGACACATATTTACAAAATTGTATCTACTTTTGTGCGTTTTAATTGTTAAACTCCGCAACATATATAATAGTATTTTTGTATGATTGGCTCAAAACGGTGTTGTTATGGCAAATTAATACTTTTGCTATATTCTATTTGAAAGTAATACGCAATTACAAGGATTTTATTCATTGACATATTTCTTGCATGGACTGAAGTAGTAGCATTATTGTATTATAATCATTATTAATAATATATCGATAATTCAGGTTTCTCAATTTCGTCTTTCATGGACACAATTTTCATACAATCTCTCTCGCTCTTTGATATTTTACAATTTTGTTCTGTAAAACCAAAATTGTGTAGATATTAAGGTTTAAACCTCTGCTTTCCGATTTCTTGGACTTTAATATCCTGTAAAAATGTATATAATGTGCGTGTATTTACATGGTATGTCTACTTTTCCACTATCTCCGGATATATTTCAAATATATTCTTGTGTGAAGATGTAGTTATTTTTTCAAAGTTTGTTTTAAAACTATTTTTAAAAAGTATCCTTGCCAAATAATGTATCGAATTCAAAGTTGGTGCGAAATTATTAACGCATATTGCTATTTTTATTCTCGCCTATGACATTATATTTTTCATATGACTTGAAAATGTTATAGAATAGACTGAGAAATTGCTAGAGCAAATCATGTACACCGAAAGTAAATACAATAAACAACAGTATATTTACTTCGAAAGCGTTCTGTAGAACAATGAACGAACAACAGTATACAAGCAAATGTATCATTGCTTGAAAGGGCATTTTTGTATTATGTGTAATTTATATATCTTGTATGTTATTGAGATATGATATGTTTCTCATGTACAACCGACAGAACAACCTTAATATATTATATGTACAAATAATTTTATATTGTTTCAAATAATAATAATATTAGACTATGTTATATTTGTACATGCTATCTTGAACATCCTTGTATTATGAAGACAATAAAACATAAGTCGAAACCACTGTAAACTTTAGGATATCATCGGTTACTTATTGGTTAATTTAATGCTGGGAGTGTCTATTTTTTGCTACATTAGGGAAGGCTCGCAAGAACTGAGTAAGGAACGATGAGACTCGACAGACAGTGTAGATAGTGAAGCCAATAGGCCAGTCACGGTTGAGAATGTATGAACAGAATAAAAACCAAAGACTCAATGAGAATATAATTAGTTCCCTCCAAAAGGAGGGAACATTATTGTGATTGGTATGGCTATATATGTGCAAGTAACTTCTTTCAAGCATGGGGATTGATATCCTCTAAAGGGCCAAAATTCCAACCAGAGGGGACATTTCGCTGACCTCCTTCAAATACCACCTCTGTATGAATATATTTCCATAAAACTTCTGTGCAATAGAGGGAAACATTCAAATATGTATTTTTAAAAAGTTAATCGTTTGACTGCCGACGTCCGTTGTAGAGTGGTTAGCACAGATGTCCCTGGGTTCGAATCCAAGCGTGTTCTTTGTACGTGTCCATTCATCAATTTCATCATATTATCACGCATCTTCATATTCGCTATTAGCCAAAAGTGACAGAAAAGCGAAGTAAAATAAGCCAAATCAATCAATCAATATTCGTTTGATTGATCGATTTGGTTTCCTGTCAATTGTCACTAATCGCGAAGATGAAGATGAGTTATGATATGAGATTCATGAAGGGATAGTCAAAATCACACCCATGCCGAGGACGGGATTCGAACCCGGAACCTATGGCAGCCTAACCACTCCGCCGCGGAAGTCGGCCAAAAAAAAAATATTCACCCCACCTCTCTATCCCCCTCGCCGTTATGAAGTGGTTAGCACAGCGGCCTTAAGCCGCCCCTGGGCATGTGCAGCTTGTCGTGTCACTCCGGTTACGAAAGGTTGCATTTGATTGTGTGCCGAAACAAAAGCGTTTGTAGCAAAGGAGTGTGAACATTTGAGCCAAAAATTAAATCACTATAAACTAAGAGAATGACATTCATCTTTAAATATCTCTTTACAGCTGTTTCTGAAACAGATATCGTGTGTTCGGTGGTGGCACACTTGATATCTGCACTGTACAACTCCGTCGCAAAGATTTCCTTATCAATTCTCGTACAAAAGCTCAAATCTGGTTCAGCTACTGCCAGGCTATGTATTGAAAACAAAACACGCTAGTTTGCCACTGCCTGTGCTGCCCTCTGCGTGGTTCATCATTGTAATTGGCAAGGTTATTAGAAGTAATTGGGTCATCGGCTGATTGCAGTGGTGTGTTCTGCCTTGGTTCTTTTTCAGTAGATTGTTTCAAGGTTATTAGAATTTGTTTCCTTGTCAGTTAAAAAAGCACAGGATCATAGAGTGCACGTTATTTTTATTGACTGTGCCTTTGATGTGAGTGAAAACTATTGCAGAAGTTAAAATAACCAGTCTGCAGCCCTTCGTCCCAAGTGATAGTTCGTAGAACTATTCGTTGTAACTACGTCGTGTTTCTTGACCACATGTAACAGGTTGGATGAAGACTACGTTGGACCAGATGTTTTAAGGTAAGTTACAGTACAGTTATGTTTAAAAATTGTACTTGCATGTAAAACAATAGTTGTGATTTGCGAGAGTTAAGTTGGTTATGTTAATCGTGTGTAGGCCTTTCAGAAATTAGCATGATTTGCTGTATTTCGAAGATTTCGTTGTTCAGTCAATAGTAAGCTGTGTACAAGCTAGGGAAACATTAATTATACCGATATATTATATTCCAAAGTTTATCGAAGTAGCAAAACATTGTGTGAATGTTTGGCGTGGGGGTTAGATAGAAAATTAGCCGAAATAAACACACCAATTTTAGGTGGCAAGCAAGCACTTTCTACACCAAGTTTCTCAAGAAAGTCAGACGTTACGTACATACAATTTGTAGTATGTATATAAAATATCGTTCGTCACTCTTTCCCGTCTAAAACGTATTTCAAGTTGGCGCTACTAATCCTAAATATCATTTATCGGCAAAATACATATTGGGGGTAAGAATGTCAGTTGGTGGACAGTAATAGAATTCGTCGTTGTCCTTTTCGGGGGTACCCACTTAACTCTCTGCACGAAAAATTTTGCATGGTTTGTAAAGATTATGTTGATTAGGAACGTTTTCCGTTCTTTTTAGGGTACATGTTTACTATCCTTCGGACAGATTTCGTACATAGCCCCACGATCCATTTCCGGTAAGGTTAGGTTAGGTAGGGTCACGTATGGGTTACAATAGTTAAAAATTGGTTTCGAAAAAAATATTCGTAGCCCCACGAACCATTGACGCATAGCCCCACAGGTGTCCGAAGGATAGTAAACATTTACCCCATAACCCCCCTCGAACTATGAAATATTTAGTGAGCCCATAAAAAGCCAGAAAAATAACCGGCGATTTTTCAAATTTGTAAAAAAATTCGATTTTGTCCTTGCATACGTGAATAGGTTTGTTGTGTAGAGAGGCAGGTTCCAGAAGTCTGCAGTCCGCAATAATCATGGATGCAAGGCTACGAGATATCCCAATTTAGTTGGAACAGTCCATTCATTCTATTTCCTTTTGTGGCTTTTTCGAAGCAGTTGTCATGAGAAAATACATATATACATACATTTTTTTCGTTAACTCACATTTAGACACTTTCTTTATTATAAAAATAATAATTGGTAATACGTACAATTTTTATATATATTATTTTCTAAAGAAAGAATTATCATGGCTGTTCAATGATAGTGGTATAAAAATTTTAAGGAAATTCAAAAACCATTGTTAGTTTGTGGAACACAGTACTATTTGAAAACTTCTGAGAATTGAATGTAAACAATAAATACCAACCTGTACGCCGTGTGACAGCATTTGTCAGTAAGCGACTATTGATTGATTTAGTTTATTTTACTTCGCGTTTTTTGCTAATTTGCGAAAATGGGGATGAGTGATGAAATCGATGAATGGACATTCACAAACAACCAAGCCCGACCGGGATTCGAACCCGGGACCCTTGGCGTCGCAGCGCGATGTGCTAACCACTCGGCCACAGGGTCGGGCAGTAAGCGACTATATATTGATGATTGTTGGGTTGGGGGGGCTCGATTTTTCAGATTTTTTTGGACCATAATACTGCAACTCTAAAGTTATCGAACCTACTCCAACAGCAATTTGCCGATCGCTGTGGCAGAGAAGTTAACAAAGTATGCTTCAACGCCCAGGTTCGAATTCCGGTATGGGTGTTGTTTGTATTGATTGAGTTGGTGTTTTAAGTCCACTTTATGCACACTGAAGTTAATCGGGATTGGACCTACAGTTTAAAGTGGGATCCGAACCTCCATGTGCCTCTACCAGGAATCGAAGGTCGTGCTTGTGAGTATGTTTCTTCATCAATTTCATCATATCGTCACGATTAGACTTGGCAGAAAAATGATGTAAAATAACCTAACTCAATGAACCCTACATACTTTTGGATCGTCTCTTTGTTCCACATTTTCGGATCTTTTCCCTCCCCCAAGGACGTATTTCGGACCCATGGACCCCCACCAACCCCCGAAAGACTTACCAAAATAATGAAAATATATTTGTTTAGCATTTATTGTATAATTGAGGGTTATTTACTTCCGTTTAAATTTATTGGAAGGCAAGGATTATATTGAGATCATACAGCTTTGAAGGACAGTGTCAGATTTGCGCACGGTAATATTTATGCCTAAAATATTAATCAGAAACTTTGTTTTTCATCAACTAGATCTAACATCCTTCTTTGTTATTCAATAAATTTTCAATTCTATGTCTTTTTCACATTACATTTCTTAACTGTACTGTTTTTTCATACAAATTTTGGTGGTCTTAACTACATAATAATAATAATAATACAATATTAATTAATGCATTATGACTAGACCAATAAATGTATAACATTCAATAAAAAATTGGCCATTTTCCAACAACAGTACATGCATTTCTAAGTAACTTGACTCTAAATCTCCCTTGTAGTAGCATATTGATTTTAAATATTAAATGGAGTGTATATGCATGTAGTAGTTCAGCATACGTATTGTGGATTGTAAAGTTTTTAATTGTCGTGAAACATCTAATAGTTTAATATTAAGATTTGCTTCATATTATGACATCACAGGAATACAACCTGAGTATAACCAAATCATTTTCAGTTTTTAAACGATCCATGATATGATGACAATGGTACAAACACGTAAAAGTTTGTATTAAGTTCATTTTATGCTCAGATAGCTTAATAGGGACTGGGCCTACAGTTTTAAAATGGAATCCGAATCACTATGCAATATGTCTACACTGAGGATAAAATTTGGTACTCCCTGGTTATAAGACAGTGTTACCAGTATGTCATTGGGTAGGTAATACACAAACTTGCATACGGTAAAAACAAATTAGTAACTAGCAGAAATGGCCAATGTGTGTCTCTTGGATGTAAAATTATTTAGGTAGTTCCAAAATATAACATTAGGAACCTCTAAGACTCTTAACTGACATTGCAAGTGAAATAGGTTAGCCGTAATTAGTAAAAAGCCAAAAGATCCTGGTTTATTTTTTAAAAAATCCGGCATTTTATCGGAAACAACGTCCATTAAAGAAAAACTGGTTAGCACAGCGTACTACGACAGGAGAACCAGGTTGGGCATAGGTGTTCTATGTGAGTGTTCCTTCCTCAATTTCGTCCTATCATCCTCATCGACGCGATTAGCCAAAATTTGGAGAAAAGCGACGCTAACAAAAATGAAATCATTTTTTGCAAAGGTAGGTGTGTGTGTGTGTGTGTGTGTGTGTGTGTGTGTGTGTGTGTGTGTGTGTGTGTGTGTGTGTGTGTGTGTGTGTGTGTGTGTGTGTACACGCACGCACACATACATTGAAGGAACTTACAACAGCAAAAGCTTTGGCATGTCCTTTCACAAGTACGTGTATTTTATATATAAGGTGTGGGGATTAGAATTTGTAGATCCAGCACTGCCCTACTCGGATACTTCAGGATTCAGATGGGGCCATCCCTACAAAGGTAGCTGAATGCTTTTTTGAAGAAAGTCGAGGTTTGCCTCCCCTTTGATAAAAAACAAAGAACTGCAAAAAAATGCAAAGGGTACTTTGTGCGTCCTTTTTCTTGCACGTTTTTTCCTGCTTTTGTTCCGAAGATACCTCCTTTCCTTGCTTTCCTTTTATAGTTAACATTGGACGAGATGTTTTCCCAAAGAATGGGAAGCAATAATTGGCTTCGGAAGTTTTCGAAATCCAATCCAAGTCCCTTCTCGAGAAAAAAAAGCCAATCGCACTTCGAAGGGTTTTTTCCCCCTCTCTGTCCTGTTGCTACCTCGCTCACGTTGATTGATGAGATCTCCGACGTGAGGCGAGAATGTCAGTTTGGCTGTGGTAGGTCGAGAGAAATTCGCCTTAGTGCAGCAAAAACAGTTGAATGTGGGAAAAGAAATTTCCCTCTACGTAGAAAAAATTCCCTCGTTCCAGGAAATATTTCCCACTGCGTAGGGAAAAGTTCCCTCTATTACAGTGAGAAAAAAAACCTGCGCGTAGAAAAATTTTCTCGGCGCGCGGAAATTAAACGAAAGTATATTTGTGAAATAGAATAACGTTTTTAAAGGCTCAGAATATCCACCACCACTCTTCCACAATATTTCATTTCTTTGTGAACGAAGAGTTGTTCTTTTTTCAAGGTACCGAAATGTCACCCTTTTCCACATAGTATGGACAACGTAGATTTATACATTTGTAGGTTTAATTGTATCGTCTGCATATATGCTGTATAAAGAAACAAAGTGCCGGAGTTCTAAGTGAGGTGAGTGTACGGTCGTGTAAAGAATACTTCCACTGTAAGACTACTGGTATTAAGACACTGTGGGGGAAGTACTTTTGATATGACCGTACACCCTGGGCTGTGCTTTGCGGATTGGTGAAGCTCTGACCCCTTTACCTGCAGCCACAATAATCCTCTGTAGGAATTATGTTGTGGCATCCATGTGTGTTTGTGATTGTCCCTTCATCGTATCCGCATCATCCTGATTAGCCAAAATTGAAGAAAAGCGACGTAAAACAACCAAATCAAAGCAAGAGTGAACGATATACTGTTTTCTGGAGATCTCTACTGTGGTCGTTAGTAGTAGAGGAATACGCCAAGGCCGGTCGCTATTTAATATTCGCAATTCATTTGCACGGGTGTTAATTAATTTGCACGTACTTAGAACTAATTTGCATGTACTTAGAATTTATTTGCAAGTACTTAGAATACTTTACATTTATGTATTTGCATGTTTATAACTTTTTATGAATATATAATTATTTATTTTATGAAAAATATGTATATAGAAGGTAATTAGAGGTACTAAACGCTATGCATATGGTTTTATATTCATTACTGCAAAGTATGTAATGTATAAAATGTTAATATTAATGTTTATAGTATTGAAAATAAGTTTTCTATGGTTTATGAACCGCTATGAACGGTGGTAATGGGTGTAGGTACAGGTTCAATTACGATTGGAGACGGTCCCGGTACTCGAACCCTCGATATGTAATATTATTAATTAGTACTATGTAATAATGTATGTTATTGTAATACTGTATGGTATGAAACACGATGGTCTCAGACGCTAGACAGAATACTGTCTCAGAATCTCGACTCCGCTCTGATCCCAGACAGAGAGAAAGAATTAATATTCCGCGCAGGTAGAGGAGAAAGGAATTTAGGGAGTGTGCGTTCAAGGTCAAATGACGTCACAACGTCAGAACAAAGGAAGAACCTGATTGACCAATCAGAGAACGCGTCGGTAGGTTTTCAGAACCGGTTTTTTCAAGGTTAACCAGTACGCAAGAACAGGGGAAAGCTATGCAATACTGTAGGGCAGGGGAGGGATTCAATCAGACAACAAAGGATGTCTGAGAATGCGCAGCAAGGGTCAAATTTCTGAAGCTATGCGGTTTCCGCCGCCAATTAATATTCCGCTCAGGTTTGCCTCCAAGGCACAGGACGCTTTAGCGCAGGGTTTTTTTATCTGTACTATGAAGAAGGGAGAGCTATTAGGGACGGGGCCTACAGTTTTCACCATTTGCTTTTATCACGGGGTAACGAACCTAGGACCCTTTGATTATTGATTTAGGTAGTAAATGTATGTTACTGTGTGCTATTTAACTTAATTTTGAGTTTATTTTTTACCAAACTTTGACTTTATGTCAAACATTTTCACAGCTTATCCTTATTTTTACCAAAATAACACTATTTGTACTATTCAGGCAACACTTTTATTAAATTTTGGACTCACAAAGACATTTTTTTCAACGTTTAACTTATTATTTTACAACTTTATATTAATTTTTTACCAAAATAACATTATTTGTACTAATCAGCAAAATTTTTTATTAAATTTTGGACTCACAAAGACATTTTTTCAACGTTTAACTTATTATTTTACAACTTTATATTAATTTTTTACCAAAATAACACTATTTGTACTAATCAGCAACATTTTTTATTAAATTTTGGACTCACAAAGACATTTTTTTCTACGTTTAACTTATTATTTTACAACTTTATATTAATTTTTTACCAAAATAACACTATTTGTACTAATCAGCAACATTTTTTATTAAATTTTCGACTCACAAAGACATTTTTTTCTACGTTTAACTTATTATTTTACAACTTTATATTAATTTTTTACCAAAATAACACTATTTGTACTAATCAGGCAACATTTTTTATTAAATTTTGGACTCACAAAGATATTTTTGCAACTTTTAACTTATTATTTTACAATTTTATACCTATTTTTAACCTAAATAACACTATTTGTACTATTCAGGCAACATTTTTTATTAAATTTTGTATTTACAAAGAGATTTTTTCAACTTTTAATTTATTATTTTACAACTTGATATTAATTTTTTACTCAAATAACACAATTCTATCTGTTCAGGAAAGACTTTTAGTTACATTTTCGACACACAAAGTGTGTGTTCTCAACTTCTATCTGTTTATTTCACAAGTTTAGGCTTATTATTACCAAAATAACACAATTCAATCTGTTCAGGAAAGACTTTTAGTTATATTTTCGACACACAGAGTGTGTGATCTCAATTTCTATCTGTTTATTTCACAAGTTTAGGCTTATTATTACCAAAATAACACAATTCAATCTGTTCAGGAAAGACTTTTAGTCGCATTTTCGACACACAAAGTGTGTGTTCTCAACTTCTATCTGTTTATTTCACAAGTTTAGGCTTATTATTACTCAAATAACACAATTCTATCTGTTCAGGAAAGATTTTTAGTTACATTTTCGACACACAAAGTGTGTGTTCTCAACTTTTATTTGTTTATTTTACAAGTTTAGCCTAATATTTACTCAAATGACACTATTTATATTATTCAGGCACCATTTTTATTACATTTTGGACTCTCAAAGACACACACACACACACACACACACACACAGAGAGAGAGAGAGAGAGAGAGATTTTCCAAGTTTACAGGATTATTCTCTAGTTTACTCAAATAACACAATTTAGATGTGTTTTGAATTATATTTTGGATGCAAAAGTATGTTTTGGCAAGTTCTACCCTTTTATTTTACAAGTTTAGGCTTATTTTTACTGAAATAACACAATTTCATCTATTTAGGCAACATTTTGTTTCTTATATTTTACTCACAAAGACATTTTTTCAATTTTTAATGTATTATTTCACAAGTTTATGTAATTTTTTATTCTAATAACACAATTTTAACTATTCAGGCAACATTTTTTATTGCGATTTGGATTTACAAAGAGATTTTTTAAATTTTTGTATTAAATTTTCTATTTGTTACGTTTTGTATTTCACATTCACTAATTTTTAAAGTTTTACTTTTTATTTTTATCTAAAAACTAAAGAAAAAAGTATTTTTAACTAAAAGTTATTTTATAGTTTTCGGTTTTCAGATTTCCACAATGCTATTTTTGGTTCTGTATTTCTATATTAGGATATTACAGTTCTAAGGTGTGTATAATATTTCAAAGTATTTTCAGGGTGTATTTGTTAATGCATTTGGATGATAACTATTAGGTTTTTGGACCAACTAATGTTAAGAATATTTCAACCAATCAGAAAACGCGTTGATTTTATTTCAACCAATCAGAGAAGGCGTCATTTTTGCTTATGAGGTATAAAAACTGCGTAAAAGCAAGCAGAAGCTATTTTGAGAAGTATTTGTGAAGCATTGTGTCAGAGAAGACATCAAGTTGTGATTATTGGCCGTGAGTTTCAGACAAAGAACTCAAGAGAACCTATAATTAAGGTAAATGATTTTTATTATGTAGCGTGTTTTTAAATAATATGTAAATGCTAATATTGAAACGAAGAAAACGTCAATACAAACCAAAAAGAATATGCGTAATGTGAACAAGTACTACAACTATATTTCTATTTTTTAGATGCTTCTAATTTTGTATGTGTGACTGAAAGGGACCATTAGTGAAAGATGGCGTCTTCAACCTCCACAAACAAGGCTAACCACACTACGGTGAGTACCTCGCAAGAGATTTTACCATTGGAATGTATATTTCTCCACTAGTTTTTTGAAATAATATATAAATCCAGAAAACAAAGAAACGAAAAAGTAAATACAGAAATGAATATGCGTAATATAAACAAGTACTACAACTGTGTTTCTATTTTTCAGGTGTTCTTATTTGTGTACCTGTGAGTGGAAGGATCTATTACTGGAAATAACGTCAACGAAGTAACCGACAAGGGCATGAGTAACATGATTTCAGATGTTATCCATAAGGATTCTGTGTTGGAGATTTTGAAGAGGTATACACCTAGCAAGTATATTATATGCAGGGGTTGTTATCTAAATGTAGGCAACCATTTTTATGAGTGCGAGTGCGTATGCTGTAAAGATGAATTTCTGATTTCCGAATGTTTTTCTATTTGCCAAGGGGAAAGCCGTTTGTATGAATGCCAGCATTGTGTTGAGTGGATGTGAGAGAGAATCCAGTGTTATTTGCAGGATCAGGACAATACAAAACATATTTTTGATTTTTATATTACTAACCATGAGGATGTTGCGGATGCTTTGACGGCACACGAGGTACAGACAGAATACAAAGCTTTTTATAGTGTGTTATGTGAAATTTCAAACAATATCGAACTAGTGAAAACTCTTATAGATTCTATACGCTCAGCAGAGCTTACTTATGGTAGCACAGGATTTTTGTGAGAGTTGAATAAAGAGAGACTGACTAATAAAAGCGAAAATGGTGCAATACATTATTGATGTACAAGGATTTATTTATAACAGAAAATTTATATTGCGTGAGATTTGTGTGAGTTCTACAAATTTGGACACTGTGTATTATGCGCTTGTGAGTGTTCCCGATTATTTCAAAGAGAACAAAGAATCGCGCTGGGTTAAAGACAATCTCCATGCATTAATGTATGATATTCCTTGTGGATGTGAAATATACTATGTCCGGAGGGCAGTTAGGAACTTGAACTGTCAAGGTGGTACATTTTTCTGCAAAGGAAAATCCCAAATTATCAAAGATTTGTTTAATATTGATAACATTGTTGATTTACAAACTGTAAACTGTCCATCCCTTAAGAATTTGTATATGTTTCAAGGAGGATTGTGCAAGTATCATTCTGATACTTCTCCCCCAGCTGAACAAGGTTGCGCATTCAGAAATGTTCAAAGACTTGTATGTTGGTACAATAATAAAAATATTAAGGTGTAATGTATTTTAGTGCAAATAATAAAGATTTGTGAAAAAGAAATGTTTTCTATGTTGTTATTTAGTTTTAAAGCCTGCATTCAAGGTATTTTCAAGTATTACCGTTTTTTTTTTTTTGAGTGATTGACTTAATACCAGGAGTTATACGAGCCGTATTTTAACTACAATCACTATATGTCTATGAGGACTAAAATCCACTGATTGAACCTTAAAGCTTAGGCTTACTATGTATATTGATTACTCACAGGACAACACGAATCTTACAGAGGATTGTAGGAGGCATAGGCCCACACGCCAGAGCCTTATTAGCCTGCAAGAACAACTTATATGTTGAATTGTGACTGTTTAGAAATAATATTTATAAAGTTTAAATCATTTTCATTAGATTACATATATATTTTGGATTCAAATAAAACATTCAAGTTAAGTTTTTTAAGTTTATTTTTATTTAATATACAAATATAGAATATATCAAATTTACATATATGAAAAATACTCTACCAAAGAGCAAAAGTCACATAGGGATTACGATTTAGCCGATGCTGAAATTCTTCCATGAGGGATTTGTAGTAAGAGAGAAATTTTTGCCATTGGTTAAAGTTGAGGGTGACTCCACCAGAGATGTTGGTGATTTCCACTTTTATGTTTTCTCCACTGCCCTCGAAGGTGAAGTAAAGTTCTTCTATAATGTTTATAGATCTGAACCTGTCTTCTTGTGTGGGGAATTTGTTTTTGTAAGTGTCGAAGATCGCATCTGATTTGTACACGCATGATAGTAGAGACAAATAGAGAGTTCTAAGCCATCATTTGAGGCTCGAATCATCATGTGAGGCTCGTCGTAGCCTTTTATGATGTATATTTTGAGGGCACAGAGTTGGCAACACTGTGGGCTCTTACTCGAAAAAATCCCCAAGGTTTTTGGGGTAACCTAACCTAAAGCAAGGAGCTGGCAATTTTTTTCTCGCAGTGTTGCCAACACTGCGCCCGAAAATAAAGCTCGGTGGGGCTTGCCTTAATGGTTTGCTCTTGTAAGGCATAAACCCCCCCCTATTTTCGGGGGCAGTGTTGCCAACATCTTACTCGAAAAAATCACTAAGGTTTTTTTTGTCTAACCTAACCTAAAGCAAGGAGCTGGCAATCTTGCTTGAGGCTTGTCTTACAGTGCATAAAGCAAGGTTGCCAACCTACTGGTATTTTTGCCATAGCCTTTTACAAAAAAAAAAGAGAGGGGGGAGAGAGAGAGAGGGAAGAGTTAAACAACCGACAGCCTACCTACAGCTTTTTTTCCTTGGTCTAACCTAACCTAAAGCAAGGAGCTGGCAACTTTGCTTGAGGCTTGCTTTACAGTGCATAAAGCAATTTTTGCCAACCTACATATACTGGGCAAGGAGAGCCGGCACTGCCGTAAAAGAGAGAGAGATGGATGGATGGCAACACTGCACGGGTTCAACGCCAGAAAGTAAAAATCGCCTTAATGGTTTTCTCTTGTAAGGCATGAGCTCACCACTGTTGCCAGCTATAGGTTTTTCTCGCAGTGTTACCAACTCCTACCTACACTTTTTTTTTTTACTTGGCAAGGGCTAGAGAGAGAGAAAAACTTATAGCTGGCAACAGTAATGAGCGAATGCGCCATATCGTAATTTTTTAACTCTGGCAATGTTTGTATATCGTGGCCTTTGTAAACCTCTCTCGGGGGAACGATGTGCCACACACACACACACACACACACACACACACACGCGCGCGTGCGCGTGTATTGTGACGCAAGCAAACAGACAAAATAATAATAATTGTTAGTAGACCTAGTGTCCGGGTACTGAACCCTCAATTGGCGCTCGAATCATCATTTGGCGCTCGATCGCCTTAATGGATTTCTCTCGTAAGGCATGATCTCCACTTGATGGCGCAGTGTTGCCAACTTCTTACCCGAAAAAAATCACCAAGGTTGTGGCGCTTGTTGTAGCCTTTTATGATGTACATTTTGAGGGCAGAGTTGGCAACACTGTGGGCTCACTGTAGCCTTTTATGAGGGGGGGGGTCTATCCCTCTGTTTACATCTGGCAACACTACCGTAGATTGACAGTGTTGTTAACCTACTGGGTTTTTTCACTGTAAATTTTTATCAAAGGACCTGAGGGGTCCATGTATTTTTTATGTCTGCCAATACTGTTGGGGGCCTAGTGTTGGCAACACTGTGGGTTTTTACTGTAGCCTTTTATGAGGGGGGTCTATTGCCCTCTGTTTACATCTGGCAACACTACCGTAGATTGACAGTGTTGTTAACCTACTGGGTTTTTCACTGTAAATTTTCATCAAAGGGTCTGAAGGGTCCATGTATTTTTTATGTCTGGCAATACTGTTGGGGGCCTAGTGTTGGCGACACTGTGGGTTTTTACTGTAGCCTTTTATGAGGGGGGTCTATTGCCCTCTGTTTATATCTGGCAACACTACCACTATTCATACTTTTTCTCACATATAGGTGTACGTGATGAATCACCAAACAGATTTTTCCTAAGTCATGAATTGGAGGGTTCTATGACAACCAATATTAATTCTCGTAAGAGAACAGAAAACACACACACACAAAAAAAAACAATACTGTGGTCACTACAACAAATAGTCTTCTTCAACCCCAATCCAACAACCCAAAAATCATCATCCTAACTAGAACCATGTAACTATCTGCCATCTGTTAGAGGTTATGTGAACTAAGTGGTGCTTTGTTTGTGTGTGCAATGCTTTTTGCACTTGGTTATCATCACCTAACATGTTATTAATTGTTTTTTAAAATTAATTACAACTGAAAACTAATAATTAATATTATCTAAAGTTACTAATCATTAGTATACAAGTAATTGATATATTTTTTTTGTTCTTGTTGCTAGTGTTGGGTAATTATAGTTGTTGCAAAATATTAGCTCTCGCGTATGACAGTTTTTGAGTTTTGTTGGGTATATATAGACGAATCGAAATTTTATTTGTTATGTTAAATTGTATGTTAGGGTACATGGTAGGAGAAATCATTGTATATTATAGCGCTCTTTTAATGATTTGCCTATAACTGCATACAGGCAGCCGTAAATTTAGCATAAAATATCCTGATCCTGTTTCTTCTAGCATGTGCGACGTTTGTTGTGGTGGGATCATTGGGGGAAATGTGATTCTCCCATGATGTCATCTGACTTACTAGTATATGCGATACGAAGAACAGGTGTGTATGTGGCTTACTAGGATTAGGCTCATGGTAATGAGGTCCTAGTAGCTGAAACGTTGTCGGGGTATTTTGCAAAAAAATTTCTTAAACAGTTAACAAATATAATATATATTTTTTTTAATTCAGACATTAGATGGATTTTACAAATATATTTAAAAAAAATAGGTTAGGTAATTGTGGCTTCTACAGCTCGCCAAGCAGGGTGCTCTTGCATAAGCTCTTATCAGTCTGTAAGTCAGCAACAAGCAACCTGCGCTAGAGGTAGATGCTCTTGACATTATTAAAAATGAAAGCTTTTTCACTGTAAATTTTCATAAAAGGACCTGAGGGGTCCATGTATTTTTATGTCTGGCAATACTGTTGGGGGCCTAGTGTTGGCGACACTGTGGGTTTTTACTGTAGCTTTTTATGAGGGGGGGGGGTTTATTGCCCCCTTTTTATATTTGGCAACTCTATTGGATGTTCCTTTTTTTGAGACTCGAAATTATTATTTGAGGCTTGAAATCATTATTTGATGCTCGTCGGTGTTGCCAACCCACTCTACAAAAATTCTACTATATGATCTTTCACTGGCTAAGCTAACCTACAAATAGGAGTTGGCAGCACTGACTTATAAACCCACTGGGTTCTCTTGGCATGTTTTTTCATGATGTGTTGCTAGGCTATTGAGCATCTTGGCGTATACAATGTATATATTTTGAGAGGGGGGTTATAGCTTTTTTATGCTGTACGAATACTGGAAGCTTGACAGTGACAACCAACAGAGTAGGTAAACCTACATCCAGGAACTGGCAACACTAGTTTCTGACAGTGAATTTGAAATAAAATATTAAACAAAATACATGAGTAAGCACTGTGATTACAAATAGTACCAGTGTTGTGCCCCCAACTCCAACTGGGCAACTGGGGGAAATAATTGTACAACAATTTGTACCTAATTGTACAATAGTTGTACCTAATTGTACAACATATACACAGACATAAAAGAGAGAGCCTTCCCGCAACTTACTTCATGTACAATTTATATGATTTTACAACTGTGAAAAGAAAGCATATGTGTTCTGTATGCACACATTTATTCTTATTTTTCGAAGTTGAATGAAAGCACATGTTTTTACGCTCTCGTAATACTAACCTTGCTCCACTGATTTTAAATTGCTTCCATCCGCTTTTCTTTCTGTGTAATTCCGCATGTATGCAACATTTGCTTTCAATAGACAGAAGGAGTGTTAGTATAGCAGGCTCCGAGTTTACAATTTATTAAATTAAACAATAATTTATGTAAGAATATACTTGTACTTACCGAACACAAAATAATAAAAAGCACATGTGAATGTTTGCGTGTACAAAATGCTAATTAGCGAGAGTTAATTAAGCAAGGCAAGTAAAAGAAGCAAAATAGAACAACATATGTGCCGGCGTGAGAATATGTAAAAAATCGATTCAGAGGTGGATCGAATTAAAGTTGGGGGATATTTTGCATTTTTTCCCTATAATGTACAAAACATTTACCGTACATAATCTTTTCCCTTTACAACAGTATAAAATAAGAGGAATGTGTGACAATATCCATATTAATTAGGAAAGTATGTTGTATGCTAGGTTAGCTAATTGTGTCTTCTACAGCTTCACTGTATAGAGGGAAGATGGAAAAAGAGAGCTCTACGGAAACTGACGCTCTTAACAATATTGTACGCCCGTGAAAATTATATATAAATAAGACTTAAGCGTATTATCTGCTTTCATGTCAGATTTTACCAACCTGTGAGCTGTAGTGTTTAGGTGACAAGCGACCTGCTCAAATATGATACTGTTGACAATATTGTACGCCCGTGAAAATTATATATAAATAAGACTTAAGCGTATTATCTGCTTTCATGTCAGATTTTACCAACCTGTGAGCTGTAGTGTTTAGGTGACAAGCGACCTGCTCAAATATGATACTGTTGACAATATTGTACGCCCGTGAAAATTATATATAAATAAGGCATAAGCGTATTATCTGCTTTCATGTCAGATTTTACCAACCTGTGAGCTGTAGTGTTTAGGTGACAAACGACCTGCTCAAATATGATACTGTTGACAATATTGTACGCCCGTGAAAATTACATATAAATAAGGCATAAGCGTATTATCTGCTTTCATGTCAGATTTTACCAACCTGTGAGCTGTAGTGTTTAGGTGACAAGCGACCTGCTCAAATATGATACTGTTGACAATATTGTACGTATATTGTATTGTATAGGAGACTAGAAGCATATAATTTGGCGAAAAAAAAAAAACCAAGTAAGGTCATAGAAAATAGTTAAAAAAAAAGTGAACAATTATATTTTGCATTGCACAGCATTCGGTATTAAATAACATACCCCCAAAAAATCTCTGCATTATGCGTTCTGAAAAAAATTGCCCTACGTGCCAAATTGCTATGTCAAGTGAACATTTTCAAAGGCACTGTCGTACTTGTGTGCCGGGAAAGCGAATATGTGCAACCAAACTGTGCTCTAAGTGTGGAAAAAAAATTTCTATTGCCAACTTCAAGCGACACCAGCTTACTTGCAAGAGCACTGGAACATCTCTACCGCAACCTTCCAAGCGAAAGGTAGAAGTAACCTCCCTCGATGCATCGCCACCTGCCAAACGCGTCAAGCTGGCGAAGAAAGCAGACCGATTTGCGTTTGAGCATTTATTAGAAGACTTTAACATAACATCAGACAGCTTCTGCGATGTGCGTAGTTTTCTGGAGAGCGAGCGAGCTAAGATAATATCCATCCTCAACGATGCATTGGCTACATACTCCACTAAATTCTATGCTGTGCTATGCTGCAAGTATAAGAAACCGTCTGATGAAATATATAAATTCTTCCATGCCACAAAAGCAAAAACACTGCATCAGGCAGATGTCACTGACCTCGACAGCATCTACGACAAGTTTGTCGAGGAGTTTGTGGCAAAGCACGAGGAGCATCAGGCTAAAGGCTCGGGCGGTTCGCTGTGTGGCGACCCCCACGAACTTCGTCTGAAACTTAGCAAGTCCCTGCCACTGGCAGGGTCTAGCTATATTGCCCTGCCACCCGAGGTTGAAGCAAGGAAAGCTGTTCTCAATATTCAGAACAAAGACACCAAATGCTTCCTCTGGTCGGTGCTGGCAGCATTGCACCCTATACCTAGGGAAAACAATCCACGCCGTGTTAACCACTACACGCAGTATGAGTCGGAACTGGAGGATGCAATGGCCGGGATTGCCTACCCTGTAGAAGTCTCGCATATTCGCAAGTTTGAGGTTCGTGCTCGTGACTTGTTGGGCCTGCAATTAGCCATCAATGTTTACGGTCTCACCGAGAACGAAAATGAGGTCCACCCCATCCGGGTGAGCAACGTGAGCAACAACAACGAGGTACGAGAAATCAACCTCCTGCTCATCAAGGACGAAACCCATCACCATTACACCCTTATCCGTTCCCTCTCTCGGCTTGTTTCGAGCCAACGGAGCAAAGACAAAACCCACGTCGAGGTGTGTCGCAGGTGCTTGGCTACATTTAATAATCGAGAACAGCAGGATTACCGGCGCATCAGAGGTCCCAACATTGCTGCTGAGAAGCTAGCTCGCCACATGTTCTACTGTGGTACCAACAAGCCTGCACGAATTATCCTGCCCGAACCTGGTGCAGTAGAGTGCTTTCGCATGCACAGTGCTATGGTGAAGCATCCTGCCTATATTGTAGCAGACTTCGAGGCCTTTCTTCAACCTCTGTCTAACTGCGAGCCCAACCCCGAAACATCCTCTACCATTCCTTTCCAAATCCACGAGGCCTCGAGTTACTCCTATATTGTGGTGTGGCGAGACCAACATATTGCCTCCGAGCCCTATGTGTATCGCGGTCCCGACCCGGTCAAACACTTCCTGGAGAGAATGCAACAGGAAGCCATCAAGATAGGGAAGGTGCTGTTGGCCCCCAAGCCCATGCTGCCTCTGTCTCCGGAAGACAAGCATCAGCACGAAATGGCTCTAAATTGTCCTGTTTGCAACTCGGTCTTCACTGACGATAACAAAAAGGTCCACCACCATGACCATTATGGGACCGGAAGCTACATTGGCCCGTGGTGCAACAGATGTAACTTGAGAGCCAGGGACCCGCGCTTCATACCGGTCTTTTTTCACAATGGCTCGGGATATGATTTCCATCACTTGGTCACACATCTAGGGTACGACAATGCGAGAATCAATGTCCTGGCACAGAACGAGGAGCGTTATATTAGCATCAGCAAGTGGGTGCCGATCCCCGACTCAAGCAGCAGCATCGAGCTTCGGTTCCTCGACTCTCTGAGGTTCCTCCAGGCAAGCCTCGATGCTCTTGCTGGGAAGCTCAGAGACGACCAACTAGCCATTACCACATCAAGTTTCCCGAACTTAGATGTCGCACTCATCAGACGTAAAGGGGTCTACCCCTACGAATACGTCACAGACCCTTCCAAGTTCGAAGAAGCGTTGCTGCCTCCCCAGGATAAGTTCTACAGCCAGCTGAGAGGTTCTGGTATTACCGACGAGGAGTACAAGCATGCTCAGTCTATGTGGGTCGAGTTGGGTTGCCGAACTTTCGGTGATTACCACGATGCATACCTGAAGCTTGATGTGACGCTTCTTGCCGATGTGTTCCAGGCGTTTCGGGCGACTGCGATAAACATTTACAACCTGGACCCTGTATATTTTTACAGCCTTCCTGGACTGGCATGGTCGGCCATGCTCCTGCTGACTAAAGTTAAACTTTCACTTATCTCCGATAATGATATCATGCTTTTCATCGAGAGAGCTATCCGGGGCGGCATGGTCCAAGTGTCGCAACGCTTCGCACACGCCAACAATCACCACATGGCCACTGGTTACGACCCCTCCCAACCATCAAGCTACATCATGTACACTGACGTGAATAATCTTTACGGGCACTCCATGATGCAGCCACTCCCAACAGGACAGTTTGAGTGGGTTGATCCTTTATACCATGACATCGAAAAAGAGTGCGACGAGTTTGGGTTTTTTGCCGAGGTGGACCTTGACTTCCCCGAGAAGCTGCAGGATACATTCTGTGACCTTTCGCCTGCTCCGGAAGTCAAGTGTCCACCTGGCTCGGATCAACCGAAGCTCGTCATGGACTTGGAGCCCAAAAAGCATTATGTGCTACACTACCGGAACCTCCAGTGGTTAATGCAGCAAGGGGTCTCGGTCAAAGCAGTTTACGACGTGCTCTTGTTCAGGCAGTCTCCATGGTTGAAGCCGTACATCGAACTGAACACCAACCATCGCACTGCTGCCACTTCGGAACTTGATCGCGATTTTTTCAAATTAATGAACAATGCGGTATTTGGGAAGACCATGGAGAATGTGCGAAATCGCGTTGATGTGAGGTTGGTGACGAAGAAAACACAGTGTCGTCGACTTGTTGCAAGCCCGCTGTTCGGGTCTCGAACAATTTACAACGAACAGATGTCTCTGATTCACATGAACCGGGGCAAGGTGCTACTCAACAAGCCCATCTATGTGGGAGCTGCAGTTTTGGATCTGAGCAAGTTGTGCATGTTCGAGACATATTACGGCATACTACGTGCACACTACAACCACAATATCTCGCTCCTCTACACAGACACAGACAGCTTGGTGTACCATGTTCGCACGGCCGATGCGTATGGTGATATAGCCAAAGTTCCAGCTCTTGTCAAGCTCTTCGACACATCGGGCTATCCCCAGCTAAACCGGTATGGAATTCTGCCCCGGAACAAAAAAATACCCGGCAAACTCAAGGACGAGAAAGACGGGGATGTGATTGTGGAGTTTGCTGGACTTCGTGCCAAAGCCTATGCGATCCGGGCTGAGGGTTCTGTAACAAAAAAGGCAAAGGGTGTAAGCAGGCAAGTGGTTCGGGAGCACCTCAAGTTTGAGGATTACCTCGAGTGCCTCAGAACAAAATCGCCCATTCTACAAAAAGAGCATCGTATCCAAAGCGTCGATCATGTGCTTACAACTAATATTGTCAGGAAAGTTGCTCTGGATGCACACGACGACAAGAGGTGTATTCTTGAATGTGGGGTCCATACACTTCCGTGGGGCCACTATCGCCTCCAAACTAGTAAGGCCTGCCCAGAGTGCAACAAAAAGTAATAGGCAATGCGAAAAAAAAAATTTTTAATTTACTTCCACTTCCTCGATTACATGCATGCATGGCACAGCAAAATTAAACTTCTGGAAACTGCTAATTGCAATTTGTACTTATATATATAAAATTCCACATTTCTTATTGTGTGCTATTTTTTTTTATTTATTTAAAACTGTTCAGTCACTCTTTCATTCTTGACGTCATACACAAATGTTTTCTCTGCAATAAGAATGACACTGCACAGAGTATCTGCAGGCAAGGCATCGTGGAACTCGCATACAATCTTGATGTTGGTACGATCGTTGACCACCACTTGCTTTCTTTTCGTGGTGTTGATGACGGTCATGGGTCTCCGTGCTTTGAATTCGCTGGGCACGTAGTACATGTCCACGCTTCCTTCGGTCACGCGTTTGTAAGCCGTGTAAGCTTCGTAAAGTTTGAGGTAATCATCTTTGGTCATGTCGAGGTTGTAATTCTCGCGCGGGAACACTTCGTTCCTACCGTTCTTCAGATAAACGTTCTTGATCTTGCAGTCGTCGAACTTGCTGGAATCTTTTTCCTGATCGTTATCGCGTCCGGTCTGAAAAAGCACTACGACGAAATCTGGCATGTCGAACTGTATGTTGTTGAACTGTGTCGTCACGTCGAATTCCATGTGACTTCCCGACGCCATCTTCTGCACGCACTGGTAACCGTGAAAGTGAATCGGCACCGTGACACTTTTAATTTCTTTACCTAGACTGCTGATGGCATCGATCACGGGTTGATCCTGACGTTTCTTCTCTTCGTAGAATCCGCGATTCTCGGATTTCCAACCTTTGAATCGCTTCACGAGGTATTTTCGCAACTCGAGATTTTCGTCTTCGATTTTTCGTTTCGTCATGACGTTATTTATACACGTCGTTTCTCACAACGTTGCAACGTTTAGAAAGTCGTTGATTTTGTTTCTGTATTTTCCGTCGTTGGGTTTCCTCGTCATGTCGATCGTCGCGAATCCGAAATCGTCACCGTTCCAGCAAGTAGAGCAGCAGCGTTCCGAAAATTGATTGTAGTTCATGTCTCCGCCTACGTAGTCATCGTACGCGTGCTTGAGGTTGGTGTGATCTTGACGAAACAAACATATGAAATTAGCGTTGTCGCGTACTAACTGTTTTGGAATTTTGGAAAACGTTTGAGCTAGGTAAAAACAATCCATTCCTTTGTGACGACCTTGCGTGAAAAAGTTGCGAATTTCATTTTGATTTTCCAGGATGGCGTCGTCGAACACGACGACTGAATTTTCACGACAATCGTCGAGTGGTTTTATTTCCGAGGCGAACGTTGCAATGTCCAGACCATCGTACACTTTCATCAGTTGCTGGTATTTGGATTGCTCCAAACTTTTCGAGAACACGTACAGGTGCCTGTTCTTCCAATCTAACCAATTCGGTGCGAGGAGAAAATTGTCCACGAGCAGTGTCGTTTTCCCACACCCCGAAGGACCTACGATCAGACAGCGGATGCTGTCGGGAAGCAACTTGCCGTTCTTTTTTTTTCTCGTTTGACTTTCCGGATCCGGTAGACGCTTCACCACGTTCCACGTACTCACAAGATCACTTCGTCCGCGTCGATCCAACTCTTTTCTGGAAGTCCCAGCCATTTGACAAACAGTTTGTCACCTTTCCTACGCAATACTTTCTCGATGAGGTACGTGTCGGGGTGTTTCGTTTTAGAGATTTCCTCTTCGTAAAATCTTCCTTTCAAAATCTCGCCGCTACTATCTTTTATTATATACTTGTGTCGGTTTCCGGGTAGAACTCGAACCACCGTAAAGAGTTCCGTGCTCCAATTTTTTGTGAATCCCTTCTCGAAGGTGCGTTTGAATTTGCTGATCCTCACCTGGTCTCCAATTTTGTATTTAGCTTTTTTTGTCGTGGGAGTGTACTTTGGACAGTAAACTGTGGAAATTAAACGCTGCTCGTCGGACTTGGTAACGTCGGCTGGCTTCATGCCTATCGTTCTGTGTACCGTATCATTATAGGTGTCGACGAGTTCCGGCAGGATGTCGACCCATTTGTAATTTCCCCGAAGCGTGAATCGTTTCCACATGTGTGTTTTCAAGGTTCGATTGAATCTTTCCACGATGCTGGCTTTGATGTGACTGAAGCTCGAATAATGTCGAATCTTGTGTTTTTGAATAAATTTTTGGAATACGGCGTTGTAAAATTCTTTACCGTTGTCCGTTTGCAGAAACCGTGGTCGTCTGCCACCGCTTTCGCGAAAAATTGTCTTGAATGCTTCCGTGACGCACGTTCCCGTTTTCGCCTTCAAAGGTAGAGCCCATGCGAATTTCGAAAACGTGTCTATGACGGTGAGAAGGTACTTGTTGCCCTTGTTCAATTTATGCACGTTTTTCAAATTACCGCTACTCATCTCCACGAGGTCACTTTGCCAGAGGTCGTCGATGCCCTTGGTTACCACAGCCAAACGTTCGTAGTTGCGGCGTGCAGGTTTATGCAATTCTTCGACGATGGCTTGCCTAGACATTTTTTTTAGAGATTACGTTTCAAGAGAAGCACAAGCGTGATGGGATTCAAAGAGGGTGGCACTTCGCTCGTGTTTTGAATGATCAGCTTATCGCCGGCACTCACGTCGAAAACGGTAAGATCTTCGTCTTCGTGTATTTCATATATGTTGCGCGTTTCGTTCCAAAGTGCCAGAGGAATGTTTCCTGCTTTCTGGACACCACGATTCGATATCAAAGTCATGGTGGGAACGCTAGCTTTTCTACCGTGAGACCAGTACGAAAATTCGTTTATCTGAATCGTGCCATCGAGGAGAAACTTGTAGTACGGATGATAAGGATGCAACATGTACAGTTTGTTACCTTCGACGAACGTGGAGATTCTCTGTTGATTGGGTACGCTGTTGATTTCGATGGCTTGCAGAGAATGCAGTTTAGCGAATTTAGTGTCGACGGTGACGAGATTACTGTGAACTTGTCCGAGTTTATTTTCGATGGGCAGCAAATGCTCGATTATGGTATCCGTTACGGCAGAAAACGACGGTTTGATTTTCACTTCCACGTTCAACTGCTTGTAGTTTTCGTTGAGTTCTTGCAACTTGGCACCGAAAGAGGCCAGCGTCGATTCCTGCGTGGATTCCAGCACTCCAACTTGATCTCTGATGTTGACGACAATATTCTGAAGGTTCTCGACTTGATTCAATTTCGAGCTCTTCTCGGTAAGATCGTTCACGATGCCTCGCATCTCTGTAAACTGCGTGTGAAGGTCGACGACGCTCTGCGAAGTGGGCAGCGTCGACACCAGCGAACTAATTTCGTCTCGAATCTGTTCCACGTTCGCCGTTTCCGTTTCCAGTCGTTTCAGCATTCGAGATATGTTTCTTTTCAAAGCGTGCAATTCTTTGGAGGTGGGGAGATTGGCCACCCTACTCTCGAGATCGCTCAATGAACTTTTGATGTCGCTCGATTCGGATAGTGCCGTCACCGCCGTTTTCAATTTTTCCAAATCTTCGCTCGAAGGCACGCTCGTCCGTAACGATTCCAAGTATGTTGTCGAGTACGTGATGAAAATGAGCGAGATTCGTTTCGACGTTCAAATTTTCTAAATATTCGATCTTCTGCTGAACCGTGCTTAACGTGTCTTGAATGCTCGTCAACGCTCTCGCTTCAGCGTGAATATTTTTAATTTCTTCGTTGATCAATTCCAAGGACGCCTGAAGCGTGGCAATGGTGGTTTGAATGTGTTCGAAATCTCGATAGGCCTCCAATTGAATTTTTATGTTCGCGACGCTTTTACCGATGACCTGCAGTTCGTCCGACGATGGTAGGTTCGTCATTGTATCTTCCAAAGTCTGCAACTTGGATTTAATTTCTTCCAACGTGCCGGTGAATTCTTCTTGTAATTTGGAAACGACGACATGTAAGCGTTCTGCATCTATATCGTTCACGACGGTTTGAAGTTCAGAGAAATTCTTTTCTATTGCGGAAGTTCGTTCTTCGATTTCGAGTTTCAGTTTTTCCAAATCTTCATTTTTCGATTGAAATTGCTGTAATTTGGCCAAATCATTTTGAAGCGAATCCACGCTCAACTGTATATTTTGAACGCTGTCGTAAGAAGGTACGTCGACATAATTTTTTATGAGCGTTTTCAGTTCGGAATCGATTTTCAGAATGGGGTCGAGACATTGCGTTTGGAGCGTAGCGATTTCCGACTCTAAACTTTTGTTTAAGGTCTCCTGCAAAGCAATCAAATCGGTCCTCAACTTCTTAACTCGAATATCCAACATGAGAATCTCTTCTGCGTGGTCTACACGCTTGGTGTTGCCGAAAATGTCGTTAGGCATTTTTGGTTAACGGTTATTTATAATAGGATAAACGATTCGTAATTCTACAAAGAGAGGAATGAGTTTGTCGTAATCTCCGAGAAGTTCCATGTAAAGATAATCTCCTGCAGAAACATCGTACGTAATGTTAGAAAGCATCTTGTCGTGCTTGATTCGAAAAATATTCTTGCCGGTAGAAATTTTGATTTCGCCTGCGTTTTCCGGATTCACGGTGATTTGAAGTTTCCCGTCGATCGGAATTTCGTAGAAATGTAAATTGTTATTAAAAACATAAAACATCTTGCCCACATCGTCATTCAGTTTCGTCCAAATGCTGTTGAGATGAACAATCAGTAAACCAATGAGTTTAGATAATACGGAAGGTAAGAGGTTATTGAAATTTGGCGGTGCAGTCTCCATGTTGATCTGTTTGCGGAATCCAAAAAGATTCATTGTCCTTGTTAGTTATTTAAGAATACGGTCAAAGTTTTTTTTTGTAATGACAGGCAAAGTTTTTTTTGTTTGCTTGCGTCACAATACAGGCACGCGCGCGCGCGTGTGTGTGTGCGACACATTGTTCCCGAAAAAGGTTTACAAAGGTCACGATATATAAACATTTGGTCCCACAGTTGGAAAATTACGATAAGATGCATTCATCCTTCAAGGATGAGAGAGTACATTCGTCACAATACACGCGCGCGCGTGTAAAAATTATACACCGTAAAAAGCTACGACGAGTTGGAAACACTGCTGGTAGGGTTAACATACACCATAAAAGACTACGCCTCGCCCCGAGTTGGCAACACTGATTGTGAGGTTAACATACACCGTGAAAAGCTTCAAAATATTATATAGTGGAATTTTTGTAGAGTGGGTTGGCAACACCGACGAGCATTAAATGATGATTTCGAGCCTCAAATAATAATTCGAGCCTCGTCAGTGTTGCCAATTTCTATTTGTAGGTTAGCATAGCCAGTAAAAGATCATATAGTGGAATTTTCTTCGGATGGGTTGGTAAAACCCAAGCCTCAAAAAAAAGAACATCCAATAGAGTTGCCAAATATAAAAAGGGGACAATAGACCCCCCTCATAAAAGGCTACAGTAAAAACCCACAGTGTCGCCAACACTAGGCCCCCAACAGTATTGCCAGACATAAAAAATACATGGACCCCTCAGACCCTTTGATGAAAATTTACAGTGAAAAACCCAGTAGGTTAACAACACTGTCAATCTACGGTAGTGTTGCCAGATGTAAACAGAGGGCAATAGACCCCCCCCTCATAAAAGGCTACAGTAAAAACCCACAGTGTTGCCAACACTAGGCCCCCAACAGTATTGGCAGACATAAAAAATACATGGACCCCTCAGGTCCCTTGATAAAAATTTACAGTGAAAAAACCCAGTAGGCTAACAACACTGTCAATCTACGGTAGTGTTGCCAGATGTAAACAGAGGGATAGACCCCCCCCCCTCATAAAAGGCTACAGTGAGCCCACAGTGTTGCCAACTCTGCCCTCAAAATGTACATCATAAAAGGCTACAACAAGCGCCACAACCTTGGTGATTTTTTTCGGGTAAGAAGTTGGCAACACTGCGCCATCAAGTGGAGATCATGCCTTACGAGAGAAATCCATTAAGGCGATCGAGCGCCAAATGATGATTCGAGCGCCAATTGAGGGTTCAGTACCCGGACACTAGGTCTACTATTGTTGTTTTTTTAGGATTCCTGGCCCCCATAACCCCGCCAGGGTGCGTGGTGCCCAACCAAAAAAGTAAAAGGTTTTCCCGTACGGCCTTCGAACGTAAAATTGATTGACGTGGGGGGGGCGAATCTCTTCGGGGATGTTTTTCAATTTGTATATTTACCCGTGCATACTATTTATTATTAATTTAGCCGTGTTCTGTTTGGCGTCTATTTCGAACAGTTTGCCCGGTGGTAAAATTTTATCGTTTTTTAATTTTTTTGATTTTTTACACAAGGCTATGATCTTACGGATGCACGTGGCATTGAGCGTGTCTCGTGAGAAATACACGTGAAGATCAGCTTCCGTGCAACCGGTTAAATTTATAACGCCGCGATAAACATCAACTTCCGTGCCGGGGGGAACGTCCGTTCCGGCGTGGAATTCGCGCCACTCCCCAAGTTCACGTTGAAAGGGGAGAGGCCGGCTGCGACCATGACGCTCGGGTAGAGTGACGTGAAGTCCAATACCAAAATAATCTTGTCCTCTGTCCTGTTCTTGAGCGCTACGTTTATGTGAGGGTTACGGTGCACGTAACCCCCGACCAGCTTGTGGTGGTACTCGAGATGCTGTCGTGGGAAACACAAATATTGCTTGTTCTGCAACGCTTCGCTGAAATAGTAATGCGAGAGATGCAAGTTGAGTTGATGCCCTCGAACCTGGTCCGCTCGCAACACACTCTGGCAGCACGTGGAGACGATCGTTTGCACGAGTCTGTTTTTCAAAAACACACGTCCCTCACAAGCATCGAATCCTGTACGTTGTACTGCAACAGATCGTCTATCTTGTTTTTCTCGTAGAGCGTCTGCACGGTTTTGCCCTCGGGCATCATCTTCTCCCCCCCAGGTTGAAATACAACGAAACGTACTTCAGCGTGTACGAGGAGAGGTTCCTGAAAAGGTAACGCACCACTTCTATGCCGTCTAGTTCGAGTTGATGGTGGGCGGCGACGGTGTTCGGCTGCACCCCAACCCTCGCACAAGTCGGGTCGCCCTAAACTCAGAGGCCTAGCGAGTTGGCAATACTGACACGACCTAGTTTTGCTTATATTGTTTTTTCTCTTGCATGTGTGTGTAATAATTGCGAGTTGCGTTAGTGAACAGGAAGTGGTGTTTTGATTAAACATCGAAATTTACGCTAAACAAAAAAAAATATGAGCATACATAACGTGCGCTTGAAAAAACTATTCTTCATTGCGAATAACATAAAAGCGAGGTAACAATTGGAGGGAGGGGAGGGATGATGATCATGATCATGTTAGTTTACTCATGGTGGATGGTATTGACGCGTGTACTCTGGGTTGGATTTGTTGTTTTAAGTCTACTTTATGCACAGTAATGTTAATCGAAACTGGACCTACAGTGGGATCCGCCGGGTATCGAACTTGGTGTTTTAAATTATACAAGTACACAGGGGGAAACTTTATTTTTTTTAATTTGTTGATACTCTGGTTTGGATTTGTTTTTTATGTCTATTTTATGCACAGTAAGGCTAATCGAAACTGGACCTACAGTCACCAAAAAAATCGACAAGGGGGGAGATTTTTCGATAACTCTCTCACTGTTTCCAACGTACTTAGGTTTTTTTGATAGACGACAACGACGGAGTCATCAATGAGTAAACATCTATGAACTCGGTGAACAAGTCAACTTTTTTTTTCAGTACGTCAATATTTTTTTTCTTATTTCTTAGTGAATGGGTTATGGATGACTTGCAACGACGAAGGCCTTCTAGCAACACGTACTTAGCTTATGCCTCTTCCACCGAACATTCAACACAAGAGGGCTGTGTTAAATATACAGAACAGCGATAACAAGTGTTTTTTTTGGTGTATATTGGCTGCACTGCATCCTGTTTATTGCAAAAATAATCCACAGTGGGTTGGATATTACAAACAATACGAGTCCGAGTTTTGAAAGTGTAATGTCTGGCATCGAATACCCGGTGACTATTTCTGATACATCAAAATTCGAAACACGAGCACGAGATGCAGAAGGAAAACGCTTAATCATCAACGTGTATTCCTATACGTTGGATAAACATGTTGTGCATCCCCGTCAGGATAAGCGATGTCGACGATGATGATGCTCGTGTGATTAATCTTCTTCTAATTTCAAACGACAGTGTTCACCATTACTGTCTCAGGAATATTATGCTTTTTTTTTCTCTATAAAAAAGAGAGATTTGTGTTGATTGTTTGGTTAAAAAGAATTTCCTAATTATTTGTTTTTTGTCACAAGAATTGTTTGAATTTCAAACATTCCTAAGTGTTTGCTTAAAGATTGATGCATTAACCTGTTAAGAATGTCATATTAATAATACCGGCTCGGAAATGTTATGTCCTTTTCCTCTATAGAAGGTCATATAAATGTGCTAATTGGTTGGTTAGGGGGGATTTTTTGATTAGTAAATTGAGGTTATAAATACGTACGTATAAAGGTTTTGCTAATATGGAATGCTAAAGCTTAGTACTTGGCTTTCTCAGAGATTCGAATTCTATTAGGTTAAACAGAATAGAAATTTCACAGCAACAATTCTCATATTTACTGACGATATTCTTAACAACCTGTGTTTTGATTCCACTACAAAAACTGTATACAAAATATGCAGTCCCTAGAATGAGATGGATGAGGCTTATGAACCTCGACCTATACAGTTGTACAATCTGGCAATGAATAGATGTTGTTTTTTATTAAGCATAGTAGAGTGTTTTCGCTTATTTTAATATCAGGCAACAATGTTAGAAAGTGGTCCCAAGAATAAAATTTAAAATCACTAATGTGATATGAACTTTTTTACTTGTGTGTATTTGAATATGAAAGTGAGGTATTTTGAATAATTGAGGAGGACAATCACAAGTAAGCTTGCAATGGTATTGGGAGGTGTCACGAGTTCAAATTTTAGACGATTTCTGTTAATCTGCTAAGGCGATATCAGTACGAAAAAATTTGTAAAAAAAAAGAAGAGGCTAATGGCAACGATGAGGATGAATAATGATAATTATGATGAAATTGATGTGTAACACTTAGAAAACAAAAACTTCAAAGTGTATTGCACCAACAGCTACAATTGTCCCCCTCTCCTTAAAATACAAGGTAGTTAACAGAGGTGTGTATATTTGTTGGTTTACGAGTCTGAGGGCTTAAGTTAGTATATTCACTATAGCTATACATATTATAAAAATAAAATGACCTGAGCAATAAAATATAACAATACCGATTCTGGCTTTTTGTCGGATGACGTAGTGGTAACGTTTGTTGCAATCACACCTCTGATGGTGTATAAAACTTAAATGTTTTGCGTAACATGAAATATTGTTAATGGGAATGTGTTGTTTCTAATGTTAAATATAGAAAGCAGATAACAAGAAAAAAGAAGAAAAGAAATAATGTTGCAGGTAGATACGGAGCCTCAGCCCAAACACATATATGATCAGACAGGATGTCAACGATGCATTCATAACTAACATGTGATTATTCAAAAATTGAAATAGTACAGTGGGAAACAACTAACTAACTAACTTTTTATGTTTTTTTTTTAAACCGGCACGAATGAGAAAGGAATAAAGGAGATTTTTACAGGAATCTTGTTGGGAAACCTGATGGTAAAGGACCAAAACGAACATGGAGATGAATCTAAAAGAAATCTGTAAAGATTGGAATAGAATATATATAAATTTTGCTCAGGATAAGTACAAATTGAACTGTAACTACGAATTTTCAGAATCAAGAGTGCTAGAGAATTAATTAATTAATTAATATTTAATATAATGAAGGTAGTAATATAGTATTCTTATTGAGAAGAGAATTTCTACAAAACTTATTTTTCCTCGTACGTTTACTAATAGCAGTTACATTTGACATGTTTGACTAATCGCGAATCAACGTACGGAAGCCGTTGGAAGCAGTTTGAAGACTGAAATGGCTATGGAAGGACACTTATTATAATGTTAATATCTTAGTATAATGTTTTGAGAATTGCTTCTCAATAATGTTTGGTATATAATTGAATCTGTTGTTAGATAAAATACATAATTATCAGAATTTAAGGATGGAAAATATGAAGAGCGAATGAATGATACGTTTGACTAATCGTGAAGATAAGTATCACAGTACGTTTTATCGTTTCTTATATAAACGTTGAAACGTTTAAGAACGTATAAGAACGTTTACTGAAACGTTTCAACAACGTTGTTGATAAATAAATCTGGCTTGTTTAACGGAGCGCACGACTCACTAGCTCAAATACAGAATGCGGTTTCAGGCTTTTAAAAAAACAACAACTATAAATGCTTTCACCGTAAATGGTCCCCTCTCTTATAGTCAAAAGCAACTAGTGGTCAAAGATTCGACATGGTAACATACAGACAAGACATTAATAATAAAAGATAAGGAGTGGGGCGCTACGGCTCCATAGATCCACGATCACGACCATTTGAGGAGGAGATGTGATCAGCACAACGCTCTGGCCACCTCTATACTGTTTATGTCAATCCTGTACTTCACCCAGACAAAAAAAAAGTATTAGAAGTTGGTGCTACTGATTACCAGGAACCTCTATTCAGTTACTCACAAGAAAAATTGATTGATTGAGTTGGTGTTTTAAGTCCACTTTATGCACAGTACGGCTAATCGGGAATGGGCCTACAGTTTAAAGTGGGATCCGAACCACTTGTGCCTCCGCCGGGTATCGAACCCAAAACCCCTTGATTACAAGACGTCGACGACTCACAAGAAAAAGTTCTTCTCCGTGTACAATCGCTTCGGACTTGAACTGCGAGACTACAGGTTAACCAATCGGAGCGGTTAGCACAGTGTGCTACGACGACTGGGATCGCAGGATCGAATCTCGGCATGTTCTCTGTGAGTGTCCCTTCATCATAGCATCACTCATTCTCATTTTCGTGATTAGACAAAAATGGGAGAATAGCGAAGTAAAATCAACAAAAATCAACGAATCGAAGTTAACCAAGAACAGACCCTCAGTTTCACGTGGGACTCGAACCTATGAACGACGTCAAGCCAAAGTTAACAATACTCTAGTTGCTAAGAGGTGAAAATAATGCAATAATGCATGCAAATTGGTTACGACAGTTAAGTTTGTGAAAATAATGCATGCAAATTGATTACGCTGGTTACATTTGTGAAAATAATGCATGCAAATTGGTAACGACGATTAAGTTTGTGAAAATAATGCATGCAAATTGGTTACGACGGTTAAGTTTGTAAAAAAAATGCATCCAAATTAATTACGCTACTTACGTTTGTGAAAATAATGCATGCAAATTGGTTACGCTGGTTAAGTTTGTGAAATAATTCACGCAAATTGATTACGCTGGTTACATTTGTGAAAATAATGCATGCAGATTGGTAACGACGGTTAAGTTTGTGAAAATAATGCATGCAAATTGGTTACGACGGTTAAGTTTGTTAAAATAATGCATGCAAATTGGTTACATGGTTAAGTTTGGTGCTATCAGTTTCTTTGAGAAACTCATTTCGCTAAGTGTTAGCAGCTGGATGTGGCCAGCGCTAAACCCACCTGCTGTAAGGGGTTCTCGTTACTGCTGCGTTGTAAGATGTGTAGATGTTGTGAGCAAGGCTGGAGGATTCGTCGATCGCGCTCGTGCAACGCTCGCTAGCCTCCACAAGCGCGAACGAGTTGCCCAAGACTGCCGCAGACAAACAAAAGAACTGGATCACCCTTCTGTTGAAACAATAACAATGACCATCTCATACAAGCAATCAAACAAGATTGTGCTCATGCTTTAAATACGCTGAGATCAAACAGGTTATTTCAAGAAGTTATAAACACAAGAGAAATATTATATATAATAATACCGTACATAATTTCTTGAATTAGGTTATCAAAACAGAAAGGTATGTTGCTAAGACGCTCGATTATGTTCAGTCCTTGACTGTTTTGACCACTTTACCGTCTATGCTGCTTTATTGGGCCTTCTATTCAGTGTTGCCATCTCCAGACAGCGAAATTTCGCCTAGTACTCAAGAAATTCCGGAATGATCCCCGGTGGATGAAAATTGCACTTTAAACTGTTGTTGCCCTAATCCTGATTAACTTATCTGAATATAGACTCCTCACAAAAAGTTTGGATTATTATTATTATTATTAGGCGATAGCTTTTGATTGATTGATTGATTTGGTGCTTTAAAGTCCACTTTATGCACAATAAGGCTAATCGGGATGAACCTGAAGTTTAAAATGGGATCTCTACGTGCCTCCACCGGGAATCGAACCCGGGACCCCTTGAGTACAAGGGAACGACGATTCGAGAACGTGCAGATACCATGTGTTGTTGAATTACAAGATCTTGCCTAATGTAACAATATTCCAAGCTTTTTGTGAGGAGTGTAAAATAGACAAAAAAATTATATGTTTTTTAAAAAACTAAGCATATTTTGTAACAATAAGCACAGGAAGTCGAACTTCAGTATTCCACAGTGTTGAGTATTCTTTCTTGAAAGAATTGCATTTTTTCACTATTGTAGTTCACAGTGACTACTGGTGTGGCAATAACTTTGGTGTATTGTTCAGTCGCTTGTTTATGAAAACGGCTACAATTGGTTGTGGCCCTTCTAAGCTCCTACAATGGTTGTACTCTCCCTTCACGTGACTGTGTGGTCATTCACTCGCCTGATTTCATTGAATGGTTTCACAAGAATCGAACCTCGTATTTCTATTGTATTGTTCGCATTTGCCATCGCTTTGTGCCACTCTTGCTTGCTTGCTATGACGACGGTGAATGAAGAATGGATGGTCTTGATGAAACAACATCGTCAATCCTGAATCGAACACTCAACCTGCTCTGTTAGCCACCGTTAAGCAAGCTTACCCAAAGCTGGATTGTTTGATTTGGATCATTTTACTTCGCTTTTCTGCCACTGGCGGACACTGGCGTACGCAGAGCGAGGGTGATGGGGCTACAGCGCCCCCTCCAAAATTTTGAGAAAAATTAACATTTTCAAATAAAAGCAGTGAAGAACTCGGTGGGAGGGGGAACAGAGTGGTACATGTAAACCCCCTTTAAAATAAGCCCCGATCGCCATTCTAAGAGAAAAAAAATGTAAATGTACGTAATATCTCACTGTGCATTATTACATTACATTATTACATTATTTCGTCAATTCCCCATTCATTATCGTCGCAACTTAACCTGTATATTAGTAGAAAGCGACATAAAATTACGAATACAAGAATCGAAGCTTCAACTTTTGGTCTCAAGTTCAATTTATACACAGACAGGTTAATCGGAACTCGAATACTGGATCCGAATCCACTTCACAGGGTATCGAAACCTGAACCTGCTTGATTACAAGGCGACGATTTTACCATTACGCCATCTGGAGGCGACTAGCTTTATTTACCGTTCCATTAAACACCAATTTGACATCTGTTGTGTTTACGAGGTTTACACAATACCTAAGTATAACATCCCCAATCAACATATGGCGATGAATCATACTTAACTAGGAACGAAAAGGAATGGCAAATATTTTCCTCTTTCCTGCATCATCTCAACAACATGGCGTTAAAAGAAAATTCTATTAAGATTACCCAGAATCCTCTCTCAATGTCACCAAATGTGCAATACCATCATCCCACCTTAAGCATAAACTAGCGCCATCTTTCAGTAACTTGCGAAGGCTGACTCCCAAGGTTGCTGTTGACTGGTTTCGCGACAAGTTAACAAGGCATCTGTGGATTTCGTAGCTTTCTGAGAATTACTTCACCTCTGACGTTCTCTTGAACAGCCAAACGATGTTTCACTTTGGGTTGACCTCGATTCTGCTTCGAGTTTTATCAGCCATGATTTCACCTACCACGATCGCAATTTTGGCGCGATTCACCTTGCTTGATCCTCGCTTAAAGTTACGTGTCCTCCCCTTCGTACATTTCCCTCCATTTATGTGCTTTGGTAATTTAGCCCTTACGGAATGCTCGCTGTTGGCTTAATAATTCAGAAGTAGGTTAAAATAACAAAAAAAGGCTTGCTTTATGAGGAAAAAAAAGCTATTATTACCGCCTTAACAACTTCTTTCATGTGATAGCTTCTGAAGGACGAGTGAGTACAAGAATGTTTTCACAGCATGGTCCAAAAAAAAACGTGCTTATTTTTTCGCTCTTTCGTGAACAAGGTGCCGCCATGGCATTGGAAACTTCCTTAAAGTTGTCAACATCATCTATGGGCTTTTATATACATTAAGCTACAGAATTCAGAGTTTAAGATGGCATACAATCATTTAAAAACAATGTTCATAGTGAAACGAAACCTTTACCATGAATTTCAGTGGCGTGCTAGGTTTCTGGAAAAAGGGCGTTACGTATACCTGTTTTTTTATAATTAGTCCTCATTTTGCCATTTCTTCCGGTCTTTGAAGTTATTTCTTTTTTTTAGGAACACTGGCCAAATGGGAAGGAGTATGACCCCCAACATCCCCCCTTTGACACGCCACTGAGTGGCGAGTCCAGTAATTTGGAAAGGGGTTGAATGTGAGCGTTTACAGACGTAGATGCTACATTTTACTGTGTTTTTATGGATCTGGTGTTCCGTTTTAGAAATATTGACGAAAACACTGCAACGTTGAAACGTTTCAGTAAACGTTCTTATACGTTCTTAAACGTTTCAACGTTTATATAAGAAACGATAAAACGTACTGTGATACTTATCTTCACGATTAGTCAAACGTATCATTCATTCGCTCTTCATATTTTCCATCCTTAAATTCTGATAATTATGTATTTTATCTAACAACAGATTCAATTATATACCAAACATTATTGAGAAGCAATTCTCAAAACATTATACTAAGATATTAACATTATAATAAGTGTCCTTCCATAGCCATTTCAGTCTTCAAACTGCTTCCAACGGCTTCCGTACGTTGATTCGCGATTAGTCAAACATGTCAAATGTAACTGCTATTAGTAAACGTACGAGGAAAAATAAGTTTTGTAGAAATTCTCTTCTCAATAAGAATACTATATTACTACCTTCATTATATTAAATATTAATTAATTAATTAATTCTCTAGCACTCTTGATTCTGAAAATTCGTAGTTACAGTTCAATTTGTACTTATCCTGAGCAAAATTTATATATATTCTATTCCAATCTTTACAGATTTCTTTTAGATTCATCTCCATGTTCGTTTTGGTCCTTTACCATCAGGTTTCCCAACAAGATTCCTGTAAAAATCTCCTTTATTCCTTTCTCATTCGTGCCGGTTTAAAAAAAACAACATAAAAAGTTAGTTAGTTAGTTGTTTCCCACTGTACTATTTCAATTTTTGAATAATCACATGTTAGTTATGAATGCATCGTTGACATCCTGTCTGATCATATATGTGTTTGGGCTGAGGCTCCGTATCTACCTGCAACATTATTTCTTTTCTTCTTTTTTCTTGTTATCTGCTTTCTATATTTAACATTAGAAACAACACATTCCCATTAACAATATTTCATGTTACGCAAAACATTTAAGTTTTATACACCATCAGAGGTGTGATTGCAACAAACGTTACCACTACGTCATCCGACAAAAAGCCAGAATCGGTATTGTTATATTTTATTGCTCAGGTCATTTCATTTTTTTAATATGTATAGCTATAGTGAATATACTAACTTAAGCCCTCAGACTCGTAAACCAACAAATATACACACCTCTGTTAACTACCTTGTATTTTAAGGAGAGGGGGACAATTGTAGCTGTTGGTGCAATACACTTTGAAGTTTTTGTTTTCTAAGTGTTACACATCAATTTCATCATAATTATCATTATTCATCCTCATCGTTGCCATTAGCCTCTTCTTTTTTTTACAAATTTTTTCGTACTGATATCGCCTTAGCAGATTAACAGAAATCGTCTAAAATTTGAACTCGTGACACCTCCCAATACCATTGCAAGCTTACTTGTGATTGTCCTCCTCAATTATTCAAAATACCTCACTTTCATATTCAAATACACACAAGTAAAAAAGTTCATATCACATTAGTGATTTTAAATTTTATTCTTGGGGCCACTTTCTAACATTGTTGCCTGATATTAAAATAAGCGAAAACACTCTGCTATGCTTAATAAAAAACAACATCTATTCATTGCCAGATTGTACAACTGTATAGGTCGAGGTTCATAAGCCTCATCCATCTCATTCTAGGGACTGCATATTTTGTATACAGTTTTTGTAGTGGAATCAAAACACAGGTTGTTAAGAATATCGTCAGTAAATATGAGAATTCTTGCTGTGAAATTTCTATGCTGTTTAACCTAATAGAATTCGAATCTCTGAGAGAGCCAAGTACTAAGCTTTAGCATTCCATATTAGCAAAACCTTTATACGTACGTATTTATAACCTCAATTTACTAATCAAAAAATCCCCCCTAACCAACCAATTAGCATATTTATATGACCTTCTATAGAGGAAGAGGACATAACATTTCCGAGCCGGTATTATTAATATGACATTCTTAACAGGTTAATGCATCAATCTTTAAGCAAACACTTAGGAATGTTTGAAATTCAAACAATTCTTGTGACAAAAAACAAATAATTAGGAAATTCTTTTTAACCAAACAATCAACACAAATCTCTCTTTTTTATAGAGAAAAAAAAAGCATCATATTCCTGAGACAGTAATGGTGAACACTGTCGTTTGAAATTAGAAGAAGATTAATCACACGAGCATCATCATCGTCGACATCGCTTATCCTGACGGGGATGCACAACATGTTTATCCAACGTATAGGAATACACGTTGATGATTAAGCGTTTTCCTTCTGCATCTCGTGCTCGTGTTTCGAATTTTGATGTATCAGAAATAGTCACCGGGTATTCGATGCCAGACATTACACTTTCAAAACTCGGACTCGTATTGTTTGTAATATCCAACCCACTGTGGATTATTTTTGCAATAAACAGGATGCAGTGCAGCCAATATACACCAAAAAAAACACTTGTTATCGCTGTTCTGTATATTTAACACAGCCCTCTTGTGTTGAATGTTCGGTGGAAGAGGCATAAGCTAAGTACGTGTTGCTAGAAGGCCTTCGTCGTTGCAAGTCATCCATAACCCATTCACTAAGAAATAAGAAAAAAAATATTGACGTACTGAAAAAAAAAAGTTGACTTGTTCACCGAGTTCATAGATGTTTACTCATTGATGACTCCGTCGTTGTCGTCTATCAAAAAAACCTAAGTACGTTGGAAACAGTGAGAGAGTTATCGAAAAATCTCCCCCCTTGTCGATTTTTTTGGTGACTGTAGGTCCAGTTTCGATTAGCCTTACTGTGCATAAAATAGACATAAAAAAACAAATCCAAACCAGAGTATCAACAAATTAAAAAAAATAAAGTTTCCCCCTGTGTACTTGTATAATTTAAAACACCAAGTTCGATATCCGGCGGATCCCACTGTAGGTCCAGTTTCGATTAACATTACTGTGCATAAAGTAGACTTAAAACAACAAATCCAACCCAGAGTACACGCGTCAATACCATCCACCATGAGTAAACTAACATGATCATGATCATCATCCCTCCCCTCCCTCCAATTGTTACCTCGCTTTTATGTTATTCGCAATGAAGAATAGTTTTTTCAAGCGCACGTTATGTATGCTCATATTTTTTTTTGTTTAGCGTAAATTTCGATGTTTAATCAAAACACCACTTCCTGTTCACTAACGCAACTCGCAATTATTACACACACATGCAAGAGAAATAACAATATAAGCAAAACTAGGTCGTGTCAGTATTGCCAACTCGCTAGGCCTCTGAGTTTAGGGCGACCCGACTTGTGCGAGGGTTGGGGTGCAGCCGAACACCGTCGCCGCCCACCATCAACTCGAACTAGACGGCATAGAAGTGGTGCGTTACCTTTTCAGGAACCTCTCCTCGTACACGCTGAAGTACGTTTCGTTGTATTTCAACCTGGGGGGGAGAAGATGATGCCCGAGGGCAAAACCGTGCAGACGCTCTACGAGAAAAACAAGATAGACGATCTGTTGCAGTACAACGTACAGGATTCGATGCTTGTGAGGGACGTGTGTTTTTGAAAAACAGACTCGTGCAAACGATCGTCTCCACGTGCTGCCAGAGTGTGTTGCGAGCGGACCAGGTTCGAGGGCATCAACTCAACTTGCATCTCTCGCATTACTATTTCAGCGAAGCGTTGCAGAACAAGCAATATTTGTGTTTCCCACGACAGCATCTCGAGTACCACCACAAGCTGGTCGGGGGTTACGTGCACCGTAACCCTCACATAAACGTAGCGCTCAAGAACAGGACAGAGGACAAGATTATTTTGGTATTGGACTTCACGTCACTCTACCCGAGCGTCATGGTCGCAGCCGGCCTCTCCCCTTTCAACGTGAACTTGGGGAGTGGCGCGAATTCCACGCCGGAACGGACGTTCCCCCCGGCACGGAAGTTGATGTTTATCGCGGCGTTATAAATTTAACCGGTTGCACGGAAGCTGATCTTCACGTGTATTTCTCACGAGACACGCTCAATGCCACGTGCATCCGTAAGATCATAGCCTTGTGTAAAAAATCAAAAAATTTAAAAAACGATAAAATTTTACCACCGGGCAAACTGTTCGAAATAGACGCCAAACAGAACACGGCTAAATTAATAATAAATAGTATGCACGGGTAAATATACAAATTGAAAAACATCCCAGAAGAGATTCGCCCCCCCCCCCCACGTCAATCAATTTTACGTTCGAAGGCCGTACGGGAAAACCTTTTACTTTTTTGGTTGGGCACCACGCACCCTGGCGGGGTTATGGGGGCCAGGAATCCTAAAAAAACAACAATTATTATTATTTTGTCTGTTTGCTTGCGTCACAATACACGCGCACGCGCGTGTGTGTGTGTGTGTGTGTGTGTGTGTGTGGCACATCGTTCCCCCGAGAGAGGTTTACAAAGGCCACGATATACAAACATTGCCAGAGTTAAAAAATTACGATATGGCGCATTCGCTCATTACTGTTGCCAGCTATAAGTTTTTCTCCCTCTCTAGCCCTTGCCAAGTAAAAAAAAAAGTGTAGGTAGGAATTGGTAACACTGCGAGAAAAACCTATAGCTTGCAACAGTGGTGAGCTCATGCCTTACAAGAGAAAACCATTAAGGCGATTTTTACTTTCTGGCGTTGAACCCGTGCAGTGTTGCCATCCATCCATCTCTCTCTCTTTTACGGCAGTGCCGGCTCTCCTTGCCCAGTATATGTAGGTTGGCAAAAATTGCTTTATGCACTGTAAAGCAAGCCTCAAGCAAAGTTGCCAGCTCCTTGCTTTAGGTTAGGTTAGACCAAGGAAAAAAGCTGTAGGTAGGCTGTCGGTTGTTTAACTCTTCCCTCTCTCTCTCTCCCCCCTCTCTTTTTTTTTGTAAAAGGCTATGGCAAAAATACCAGTAGGTTGGCAACCTTGCTTTATGCACTGTAAGACAAGCCTCAAGCAAGATTGCCAGCTCCTTGCTTTAGGTTAGGTTAGACAAAAAAAACCTTAGTGATTTTTTCGAGTAAGATGTTGGCAACACTGCCCCCGAAAATAGGGGGGGGGTTTATGCCTTACAAGAGCAAACCATTAAGGCAAGCCCCACCGAGCTTTATTTTCGGGCGCAGTGTTGGCAACACTGCGAGAAAAAAATTGCCAGCTCCTTGCTTTAGGTTAGGTTACCCCAAAAACCTTGGTGATTTTTTCGAGTAAGAGCCCACAGTGTTGCCAACTCTGTGCCCTCAAAATATACATCATAAAAGGCTACGACGAGCCTCACATGATGATTCGAGCCTCAAATGATGGCTTAGAACTCTCTATTTGTCTCTACTCATGATGGGTACTCTTCTCTATTTAGGACAATGTAATTTTTTCATGTTTCAAAATCAATTCAGTGTTTGTGAAAGTACCTCGAATAATGATATCCATGTTGGCAACGATGATGAATCTGGTTTCTGGTTTTATGTTGTTCATTTGGTGGGTACCTCGGATAGACTGCATTTTGGTTTGCTATCAATAAAAAGTTTTAAAAATATGCAACTAGTGCTACAAAAGGAACGGAAATTATCGACAATTTCTGGATTATAACTAAAATTCAGTTTGCCTTTTACATATCCAATATTTACAGACCAACACTAACTAGACTTCGATTTATATAAATGTAGCGGGAACTATATTTCTGAGAATCAAACTATATTAGGATTATATGTTAAACTTATACAAAACCAGATTATTCTATGTAAGTATATTTATATTGACTGGATTATTTAACAGATCAAACAGAAAGAAGGCAAAATTCACTAAACGTAGGTGATTGCATGAAAATAACTAGGTCAAGGAGTGACCAACAGTGAGCTGAGGTTATATTTAGAGGGTCGCTCTTCATAATTCTTACCTTCGCTGGATCGGCGAAGGAACGCACTTGTGGGCGGTAGAACCTGAATGGGCTCCACCAAGACATCGGAGACTCGAAGCAGATGTCTTGGTGGATGAACCCAAGTAGGGTCAATTTGGTCATTTCTTCTTGTATGAGGAACCAATTTGGCCAACTCCCAAATTAACTTACATTGCTTATAACTAATTAAATTTGAAGAAAAATTATAATCTCTTAGACTGTAAACATATTTTATATTTAGGCTGCACAAGATCCAATGATAAAATTAAAAAATGGTAACCGCCCAGACAGGGACTCGAACCCTGGACAGATAGGTTAAAACCCTAATGCTATACCAACTAAGCTATCTGAGCACAAGGTATTCTTTTTTTTGAAAAGTTAGTTATGTTAAGAAATATCGTTTCAGAACACTTTTGGTCTGGGTCGACAGAGAAGGAGACAGCATTTCCAAAATTTTACAGACTGGATGTATTTTACCACCACTATAGAGGTCTTTACTATATGTAATTCGAAACGCTAGAGTTCAGTTAGCTTTCAAAATTGAGGTTACATAGTACAATATGTTGAAGATTTTGTGTTTGTCACGCATAACAAGTTACGCTTATATCCATTTCAGGACAAATGATGCTAAAACTCTCAAATTTACTGTCATCTCATCAACTACTAGCAAAGTTTTAGTATTATATGTCCGTAATTAGATATAGTGTAACTTGTTATGCGTGACAAACACAAAATCTTCAACATATTGTACTATGTAACCTCAATTTTGAAAGCTAACTGAACTCTAGCGTTTCGAATTACATATAGTAAAGACCTCTATAGTGGTGGTAAAATACATCCAGTCTGTAAAATTTTGGAAATGCTGTCTCCTTCTCTGTCGACCCAGACCAAAAGTGTTCTCAAACGATATTTCTTAACATAACTAACTTTTCAAAAAAAAGAATACCTTGTGCTCAGATAGCTTAGTTGGTATAGCATTAGGGTTTTAACCTATCTGTCCAGGGTTCGAGTCCCTGTCTGGGCGGTTACCATTTTTTTAATTTTATCATTGGATCTTGTGCAGCCTAAATATAAAATATGTTTACAGTCTAAGAGATTATAATTTTTCTTCAAATTTAATTAGTTATAAGCAATGTAAGTTAATTTGGGAGTTGGCCAAATTGGTTCCTCATACAAGAAGAAATGACCAAATTGACCCTACTTGGGTTCATCCACCAAGACATCTGCTTCGAGTCTCCGATGTCTTGGTGGAGCCCATTCAGGTTCTACCGCCCACAAGTGCGTTCCTTCGCCGATCCAGCGAAGGTAAGAATTATGAAGAGCGACCCTCTATATATAACCTCAGCTCACTGTTGGTCACTCCTTGACCTAGTTATTTTCATGCAATCACCTACGTTTAGTGAATTTTGCCTTCTTTCTGTTTGATCTGTTAAATAATCCAGTCAATATAAATATACTTACATAGAATAATCTGGTTTTGTATAAGTTTAACATATAATCCTAATATAGTTTGATTCTCAGAAATATAGTTCCCGCTACATTTATATAAATCGAAGTCTAGTTAGTGTTGGTCTGTAAATATTGGATATGTAAAAGGCAAACTGAATTTTAGTTATAATCCAGAAATTGTCGATAATTTCCGTTCCTTTTGTAGCACTAGTTGCATATTTTTAAAACTTTTTATTGATAGCAAACCAAAATGCAGTCTATCCGAGGTACCCACCAAATGAACAACATAAAACCAGAAACCAGATTCATCATCGTTGCCAACATGGATATCATTATTCGAGGTACTTTCACAAACACTGAATTGATTTTGAAACATGAAAAAATTACATTGTCCTAAATAGAGAAGAGTACCCATCATGCGTGTACAAATCAGATGCGATCTTCGACACTTACAAAAACAAATTCCCCACACAAGAAGACAGGTTCAGATCTATAAACATTATAGAAGAACTTTACTTCACCTTCGAGGGCAGTGGAGAAAACATAAAAGTGGAAATCACCAACATCTCTGGTGGAGTCACCCTCAACTTTAACCAATGGCAAAAATTTCTCTCTTACTACAAATCCCTCATGGAAGAATTTCAGCATCGGCTAAATCGTAATCCCTATGTGACTTTTGCTCTTTGGTAGAGTATTTTTCATATATGTAAATTTGATATATTCTATATTTGTATATTAAATAAAAATAAACTTAAAAAATTAACTTGAATGTTTTATTTGAATCCAAAATATATATGTAATCTAATGAAAATGATTTAAACTTTATAAATATTATTTCTAAACAGTCACAATTCAACATATAAGTTGTTCTTGCAGGCTAATAAGGCTCTGGCGTGTGGGCCTATGCCTCCTACAATCCTCTGTAAGATTCGTGTTGTCCTGTGAGTAATCAATATACATAGTAAGCCTAAGCTTTAAGGTTCAATCAGTGGATTTTAGTCCTCATAGACATATAGTGATTGTAGTTAAAATACGGCTCGTATAACTCCTGGTATTAAGTCAATCACTCAAAAAAAAAAAACGGTAATACTTGAAAATACCTTGAATGCAGGCTTTAAAACTAAATAACAACATAGAAAACATTTCTTTTTCACAAATCTTTATTATTTGCACTAAAATACATTACACCTTAATATTTTTATTATTGTACCAACATACAAGTCTTTGAACATTTCTGAATGCGCAACCTTGTTCAGCTGGGGGAGAAGTATCAGAATGATACTTGCACAATCCTCCTTGAAACATATACAAATTCTTAAGGGATGGACAGTTTACAGTTTGTAAATCAACAATGTTATCAATATTAAACAAATCTTTGATAATTTGGGATTTTCCTTTGCAGAAAAATGTACCACCTTGACAGTTCAAGTTCCTAACTGCCCTCCGGACATAGTATATTTCACATCCACAAGGAATATCATACATTAATGCATGGAGATTGTCTTTAACCCAGCGCGATTCTTTGTTCTCTTTGAAATAATCGGGAACACTCACAAGCGCATAATACACAGTGTCCAAATTTGTAGAACTCACACAAATCTCACGCAATATAAATTTTCTGTTATAAATAAATCCTTGTACATCAATAATGTATTGCACCATTTTCGCTTTTATTAGTCAGTCTCTCTTTATTCAACTCTCACAAAAATCCTGTGCTACCATAAGTAAGCTCTGCTGAGCGTATAGAATCTATAAGAGTTTTCACTAGTTCGATATTGTTTGAAATTTCACATAACACACTATAAAAAGCTTTGTATTCTGTCTGTACCTCGTGTGCCGTCAAAGCATCCGCAACATCCTCATGGTTAGTAATATAAAAATCAAAAATATGTTTTGTATTGTCCTGATCCTGCAAATAACACTGGATTCTCTCTCACATCCACTCAACACAATGCTGGCATTCATACAAACGGCTTTCCCCTTGGCAAATAGAAAAACATTCGGAAATCAGAAATTCATCTTTACAGCATACGCACTCGCACTCATAAAAATGGTTGCCTACATTTAGATAACAACCCCTGCATATAATATACTTGCTAGGTGTATACCTCTTCAAAATCTCCAACACAGAATCCTTATGGATAACATCTGAAATCATGTTACTCATGCCCTTGTCGGTTACTTCGTTGACGTTATTTCCAGTAATAGATCCTTCCACTCACAGGTACACAAATAAGAACACCTGAAAAATAGAAACACAGTTGTAGTACTTGTTTATATTACGCATATTCATTTCTGTATTTACTTTTTCGTTTCTTTGTTTTCTGGATTTATATATTATTTCAAAAAACTAGTGGAGAAATATACATTCCAATGGTAAAATCTCTTGCGAGGTACTCACCGTAGTGTGGTTAGCCTTGTTTGTGGAGGTTGAAGACGCCATCTTTCACTAATGGTCCCTTTCAGTCACACATACAAAATTAGAAGCATCTAAAAAATAGAAATATAGTTGTAGTACTTGTTCACATTACGCATATTCTTTTTGGTTTGTATTGACGTTTTCTTCGTTTCAATATTAGCATTTACATATTATTTAAAAACACGCTACATAATAAAAATCATTTACCTTAATTATAGGTTCTCTTGAGTTCTTTGTCTGAAACTCACGGCCAATAATCACAACTTGATGTCTTCTCTGACACAATGCTTCACAAATACTTCTCAAAATAGCTTCTGCTTGCTTTTACGCAGTTTTTATACCTCATAAGCAAAAATGACGCCTTCTCTGATTGGTTGAAATAAAATCAACGCGTTTTCTGATTGGTTGAAATATTCTTAACATTAGTTGGTCCAAAAACCTAATAGTTATCATCCAAATGCATTAACAAATACACCCTGAAAATACTTTGAAATATTATACACACCTTAGAACTGTAATATCCTAATATAGAAATACAGAACCAAAAATAGCATTGTGGAAATCTGAAAACCGAAAACTATAAAATAACTTTTAGTTAAAAATACTTTTTTCTTTAGTTTTTAGATAAAAATAAAAAGTAAAACTTTAAAAATTAGTGAATGTGAAATACAAAACGTAACAAATAGAAAATTTAATACAAAAATTTAAAAAATCTCTTTGTAAATCCAAATCGCAATAAAAAATGTTGCCTGAATAGTTAAAATTGTGTTATTAGAATAAAAAATTACATAAACTTGTGAAATAATACATTAAAAATTGAAAAAATGTCTTTGTGAGTAAAATATAAGAAACAAAATGTTGCCTAAATAGATGAAATTGTGTTATTTCAGTAAAAATAAGCCTAAACTTGTAAAATAAAAGGGTAGAACTTGCCAAAACATACTTTTGCATCCAAAATATAATTCAAAACACATCTAAATTGTGTTATTTGAGTAAACTAGAGAATAATCCTGTAAACTTGGAAAATCTCTCTCTCTCTCTCTCTCTCTCTCTCTCTCTCTCTCTCTGTGTGTGTGTGTGTGTGTGTGTGTGTGTGTGTGTGTGTGTGTCTTTGAGAGTCCAAAATGTAATAAAAATGGTGCCTGAATAATATAAATAGTGTCATTTGAGTAAATATTAGGCTAAACTTGTAAAATAAACAAATAAAAGTTGAGAACACACACTTTGTGTGTCGAAAATGTAACTAAAAATCTTTCCTGAACAGATAGAATTGTGTTATTTGAGTAATAATAAGCCTAAACTTGTGAAATAAACAGATAGAAGTTGAGAACACACACTTTGTGTGTCGAAAATGCGACTAAAAGTCTTTCCTGAACAGATTGAATTGTGTTATTTTGGTAATAATAAGCCTAAACTTGTGAAATAAACAGATAGAAATTGAGATCACACACTCTGTGTGTCGAAAATATAACTAAAAGTCTTTCCTGAACAGATTGAATTGTGTTATTTTGGTAATAATAAGCCTAAACTTGTGAAATAAACAGATAGAAGTTGAGAACACACACTTTGTGTGTCGAAAATGTAACTAAAAGTCTTTCCTGAACAGATAGAATTGTGTTATTTGAGTAAAAAATTAATATCAAGTTGTAAAATAATAAATTAAAAGTTGAAAAAATCTCTTTGTAAATACAAAATTTAATAAAAAATGTTGCCTGAATAGTACAAATAGTGTTATTTAGGTTAAAAATAGGTATAAAATTGTAAAATAATAAGTTAAAAGTTGCAAAAATATCTTTGTGAGTCCAAAATTTAATAAAAAATGTTGCCTGATTAGTACAAATAGTGTTATTTTGGTAAAAAATTAATATAAAGTTGTAAAATAATAAGTTAAACGTAGAAAAAAATGTCTTTGTGAGTCCAAAATTTAATAAAAAATGTTGCTGATTAGTACAAATAGTGTTATTCTGGTAAAAAATTAATATAAAGTTGTAAAATAATAAGTTAAACGTAGAAAAAAATGTCTTTGTGAGTCCAAAATTTAATAGAAAATGTTGCTGATTAGTACAAATAGTGTTATTTTGGTAAAAAATTAATATAAAGTTGTAAAATAATAAGTTAAACGTAGAAAAAAATGTCTTTGTGAGTCGAAAATTTAATAAAAAATGTTGCTGATTAGTACAAATAGTGTTATTTTGGTAAAAAATTAATATAAAGTTGTAAAATAATAAGTTAAACGTAGAAAAAAATGTCTTTGTGAGTCCAAAATTTAATAAAAAATGTTGCTGATTAGTACAAATAGTGTTATTTTGGTAAAAAATTAATATAAAGTTGTAAAATAATAAGTTAAACGTTGAAAAAATGTCTTTGTGAGTCCAAAATTTAATAAAAAATGTTGCTGATTAGTACAAATAGTGTTATTTTGGTAAAAAATTAATATAAAGTTGTAAAATAATAAGTTAAACGTTGAAAAAAATGTCTTTGTGAGTCCAAAATTTAATAAAAGTGTTGCCTGAATAGTACAAATAGTGTTATTTTGGTAAAAATAAGGATAAGCTGTGAAAATGTTTGACATAAAGTCAAAGTTTGGTAAAAAATAAACTCAAAATTAAGTTAAATAGCACACAGTAACATACATTTACTACCTAAATCAATAATCAAAGGGTCCTAGGTTCGTTACCCCGTGATAAAAGCAAATGGTGAAAACTGTAGGCCCCGTCCCTAATAGCTCTCCCTTCTTCATAGTACAGATAAAAAAATCCTGCGCTAAAGCGTCCTGTGCCTTGGAGGCAAACCTGAGCGGAATATTAATTGGCGGCGGAAACCGCATAGCTTCAGAAATTTGACCCTTGCTGCGCATTCTCAGACATCCTTTGTTGTCTGATTGAATCCCTCCCCTGCCCTACAGTATTGCATAGCTTTCCCCTGTTCTTGCGTACTGGTTAACCTTGAAAAAACCGGTTCTGAAAACCTACCGACGCGTTCTCTGATTGGTCAATCAGGTTCTTCCTTTGTTCTGACGTTGTGACGTCATTTGACCTTGAACGCACACTCCCTAAATTCCTTTCTCCTCTACCTGCGCGGAATATTAATTCTTTCTCTCTGTCTGGGATCAGAGCGGAGTCGAGATTCTGAGACAGTATTCTGTCTAGCGTCTGAGACCATCGTGTTTCATACCATACAGTATTACAATAACATACATTATTACATAGTACTAATTAATAATATTACATATCGAGGGTTCGAGTACCGGGACCGTCCCCAATCGTAATTGAACCTGTACCTACACCCATTACCACCGTTCATAGCGGTTCATAAACCATAGAAAACTTATTTTCAATACTATAAACATTAATATTAACATTTTATACATTACATACTTTGCAGTAATGAATATAAAACCATATGCATAGCGTTTAGTACCTCTAATTACCTTCTATATACATATTTTTCATAAAATAAATAATTATATATTCATAAAAAGTTATAAACATGCAAATACATAAATGTAAAGTATTCTAAGTACTTGCAAATAAATTCTAAGTACATGCAAATTAGTTCTAAGTACGTGCAAATTAATTAACACCCGTGCAAATGAATTGCGAATATTAAATAGCGACCGGCCTTGGCGTATTCCTCTACTACTGTCGTTGTGGCTGCTGAGTACATTCTAAGTGGGTTGTTGTGTGAAAATGTATCATGAGGTTTAATTCGATGGTTAGCATATCGACAATTCCGTTAAAAATACATACATTCACAGAAACGTATAGAGGACATCAAAACAAACAACTTTTCTCGGTAACATTTGTATCGTTGGTGCGCCGTTTCGACGCTACAGACGTTCAAAAAAAAAAAGTTTCGCAGCCTGCATGCTGGCAACCCAACACAGCATTTGATTGCATCTGTGACGTAACTTCCTGCGGTGAAACAGGACTTGTACTGCGAATAAATGGTTTTAACTGGTTTTAATATCGCGTACAAAGCAGAAACAAATACGGTCTAGGCTTACTTCCAATATTTTAAAAAGTTACTGCCTGCGTATAAAGTTTTCTAAGTGCATACATCAAGGGAGGTATTCAATATCGCAATGCGGAGGCGCATTTAAAAAAATAAGGGCCAGTTGATTATATCAACGAAGGAAAGAAGTGTAGCAACACTGTATTGGTGGTTAAAGACACGTACATGTCTACTTCATTTCTCAACATAGTCACCATAATTTTCCAAGGGATTTTGGTGCGTTGAATAAGTTTTTTTACACGCTCTGCATAGAAGTTCGCCGCCTGGGGTTTCAGCAAATCCAACAGTTTTTGCAAATCATTGGCATGCAAGTCGCTTTTTGAGTTGCAGGAAGACACGATAGTCGCTAAGTGTAAGATCCGGATTGCACGGGGAGTGATCAAAAAGTTCCCATTCGAACCTCTCAATCGTCTGGAGAGCGAGGGCAACAGTGTGTGGTCTAGAGTTGTCGTGTATAAGAATAGTTTCTGAGCGCAGAATTCCACATCGTTGGTTTTGTATGGTACGTTTGAATTTTGATACCGTTTCACAGTATGCTTGCAATGCGCTCCACGAAATCCACCAGAAACACATTTTGTTCGTCCCAGAACAAAGTTGCCATGACTTTTCGTGCAGATGGAGTTTGCTTGAACTTTTTCGGCTTTGGTAGGTGTGAATGTATTGCCCTACTCTTCCTTCACTCATTACATTCGGACCATACACTTCACACAATTCTCCGTGAACTTCGGCAGCCTACGAGACCTTTGGCGCTAAGAAATCGAATCACAGACCATACTTCTCAACAGGCGGGTTGTGTATTCGCACAGCCATTCAACACTCTCTCTCACGATATCCAACAGGTGACTAGCAAAAATATGATTGTTAGGTCGCCAATGGACCATTTGATGTTACTGCGCAGGCGCGACCCGATCACTGTTGCCAGTCACTTTTTATAAATAATCGACCCTTTATTTTGGAATGCGCCTCGTAGTACAATAGGTTAATGGCGGTGCTGATTCTTTTGGATAGGAAAAATAATGTAAACAAATAACCTTTTTTGCGTTTAGCTTCTAAAAACGACATTTTTTTAACGGCATCATCTTTCGTCTGTCAAGTTATTTAAGGGTGTACAAGGGGTGAAAGAATTTTAGGGGTATTGTATTCGCTCTCAACAAATATTTAGGAGTGGATTGTACCCCTGTACTCCTGCACCACTGAATAGAGGCTTTATGGCATGTTTTTATCTTTAAGTTGCTTCCATATTGAATTAAAAATAACCTCCTACTGTGATTGATAGAGAGAGCCGGAACCCAAGGGACTTACCGTCAAATCCTGGTCCTCTACTTCCGTGTTCCGTGTGGAGCTTCGCAGATTGCTTCCTGGAGGCGCACCTGGGTGGGGAGAGGGCTTTAGCCCCCTCTGCTTTGTTGTCCTTTGGCTGGAAAAGAAAGATTTATATCTTTTAATTCCGCGCTCTCTGTCTCCGCGGCCGAAGAGAATTTGCAGCGGTGAATCCTGGAGATTTTCCCCCGCGCGAAATCCTCTGAATGTGACCCGAATAAAAGGGAGCACCTGGTACGCAAAATGCGAGAAGGTAGGTGACCTTTAGGGTGGGAGGAAGTGGTGGAGGGTGCATTAACTTCCAGATGACTCGTAAAGCGTTAATTCTGGGTGTGGTACAGAATTAAGTCTCGTTCTCGTCTCCAAATACGAGAGGAGACCTACACCGTGACCACGTTTCAAATATCGAATCTAAAGGTTCGCCATTTTCAAATCAGATTCCATGGTCTATTCTCGAATGAAAGTTTTCGTGCTCGATTCTCGAATCAAAGCTTACGTTCTCCATTGTCATACCATATATTCCATCCTACATTTCCAAAACAGATTCCGTGCTCCATTCTCAAATCAAAGATTCATTGCTCGATCCCAGAATCAAAGATCGATGCTTCCTTGCTCTTGTAAAAACCCAGGGGAGGGGACTGAATTATTTTTAGTTAAGTTACATATGTATGTTGTTTAATGCGCAAAAACTTCTTTTTTTGTAGCTTATATCAGGAAATGTTTTGTCTGTGCTTTAGTTTACTTTTCTATTTTGCTACTTTTGGCTAATCGCGACTACGACGATGAATGTTGAGTAGATGAAATGAGGACTAAAAGTGGTAAACGTTGTAAGTGCCAAAAGCGAAAGTGTTGGGAAATCGCATCGTTCCGCACATCAGCCCGCAATAACGTACACGCCCTTTGAACTACTTAGAGGGCTACCAGCCACATTTCACGTTTACCACATTATAAAGCATGGCACATTTCACCGTTTAACGTGGAGAACGGTTTTTGAATTATTGTGGCACTTGCAGCGTTTACCAATTTTAATCTTCAAATGTATGGACACTCGATCGAGGACACCGTAGGTCGGCCTCTTAACACGCTTGACCTCCGAGGCAATGATTATTTTAATCAGTTTTTCGTTTATATTGAAAGACTCTAGACAGTGCGAGACGAGATTATAGACACGCGTAAGCAATCCCGTACGCCTAGAGACTGTTGATGCTATGTGCCTGCCTTATGTAACCCATTCACTTGTAATCAATGAGTCTCTGGTTCATTCATTGCGGTGGTCTTACCGTTGGCTTGAATTTATATCCTATTTATGTAGGAAATAGGAATCAGAGTCTTAAACTCTTCTCCAACGTTCTTAAAGGTCCACGAACCTATAAATTCTATTGGGTTCCGCTGGAGGATCGGAACCTTTTCTTCCCCACAATTTAAATTCGGTCCAAGTTGCGTATTGTTTCATTGACAAAAGACTCCTGGACCGAATTTAAATAGCCGGGGAAAAGGTTCCTGGGCCGTATTTAAATTCACGCGGTAGAAAGTTTCCTGGACTGTATTGAAATTGATCTGCTTAAAAGGTTCCTGGACCGAATTGAAATACTTTACAGATAAGAAGGTTCTTTACGGTCCAGGACCCATTTACGCTTGCTGATTTTCTCTCCTGGACCGGAATTGAATTTATTTAAAATTCCTGGACCTTTAACAATCCTTCTCTTCTCCCTCGTTTCATTTTCCTTGACCGTATGTCAACTTGCACAGTTTACTTTTCAACTTTGTGAGTTTTTATATCTACAACTTCTTTTCAATCTTTCACAGTCTTTTTTATATTACTAATCTTTAGTCCATTCCAGCCTGTTGTTACTCTTAGGTGATATTAAACTAATTTTGGTTTTTTACAGCCTACTTTCATAATTTTGGAGCCTAATTTTCATAAAGCATATTTTTGCCCCTTTTAGAGGCTTGTCTCGTATTTTGCCTGCTAGTTGGTTCAGCGCGTTAAGTGATAGACTTTCGATCTCGCCAACGGAGTTCCCGGGTTCGAATCCCGGCGTGGACATGGCTGTTCTCTGTGTGTATGTCACTTCATCTCATCGTCGTCGCGATTAGTCAAAATGACAGAAAAAGGAGCACTAAGTGATCGAAATACAAATGTCTCATCTTTTGTGTGCCCCTATTACACATACGTACAGTGAAGGAATAGGCAAGACCAGACAACTGTTTTGATTGGTCGGAATACATCGTTTATTTGTGACGGGAGAACAAGGTGGTCATAAAGACAAAGAAGTGGAAGAAAGCGTACATGCCCGTCGCTGAAAGTATCACCCCAGAATTTAAATGAAGTGGCAGATAAAACAAATACCCTAGCGAGGGTGGTCGAGCAATTATATAATGGCGACATGGTCTTGAAAACAAATTTTTGTACAATGACTAAAAACCCTTTAAAACTGTGCCGCGTGAACGTTATTCATACGCCCAGCGCTGTAAGTTGCAGTTAATTATTGGTGGAGCTGTGGAGCTCGTAGAAATTATGTAACACGCCGCGTTGTGAGTTTGCAAAGCCTGTGGCGATTTAATTCGCCTCGCTCCTGCATATAAATCCCTAGTTTTCGAAATGCATTGCAAAGCTGCGCATGATGAATGGGACACGACGTGACGAAGCAAACAGATATTTCCAGATGACACGAGAGACACGGGAGTTTATTCGTGGCGACTTACATAAGTGGTTCCTCGCACAATTTGCACAATTTAAATTCGGTCCAAGTTGCGTATTGTTTCATTGACCCGGAAAAAAAAGGTTCCTGGATCTCATTTAAATTGATCCGGAAGAAAGGATCCTGGACCGAATTGAAATACAGATAATACAGATAAAAAGATTCTCTACGGTCCTGACCCCATTAATCTTGCTGATTTTCTCATCCGGATCGGAATTTAATTTATTTACAATTCCTGGACCTTTAGCAAACCTGTTTACAAGAATTAGAAATTATGAGGCGCATCCAGAAAGTAAGTTTCCCTGGGGTCGTGCACAAAAAGGAAACATTATTTCATTCAATGATTTATTGCCACACACACAGCACTTGTCCAGTTACTTGTCAACATAAATCCCGCCGGGATTCAGGCACTTCTCATAGCACTTGTGTATACCTGCGTCGTAGAAGTCCGCCGCCTGGGCGCCGAACCACTGTGTGACAGCCGTCTGAAGCTCTTCGTCGCTGTGAAAATGTTGACCGGACAGGAAGTTTTTCAGGTGCAAGAATAGGTGGTAATTACTGGGAGCGAGATCCGGGCTGTACGATAGATGATCGAACACCTCCCAACCGAACCTGTCCAGAAGAGCTGCAGTGCGCCTAGCCATATGCGGCTTCGCATTGTCGTGCAGCAAGGTCATCCCGGTACTGAGCTTAATGCGTCGCTTATTCTGAATGGCTCGTCGCAATGTCCCCAGTATTTCACAGTAACGGTTAGCGTTCACAGTCTAACCTCTGGGCAGAAACTCGATGAGCAGAATGCCTTGTCTGTCCCAGAACACCGTGCACATTACTTTTCGCGCAGACACAGTCTGTTTGAACTTCGTCCTGCACGGAGATCCACTGTGACGCCAATGCATGGACTGCTGCTTGTTTTTTGGGGTGCTGTATGCAACCCACGTTTCATCCCCTGTAATGATCCGGTTGAGAAATTCGTCTCATCATGCTAACGCTGCAGAAATATCAGAGCCGTGCCCATGCGTTTTCCTGTGTGTTCGGGCGTCAGTTGTTTCGGCACCCACCGGGAACACAATTTGCCGAACAAGAGGCGTTTGGTAACACTGTCGTGCAACAACGACTGAGGAATCTGCGGGAAATGGCTGCTGAGTTCCGTGATCGTGACGCGACGATCCTCCCAATATGCGCACCTGCTCCACAAGCTCGCCCATAACGCCCGATGGCCGCCCACTGCGCTTGTCGTCATGCACATTTTACCGGCCTTCAGTAAATGTCCTGCACCAACGACGCACCATCTTCTTGCTCATGACGTCTGCCTCATACACCTGGCACAGATGACGATGAATTTCGATCGGCTGCATGTTTTGTGCGTTCAAGAACTTGATCACCGAACGAACCTCGCACGCGTCGGGAGATGGAATAAGAGCCGCCATATTTTATCACTGCCGCGACGCTACTGAGGACTTTCGGGAGGCGTCTTCTAGGACATTCACTAGCCAGGACATGTGCCTCTCACGCATGCGCAAAACCAGTTTCAATAAGCATGGCCTGCCACCTGTGGGCGAGTGGGAAACTCACTTTCTGGATGCGCCTAATTTTAAAATCCCGTATGTTACTCTGTTCTTGAATACAAGACTCCTAAGAGTCAAAGATTACTTATGGGTATCTAGAATGAGAGACTAGTTGGCATAATCTAAAATACATTTTTTTTTTACATAATCAAGAGCCAGACTTGTTTCCAGAATCTACAACTAGACTCGTTTCGAAAGTATAGAACCCAAGACTCGTTTCAAGAATTTAGAACCAAAGACTCGAATCTAGAACCCAAGACTCGATTCCAGAATCTAGAAGCAAAGCCTAGTTTTAAAAAAAAACTTGAATTAAATAGTCCTAATCCGATTCCCGATACAAAAATCCAGTGATCGTTTCACGAATCAATCCTTCATTGCCCGATTTCTAAATCAAATATTCACTGCTCGTTTCCCGAATCAAGGATCCAATGCTCGCCTGGAATCAAATATTCATTGCCGGGTTCCCGAATCAAGGATCTCATTCTCGTTTCTCGTGCCCACATTTGGGATGTAAGGGGGTGACCATTTCCAAAGACATCCAAATGTCAACCTCTCTTCCACGTACAGTGGAACCACAGGCAAAAGAGCCTGAGCAGACCCGCGACTCCTGCGCATCGTACTCCCGCGTGGAGGGGAGGAGCAGAGTGGAGCATGCTTCTTTATGGCCAGAGTTGAACTGCTGGAGGGGAAGATGCGCGAAGGATTTTGACCGAAGGTCATTTTGTTTGTGGTCGCTCAACTGGACTACATTTTGCAGACTAGCTAGGCTCTGGCGTCTGGAATCTCTGCCAGTATAATCCTCTGTGGAGCCTGTGTTGTATCTTGTCCATTTATGTTTGTCCTTTCATCAATTTCATCTCATCAACGTTCATCCACATCAGTGGTTAAAAAGCCAAGTAACATCGAGCAAAGCAATCCAGGATTCAGCAGAGGAATCCATAAATACTCAAAAGATTTGGATCTACCAATCCGAACCAGTCTTGGTGTGGTCTGGATTTTATACACGTCTGTCTCGTTCTCGGGACGAGATCGAGAATGTATCGGTCCTCACTTCTCAGCAGCTTTGCTCATACCCATAATTGAGCTCTTAAAGGATTATAAACCCACCACTAATTTACATCGCGTCTGCAATCTGGGGTCGGTGGAACTTTCGCCTAATGAGTATATCGTTTCCTCCCACACAGAAGGTGAGTGGAGCCGCGTCAATTCTGGTGTGGGAATTACGGCGACCCTACAAGCTGCCGCTCTTCCGCACGTCCCTGTGAATAAATCCCTGGGAACTCTGACATCTTCTCGGCTATCGATTGCGGTCCCTCTGATTTGCTCAACTCCTAAGCCTTGCTCTTCTGGGCGGTAGGTTAGCGATTTCCCTACGGACGAGGGAAGACAGAAATGGTTATGCGGGAGAGAAGAGGATTAACAATGACTTGGGATTGCAGTTTGCATAGTGAGTATGCCATTTTTAAAACAAGCTTGGCACTCTCTATTAGGTTAGTTACGTAACAATGAGTATATTCATTATAAGGGACAGAGATGTGAAATGAAACGCAAAGGAACTCCGATAGTCTTGCAGGAACTCGTATTCAGGACCTTCATACAGGAATCTTCGGGATGGTTCGAGAATCCAGAATCTAGAGCCAGATAGTCGATCCCAGAATCTGAAACCGAAGATTCGTTTGCGAAATATGGAACCAGACACTCGTTTCCGAAATATGGAACTACATATTCGTTTGCTAAATACTGAACCAGAGGCTTGTTTGCAGAATCTCGAACCAGGGACTCGTTACTATAATCTCGAACCAGAGACCCGTTACTGGAATCTCGAACCAGAGACCCGTTACTGGAATCTCGAACCAGAGACCCGTTACTGGAATCTCGAACCAGAGACCCGTTACTGGAATCTCGAACCAGAGACCCGTTACTGGAATCTCGAACCAGAGACCCGTTACTGGAATCTCCAATATATATTATACACTGAAACTGCCATGGAGTTGCAAAGAAATGATTTTCAAGGACTCGGAGGAATACTAAAACACTGCTTTCTAGCCTAATTTTAGAAGACACGGTTTTGCAACGTAAGTCACAAAAATGCATGACTTGAAAATAGTTTTCAGAAATGACTTTTTACCTTACATAATAGATTCGTGTCTACGAATGTAATTAATAAAAGTATAACTTTAATCATTTCTGCTTTTCCATCCGATTCCGAGGGCTTCCCCGATGGTGTAGTGGTAACGTCATCGCCTTGTAATCAAGCGGTCCCGGATTCGATACCCGGTGCAGACACATGGCACAGTAGTTCGGATCCCATTTGAAACTGTAGGTCCAGTCCCGATTAGCCTTTCTGTTCATAAAGTGGACTTAACAAATCAATCAATCAAAAACCATTCGATTCCGGGGAAATCCGGGACATATAGCAACCCTAACATAGCCTGTTCACCTGGGAGGTTCAAGCCTGGATTCGTTCACTTACGCGAAGTCTTTAAATCTGTCTCGTCTCAATTTCTCAGACTTCTGCTTCGTCTGGAAAGGTGTAGTCTCCTCGTCCGGATTTTTACAAGACAGCCTCGATCACGGTCTCGTCTCTAAATTCGAGGCGATACCGAGAGAAGACCGAGCCTTGTCCCTTCTCAGTACCACCACCCCTAGCCTAGAAAGGCAGAAACCAACGTAAGAAAATAAGAAAGATAACCGCCCTCAAAACTAATTTTTGCAAATCTCTTTTCCATTAACGAACACTTTGGCTACCCATTCTCGAACACTGTACGATGGTATCCTTCACATTCTGGCGCCTTCCGTGTCACGGGTTCGGACACGCCCAAACAAATCCTCAGACTGATCGATCTTGCCTTCTGTGTCATTGAGTCCCTTCTCCCAATTGGAAACCCATTGATGATCGTCTCATTATGTAGATTTGATTCCCTTTCAAAGAGAAACGTACATTGAAATCTTCTTCCTTGGCTACCTGATCTCCTCCCAAATCCGGAAAAGATGCTGACTCCAATTTTCTCTCGCAGGAACATCAAGCGACATTGAATTTCCTCGGGTTTCCTTTCTCGTGTCACGTGACAGGTAAAGCTGTGGGAAAATAGAAAGTAAGGCTACGATTAAGCAAGGGTACATACACGCCGGCTCGGTGGCTAATTGCGAAGATGAGGGTGAGATGATGTGATGGGATTTACGAAGACACACAAAGAACACCCATTCCCAGGCCGGGATTCGATCCCGGAACCCTTGGCTTTGCAGCACGCTGTGATAACCACACCGCCACGAGGCCAGCCCCGAGTTCGAATCCCGTGCTCAGCATGGGTGTTCTTTCATCTTATCACTAGAGACCGAATTTTACAGGGAACAATTTTACTCTAAAAAGGACAATAAAAAGGGAAAACTGTTGCCAAAAAAGGACGAAAGAGGACTATAGTTTATTTTTGGACTCAACTAGGAATATTATTTTAAATGAAAACATAATACGAGATACAATTCATATATTGTGCTTTCATTTAAAATAATATTTTTAGTGCAGTGCAAATACACTAGAGTCCTTTTTCATTTCCCTTGTTTTGAAGGTAAAGTAGCCTACAGCGAATAATCTTACCATCTGTTTTGATGAAATCTTCCTTGAAACAACTTACCCATTCCATAGCTTGCTACCACTTGTACCTGGCTTCGCCATTTCACTGACACTCAATACTGTCGTCACTGTCACACAGTAAATTTAGAACTACAGTAAAACCTCTCTAATCCGGAATAATGAGGGGATAAGTCAACCGATTTAACGAAAGTCCGGATTAACTTAAATAACCTGAAAGAACAGTAGAAAGTGCATTAAAACTCCATTGATAGCAACAAAACACGTTTATTATGGTGTATTTTAGGGGCATAGGCCTAAATAACACAGTGCGTCTACTAAGTTTCAAGACAGTTGGCGCTGTGCAACTGTCAGGCGAGCCATCTACCGGCCAAGTACGAAAGCAGTTAGCAATAGGTGTCGAGGTATTGCAGGCAGTGTTTGGTGTACGCGAGTGTGGTAGTGTCTGTGCTGTGTGCGATTGAACAGAGTTGTGTCAAAGTTACCCGTCATGAATGCGGGTGAGGAGCAACGAATAGCGATTAAGTTCTGTTTCAAAGCCGGTAAAACGGCGACAGAAACCCTTGAGACGGACGAAACGACATTGCAGACGATCCCAGGAGTGGCCGTCCAGTTGAGCGTCGAAATGAACAGAACATCGATACAGTTCGACAATTGCTTCTTGAGAACCGCCAGCTGTCGCTCAGAATGATAGCCGACGAATTAAGTATCAGCAAGGACACGGCGAGGAAGTTTGTTGTGAAAGATTTGCGAAAAGGAAGATTTATTCGCGGTTCGTTCCACATTCCCTGACTGACGAGCAGAAAGGCCGAAGAGTTGCGGCCTGTCAAGACATGATTTCCACAGCTGACAGTGACACCACCCCCCTTAGTCGCCGGACCTAGCACCTACGGACTATTTTCTGTCCCAGAAATTAAAATCCCCATTGAAATGTCATGTTTTCGACTCCGTTTGTGATATTCAGAAGAGCGTGACGCGTGTTTTACACTCAATTCCCGAAGGTGACTTCTACCACAGCATCCAGAGACTGTACGACCGTGCAAACACGTGTGTCCACTTGGGAGAGATGTATACTTAAGAATAAACAATAAAAGTTTTGATTGCTTTCCTGTAAGTATGTTTTTCATTCCAGTCCTAAAACTTAGTAGACGGACTGTGTACACTATACAGTACAGTACAAAGTCTGCGGGAAACAGAATTGCATCAGTGGTTGACTTCCTTTTCTTGGGGAAGTTCTCTTCTTGACTTCTAGCCATAAACTTAAAACTTTGCATTCTGCTTTTTTTTTTTTTTGAGGGGGCTTTTGCCTGTCCGGATTAAGCGAAGTCCGGCTTATCGGGGTCCGGATTAACGAGGTTTTACTGTATTTTAAAAGCTTCACAATTAAAGTCTAAATCTAGCAGATAACACTCAACTCAACAGGAATATGGTGCTACTTACAATGCGTTTGTTACTGCTTAAGTCCAGATCGCATTGTTGCAACAATCGCTGCAACGTGCTTCCAACACACATGGAGAGAAGGTACGGTAGAAGGCGCTTGTTCTTTCTTTCCTCTAAACTACACCAAATAGACAATTGTTGAATGTTTAATTCACGGAAAAAACAGTCGTGCAAAATATTTGATATCTTGTCCATAAAGGCACCAAGAAAGATGTTCCTTTTTAAAAAAAAAAATTGTGTAATGAATGGGCATGTAGGCAGAAAAACTAGTCAATAAAGGAACCAGAATGGGGAAAAAAATTAAAAAAGGAGGGGAAAATGAGTCTAAACTATGTAATAATGTTGATGGAAGATAATTATTAACACCGTTGTTATTTATTCCATGATATGTGTAGAAAAATAAAAGATGGAATTCGCTTTAACCCTTAGCTGGTTGCAACGTTCCGGCCAGCGTGCTACACTCTGCACGCTAAACACTACACCAGTAGGCGATGAAAAGTGTACCTATATACGCTAGCTTGTAACCAGCGGTGTAACATGTACTCAAAGTATCTCAGGGCTTGCGGGGTTTAGCAAAGAAAGGTAAAAGGTAAACCAGTAAAACTTTATTAATCTTTACTCACACCTGTCCATGAAGTCTCTTTACCATTACAAATTGTTGTTACGAATCATAGCTTATAAGAAGCTGTGTTTTTGTAAAATATTTCACACGACTCGTGTGTAGTATTTCTTGTGTAACACCACACTTCAACGTCTCCCCCTCTGTTAATACGTATTTTTAAAAGTTGGGGTGGAATTGCAGTAACTTCTTCCGATCCATGGATATGTTACGTATATCAATTATATATCATCCCCTTCAACCAGCTGGGGGTGTGATAGAAAATATCCTCATTCCTTCTACAAATACCACTCAGTTTGCCGATTGTACTTTACACGGTGCAAGTTATATGTCCATATACAACCTTTGTGACAATGAAGTTCGACCAGAAAGGAATACGTGATTAAATGCACAGAGGCATAGGCGGTGGAATGGGTGACCCGCAGAAGTGACGCATGTGTGTAAGAGGAGGCGTGTGAGCAGGCAAGAATCGTGATCCCAGCATGTTGCACCCAATGTCACGTAAAGAACGAAAACGGGGAACTATACGCGTGACATTGAACTTCGACCAGGCACCAGACCCATACGGCAAAATTCCAGATAGTCGCGCATTCGACGGAAGCATGACGTCACGGACACAACAAGGGAGTCCGCCGTATATAAGCGCGTGCTGTGCACCGAGGAACCGCAGTGCATCATCACAGTGGCCAGGGGCAAACCTATTGACAACACCGTGAGGAGAAGAGTGGTGGAGTTGCAACGGGATGGACTCAGTGAACGGGAAATAGGGCGCCAACTGAACTTACCCAAGTCAACCGTCCTCTGCATCATCAAACACCACCAAAATACGGGTACTACAGAGCCAGGTAAGGCCCCCGGTCGAAAAAGCCTGCTGAGCGTGCGTGACCTACGGATATTTAGGCGCTATATCCAGACCAACAATCATGTTTCTGTGGCCGAATTACGACTGTGGAACGCTTTCACATTGAAGTGTCAACCAGAACCATTCGCCGTTACCTACAGCGATGCGGTTACCGAGTGTACAAGGCGAAACGTAAACCCTTCCTTTCCATGTTGAACAAAGGCAATCGACTACGGTGGGCACGAATGTACCGGGGATGGACATTTCGGCAGTGGAACAGGGTTTTGTGGACGGACGAATCCATTTTCAATGTTGTGTACGGGAAAATACGGAAAACAGTCATTTGTCGGAAGGAGGAACAGAAACCTGCGTCAGTGATGGTATGGGGATGAATGACGGCATCTGGGGTTGGCCCACTACACGTCTGTGAGGGCATTGTGAATGCACACGCCTATACACGCATACTGGAGCGGCATTTTCCCACAGTGCGAAGGCACCTGTTCCACAGGCGGCGTCTCATCTTTCAACACGACAATGCCAGGGCTCATACAGCGCGGCTGACAAGAGAATGGTTGACTCGCCATCACGTGCGAACTCTGCCATGGCCACCATCGAGTCCCGACCTCTCGCCCATTGAGAATGTGTGGCGTGTTCTTAAGCGACGTGTGCAACAGAGGGGACCCACGACAGTAGCTACTCTTATCGCCTGCCTGCAGGAGGAATGGCACCGCATCGATGTGGAATACCTTGAACGACTCGTCCGCAGCATGCCCCGACGCATTGCCACAGTTATTCGCCGACGGGGCGGCGTCACACCATGGTAAACAGGATCCCCTCTAACAGTGGTCGAACTTCAATGTCACGTGTAGATGGACGAAAATGTTTTATTTTGTGTGGACACCATACATTGCTGCGTTGCAGCGGAAATTTATGTTTTCCTTTGTTCCATGTAGCCTGCTGAATAAAATATGTTCAGCATATGCATGTGTTCTCCTTCTTTCACAACGCACTCCTATATTTGTGACTGGTCGAACTTCATTGTCACTAAGGTTGTATGTCCCCTCATTGCACGGCAACTATACTGCGTATCTGGATCAGCAATTTTCTGGTGATTAGATTGAGCGAAAGAGGTCAGTTGAATGGCCACCTCGCTCACCAGACTTAAGAGGGAGGTGGAGTTTGGCGAAGGTCGCCGTGGAAAGCGCCAAAATTTAACATGGGCTTTTTTGCATTTTGTTGAATATAACGTTTTAGGACAAAAATTTGCCGGAAAACACTCAGTGGATGTGAACTTAGTTTATGAAACTTTGAGTACATGACACATTCATGCAATTTCAGTTCGTTAAATGTGCACAAATTCCATTATTTTTTTTCAATTTCCCATAAGGAAATACGTAAATAAGCACAGAATGGTTATAGGATTTGTGGGTAGCACCAATGAAAATGGCCATTATGATGCATACTAACGTAATGGTCAATCCTTTTATGACTAAGCTAGGGAGGGCTTTTCTTTCAAAAGTCACTTGCACAGCCCAAAATGATTGTTTAAAAATGTCATGTATTATCGACAGCGAAAGATACGGCCGCTTCAGCCGAATTTCATTCGTAATAGTTCGCCACTTGGCCACTAGATGTCTCTGTTTGAAAATTGCCCCAGGGTGACGGGGAGGGCTAGACGCGCGGGTGTTTGAATCCTCTGCACAGCTGGGTTCCGTCCCCTCGTCAGAAGGTCCCGTAGCTGTCACAGCTTGATTTATTGCCTCTTTCCCAGGCAAGAAACCAAGAAAGCAGGAAGGTCACGAGTTTGTGTATGTTTGAGTGTAGAGAAGCAGAGCATATTTACCGTGAATTGGAACCAGTGACACAGTAACTTTATCTCGATCCCTACCGCGAAGGACGTATTCAGGGGGGTCCAGGAGTCCCAACCTCCCCCCGAAAGACTTACCAAGTACAAAAATTAAATAATGAGATCATAAAATAACTTCAATTAAGTAATGAAAATAAGGTTGTTGTCTAATCGCAATTTGTTTATTTCCGCAAAAATATTGGAAAGCAATACGACTTTGAATGACAGTACCAAAGAAGATTTATGCAAGAATTATTACTACTTATAATAACATGCAAAATATTACCAGGAATTTTACTTTCGTCAACTGGATCTAACATCATTTTTTCATACTCAATAAATATTATATTCTTTATCTATTTGGCATTAATTTCCTTGCCAGGGCAGTTTCTATTTATTTACAAATTTTGCCGACCTTAACTACACGTAAGCTAGATAATGAATACGTGATGTTATACTGTATCACTGTTGTTATATCGCCTTCTTATCTATTAATGTAATAAAAATATATTAATTAATTTAATATAATTATACTTATTTTAATTTAACATTATTAATATTATTATTTTGAGACATTACGTTAGGACGCCCCTCCGAAATATATATCTCGATACCTGCCTGGTGTTCGATTTGAATAAAATGTAGAAAAGGCGGGGAGGATGGTAGCGCTTCCTCTTTTTACATTTCGATAGTTTTACCTCACATGTAGTACTTTGTGAGTCAACGGTGCAGATAGGAAATACGTGTACACACACACACATAATTGATGATTAATTCGCAAAGGAACTTCGTTAAATTCCCATGCTTGTTCCGCTCACAAATCACATCCTCTCCAAATTACAATAGCCTACTATCGTTGTTGCTTACATATATGTGTGTGTGGTTCCTAGAACTTCAATATTTCCAAGCATAAACTTGATGTGACTCTTACAAAACATTTGTTTTTGGAGTGGAAGGATCATGAAAAGGTCTACTGTTTCTTTGCAAATCTTCAATTAATCTAAAATTTAGTATAAAAACATAATTTTGGCTGACTTGCTAACTTGAGATTTAAAGACAAATTATTAATTTGAATTCTCCATAACAATAACAAAAGTGACATAAAATGTAGAAGGACAAGACTAGTGTTGCCCACGGGACGAGACGGGACAGGCTTTTAAAAATTCGAGACGAGACGAGATTGATCATGTGTCCCGAGACAAACGAATATTTTCGAGACGAGACAGCATTTCACAGCATTTCCACGAGACGAGACAGGCCAAAGTCTCGTCTCGTGGGCAACACTAGACAAGACTCTTGGCTTGGTTGAGAATTACGTTAGACATGTACAGGTTAGGAAAGGGGAGGGAGAATTCCGTCTTCTTCCTCTTCAGCGCGAACCCTGCCTCCTACATTCTACATGTCCATTCAAAATGTCTTCTTAGTTTCAGATATTTTTGCCTCCCCTATAGCGTAATGGTAAAGATGACCCTCGTAATGTCAAAAGGTCCCGAGTTTGGTACCTGGTGGACGCCCAATAGTTCAATCCCACTACAAATGTAGGTCCAGTCCCGATTAGCCTATCTATACATAAATAAGACTTACAGAAACTCAAACTCAAGATACTCAAACGACCGGCATAGGGTTGACGGCGCTTGGTGCAGTGAGAGAGCTCCCCTTTGCCAAATGAAAATTAGGAAACAAAAACTCATCTTCAGGGGTTCCCTCACTTTTTCGCCCTTAGATGGCAGCTGCTGATAAGGGATGAGCATCCCCCCCCCCAAAAAAAATTCTGCCTACGAGCCTGCTGTCCTGCATCGTGACCGTCCGGTCTAAGGCGTTATGCTTTGGGCTCTCCAGCTACGGGACGCGCGCAGGTTCGAGTCTCCTGGAAGAAGCGTAACAACTTTTCTCCTGATATTTCGGCCAGTCAAACTCGCGGCCCGCGGGCCGCATGTAGGCCCCAGCATCCGTTAATGCCTTGGCCCCACTTAACACTTCATGCTTGAAATTATCTATACATTTGTAGTTATCCCGTTTTCTCTTTTCTCGTGATACAAGACCAGACTCATCCAAACTTCAACACATTGACCAATTTTCCCTACACAGGTATACATTCCATTATAGAGTAGGTGTTGTGTCAACTAAGCAAGCTGATGGACATGTTACTTCTGAAGTACGAAAATATCTTGCCAGCTGGGGGAGGGCAGCGTGCATACTTTCTGTCGCCTATGAGTTTGTTTCTTGATTTTCAAGGATTTACCTGGAAGAAAATTCAGTTTCTGTAAAAGTTTCAAAGAACCATATGGCTGCCCAAACTTCGTGGGAGTAAGAAAAGGACTATAGAAGAGGAATGCAGATTTTTCAAGTGAAATGCTTACTTTTGTTGTGAAGTGAATACTGAAAAGCGTAGAAATTTTGTACCCTGATAAAGTAAATTCATTCAGAAATATTTCTTTATCACGAAATAAATTTGCCATAATCTGTGGCGGAGTGGTTAGCACAACCTGGCCTGAGCATGGCCTGAGCATGGGTTTTCTTTGTATGTGTCCCTTCATCAATTTCATCATATCATTACTCATCCTCATCGTCGCCATTAGCCAAACGTTGCAGAAAAGGAACGCTAATAAAAAAATCAGAGGAGAGGATTTATTACTTAGTCAACGAACAATTGAAAGCGAAAATTGTTCGTGTTGTTGCCTTTTCGCTCACAATATGCGAAATTACGGACGTCTGTGAGCTAGCTCGGTTTGCTCCCTTCACTCGTGGATGCGATTCTTATCTCGATATGACAGTAAAACTACTTGAATGATTCCTCCCCGTGACACAAGAGCTGATATTTTGAAGGAAGTGGAGGCCATTTTGCAAAGTTACAGTCTTCCGTTATACTAAAACTTTTTAATAAAGTTATAATTTGTCCAAAGTAAAAATACTACGTGATGAAGTTGGAAACAGGTTTCAAGACTTCATAGGGTGCGAAAGGCAATAATCTTGTTCTGCTCTGCTCCCTTTTCTTTAAGATGGTGCGTGTGAAAGTTCTGACTTCGAATGGAACTTATTTAATTGCAGTGCAACTCGTATTGAAAAATAAATATCGCGAGGTGGGCTATCCTTGATTTTTCTTATATCTCCAATAGCAGTACCCTCGAATAAGCTATTTTGCTGTAGAAATTTTATTAATTTTGGTTGCACTTGCCTTGGTGAAAAGTTGTTTTCCATAATGAAGATTAATGAAACAGCCGAATGATCAAGAATGACTGACAAAACATTTGTTGTCTGCATTAAGAGTTTCATGCTAACAAAAAACTTATTGCAGACTTATGAGAAGCTTGTTAAAAAAAAAAAAAACAGTGAAATCTGTGCGAAACGAAACTATAATTGCACACAAACAGTTACAATTGTAACCAATTTATACTCGAAAGTAACATGTAAAATACTATAACCATGAAAAAATATGGGGGGAGGTCTATATAATTTACATATCGATGCTGCAATAATAATCACTGGAATCCCCCCCTCCCCGACCCCATTGGGTCGAACCACTTAGTTCTGGATTTTAAGGTGTTGGGGTTCTAGATATGTGGCCCGGATAGTTTTGACATTATCGTTATGCGGCCCTACTCACGAATTGAGTTTGACATTGCTGGTCTATAGTACCTGTTGAGGAGATATATGCGTGTGTGTGTGTGTGTCATAGAACATCACTACTTCCAAACAAACTTGATGTGGCTCTTACAGAAACATCTGTTTTGGAGTGGAACGATGACGAAAAGTTTACACTGGCCTCCCCGATGGTGCAGTGGTAGCGTCGTAGCCTTGTTATCAAGGGGTTCCAGGTTCGATACCCGGTGGAGGCACGTAGTGGTTCGGATTCAACTTTAAACTGTAGGTCCAGTCCCGCTTAGCCTTACTGTGCATAAAGTGGGCTTAAAACACTAAATCAATCAACCAACAAAACGGTTTACCGTTTCTTTGCAAATCTTCAATTAATGTAAAATTTAGTATAAAAACATAATTTTTGCTGACTTTCTAACTTGAGATTTAAAGACAAATTATTACTTCGAATTCTTCATTAAAAATAACAAAAGTGATATAAAATATTGGATAAAATTCTTGCCTTCGCTGAGAATCAAATTAGAGATGTACAGGTTAGGAAAGTGGAGGGAGGATTTCCTGGCGTCTTCCCCTTCAATGTGAACGGTGCCTCCTTCGTTCTACATTGCATTCAAAATTTCTTCTTAGTTTCAGATATATTTTGCATCCCCTATAGCATAATGGTAAAGGTGACCCTTGTAATTTAAAATATCCTGAGTTTGGTATCCGGTGGACGCCTAATAGTTAGTTCAATCCCACTATAAATATAGATCCAGTCCCGATTAGTCTATCTGTATATAAAGTAGACTTAAAACAGAAACTCAAGATACTCAAACGATTATCATAGGGTTGGCGGCGATTGGTGCATTTAGAGAGCCCCCTCTGCTCAATCAAAATTATGAAACATAAACTTTTCAGTCAGTAAAACCATCGTGGTACGAACATTAAAATTTTTGTTTCAATTACATATTCGACGTTGATCTTGTCCAGCAGATTACCAATTGTGATAACTTTTCTCTTCTTTAAAAACTACACAAGGAAACAAGTTGAAAACGTAAATTGGACAAGGTTTCTTCTCTAGAACTGATTTTTAAAAGACCATGTCTTAGAGAAGCTCTGAAGGATATTCTATTCTTAAAACGCCAATCAGAATAAGGGATCAGCACTTATGTATATTTTCTCCCGCAGGCACGTGACCGGGGGGGGGGTGAAGCTGAAGACCGTTCCGAAATCCTACAAATATGTAATTAAAATAGGGTATAGCGGTGATTAATTTTACTTACATTAAACATCCTGTACAATAACTTGTAATATACTGAGAAATTCATTTTCAGGGGTTCTATTCCCCACTTTTTCGCCCTTAGATGGCAGCTGCTGATAAGGGATGAGCCTTCCCCCCGAAATAAAATTCTGGCTACGGCCCTGCTGTTCTGCATCGTGACTGTATGGTCCGATGCATCATGGTTTGAGCTCCGTCTACGGGACGCGCGCAGGTTCGAGTCTCTTAGGGGAAACGTATCAACTTTTCTCCTGAGATTTCGGCCTGTGTATAGGGCCGGTTGCCACCCACCATCGTGAGGAGATTGGGAAGCTATGAATGAGTCACGGAAACCTACAACAAAGATTAGGGGTTCGTCGTGCTGACCGCACATAACAGTTGGACTGGAAGTGACGCCTACAGTCGGTAGGTGGGCTCTGGCCCTCAGGGGCTGTAGCACCACGGGTTTACTTACGTATATTGGCGTAACCAAGTGTGGGTCCACAGAGGCTCGGCCTCTCCTCGAAATTCTGTCACTTTATTTTGGCCAATTCACTGGGATTTTTTTAAGAGTACTTTGTAACACGTATAGTGCTGATCTTGAAGATCATACTATAATTAGTTGGACTAAATTTCACTTGGCAAGCAATCAATTAACATTGGGAAAAATCACAATAGGAGAGAGCAACTAATGTGATGCAGGAACTGGTCATATGTTTCCACAGGGGATTCCCATCATCACTGAGAGTTTGTCCCCACCCTTGGCCGATTAGCCGGCCCCGTGGCGGAGTATTTATCTCATTTCGCTACGACGCCAGTGGTCCCGGGTTCGAATCCGGTCTGGGCATACGTGTCCTTCGTGAGCGTCTCTTCATCGATTACATCATATCATCATTAGCCAAGAGTGGCAGAAAGGCGAAGTAAAATAAACAAAATCAATCAATCTTGGCCGGTTAAAGCTGCTGTGAACTCCAACGATGAGAACTGTGCAAAGGGACTTAATTCAGATCATAACAAAGAAAACTACTTCATCAAAGTGTATGTTCAATATTATACTATTGTTTCCTGACATCTTTGTTACTACTGTACATTTTGTTACATTGTTTTGTCCGTCTTTCTCCTTTTCAGTGTTTCCATATGTTATTACGCATGTCCACGTTTCCCCTTTTTAAATTCCAGGTAGTTTCGCTCCTGCCCATCTCTAATAGGGACTCGATTCGTTAATAGTTGAAATAATAATTGTTACTAATTCTTGCCTTATTATTATTATTATTATTATATTGATTTTGTATAAAAAAACACCCCCTTCAAAGGAAAATACTTTCTTTCAACAGATATTCTCTACCTCCTTCTTTACTCTCAATTGATAAAATTCCAACCTCAACAAGAAAATTCAACATAATTATAGTAGCCACTGTAATCAACCAAATTTATTCAATCAAAACTTTAGTCATGAATGTTCTGTCTCTGGAGCCTGCCACTCGTCTCGCTCCATGCAAGAATCAGCCAGCAAGCAGAGAAATGCGAATTGCTTTGCCAGTGGAGAAATTTTAGCCTCCGAAACCAGAATTAAAAGAAACAGGTGGGTGTCCTTTTCCTGGAAACCTCCCGGCGGGAGTCACGCGGAGGGGAGGGAGTGGTGAAGGAAGGAAGGTTCTCTGGCCTCAGGCTTAGGACAGCCGAAAATAATTCCTAGTCCTCTGATATGTCGCTAGGTGTCTCTGTATCGCATCGGGCCAGGAAACTACTTTCATGCCAACCTCCAGCCCACTCTTAACTCCGTTAGGCATCCTTCTAGGGGGGACTATGTAAATACCCATGTCTATGCAAATCCAGTAAGATATGTACAACAGGTGCAAGAAAGCCTCATTCATGCGTGTGACAACATTACACCAGACATCCGCAACCGGGTTAATGCAATGGGAAGTGGTTTGCAGATGTGTTTAACAGAACAAGGATATCACATTATCTGAAGTACCGTTAGTGGCCTCCTCGATGGCGCAGTGGTACATCGCCTTGTAATCAAGGGGTCCCTTGTTCGATATCCGGTGGAGGTACATAGTAGTTCGGATCCCACTTTAAACTGTAGGTCCAGTCTCGAGTAGCCTTACTGTTCATAAAGTGAACTTAAAACACCAAAGCAATCAATCAATCTGAAGTGCTGTTAGTACCTAATATAACATGTCCCACGCAATAACTTGAAAAAGATAAGAATGGATTTCACCATTCAATTTTTCAGAAAATTTCACATGAGTTTGACATGTCACTTGCCCCTATTCCCATTTGACAAAAATTCGTTGAACCCAAGATGTCGGATAGGATGCAGAGCTTAGTCTCCTAGATACCCCATATACCCTTCATGTCACACACTTTTGAATCACCCTGCTGGTAAAACTACGCATGAACATACTCTTTCGTCATAGTACGTACTCGTATAAACAACATGGATATTAGCATAGAAACCTTATTTGTTTATAAATTTCCGCGGAATATGGAACCATTGTTGTGAAACTTAACAATTGTGCACATATTATCTGGAAGAAGCCATAGTAATGGTGTTCAACAATGGCACATTGTTGACAGAACGGAATGAAGTCTTTTATTTGAAATTGTGGGTGTAACTTAAGTTGTTCATCCATTGTTTCCCTGCTGCTAAATGCAATTACGCACTTGTTATACTTCATTGTTTAAATCCTTTTTTTGTACGGAGGAATTAAATTAAATTTCCTGAAAGAGTCTAGAAAAGTCAATTGATGGTCAAGCTAAATGAATTAGTCGTTGCACACTTGAAGGAACTTTCCTTCAACATGTGGAACAACCGTTGAACAGTTAGCTACTCTGTTGTAGGCGTGAGTGGTACCAGCATCTGTGACCTGGGGGGGGGGGGGTGCGTACTTTAATACGAGGCTGTCATGGATATTTCATCGAAAAAAATAGTTATATATGTATTTAGTCTTAAACATAGAAGCTCACGGATTATTGTTCTTATTATTATGTAGTGGTTTTGGCGCCTTAAAATCATCATTATTAATTTGAGTTAATTTAATGATTGTACATCAGAATACGAGGCCAAAGTATTGGACAAGCTGACAGCTTCAGATACCTGGGATGTATCATAAAAAGTGACATGAGCTGCAGTCAGGAAGTCAAAGAAAGAATAGCAATGGTTAAAGAAGCCTGTAATAGAGGAGGAAATGTGCTTTGTGAACCTTTGAACAGACTGAACAAGAGACTAATGAATTGTTTCGTGAGGAATGTAGCGTTGTATGGTGCAGAAATCTGGATGCTACGAAGAGGAGGAAAAGCGACTAAGCTGTGCGTCAAGTTAACTTTGAAGCAGGTTTTCGCATATGTAGATCCAAACGTGCGCGCAAGAATGTAGTTCCGCTGAGAAGGGTTTATTCCAACACAACTGCATACTTGCAACAAAACAGTTATTTAATTTGTAAAATACAGACAAAATAATGCATCCATTAGCAGGTATGGACTTGATCGGTTGCAATCACTGTGCAGACGAACTTGGATCCGCAGATTCGCCAACTGGAGTTTGTATTGCGCTGATGAATCGCTGAAGATCAAGAGCAAGTCGAGCGAGACTGGATACGTTGCAGAGCGCGTGGAATCCGTGATACCAGTGTTGCGCATCCCACTATTTTAACCCTATGTTTATCGTGATTCATAATCGTGCTATACAGCGGCGAGAATGGCTGAATCGAGGTCTCCTGTTCAGCGCGTGGTTTTACCCGAGTGACGGCAACAAGATAAAAATAAAACAGTCCGTCAATATGCCCACGAACAGTGTCACGGGTATTGAATGCTTTGCGGTTTGAGTTTAGGAAGAGGAAACAATTGTTGGTTGTTTGACGACAAAAGAATCTCATCGGTATTAAAAGATATCGCCGTGAGAAGAAACATGTTTATTATTTGTACGAGAGATGCGTCAATTCAAAGGGGAGGGGGGGGGTTACATTGAATCAAGCGTGAAAGGATACCACCGTGCAAAACCACCGCCAGGGCTGAAGCAACCGACGAGAAAGAGGGAGGGGAGGCTTATTGTTTCACCCACTGGCGGTAATGAAGGCTTTGTTGAAGGCGCATCCTTACTGTTCCGTTCAAAGAAAGGGAAGGGTGATTATCAGCAAGAAATGGACAGACCAAGATTTGAATCCTGGTTTAATGAAGTGATTCATAATTTGAAACCAAACAGAGTAATAGTAGCAGACAATGCATCCCATTGTATATATCACCAATAACAAATCATGCTTTTCTTGGTGGTATACTTTGAAGTATGTATGTCTTATAGTAACAGATGTATTGCGAACGAAGCAATCAAGTTTTTCATAAATTTATTTATTTCTAAACCAAAAACAATAATTTGTCTATCGTTGTTTACTTCTTTGTTTTTTCTTGCTCTAAATATACACGCATGCTCTCATGTTTCGAAGATCTTTCGCGATTTATATTAAGTATGACACATTTATTACATAATCTATGCACAGAAAGAACTTTAATCAGGAGACAAAAAGAAGCAAAAATGCATTCCGCTTGACATGCATGAGGGTTTTGATGTATTGTGCGGTTGGCAACACTGTGGATTTTCGCAGTGTCTGCGATGTAAGCAGTTCGGCGCGGCGGTTGAAGCGAGGACTGGCACGCAAGATTCTGAGCTCAGTTCTCCCGCGGATTAATACATAAAACCTGCTGCAAAGTTAGATTGGCGCGAGGCTTAGAAGGTTTGGAAATGTGGCTATGGCGAGGAATAGAGATTGTGAAATGGACAGACAAAGTAAGAATGAAACTGTGTTGGAAAGAGTTGGTGAAAGAAGAGCAATGCTGGAAGTGATCAAGAAAGGAAAAGGAAATTAGGTGGGTCATTGACTAAGAAGGAACTGCCTGCTAGAAGACTCACTGAAAGGAATGTTAACAGCGAAGGGATTAGGGAAAGAAGAAGATATCAGATGATACAAAATGACGTGGATCCTACGCTGAGATGAAGCGTAAGACTTAAGGTCGGAAAGCCTGGAGGTTCCGTGAAAAGGCTGCCTATTAAGGCACAGAACGATAAATGAAATTGAAGATGTATATAGCATTTTATGGGCTAATACATCCACAATACAAAAATGACCAGAATGCAAGCGAGTTAAGAAAAATGATATTTAAAAAACCCGTAGCTAATGTATATAGGACCTTATTAAAAACAAAAAAAATCGTTTGTGACCGTTATAAAACAAACTGGTTTTGAATGGTAGTCAAATAACAGATCGGGACATGTCAATTCCACCAAAAAGCTAAACGCATTACTTAATCACAATATGACTATAAACCTTCCTTTAGTGGTATTATTATTGTTACTACTGAAGAAATTTGGGGCTGCGGGACTTATAAAAGAGGGGAGCTAGCACATCCTCCTGGTGCCGCCTATAATTGAATGGAAACAATATAGAAAGCTCGAGATGGTCCGGAGAATTTAAAGAAAAGACGTTAACAGGTTTACAAGCATAGCCATGATATCCATAATTTTCTATACAATATAACCGATTTTTAAATTATTCGTAAACACCTTCCTGGTGGTATAGCGGTAACGTCTTCACCTAGTAATCAAGGGACCTTTGGTTTGATACCTGGTGGAGGAACATTGCACGGTGTTTGGATCTCACTTTAAACTGTCAGTCTAGTCCCGATTAGCCTATCTATCCATTAAGTGGACGTAAAAGAACAATTCCAACAAATTCTTCGTACGTCCTCCAGCCTCTGTGGCGAAGTGATTACCACAGCGCGCTACGACACCAGGGGTTCCGGGTTCGAATCCCGTCCTGGGCTTTGGTGTTTTTTGTGAGTGTGTCTTATTTTCATCATATCATCACTCAGCCTCATCTTCGCGATCAGCCAAAAGTAGCAGGAAAGCGAAGTAAAATAAACTAAATCAATCAATCCGTCTTCGAATATCCGTTAAGCACTATCCGATACAATTCCAAGTATTCGTCTGTTAATACCTTGACTGATGGGTGCCTTCACCGGGGATCGAACCCGGTAGTCTTGATTACAGAGTGGAAGCGTTATCCGAATAGCAGTTGAGTCCAAATTGAACTTTTGGAGGAGAAATTGATCCAGTAGACACAAAAATAATTATGGATGAAGCTACACAATGCTCAAGCAGAGACATTGCAAAAACTAGACAGAATATGAAATACGTGTCTGGTTGGAAGGATACGTAGAGTTCAAAATATGATGTAACGCAAACCTAGATGGAGAAAAAAAAAGACTTGCGAAAATCCAAGGGTAGGTTTGCGGACAATGTCGAAATGGTTTTGAAGATAAATTGGTAAGAATAATAAAAGCCAACGTTGCCAGCTAGGAATAGAAGCATATGGAAGATGTATGTTGCTCTCGGATTCAGTCTCGTCAACTTTACGTTGGAATCGCGCCAACTTCATCACGACCAGGAAAAGAAAATGGTCGAAGGAGGAAGAACGTTACGTCCGCACACGTGGAGGACCTGACACGCACTGAGGATGAGAAAGCATGAACAAGAATATGTAACGAGACACGTCATTGTAGTGTTGCCAGTTAGTCTCATTCTGCTGCAAATTATGTGTTTGCTAACTTCTTGTCAATGTTGTTAAGTACGACAAGTTTGTTAAGCCTTGTTTATTTTCTGGCTATTGTGTTTTATTGCTTACTGTTGTTGTTTGTGTTATTATTGTATTCACGTTCAAGAAAATTCATTATAGGCAATAGAAAGAACTAAATTTTATCATTTATATGAAGCAAGTTTCAGCAAAATTGGGCAGTGAGATATGGTCATTCAATTTAATTTCAATAAGGACATTTTATATTTTAATAATTTGTTTATAACTATACTTTCTCATTTGGCAAAAATCTATAAAAAATATCATTCTGAACGAATTTCATCTTTGTGAAAGCCTTTGTTTGCCGACAATGGAGTTACCTAGGATCACAGAGTATCTGCGCCGGAAACTGAACCTATTTCCGATTTACAGAAAAACCTAAAAAATGCCCAGTCTGGCAACGAAACAACCTATTCTTGAGACAGTATCCAAGACAACGCGTGGTGATCATACAAAACAAAGATTGTAAGATGGGAGAAGATACTGAGTCTATGAAAGACACTATGAAAAAAGATCGTTCTATTTAGATTGTGCTAATGTTGTAGTGTCGATAGGGACACTGTATTGCTGTGAGAGTTCGTAGTGATAAGGCTTCAATAAACATTGAACATGAGACATTACGATTACGTTTTTGTGACGACCCGAGAAGATTTAATGTAGCCATTAATTCAAGGAGAGTCTCATAACCCTATCGCGCAAGGGGATTGGTCAGATTACCGTGACATAGTAATCAGGACTCAGAAAGGAAGAACACAAGTTCAAGATTCCACAACGTGGCTGTTGGCGGCTACTCTGGAATCTGGTATCGCTGTTTCAATGCTGGAAGAACCTGGATGAAACCTTGGGAATGACAATTCGAACTATACAGGGTGACACATCAAAATGGGCTAGAATATCACGAGAGACATGGTGATGTGGTAACACGATTAAGCCTTGTTTCCATGAAAGATAAAACACTACATATGCTGACCAAGGCAGCCTACATTTCAGTAAAAAAAAAGCACTTAACAACGTGACGCTTCAACGTCCTATCAAGGTCTTAATAAGACTTGAAACCAAGTTTGATTTCAAGTCTGAGGAAGTTGAAATGTCACGTTAAGTGGGTTTTTTTATTGTTTGTGTAAGTGTTTTTATTGACTGCCTTGGTCATCATATGTAATGATGATGCTGTTAATTCGAACATTAAGGATTGTGCAAATGTATATAAAATGTAATGGCTCGAAACTATGTTTAGTAGAGGAGACCGGGATTGGTTGTGACGGGGGCTGGTTGTGATAAGCACTGTTCCGTGGAAACTATTGGTGATGTTCGTTTGTTGTTGACAGTGGTGGTTCATTAGCACGCGCATTTCTTATCTATTGTTTGCCAGTTGTGTGCCTCTCACCAGGGAAGAGTTAGGTGGGTGTTTTGTTTTTGTGGGTTTTTTTACCTAATTTCTGTGGTAAATATTATTACTTCTCTACAGATTTCAATATAGCCTGAAGCAGCAGTAATATATCCTGGGAATTATATTATTTATAGTCAGTATGTGAGAGGTTTTGATGCAAGTAAATTTAAACTTGAAGTTGAGATTGAAGGGTTAGAAGTGAAAAATTTCATAAGGGGCTAGTTGTGACAAAAGTAAGGGGTAGGTTGTGACAGCTGTTAAATTACAAATATTTATGGGAAAACGGAAAAGTACTGAAAATTAGAAAAGTTCAGATAACAATGATTGTTTTTGACTTGTATGTACGGAACCATTTTCAAATTCTAAGTCTCGAGTGAAAACCTGTTTATATCCGTCAAGATTGTGACTCTGATGATGATACATGAAGCATGTTGAATTTCACAATTCATTATATCATTGTATTATTATGTTGTTAACGATTATTATATTATTTTTGTATTATTGTATTATTATTATATTAGACACCATAATTTTCCTGACATGGTGTTAGAGATATCACTTGATTAATATTTAGAAAATCAGAGTGCGAGGCAACTTTTTCATCCTAACGGTATAATTAATGATGCATCTAACCATTGAAATTATTTTTACTGCACAGTGATGATAGACAATTTGTCTATACTATATAATTCAGAAGTGGTAGATACTGTCACAACTTGCCTCCGGCACACCGGACAAAACACTTCTCCTTTTTTCGCCAATAACTTGAACAAATATAAAAAATCATGGTAATAGCTAAATGTAGGCTATACAATTGCATTTAAGACGAAAAAATTGTGAAAATAAAGAAAATGTTAAGCAAAAGAAAAAATCTAAATTTTGTCACAACGAACCCCGGTATCCTCTACTGTTCAGACATTCCACAGAAAGTGAGCCTAGATGTCACAACCGTAACAGTGCTTTTAAGATGTCTTCATTGGTTAACACTTCAAAGGGTAATCAAAGGAATCATGTAGTACTAACGGCCAGCAGTCTGGAATGTTTTTTTACCAATTTCTCTTAGAAGTGGTAACCAATAGAAACGCCTTGGAAGCACTGTTACGAGGCTCCTTTGGCTCACTGTGGAATGGTCCTGTTATTTAAAAAAGACTCCAAACTATTATGAACCCAGAAATGCTCATTGGACCCCGATTCCTCACACATTAGGTTATAAATCACATTTTGTCTCAATAGTACTCCTGCCAAAAGCAAATATGTACATTGTTCAGAATTATGGTGAGAAAGGCAACTGATATGAACATTATTGTGCAAAGGAACCTACCAAGTATCTCGAATACCACATGCTCTGTATTCGAAAATATGATCGAACATGTGGCATCCACGTCGTTTCCTTGTAATCAATGGGTACCAGGTTTGAAACCCGGTGGAGGCACATTGCACAGTGGTTCGGAACCCACTTTAAACTGAGGGTCCAGTTCCAATTAGCCTATCTGAGCATAAAGTGAACTTGAAACAACAAGTCATTCATTCTATATGATCGAACTGTATCAAATTTTATATGATACCAAGGGTAGTAAGAATTAAGGAGTTGGAAATGATTCGCAAAAAATGGATTTACAATGTTTTATTTTAGAATTTGTTTGTTGGCAGTACCATGATATGATCCACATTTTTATGTGACGTCACCAGTAGAAGATATGTCACTAATGTATTTATTTTTGTAAAAGAAAGCGTAACTTCTTTGTTATTATATGTAATATTGCACCCTGTTTGTAATATATATCTTTTGTTTGATGTTTATTGTATTTTATGCTCTGTTATGAGTAGTTTAATGTATCTTCATGTTTGCAAGAGTGCACTATACGAATTTGTATTTCTAAAGATGTATAGATGTCAGTTTTGTTGATAGTATCCTTTTGTAGATAGTGAATGATTCATCTGTACTTTAATCTGTGTTCTCGAAAATAGTATAAAAGCGAGGATATCGCGTAAGAATCATCACACTTTTTCGCCACGGATCGACGAAGCTTTTAAACTTAAAAAGAACTCCTCGGTGTTGTGCATAGATCTTGGTATGGTAGTTCGGGGCGCAAGCTAGGCCTATGTGAACATAGGTACGCCGATAGCCATGCATTGATGATATGCACAATACTGCAACCATTCTACGTCAAATAATAAAGTTAGCCTAAAGATTAATTTGGAAATAAAAGGCTAAAGAGCAAATATTGGCTCAGTTATCATTGCATATCTCTTGGTGTGGTAGTTCGGGGCGCAAGCTAGGTCTATGTGATCATAGGCTTGCCGATAGCCACGCATTGAGTTTTATGCGTTTTAATTGAGTCAATTCATCGACAAAGCGAAATCCTCGCCTTCGTCTCAAGTATAGTTGCATTATAATTGCAATAAATAAAGAATCAAACTTTTCAGTTTATACATACGGCAGTAATGTGGTTTTATTTCTCTGTGCTGTGAATATTGTCTTTGCCTAACACTATCCCTGTACCTGAGAGGAGTCTGTGTACTTCACCGAGTCTCATCGTTCACCGCTGAGTATTATTAAGTTAATATTAATAGTATAATAATACGACGCGTCTAAATAATTGTGCATTTGGAACGTATCAAGTGGCGCCCAACGTGGGGCTCGATTTTGTAGTGTAGAAGGGCAAGACAATTGTTTAAAGTTGAGATTCATTTTGCAAGAGCACTAAACTTTTATATTTGTAGAAAAGCACAGAACTACTTCGTTCGAAATGGAAAGAAAACATTTGCGTAGCGCAAATAAAAATCTTGCTTCAAATTCAGAGCTTAATGTTCCCGATTGTTGTCGGAACATTGATAAAGATAAAACCACATTTGTGTGCAAGAAATGTACAAAGCTTCTACATTATGAATGTTGTGGCTTAGATGTCCGATCTGAAAGCCACGAAGCTACCGATTTCGTTTGTAAAGAATGTGAATCATTGTCTACAACTATTACATCTGATCCATTAAATATGTTTGAAGCTTTAAAAACCATGATTGAAGGAATTAGCAAGTAGCAAGTTGAAAGTATGGAAACATTACAGGCTGATATTAGCAAACAGTCTGAAGCACTGAAAGCTGATATCTGCAAACAGTCTGAAACATTGCAGGCTGATATGTGTGAACAGTCTGAAGCACTGAAGGCTGATATCTGTAGACAATCTGACATATTGAAGGAAGATATCCTCAGAGAATGTGCGTTGCTAAAGGATGATATCGGTAAGCAGCACGATGAATCTATGAAAGCTTTAAGAGCTGAAATAGGCGAGATGGCCTGTGAAATACAACAACTAAAGTCTGAGAACGAGAATACTAGGGCCCGATTCTCTGAAGAAATTCGGCAGGCTAGAGAGATGGACTTTGATGAGTTCCGGCGTAGCTTGGCAGCCGATGTTAATAAAGCCACGGAAAGTGTTCGCATCGATGTAGAGGATATTAATTCGAGATTCACTGAGGAGTGCAATAAGATTATTGAAAAACAGCTGACGATGGAACAGATATTGGCCGAGGCCGAGACTGACAAAATACAGTTCCGGGCTGAGGTCCAAGAAAATATTAGTCAGATTTCAGTAATTGTGTCTCAAAGAAGCAAGGACGTTGAGGAAATAAAAACTCAAGTAGAACAACTTACGAATCAGTTAGAGACCATGAACGTTACCCGCCAAACGGAAACAGAAACTGGATCTCGAACAGCTGGTCATCCGTCTGCAGTTGTTGAGAGTGCAGCGTTGCCAACCATGAACATTGAACTAAATGAAGCGATGGACAGGGCCGGTGGAGAGAGAACTAGAGAAGACAAACAAGTCTGTCGCCCACGAGTTACTGCTGATTCAAGAGCTAATGAAGTGGCGTCTGCTGTTCCACCTACCTTTAGTCTTTCGGGCGATGACAGAGGTTACAGAGAGCGTGAATCTCGCAGGGCCCGGCACAGTCTTTATGAAGAAAGGACAAAGAGGAAACGTCTAGAAAGGAAGAAAGATCGCAGTTCCTCCTCTTCCAGCACCAGCTCTGACTCTCAGTATCAAGCAAAAATCAGGAAGCGAACACGAAGGCATGGAAATTCAAGGAGCGGGCCAGATGAGTCGCCGCCAACAACTCAGCGATCAGCAATGACTGGAACTCCAAGGATGGCAGACCTTAATTCCTTGTCGAAGTTCAAGGGAGACCTGGAAGCCCAGAATGCTGAGCAATACTTAAAAGAACTTAATATCAATTTTGATTTAATGCAGATTCCATACGAATACCGATTGGAAATTATTCCTCGGCTTTTCAAGGGCCAGGCTGAGCATTGGTTTCGAGCAAACCAGTTAGAGTTCAAGTCCTATTCTGATTTCTGCCGTCGTTTTCGCAAACAATATGCTTCAGAAGAGGCCAAAGAGAGGCAGCTGACAGCAGTGAGATCTCGCCGATACTTAAAGCAGTCCGGTATGAGCATGGAGGAATATGCCTGGTCTATTTACTCAGCCCACCGCAATCTGTCTGCCCATTACATAGAACCTGAGATTGTGAATTTAATCATCTCCCAGCTTCCATATAGAGCTCGCAGTCTGAGTCTAGCTAATTCTCCTCAAACTGTACGGCAGCTAGCCGACTTTCTGAAAAGGTTCGAGGTGCTTGAAGAGCAGGACAGTTGGAAGCCTGTGTGGAATAGGGAAGGTGCAGGCCAGGGAAATGCTCCCAGACAAAATAGAATTGGAAACCAACAACCCAGAGTCAGACAAGTTATGCAGAACCAGAGGAATGGATATTCCAATTACAACAGACGACGTAATCCTCCTAGAAGGGATGGCAGGAACAACTACGCACGTGGGCCGCGTCGTTCCAGATCTGATCCAGAAGACCATTCCCGTGACTCTTCACGTAACGCCTCTGAACCCAGTTATTTCAGAGCGACGGCGCCTCCGTTTGAACCTTCTGCTTCACGTTTGACGAACGAGCAACGTCAAAGCGTCGACATAACCAGAGACTTTTGTTGGGCACCATCGACTAGTGCTAATCCGAGTGGTATGCAGTCGGATTTAGCCAGTCGCCCAACGTGAATTCTTCGTTCCCGATCACGGTTGGGCTAAAATCATCTGGGATTTCTCTGGGAACCGATGACAGCGTTATAAATAGTGAAGATAATCATCTTTTTGTTGTGCTGACTCTCAATGAAGGAGAACAAAGTTTAGATAGAGCACTACAACAGGCAGTTAGAAAGGAAAATTTACCCAGGGCTCCGTTAATTAAAGCAACTGTAACAGGCGTCGAATTTCTTTGTTTTCTGGACACTGGCAGCGAATGTAATCTCATGAGCTACGCCATTTGGAAGAAGATTAAAGAGAAGCTGCCGTCATTGCAGTTACAAACATGTCCAGATGTTAGGCTGACTGATTTCACTGGGAGAAACAAAACTAGAGTTGTAGGATGTAGACAAGTACATCTGGAGATTGCTGGAAGAAATTTATTGGAGGACATGTTTGTCTTGAAGGGTCTCGAAGCTGACTTTATTTTGGGCTACCCATTCCTCAGGAAATATGAAGCAGGAATTGACCTACAGCGCGAGAAGTTATCCCTCACCGTAGACGGAGTTCCGGTAGAGCAGGACCTCGTGAATAATGGATCTTCGAAAGGGACGTATGTAAGAAATGTCCGTGAAGATTCCTATGTCGATCAGTGGACGGCTAGTCCTGACGACATTCTGCAGAAGGTCAATGCGAATGAGATTTTATGCGAAAGGGGTAGAAGCCAATTGAAAGAAGTCTTATTGAAGCATAGAGACGTATTTTCCGAAAGACCAGGTACTATTAAAAACTTCCAGTGTGAGATTGAACTCACCACCACAGAACCTGTGTATCGATCTCCATATCCCATACCTATAGCAAAAAGGAAACTCCTGGAGGAAGAATTAGAAAAGTGGAGACAATGGGGTGTTATAATGCCTTGTAATTCCCCTTACTTGAACCCTTTAATTGTAGTCGACAAGCCTGACGGTACAGTACGCCCATGCATTGACTTCAGAAATTTGAATAAAATTGTACGTGTTCCACGAAATTCAGTTGAGCCCATTTCGGATGCCTTACAAAAATTTAAAGGTGCTCGTTATTTTACAAATCTGGATCTGGCTTCTGGATATTTACAGATCCCTGTAAAAACTGACTGCCAACCATGTACTGCCTTCTCCTATAAAGGACGTCAGTGGATGTTTGCTCGAATGCCTTTTGGTATCTCTAGTGCTGTGTCAATTTTCATAGCTGCCATGCATGCTGTATTTGGTCCCGAAACCGAAGAGTATCTAACTCAATATATGGATGACTTGCTGATTTTCGACAAAGAACTCTCCAAGCATCTCGAACATCTGGACGAAGTGTTGCAGCGACTCCAAGAAGTGGGGATGACTGTAAAGCTGCGAAAATGTGAATTTGTCAAAAAGGAAATTACCTACTTGGGTCACATTGTTTCTGGAGATGCGATTATAATCCAACCAGACAAAAATTCAGCCGTTAAGTTATTTCCTAAACCTAAAACTAGAAAGGATGTTCGGAAATTTCTTGGACTCGCCAACTGGAGGCGGAAGTTCATTGAAAATTTTGCAGCTAAATCTGAACCGCTCACCAAGCTGTTAGGTAAAAATCAAAGTTGGATTTGGGGAGACGAGGAAGAACAAAGTTTCCAGTTACTGAAGAATGAACTTGTAAGAGATGCTGAATTAGCACAGGCTGATTTTGAACAGGAATTCTGTATCCAATGCGATGCTTCTGGGAAAGGATTGAGTAGTATTCTTTTCCAAATGGATGGTGAAGAGAGGAAGGTCATTCAGTATGCAAGCCGAAAACTGAAGGAGAACGAACGCCATTACTCCATCCATGAGTTAGAATGTTTGGCCATAATCTTTGGAGTTGAGAAGTATGCTGTTTATTTGAAAGGTAGGCCTTTCACTATCTACAGTGATCATAAAGGGTTGGTATGGTTACAAGACGCCCGTAACTGGAACAGTCGTTTGACTCGCTGGTCTCTAAAACTCCAACAGTACCAGTATAAAATAGTATACGTCTCTGGTCGCCAAAACGATCTGGCAGATATTTTATCTAGGTATCCTGCTGATGATATACCCCAGATTCATCCTGAAAATAGCCATCAGACATTCAGAATAAACTACCTGTGGGCCGAAAGAGGAGAAATAGATGACGTCGACAAGTGGAGAGAGGCACAATCTGAAGATGAATTCTGCAAAAATTTACTCCAATCTCTAAATTCTAAGGAACCTAACCTCAGATTGCATCGTTCCTATCGCATTCAAGAAGGAATTTTATTTAAGAGAGGATCAAACAATCAGTCCCTTTGGAAATTGTGTGTTCCGGTGGTAATGAAGCAACCTCTCTTGAAAGTAATTCATGATGAAGCTGGACATTTTGGAGTATCCAAGACATTGAAGCGACTTGCAGTACGATACTTCTGGAAAGGCATGAAGGATGACGTGATACAGTACATCCGAGATTGTGAAATTTGTGCCCAGAGTAAACCAGACAAATTAGGGATACTCAAGGAGACCCTTCATATCAGTCCCAAGCAACCTCATGAGATGCTTTCTCTGGACTTGATTGGGAAGCTTCCTCGGTCTAATGGATACCAGTACATCTTGAGCCTTATTGATGTGGGTACACGTTTTGTCTCCGCATATGCTTTACGGACTGCCAGCACCACAGAAATTATAAACACGCTTCAGAGAGGATATTTTGCTCACTATCCAAACGTTACGTTTACCCTAAGCGACAGAGGAGCTCAGTTTACCTCTAAGCAGTGGAAGGAATTTACCAAAAGCCGTGGTATCCATCATGTTTGCACAACAGCTTACAATCCAAAGGGGAACATGGTAGAACGAGCAAATCAAGAGATAGTCAGATTACTTCGTTTATTTTGTTATCGAGAACATCAGACTTGGTCGCGATACATATCAAAAGTTGTTTGGTTAATTAATTATTCTATTTCTGAAACAACTGGATATTCACCTGCTGAACTATTCTTCAATCATCCTATACCCAGAGAGATCCTAACACATTTCAATTGGCCCGAACGGGAAGAAGCCCAACCGGATTGGAAGTCCAAATTATTCTTAGCCCAAGTCAGGGAGAAGAAGAAGCTGTCGACGGATTTAAAACAGAAGGGAAACGCCAAGGCAGTGACAGTTGGAGACTTCGTGATGGTTAAAAACCATTCCTTAAGCTCGTCACTAGATAGGACCATTCAAAAGTTATTTATGTTGTGGATAGGACCTTTTCTAGTGGACAAAGTGGAAAATAATGTTGTGACATTGCTAATTCCAAGGACTAAAGAATTATATAATAAGGTTAACTTGGATAACATAAAACTGGTGCGTTTTTCGGAGGATAAAAAGAAAGAATTTGTACTTTAAAACTAAGTTTCCTCCAGGTAGATAACTTCCTTCCTGAAACTTAGTTTCCGAAAGGAAGGGGCAGATGATATGATCCACATTTTTATGTGACGTCACCAGTAGAAGATATGTCACTAATGTATTTATTTTTGTAAAAGAAAGCGTAACTTCTTTGTTATTATATGTAATATTGCACCCTGTTTGTAATATATATCTTTTGTTTGATGTTTATTGTATTTTATGCTCTGTTATGAGTAGTTTAATGTATCTTCATGTTTGCAAGAGTGCACTATACGAATTTGTATTTCTAAAGATGTATAGATGTCAGTTTTGTTGATAGTATCCTTTTGTAGATAGTGAATGATTCATCTGTACTTTAATCTGTGTTCTCGAAAATAGTATAAAAGCGAGGATATCGCGTAAGAATCATCACACTTTTTCGCCACGGATCGACGAAGCTTTTAAACTTAAAAAGAACTCCTCGGTGTTGTGCATAGATCTTGGTATGGTAGTTCGGGGCGCAAGCTAGGCCTATGTGAACATAGGTACGCCGATAGCCATGCATTGATGATATGCACAATACTGCAACCATTCTACGTCAAATAATAAAGTTAGCCTAAAGATTAATTTGGAAATAAAAGGCTAAAGAGCAAATATTGGCTCAGTTATCATTGCATATCTCTTGGTGTGGTAGTTCGGGGCGCAAGCTAGGTCTATGTGATCATAGGCTTGCCGATAGCCACGCATTGAGTTTTATGCGTTTTAATTGAGTCAATTCATCGACAAAGCGAAATCCTCGCCTTCGTCTCAAGTATAGTTGCATTATAATTGCAATAAATAAAGAATCAAACTTTTCAGTTTATACATACGGCAGTAATGTGGTTTTATTTCTCTGTGCTGTGAATATTGTCTTTGCCTAACACTATCCCTGTACCTGAGAGGAGTCTGTGTACTTCACCGAGTCTCATCGTTCACCGCTGAGTATTATTAAGTTAATATTAATAGTATAATAATACGACGCGTCTAAATAATTGTGCATTTGGAACGTATCAACCAAATTGTATTATTTTTGTTTCTTTTATTCCTAGTTAACACAACTAACCATGCAGTTCTTAAATCGAATACCAACATTTGTTAAAAGTCTCACAGTGCTGTTCGGTCGTCAGCAGAGACTAATTTTTGCTAGCCAGTCGGATCAAAATTGTCCTGGTATTGATTTTTGCTGTTTGCAATAACTAGCCTTTGCATGTTTGGGCAAAAAATTATTTGTACCCAGTGTGAGTTCCAAAGCACACAAATGCCAAAATCCTTTTTAACCATTTACATTACACAGCCACATTTGGCACATACATCTTCCATGTCCTCCTCAATATTCTCTCCTCCTTTCATCTCACACTTCAGCGCTCGAATACTCATTCGACAATGGATGTGTGATTGACCCTCAGGAGAATAGAACCCCTTTGAGTGCATATACGTCAAGACTTGGATCCTTTTCAGATCGGTGAAATATATTCTTTCCGTATCGTTGCCATGGCAATTTGCTCTCTTGCTGACTTCATCGAAAATTTTAATTCCGTGAATGGAAATGTATATTTACTTAGTTTTAGGCCAGAGGGGGTCTCATTACAAATTCAAGGTCGCAAAGGATAGAAGCAGGAAAGGTTTCTCTTAACGAGTAGCTTGTTGGCGATACAATAAGAACTTGCAAGATAGCAGAACTGTTGCATTGTACCCCAAGACCAGTGGAGTGCATTATTCAGTCATATTTTCAGCTTGGTTTCTGTTTTCTTTCATAAACTGGAGATGTCTGGGTTACAAGAGCTCTTGTCTTGTAATCAAGGAGGACTTTGTTTCGACCCCTCCTCTGTACTATAAGTCCTATCCTGCTAAGGGTGCCTGAGCATAAAGTGACTTTAAGGCTGCGCTGGGTTGGACCTTTGACCAAAACCAGCAAAGCAGTTTTCGAAATTTTCTCTCCTTTTAAAAGAAATCCACTATGGTATTCCAAAATATGAAACATTACATCTGCTTAGAATACCTTCTTGGGCAAAAGCCCTTTTATAGTACATCTTGTTCTATATTACTAGATAATACCTGGTACCTTCACACACTTTCATATACATTCGGCAAACCAAACCCGTAAGCTGAGAAAAACCGAAAACAATACGAGTTGAAACACTCCGATACACTCTCTGTCTCTATATAGAGTAAATTAACTCGCTGTCCGATGCTAGCTTCGTTTGCAGCAGAAATACACGCACACGGCCCGTGACCTTGAGGTGCGCGGACAACTATCTGCCACCGCTGAACTGATGCGAGAGAGAGAGAGATCGCTTCGGCTCAACCTCAGGGCAGGCCTGCAGGGGCTGGTATTTGTAGCGAAGAAATGGAACGGTTTTGTCTAGATATTATTAAATAATCGTGAGATTATAATGACATAATATATTGTTACGTTATTGCATTGTAGCTTACATTGTATGCACACCACTGCACGAAACTATTGCGAATATCTAGACCGAAAGCAAACCACACGAATATTGGCATGAATGGTCTAGAATTTCTCAGATTTTGGAATACCATAGTGGATTTTTCGAAAGCAGAGGACATTTCGAAAAACTGTGCTTCGAGTCTTAACAGGATTTTCTTTTGGGGGGGGCTCTTTTTCGAATATATCCAATAATAGCGGAACGTCAGTCTGTACAGTACTAATGAAAAGTTTGTTGAATCTCCTAACTTAACTTAATCCATTTGATTTTCTTCTCTCAATTTACGCATAGAAATCATCCTCACTAGCACATATGGTCAAAAGTAGAAATAGGATAACTCCGGAAGTTACAATTATATTTCTAGTACGTTACAATGACAGATATCCACAACTTAAACTTCTTTATTTGCAATTTTACAGATTGATACGTATTTGTCACACTTTGTGGCTTTACATTATTGTTTTTTTTTCCTTCAGGCATCTTAGAAGAAGAAGGAATACAAAACACCAACCAACAAATTTTGGGAGTACCATTGACTACTGTCCAGTCTTAATGCAAACAGATACCTTCAAGAATACGAGAAGGTAAGATTCTTGAACGATTTTCCTTTGGTGATGGGATATTTCTCCAATCTGTACTTCTGGCCCGAAGTGATGGGGAAGTTCCCTCGTGGAAAGTTCCATCAATCTTCTCCCTCCTTCTCACGCGTCCTTCGTGGTGTTACTTAACCAATAAGGTGAATTCGAGTGTGAAGTAATTTGATTGATGGCTACTTGTTGCATGGTAGTAGCGATTTAGAGAAAATCATGGCTGAAGCTAACATTAGCTGGTAGGAGAATGGACGGCTTCATTTTCTCACACTCCCGCATGTCAATCTCTCAGTTGGAAGAATGTGTGTTAAGCTGTTGAGATTCTGCATAATAAATACAGTGATACAAAGCATTAGAACAAATAATTTATAAACTGTTTCGCTAAACGCTTGAAAATGGTTGCTATGGTTATTCGAAATCCATGGCAATGGCTAACAAGATGATAAGGAATGTAATGGTTACTGCACAATGAGAAATCTTTCAGCGATTGTCCGGTACTTGCAAATCTATGACAACCGTTACCGGGACAATAGGAAATCTGTGACAACGGTTACCTTGACAATGACAACTCTGTGGCAAAGGGTACCTGAACTGTTGAAAATCTATGACAACGATTACCGAGAAATTGCAACTCTGGCCACGGTTAACGGGCGTTATGAACTCTGTCAACAATTACCGGGATGATAGAAAATCTGTGACAAGGGTTACCAGGACGATATGAACTCACTGGCAATGGTTACCCAAACGATAAAAAAATCTTGATAAGGGTTACCCGAACGATAAAAAATCTGTGCCAGCGGTTACCGGGACAATATAAACTCTGTGGGAACGGTTACCGGGAGGATAGCAACTCCATGGCAACGGTTACCGGGAGAATGACAAGTCTATTCCAACGGTTACCGAGGGGGATATCAAGTCTATGGCAAAGGTTATAGGAATAATAGCAAATCTATGGCAATTGTTAAAAGAACGACAGCGAGAATATGGCAACTTTTGCCGGGACGATATCAAATCTATGGCAACGATTACCGGGACGATAGAAAAACTATGGCAACTGTTTGAGGAACTACAGCAAAACTATTGGCAACAGTTACCAGGCCAATGTGAAATTTATAGAAACTGTTGTGAAACGATATAAATTCTATTGAAAATCTATATGAACTATTAGCAGCACGATATGAAATTATGTTAATACGTATTGGGATGATATATAAGAGGCTATGCGAAATCCATGTTAACGGTTTCCATGGTTATACGGTAACCATGTCAGTGGTTGCTGGGAGAGGAGGACAGTCTTCCTTTACAGTGGTTGCCTGGTGAGACGCTCAATGTAGACAAGTTATACTCCTAAGTAGCATTGAGCTATGCATAATGTTGATCATACTTGATATTCAACCTGCTGATGTCCTAGACACTCTGTAGTTTGGCTGAAATTCATTCATGTCTCTTGAGAACTCTTGCTGCTCTGCCCGCTATACGATAAATTTCTTTTACATCTACACTCAGGTTAGTTTTTCTCATCTTTCATAGCGCGTAAGTTATTTGCAATAGTCGTTCCGTGTGGTGACGTTTAATATCAATCTCAGACTTGTATGCATGGTAGCGAATCGGGATGGAAAACTGCATTCATGCATTGCACATGAACCGCTGATCCCCATCCGCAGAGCTACTAAACTATCGGGGATCTTCGCTTAACAGTTTCCGATTTGGTCCGGCGTAGCTCGCGAGCTAATGATATTATCCGGCCGGTTGCAGAACATAGTACTGACTCCTCGAGCGAATACCAGACTATGAAAGATTTATCTGAATCTCCAGGAGGTTTGCAGTATCTTTCTGGTGGCTGTATCAAGGGTGCGAAATCTCGATAGTTGTCCTCCTCGTTGTGGGAGAAGCAGATGTCGAGGGATCTTGAATGTGCCGAGCTTGAAACTGGCATGGATACGCTTCTGGTCAGCTGAACTTTCTGGTAACCGGATGGACCAGGAGACTTGTTGGGTTGGTCGTCTGCTGAAGAAACCAGGCTGATTAAAGGTTCTTCTTCTGTATCCTTGGTGATGGCTAACTCAGATTTAACATCTTGACTGTTGTTGGCTGTGTGATCTACAGAACAATCTTCTTCGCATGAAGAAGAGGGTTTGGGTTCCTCAACTTCTACAGTTCTTGTGTCCGCATCTTCGTCCAGGTAGTTCTTCGCATTTTCCTGCTCCCCTGCAGGAAGGTTGGGCAGCAGACCACTAAACACTGTTTGGTCGAAGTGAAGCAGGTTTTCTTGAAGTGGCCAGAGTAGAGTGGTCCCCGCGGTCGAACCGAACGATTCGACTTTGAAGTCTTCCGCCCAGGGTTCCAAACCCATGGAGCTGGTCGCACCATCATTGACTCCTATGTGATCTTGTCGTAGTAACGGAGGTCTCTTCTGATCTTTGCATTCTCCAGGTGAACCTAAAGAATAAACACGAAGGTTTAGTGTTCTGAAATCATGTTAATGAACGCATACACAGTTGCTACTTCTCAAAGTTAAAGAGTCAAGTTTCCGAGTCTACCTGACACGCCGTCACCCATCACTTGATTACAATGTAATAATGAGTGCTTCATCCATTTCATCTTATCATTGCTCATTCTCGTAGTCGCGATTAGCAAAAAGTGGCAGAAAAGCGATGCTACAAAACTACAATTGAAGTAATTCTTTAACTGTTTCTTTGATCAGATGCGCACGCAATAGTGTATATTTCCTCTACGCTATCGAAGACTTTAATCTGTCCAAATCATTATGCTATTAACTGCACATGTAATTTCAGGTCTTCTGGATTGTGGAAATATATTCCCTCGAAGCGCTACAGTTAACAAGTATCGATTGATTAATTGATTGATTGAGTTGGTGTTTTAAGTCCACTTTATGCACAGTAAGGCTAATCAGGACTGAGCCTACGGTTTAAAGTGGGATCCACTATGTGCCTCCACCGGGTATCGAACCCGGAACCCCTTGATTGCACCGCACCATACTTAACAAGTACGGAATTGGTACGACAGGGACTAATAGTAAGAAGCATAATGTAATTGCTCGCGCCAATGGGATGTCGCATATTGTATCTAAATATCAGTTGGTAGCCCTGTGCGAACACAAGCACGAATGCGCATGAATCTTCCGTGCTAAGACAGTTGCAAGGATCGTAGTCAGCCCAAAGACTGTGAAGAACAGGCATCGTAGTAGCTTAGCAGCAGCCCAACAGATGTCTCTCGTACGCTTTGTTCTTTCATTGTACAAATACTTTACTAATGGTCTTTGGGAGGAACGGATGAACCAACAGGTTTTAAACATAAAAAAAATGTAAAACGTAATTTGTCACTCTGCCGGGCCTGTTAATACGGTATACGACACAAGTGTAGCGGCCGACTCTACCGTATGTGCAATTGTGAAGGAAAGGGTAACAGCCAATCATATTTAAAAAACTAGAGCCAATCAGAAACAGCCTCCCACCTACTGTTTGGAAGTTGTTTCGCGCTTGACCAGAGATGGTAGCACTGCGCATGTGATACGCTTCAATACAGGGATTATTCGATCTGTTTTGTTCCTTCCATCATCCTCGAGTCCTCCTGACATGGCACGTTGGCCTGTTAAATCACGAATCGCGGCATTGAGGCGTTCCATTCAGGAGAACCAGCAGCCACTGCTATGATCCAATGGGAGGTCGCAATCGATCCGAGCTAAAGCGGAACAGTATAATGAGGTGGGTCAGACAATAGAATACCAAGTACCAATTTTGAATCATGAGATGGATGGAAGGGTTTGTCCCCAATCTCTTCAAATTCCTCGTTTTCGTTTTTCTAGATGCTTACTTTCATTAGTTCGAAATTCTTTAACAGGTATTTCTGCTCCACGTACTATGCAATATACTCCAAAGATGCTGTTTCCTATTTTTATCAACTTAACAATGCATTCTCTTTGATTGCTTTTTGCTCTTTGAAACTCTTTAGAAACGACTCCAGAATGTAACAGGAGAAAAAGCACCGAGAATACAATAAACAAGAGAGGAATTGGAAAAAACAAATTTGTACATTTTACTGAGAAGTACTTCAATGTATAATGGAAGAATTGAATATTTGTGGCATACTAGAAACAAATGCATCACCTGAGGTATTTGTGGTGACCTTATTTTCCTATTTATTTCAAAATGGAGCATTCTGTCATTGTGTGGAGTTTTTATATTAGAGACTGCAAACGTTTGTTCTGTTCAAAATGACGTCAAACATGCCTTCGTCGTTTTCCTGAACTAAGTAAGAAAATTTCAGTAAATAGAGATGTAAGAAACTGATCAACAATGATATGAACGCACAAAGGATATGTGCTGGTTCGATAGAAACCCTTTATGATCTTGTTCGTGAATGGACGCCGAAACATCGTTATCATTTCAAATTACCCTTATAATTATGGAAGGTGAAATTATATTATTCTATTTTACCTCCAGACCCTAGAAAATTATTCATTATTAAAACGCCAGCGAAAATTGTAGTAAGATTCATTCAAGACACTCCTACCAAATTGGAGTATGAGCTGCTTCAAAGCTAGTTCTGAATCACGACTTGAACGACTATTCAGAACAAGTATTAAGAGACTAAATGTAATTTTTTTGCAAGTTTGCAGGTATTAAACATTAACTATTGCTAATTTGAAAATACTAAATTAAAAATGAAGCTCCCAGAAGTTTGCAAGTGCAGTCTAATCTAATCCAATTACAAGTCTAACATTACCATACGAAAACCTAGACATCCTTCTATTCTGTGCTTACTATCGATAAACTTAAAGCTCTAACCAGTCTGTGATTTCCAACCCAAAAATTAAAGTTCTTACGAGGCTGTGATTACCATCACTAAGCATAAACATCCTGCCATTTTGTGATTAACATCTCTAAACCTAAAGCTTTTGCTAGTCTGTGAATACTATCATTAAACATAACGCTCCATCCAGTTTGAGAGTACCATACCTAAACCTAAAGCTCTTTCCACTCTGGGAGTACCATCACTAAACATGAAACTTTGGTAGTCTGTGATTAATATCCTTAAACCTAAAGCTCAACTTCGAGTCAGACAGCCTCCCGCTAAACCTAAAACTCTTTCTAGTTTTGGAGTACCATCAATAAACCTAAAGCTCCTTTTAGTCTTGGATTGCCACTAACCCTAAACCTCTTGTTAGTTTGTGACTACTATACCTAAACCTAAAGCTCCTTCTTCTCTGGGAGTACCATAACTAAACGTTAAGCTCTTTCTTATCTGAGATTACTATCCCTGAACCTAGAGCTCTTTCTAGACTGAGATTACTATCCCTAAACATAAAGCTTCCATTAAATGGGAGTACAATCATTAAACCTAAAGCTCTTGATACTCTGTGATTACTATCCCTAAGCCTAACGCTCATGCTAGTCTGGGATTACTCTCCCTAAGCCTAAAGCTCATCTTCGAGTCTGGAAGTACTATTCCAATATCTAATCTCTTGCCAGGCTGGCGTTACTATCCTTAAACCTAAAGATCCTTCTACCATAACTAAAAGTTATTTCTTATCTGAGATTGCTATCCCTAAACCTAGAGCTCCTCTTAGCCTGGGATTACTATCCTTATACCTAATGTTCATTCCAGCTGGGGAGTACCATTACTAAAACTAAAGTTCTTACATCCCTTAACCTAAATATCCTTCCAATCTGCGAGAACCATACCTAAACCTAAGGCTCTTGTGGTACGTGATTTCTGTCCCTAAACCTAACGCTATTACTAGTCTGTGATTATTATCCCTAAATCAAAAGTACCATCACTAAAACTAAACCTGCGTACAGTCTGATATTACTATCATTAAACGTAAAGCTCCTTCTACTCTTATAGAGTACCATCACTAAACCTAAAGCTCTTGCTAGTATGTGATTACTATCCCTACCATCACTAAAACTAAACCTCCTTCCAGTCTGATATTACTATCCTTAAACGTAAAGCTCCTTCTGCTCTTGGAGTACCATCATTAAATCTAAAGCTCTTGATAGTATGTGATTACTATCCCTACACCTACATCTCTTGCCAGTTTGGGGTTACTATCGCTAAACCTATAGCTCTTGCTCGTCTGGAATTACTAACCCTAAACCTACAGCTCTTGCAAGGCTGTGATTACTATCCTAAACTTAAAGTTCTTTCATTTCTGAGATTATTAACACAACCTAAAGCTCTTGCTAGTATGTGGCTATTATCACTTAACCTAACGTCTTTGCTAATCTGGGATTACTATCCCTGAACCTAAATTTCTTCCTCTTTATAGATTAATATCACTAAACCTAAAGCTCTTGTTACTCTGGGAGTATTATCCCTAAACCTATCGCTCTTGCTCGTCTGGTTTCTCTGGGATTACTATCCCTAAACCTAAAGTTCTTTCTAGACTGGGATTACTATATCTGGACCTAAATCACCACCTACTTTGGGAGTTCCATCAACAGACCTAAAGCTCTTGCTATTCTGGGATTACTATCCCTAAACGTATAGCTCCTTCTAGCCTAGAATTACTATTCCTGGACCTAAACCACCTTCTACTCTGGGAGTACCATCAAAAAACTTAAAGCTCTTGCGATCCTGGGATTACTATCCCTAAACGTATAGCTCCTTCTAGCCTAGGATTACTCTTCCTGGACTTAAACCACCTTCTACTTTGGGAGTACCATCACAAGACCTTAAGGTCTTCTTATTCTGGGATTACTATCCCTAAACGTATAGCTTCTTCTAGCCTGGGATTACTATCCCTGGACCTAAAACACCTTCTACTTTGGGATTACCATCACTAAACCTAAAGCGCTTGCTATTCTAGGATTACTATCCCTAAACGGATATCTCCTTCTAGCCTGGGATTACTTTTCCTGGACCTAAACCACCTTCTGCTTTTGAAGTACCATCACCAGACGTAAAGCTCCTGCTATTCTGGGATTACTATCCCTAAACGTATAGCACCTGCTATTCTGGGATCACTAACCCTAAACGTATAGCTCCTTCTAGACTGGGATTACTATTCCTCGACCTAAACCACCTTCTACTTTGGGAGTACCATCAGCACACCTTAAGGTCTGGTTTTCTGGGATTACTATCCCTAAACCTAAAGTTCTTTCTAGACTGGGATTGCTATACCTGGACCTAAATCACCACCTACTTTGGGAGTTCCATCAACAAACCTAAAGCTCTTGCTATTCTGGGATTACTATCCCTAAACGTATAGCTCCTTCTAGCCTTGGGTTACTATACCTGGACCCAAACCACCTTCTAAAGCTCTTACTATTCTGGTGGTACTATCCCTAAACGTATAGCTCCTTCTAGCCTGGGATTACTATCCCTGGACCTAAAACACCTTCTACTTTGGGATTACCATCACCAGACCTAAAGCTCTTGCTATTCTGGGATTACTATCCCTAAACGGATAGTTCCTTGTAGCCTGGGATTACTATTCCTGGACCTAAACCACCTTGTGCTTTTGGAGTACCATCGCCAGACCTAAATTTCTTGCTATTCTGGGATTACTATCCCAAAAGGTATAGCTCCTTCTAGCCTTGGATTACTATACCTGGACCTAAACCACCTTCTAAAGCTCTTGCTATTCTAGGAGTACTATCCCTAAACGTATAGCTCCTTCTAGCCTGGGATTGCTATTCCTGGACCTAAACCACCACCTATTTTGGGAGTACCATCACCAGACCTAACTAATAGTTCTGGGAGTATTATCCCTAAGCGTATAGCTCCTTCTAGTCTGGGATTACTATCCGTGGATCTAAACCACCACCTACTTTGGGAGTACCATCAACAGACCTAAAGCTCTGGCTAGTCTGGAATTACTATCCCTAAATTAGTATAGAGCTAATATCTCTCTAGATGTATTACTAACACTGACCCTAATCCATGCTGCTTTGGAAGTCGGAACCCTAAACCTAAAGCCATTTAGAATACTAACCAAAGGAAACCAGCGAACTTCAAATCTAAACTTAGTGCCAATTTAGCATTTTAGGAAAATTGACCTTAAGTCATAAATGCTCTCAGCGATAACCTAATACCTTTGTCATTGTGTGAATACGAACCCTATACATAAAACAACTTCCAACAATCATCAAGACACCAAAAACTTCACTTACCTTTGATTGATCTAAGATTCTGAAAAGTTGGCGAGACTTGAGTACATTCCACGTCAACTTCACTTGTAGACGAAGTCGGTGACACGTAGCTGAGGTCACTATCTCCTGGGAGTTGATTGGTAGTGGATTTTGCACCCAGAATCCTCTTGTGACCTCTAGGAGGCCTGATGGGAGACGCGCTACCATTAACTGGATCAGCTGCGGCAAGTGATTGGTCAGGAACCAAGAGACCAGCTCCTGTTTCAGGTGCTGAGGGAACGATGTTGATATTTAGCTGAAGATCTTCAGTGGGAATTGTGGTTGTGATCAACTCCTGCACCTGGGTTTGAGATGATGTCAGGCTTTCCCGTCGTCTTGCTCTCTCCTCAATCACTACGTCATAGGTGGGCGGTGGGGAATCAGGGATGGGAGTCGTTTGGCAGCTTCTGCTCGTAGCAAGGCACCGGGAAGATGAAAGACGCCTGTGTCTTGGAGTGTCTTCTGGTGGTAGATCCTCGGACGTGACGGCTGGTTCTAACTCAGACGACTCGGACATCGTGCTGGAAAACAATCAAATCAAACATTAAGAAGGCTAATGATGGTGAAGTAAGCATCCGCAAAGTATTATCGTCAAGAAATTGAAGGAGTGGAATGATAATAGATTGAATGGCAGACATTTTTTCCGGATGTACATGGTTTCCACATTAAACCTCCCCGATTTCAAATTACAATTGTGAGGAAACTATTCGCCATAGAGCCTTGCGGTTTACATCATGTAAAGCATCTCAAAAAGTTTTTTGTGTGTGGAAGGTTGCTTCGTCACTGAAAACACATTACTCAGGTAGTTGGGCTTTGACTAGATTCGGTTCAGCATCTCAATAGGAAACTGTACACGTTGTGGTTTGTTCTGTGGCTGCAGCATCTGAACAATTTGAACTTTGCATGCATACAGAAGAAGACCTTTATACAGCAACTTGTGAGCTGGTGAGCATGGGATGTTCAGCTCTCGTGACGCTCTGAGAACTGAGTGACGGGCTTCTCTCGAAGGTCTCTCTGATCACCATCACCCTTCGTATAATCTACCTGGTAGACCGAGAAATATTGCTATCGCTCGTATAATCTACCAGAGTAGGCCACACTGTAAAAAGCCCTCTTGTGATCTTAAGCACCCGTGTTCTAGCAATGCTGGACTATTTGCGGAAGCAGAGCTCGACCAAGAATCTTTGAAGAGTCAACACAGAACTAACTGGCCGGGGCGCGTCGCTGCTTATATACAATTCTGAGCGCAGCGCCAGCGCCTCTAGTGGATACTCGTGAACTACGAGAGCGCTGCTTAACATTGAGGGCCATCTACACAGGTTAACAATGAACTATTAAACCAATAACGCTCCCTAGTGAGATATGGTAGAACTTCGTTCTCTACCAAGCATAGCAGTGAAATCCTATGCAGAAGCGATAACAAGACAGATAAGATTAGACAATGCTATTCAACAATAAAAAGAACAAATGCGTAACTTTGTAACGATCTAGCGGGATCTTTGCAACCTCTACCGTTTTATCAGATGTTCGTTCTCTACCAGAACCTGACCGTAGGTTAACACTACTTCCAGTAGCTAGGAACTTGTCATACAAAGCCTTAATTGTCTCTACGTCTGGTGGCTCCCGTTCAAACGCACGTCTGAAATGTCTTTGGACTGAAATTTGGCGATTTCGTTTCCGCATACCACACCACACACTGCGCGCTCTCTTGTGCTGCCATCATTGACTAATTACTCAGCACCTAAAAAAATAGTAATAATAAACAAGAATCCTTTTTGAGTTGCTTTACATGATGCCGCAAACCGCAAGGCTCCATGTGGAATATCATCCTCACAATTGTAATTTGAAATCAGTGAGGTATAATGTGGACACCCTGTATAAAAGGCCTTAAAAGGTATGACTTTGAAGGGCGAAAAGATCAAAACCGACAGATTATGAACAAGTAGGACAGTGCAAAGAAAAATTGTAAAAAGAGATAGCAAAAAAAAACCTGTAATACATAGAAAGTGCGCATAAAACAGCAAATTAAGAGAAACCAAGGCAATATAAGGAAGAAACTGAAGTTCATATAAACTGTAGGGGAAAAGTAGAACGCTAATAACGACCGAAGTAGAAGACATGTGCCTCCTCAGTGGCATAGAGGTGACGTCGTTGCCTTGTAATCAAGGTATCCTCGGTTCCATATCCGATGGACGTACATGATGGTTTGGATCACACTTTAAACTGTAAGTCCAGTCCCAATTAGCCTATCTGTGCATAATCTGGACTTAAAACTAAAGACAACTAAAATAACTAATGACTTACCTGAATTCAAGTCCTGTAACTGAAGTATCACTATTATTATGCGACGTTATGCAGGAAATGAAGTTAAAGAAAAGTGAGAACAGAAATATATATATTTAGAATAGATATCCACCAGGTAGAAGTAAGAATGCCGAAGTTCGTTGCCCAACCTGAAGAAAAAAGGGCAACTATTGAAATGCGACTTCAGAAATGAAACTTACTTTTCAAAGTGTATAATTGATTGATTCAGTTGGCGTTTTTAGTCCACTTTATGCACAGTTAGGTTAATTGGGATTGGACCTACAGTTTAAAGTGGGATCCGAACCACGATGTGCCTCCACCGGGTATCGAACCTGGGACCCCTTGATTACAAGGCGACGACGCTACCTTCAAAGTGTGTAAAAACACATGTGTAAAAATATAAAACGTCAGTAAGTTACAGGGAAGTGGAAATAAATAATTGCCAAATTAAATTTAAGCCCCTATCACACGGAACTGGATTTCTAGTAGGAATGCCCTAGTTGGCGCTAAACTGACTTTCTAGGTAGAAATCATGGCCGCCGGGCCGACTGCTTGACTGGTTTGGAGGAATAGGACATGTTCTAATTGCTACTTGCTTTCCTCGACTGGAGTCTCTGTGGAACAGCCAATCGCAGCAAAGTTGGCCATGTGAAGATAATCTGTGAGTTTGCAAAGGAGCGTTTTTTGTCTGTGGTTTCCGAGTGCTGGCTGTTTATGCTATATAGTTTCTCCGTTTCTCGATAAAGAAAAGGAAATTGATGACGTGCAGTGCATTCGTGTTAAGTTCATTAATATTTAGGTATTTATGCAAAGCGATGAGATGTGTACGTGACAAATATGATTAGCTGAAAATGAAAATCCTTATTATTACAAGTGTATTAATAAATGTTTGATTTTTTTTGTGTGAATGAATCCTGCGAATCTCATGTATGAATAATGCAAACCCGAGTTAAAAAGCTTTTTCGGTACGCATTGATTACCATTTTTTTTCGAGCCAATCTCTAGTTCATTCTTTTCCTTTTTTAATAAAAGCACAAAGCAGTAATTCTCCTACAACATTCTTCAAATTGCTCGTCCACCTTTTAAGCCGGCTTTAGACGAAAGGATTTCCATTAACATTTTTGCTATCATAAATGCTACGTAAATGCTTCCAAAAATCTTATAAGAGATAGTACTTTACAGTTTTACACCAAAGCATTTCATGGATCATTTCGGTTAGGTGTTCCAATTACAATGTATAATACATACAGCACGAAAGGCCTGTCGAGTTACACCGTTTATGGTGAGTGCACGGTGTTTACAATTGAAAAATCTAAAATATTCTTCCATACGTGTGCAGTAAACGTTGTAATTTATGTATTTTATCAGCGCCATTCTTCTCTACCTAAAACCATTTAATACGAAGCGATATTCCTCTCGGTTGAATAGTTATCGTCGTTTAAAAGTGTGAAGTGATACGTTGTTTACATCTCACGCGGCCGCCATTATGGGAACAAAAGACTGTCGACAAGTACGGTGTAACAAGTATCGTGTGAAGCGAAAACTAGCCAGTCCAACTTCAACTAGGGCATTCCTACTAGAAATCCAGTTCCGTGCGATAGGGGCTTTATTTACATTCATCCATTTATAACTATGAAAACTACATTCTCGGAATCTGTGGAGCAAGGCCGCGCCTAACGGTAGAGAAGAAGAGGAAGCGAATGGGCGGAGCTAAGCAGTGCGCACTGCTGCAGCCACGTTTTCCCCTCCATGCACTCACTCATGCGTTCATTGGTCGAGCCCTCTCAAGTCCTACTTGCGCAGGGGACTTGTTTTCGTTCGCTTGCTCCAGACATTCCCGGGACAGAGTGTAATTAGAAATTTCAGTAACTTACTAATTGCGTCTTATTCTCCTTCTTTCCTGCTCTTGTCGTCTGTTTCTCTTCCTGTTGCTTCGTCTTGTTTTCGAATGCAGAAGCACCTTGATGACGTCCTCATAATCTGGAGGAGCTTCGTAAACTGGCGGATTATCGGGTGCCTCTTCGTTTATTCCCGCTTCCTCTGGAAAAGATAAAGTGCGCGTTAATTTTGTGACACGTCATAGAAAGACGCAATTTTTGAACAACCCTCGTACATAGGCAGTTTTCTAAGTACACTACTCAGGATAAATTCGGATCGCACTTTCAACTGTCTTCCTTTCTTTCTAATTCGGTTATTTTTTGTGGTTTTCTACCTCTTGGGTTAATCGCGACGATGAGGAAGAATGATGAGCTGGTGAAATGGACAATTGTACACACTACAGAGAAACATCCACGCCTTAAGCACGGTTCGAACCGGAGACCTTCGCTTCCATAGCATTCTCTAATGATTCCTAGATGTAGTTCCAGCTAGACCCTTGAAACCCACAGATAATGATGTTGTTGTTAAACCCAATTGACTTAAAGTGGAAATTGCTATAATCCTTTAGATACCACCCCTGCTATAAATATCGCTAAACAAGAAATCAATAAAAAATGTCCTACGCAAACTAATAAATATAATTATATCTCTAAAAAGAATTAATAACCAAACACCAGCAGTAACTAACGTTGACGAATGTACTAAGGCCGAAACTGGCGGTAGGAGCAGCTATGGCTGAAATAATTTGAATTCGGGGGCCTCCCCGATGGCGCAGTGGTAGCGTCGTCGCCTTGTAATCAAGGGGTCCCGGGTTCGATACCCGGTGGAGGCACAAGTGGTTCGGATCCCACTTTAAACTGTAGGTCCAGTCCCGATTAGCCTTACTGTGCATAAAGTGGACTTAAAACAATAAATCAATCAATCAATTTGAATTCATTTTTTTGTTTTTTGTTTGTTTATGCACAGATAGGCTAATCGTGACTGGATATACAGTTTCAAACTGGGGTCCAAACAAATAAGTGCCTACAGAGGGTATCGAACCCGGGACCCCTTGAAGGCGACGAAGTTACCAACGCAGTTCTTATGGCTGCAAGAAGAAATTAAATTTGTGCACCCTTAGCTATGTAAGAAAGCAATAATTTTAGTAATTAGCTGATTCGAGCATAACGTGAACTTTCCCTAGAAAGACTTAAGTTCAAAAACTATTAGGTGTTTTAAACAAAATGTTTACATATGTATGATAATCATGTGTTTATTGTAACTTTGAAATGTCACCAAGAACACAGCGCTTTGCGCGCGTACCAACATGCATTTGTTTCTTTATACGCACGCCAGTAAGAATGTTGCGCCAGTCAGGCGAGAGCTCGCGAACAGTGTGACTGCTGGGACGTTTATGCAAAAGCAGCTCCGGTGTGCATTGCGATATATACCAGAATATTTGTTATGTGTAGTACTCATGATAGCAATAAAACATCAAAAATACAAACAACATATATATATATATATTAACGTCTCCCCTCATTCTATTTACTACAAAGCAACTCAAGTCGCTTTCGCCTAGCCTGTTTGTTTTCTAATGCCTGCTTAACTATATATTTACATCCTCCAATTTATTTTAGCAAAATTCCAGTACATGTTTCACGCACTTTCTTCGTGCCAATTTCCTATATTTTTATTATATTTCGCCCAGTGGCGTTCCGATTGGGCGGTTTGAATGAGGGGGGGCCTAAATAGGGATGGGCGTTCGAACCTGAATCAGAATTATGCAAATTACTAAGCCTGTATCCGAATCATCAATGTTTTTTTTTTTTTAAAAAAAAGGTACAGTTAGGGTAGGGGATTCCAGTAACTACTGTTGAAGCCACAGACGAAACTTGGAGAGGGACAGGGAGGCACCCCCCACAAAAAATACTTTCAGATTTATTAAAATTTACAAGTTAAGGTTATTTTGCTAACCTGAGACCTGACAGCCACGACATGAAAATTAGAAATTTAAGTTAATGTGAAAATGTCAAACATCATTGGCAAACTAATAAGGTACCGTACTGCATGAGAATATAGTATCAGTCTTGTCAAATTGCTAAAAATAACCTAAATTCATTTAGAAGGACAATTCATTTAGAAGGTATATACAGATGAATTATAAACAAATATTGATCAAAATTCTGTGTTTCTGCTTCAAATTTCATGCCCCATTAATTACTTTTTATTTTTCTAAATTAACTCCGACGTCACACAGAATTTGATTTCGTTTTAGTTACCATTGAATGAAATATGCTTTTTCATACCCTGAGTGACATCTAGTGAATGCTATCAAGTATATACATTCTTGTGTTATACACGAAATAAGTGTTCTATTGTTGAAGAATATAACGTGTAAAGCTTGTCGTGTCGCTCCGGTACGAAAGATTAAATTTATTCCTGAAAAATTGTTTCCAAGTTAACATGTGTCGCTTGTAACTTCGGCCGTAAAGGTGTCGGACAAAGAAACACTCACCTAAGAATTCGCTGATGGTCCTTATGTGGCTCTGGATATCCCTCTGCCTCCTTGCTCTAGCCCCCATCCGGTACAGGAGAAAAACCAAGGTGCCGATCAGCATTATTAAACCTGGAAACGCAGAAACAATCATCACTCGACAATGCTCCATATGTGTCATTCCATGCCAAACCAACACAGCCTCCAACCTGACCATCTCCGATTTTCATGAAATTTTGGGAATTGAAACTATGCATGGAACATAGTAACTATAACAATTTTTAGTTTCGTTTGTCTTGTAATTGTTAAATTATTCAAGGTCAAAGTTAACAGAAATTGCCCTTTTTGAGCTCGCATAGCTATACTTAATGTGCTGTAACTCCGCCCCTATTTCGCCTAGGAAGCTCAAATAAAGCGTATTGTACAGGGAATTGAACAAGCTTTCCAGTGATATATAACAATCCTACCTTCCGATAAAAATATAATTTTGTCAATTGACCTTGACTTTTGACCTTGAATATCTCAAAACACGTCATCACCAAAAATCGTGAAAAAATATATTTGGTCCCTCATGCCATACTATAAAACATATCAAAAAATCATTCTGGGACTGCAATGGGATCAGAAGATACAAAATAATATGTGTAACTATGTGACTGGAAAAAGCCTCATTACATGAACTATGACGAGTCAAAAGTCTTCTAACACCCACTACAAAATGTAAAGGAGTTATCCTGGTCATGAAAGAAATAGGTTAGGCACAGGGAGATCTCTAGCTGTGTGTGTCAAGCGCAGGTCCGGTATAGTGTTGACCGCCATATTGAATTCAACGCAAAAATTTCAAAGCAAAGGGTGATGTGATATATCAAATCAGGCTAGAATTTCACGAGGAATTTCAGTCACATAGTTACTTATTATTTTGTATCTTCTGATCCCATTGCACTCCCAGAATGATTTTTTGTTATCCAAGGGTAGGTTTGTTATATACCAATGGAAAGCTTGTTTAACTCCCTGTACAATAAGATTGATTTGAGATTCCTAGGCGAAATAGGAGCGGAGTTACAGCACATTTAGTATAGCTAAGCGGGCTCAAAAAAGGCAATTTCTGTTAACATTGACCTTGAATAATTTAACAATTACAAGACAAGCGAAACTAAAAATTGTTACAGTTACTAAGTTCCATGCATAGTTTCAACTCCCCAAATTTCATGAAAATCGGAAATGGCCAAGTTGGAAATTGCACATACCCGTGTTGATTTGGCATGGAATGACTCATATGCAACAATCAAATAACCTGAATGTTGTCAAGAAAGTAAACTTTATGCACACCATCCAGTCTGGTGTATTAGCATGTATATATTTTTGTTCTTTAGCGCCGATTTTTCTGCCATTTTTGGTCAATCGCAACGATGAGGATGAGATGATCGAAAGTCGGCCACTTTAACGCTCTTGGCAAGCGAGCCTATTTCCAATTGGGTATAGACTTCAACGACCGATTTATACGCAATCTTAACGGCTCAGGACGTTGCCGATGTGTGCACACAAAAGAGTCCTTATATGCAGGGATTAGATCAGTGTGCTCCAGAGACTGGACACGCTGCCTTCCTGGCATCTTGTAGTGCAGTGCATCCGTCGATGGATTGTGTCCTTATCTGCCAGTCCTGAAGTCCGCTTCTGCTGTGTCCCTAGCCAAGTAGGCAAAAAGTTTCAACGAAGTAGCTGCTGACAAGTCTGTTAATGAAGAAGGCTACTTTCTCGTCCACCTTCTGGCAACCAGGGACCTGCAGAATGTGTTTCGTTACTTCCTTCTTGACACTTGGCACGACGAGTAGGGTGAGGTAACGACGAACAAGCTTCGCGCTGTCAAGCCCACCATAGGTGGAAGGCGTTCTTCGTAGGTTACTCCTTCGTATTATACAAGGCAGTCTCACACATGATCACTTGCTGCAAGGGCTGGACCCTTCAATATGTCGTGTCCGTAATGTCTTTTAAATGTTCTGCACATTCTCATTACTTTCCTCAGACAAACTTTTAATATGTCCAACTGTTTATCATCCATGTTGGGAGATGATAACAGACTGTGTCCTAGCAAATGAAGACCACATGGAAAGAACGTGCTTTGTCCATTTTATTGATTTTACAGCGTTTTAACAAGTGAAGGCCACATGGAAAGAAAATGCCTTGTCCATTTTATTGACTTTCCAGTTTTTAACAAATGAAGGTCACATGGAAAGAAGGTGCTTTGTCCATTTTATTGACTTTACAGTGTTTTAACAGATGAAGACCACAATCAAAGAACATGCTTTGTCCATTTTATTGATTTTACAGTGTTTTAACAGATGAAGACCACAATCAAAGAACATGCTTTGTCCATTTTATTGATTTTACAGTGTTTTAACAAATAAAGACCACATAGAAAGAACATGCTTTGTCCATTTTATTGACTTTCCAGTGTTTTAACAAATGAAGGCCACATGGAAAGAAAATGCTTTGTCCATTTTATTGACTTTACAGTGTTATAACAAATGAAGGTCACATGGAAAGAAGGTGCTTTGTCCATTTTATTGACTTTACAGTGTTTTAACAGATGAAGACCACAATCAAAGAGCATGCTTTGTCCATTTTATTGATTTTACAGTGTTTTAACAGATGAAGACCACAATCAAAGAACATGCTTTGTCCATTTTATTGATTTTACAGTGTTTTAACAAATAAAGACCACATAGAAAGAACATGCTTTGTCCATTTTATTGACTTTACAGTGTTTTAACAAATGAAGGCCACATGGAAAGAAAATGCTTTGTCCATTTTATTGACTTTACAGTGTTTTAACAGATGAAGACCAGAATCAAAGAACATGCTTTGTCCATTTTATTGATTTTACAGTGTTTTAACAGATGAAGACCACAATCAAAGAACATGCTTTGTCCATTTTATTGATTTTACAGTGTTTTAACCAATAAAGACCACATAGAAAGAACATGCTTTGTCCATTTTATTGACTTTCCAGTGTTTTAACAAATGAAGGCCACATGGAAAGAAAATGCTTTGTCCATTTTATTGACTTTACAGTGTTTTAACAGATGAAGACCACAATCAAAGAACATGCTTTGTCCATTTTATTGACTTTACAGTGTTTTAACAAATGAAGGCCACATGGAAAGAAAATGCTTTGCCCATTTTATTGACTTTACAGTGTTTTAACAGATGAAGACCACAATCAAAGAACATGCTTTGTCCATTTTATTGATTTTACAGTGTTTTAACAAATAAAGACCACATAGAAAGAACATGCTTTGTCCATTTTATTGACCTTACAGTGTTTTAACAAATGAAGGCCTGGAAAGAAAATGCTTTGTCCATTTTATTGAATTTAGAGTGTTTTAACAAATGAAGGCCACATGGAAGGAAAATGCTTTGTCCATTTTATTGACTTTACAATGTTTTAACAAATGAAGGCCACATGCAAGGAAAATGCTTTGTGCATTTTATTGACTTTACAGTGTTTTAACAGATGAAGGCCACATGGAAAGAAAATGCTTTGTCCATTTTATTGACTTTACAGTATTTTAACAGATGAAGACCACACGAAAAGAAAATGCTTTGTCCATTTTATTGATTTTACAGTGTTTTAACAAATGAAGGCCACATGGAAAGAAAATGCTTTGTCCATTTTATTGAATTTAGAGTGTTTTAACAAATGAAGGCCACATGGAAAGAAAATGCTTTGTCCATTTTATTGACTTTACAGTGTTTTAACAAATGAAGGCCACATGCAAGGAAAATACTTTGTGCATTTTATTGACTTTACAGTGTTTTAACAGATGAAGGCCACATGGAAAGAAAATGCGTTGTCCATTTTATTGACTTTACAGTGTTTTAACAGATGAAGACCACATGGAAAGATCGTGCTTTGTCCATTTTATTGATTTTACAGTGTTTTAACAAATGAAGGCCACATGGAAAGAAAATGCTTTGTCCATTTTTTTGACTTTACAGTGTTTTAACAAATGAAGGCCACATCGAAAGAAAATGCTTTGTTCATTTTATTGACTTTACAGTGTTTTAACAAATGAAGGCCACATGGAAAGAAAATGCTTTGTCCATTTTATTGATTTTACAGTGTTTTAACAAATGAAGGCCACATGGAAAGAAAATGCTTTGTCCATTTTATTGAATTTAGAGTGTTTTAACAAATGAAGGCCACATGCAAGGAAAATACTTTGTGCATTTTATTGACTTTACAGTGTTTTAACAGATGAAGGCCACATGGAAAGAAAATGCTTTGTCCATTTTATTGACTTTCCAGTGTTTTAACAAATGAAGACCACATGGAAAGATCGTGCTTTGTCCATTTTATTGACTTTCCAGTGTTTTAACAAATGAAGGCCACGTGGAAAGAAAATGCTTTGTACATTTTATGGACTTTACAGTGTTTTAACAAATGAAGGCCACATCGAAAGAAAATGCTTTGTCCATTTTATTGACTTTACAGTGTCTTAACAAATGAAGGCCACATGGAAAGAAAATGCTTTGTCCATTTTATTGATTTTACAGTGTTTTAACAAATGAAGGCCACATGGAAAGAAAATGCTTTGTCCATTTTATTGACTTTACAGTGTTTTAACAAATGAAGGCCACATCGAAAGAAAATGCTTTGTCCATTTTATTGACTTTACAGTGTCTTAACAAATGAAGGCCACATGGAAAGAAAATGCTTTGTCCATTTTATTGATTTTACAGTGTTTTAACAAATGAAGGCCACATCGAAAGAAAATGCTTTGTCCATTTTATTGATTTTACAGTGTTTTAACAGATGAAGACCACAATGAAAGAACGTGCTTTGCAGGGACGTCGTTTGGGGGGGCTGGGGGGTCTCTGGCCTCGGCAGTTGTAACTCTGGCCCCCACAAACAAAATTTCGATCTCTTAAAAATTATCCTAAATTAATACTACGTATTATTTTCTGGTAAATTTGTAGCAGAGTTTGGAAACACTGAGCGGGAACAAACCTGCTATTCCGAAGAAAATCTTCGGAAGCAAATGTAGAACAGCAAAATTCCACCCTTTCCTTGCTTAGCAGTTTATAACCAAAGGCATAAAATCTGCCTGCTTTGAGGTTATTACTCTTGCCCTACCCTAAGTTTGTGAAAACCTTTTGCCTTTTGTTGCAAATTACCCTTCCGTTACAGATGGAATCAAAGACACCACCGAGGCCGAGCGGTCAACAGTAGGGTGTCGAGCTACATATGGAGAGAGTTCTCCAGTACTGACATTGTTCTGAGATTTAAAATTGCTCCTTGCTTCACTTCAGAGCAACAAATTAGCTTTGTGTTTTTGCTTGCGAGCAAGGTCTGCTATCGGGTTGCTACGGTCACTGTGTTTTTATTCGTGTGTGGGAAGAGTTCTAGCGTTGTTGTGCATTTCCATTTTGAATGGATAAATTTATCAAAACTGGATATTTTAAAACTATCTCAAAACATGTGGAACATGACGACAATGAAGATGATGTTGATCCAAGTTCTGACGTTCCAAAGTTAGGCAAAACAAGTGAATGTACTAATGTGAAAATAATTACTGATCTTGGGGTAGATAATCCTAGGCAACCACTTTTGCAAAACTATCCAAATACTACGTTCGGAAAGTGAAAGCGATTATTTCAAAAATACTGGTTTCCATCTGCGCCGTGGCTAGAATAGTGGAACTTGACGCATGCTTTTGTTTTCCATGCCGTAAATTTGGCACAGATTCAGGATATGCAGAATCAAGTTTCAGGAAAATAGAGATTCGCAACTGGAAGAAACCATGTGAAAAAATTAAGGAAAACGGAGGAACGTCCTATCATCTAAAATGCATGGAACTGTGGGCGAATTACAAAGTGAGTACCAATCAGTTTTGTAAAACAATTATATGTGTGTGTGTGTGTGTGTGTGTGTGTTCGTAGTTTAACTTAAATAATGAAATATGTATATGTCTGTATATCGAGTGTTCAAATTGAAAAAATGCTGAGGAGAAAAGTCATATCAGCTTCCCTTTTCAAATTTTGAGATTTGTACCTAAAACATACGGACTGATGGTTCAAAGTAAATAACACAAATTTTCCAATTAATGTACAAGAGTTCAGTAATCACTGATCTCGTCTCAGTGGACTTTTATTTCATATCAGAATTATTTTTCTTAGAGGAAGGCAAATTAATCAGGAAATATTTTCTCATCAAATACATATTGTAATTTGCAAACCAACAACAGTATTAATTTTAATGTAAAATTCAGTACAGAAACTGACAATTTATATGCTGATATTAATGTAATATTTACTTGAAGTTGAAAGAAATGATTACGTCAAATTCTTAGCAATAGCAAAATATGATCGAGAATATTTAAGAGGAAAATTATTTACCTGGTCATGAGTTAAATTAAAAATTTCAATTTGAACACTGGATGTACTTTGATTTTCGTTTCCTGATTTTACATTACTTTACTGACACTTCTGGCTAATGTCAAAGATATGCAACTGTGATACAAGAAATTAATGCATGGACAGTAACAAAAAAAGCGCCTGCCTCTCCAGGCGAGGACATCGCGTAGTGGTAATGTCGTCACCATATCGATATCTAGATCTAGTGGACGCACATAGTGGTTTGGATCCAACTTTAAACTGTACGTCCAGTCCCGATTGGCCTATCTGTGCATGAAGAGGACTTAATACAAAAACTCACGGACTCGAACTTAGATCAATTTGGGACAAAATCGTAATTCTGTAGCTAACGTGCTCAGCCACTGAGGCGGCTAGAATTCAATAGGTTTTCATTTTGGCTATTGTACCTTTTTTCCTACCTCGTAGGTTAATTTTTACAAGTCGATGTGGATGGATGAATGATGGACGGATGGAAAGGTGATGGAAGCATAGACAAACAGAATGAGTCACCAATGGCTGGTGGAGGTTTGAACATGGGATCTCTGATTCCGTAGCCCTTTACGCTTACCACTCCGCCACGAACACTGGAATAAATTAAATAAGTAATGCCATTGTTTAGAATGGATGTCGGGGAGAGTGGAAGCCTAGCTAATAACAATGTACACTAATGCATTGTTGGCATTGCTAGCAGATGTTAACAGTCTATCGATACCTCACACAACGGAGAAATAATCTTCACCTATATTTGCATTGTTTTAAAAAATATATATAGCACTGACGAACGAAGGAACAAAGCTAATCTTTATGGTCTAGAGCAGGAATTTCCAAATTTCGCAGCGCCCTTAGTGTTTCAAGATTTTTTCACGGCGTCCAAATCAGAATGTAGGCCTATCTAATACTTGCTTTGATTGATTGATTTTTGAATTGATGTTTTAAGTCCATTTCATGCACAATAAGGCTAATCGGAACTGGACCTACAGTTTAAAGTGGGATCCGAACCACTATGTGCCTGCACCGGGTAACGAACCCGTGACCCCTTTATTACAAGGTGGCGACTCTAACACTACGCCACCGGGGAGACCCTATCTAACACTTGTAACGCTCTGTTAGTGTGCATAGCTTGCTTTCCTTAAGTTAAAAAATAAACATATATTTCAAATTCAGACACATTTTTTATGTAAAATGTTCTAAATAAGAACATGTATTTGGAACAATCATATCAATAACTGAATTTCAGTGAAAATATTGGAACATCTCGCGGCGGCCCCGTACGCCTACCAGGGCGCCCCAGGGCGCCGCGACGCACACTTTGGGAACCACTGGTCTAGAGATTACAATTTCTGTAAAACTGAGTCCGAGGTTTGAATCCTGAAAGAGATATTATTTTCTGTCATTATTACAATAACTGATCCCATTGTCGTCGTAATCAAAAATAGTTTAAAGTCCATTTTATGCTCAAATACATTAATTGGAACTGGATTTATAATTTAAATTTGACTCCGACCCATTGTGCAATGTGTCTCCATCGGGACTTGAACCTGGCACTCTTTGGTTACAAGGCAACGTGGTAAACCACATCGAGGAGGTCCGCCGTGGTAAACGTCACGTTATAATAAATATGCAAAGCAAAAACAAAAGCAAAGCAAAAACATGAATTTATTCTTGAGAATGTTAAAAAACAACAACAACAAGAAACAGAACATTTGAGTCGCCAATAATATTCTGCATATTACATATCATAATTGTGATGGCGATTTGTGAGTTTACCTTCATTAATTGCCATTCATGATCGTCAACATTGCGATTAACTAAAAGTAACAGAAAAGCGGCACAACATTTAAAAAAATATAATATACGTATAATAAAAAAATAGGTGTGAAACTGAAAAAGAAAGGTAATAACAAGTTGATATTTACTACCTATTTTTTGTGCTTTTTGAAGTTGTCAAATTTTGTCATTTTTGGCGCCAATTTACCTGTCCATTTAGCATGCTTTGTGGCTATTATAAACCCGCTCCCTACTGATAACACGAACTCAAGACAGAAATAAACAAAGTGTGAAAACACCTACTTCAGTGTCTTTGTGCATGATACTTGCACAAACCATCAACGTTGTTTTGGGAGAATGCAGGGTGCAAGTTAAGAGGTGCACAATTTTCGAAATTGCCGCAAAAAAAGTGGCACGCATCTATTTTTCCTACTACATCTCGAGGCACTGGTGTACACATGGGGGAGCTGATGCGGCTATAACTCTCCCGAAATTTCTGCCTTTGAACAACTTTCAAAAGGAAGCTTAAAAGTGGTTAATTATGAAATATGTTATACTGTCTCTCCCCCTCCCCTCTGAAAAAAAACCTGCACACGTTAGTGTCTAGAGGAGAGTTACAAATCACTCTCATAATTTAAAGTGCTGTTTGCGCTGGAATACTACTAAATGTGCTAGAATTTAAATTTGACAATAATTTCAATGTTAAAAGCGTCATTATTATTATTATTATTATTAATGTTTTTATAAAGTCCTATTATTGTTATAATTACGTCCCTGCCTAAATTCACAGCCAGAAATAAGATTGATTGATTGATTGAGTTGTTTTAAGTCCACTTTGTGCACAGTAAGGTTAATCGGGACTGGACCTACAGTTTCAAGTGGGATCCGAACCACTATGTGCCTCCACCGGGTATCGAACCCGGGACCCCTTAATTACAAGGGAACGACGGTACCACTGCGCCATCGGGAAGGCCCAGAAATTAGAATAAAACGCGATCTTCTTTCTTCAGGAAAGCAACATCTTGACAGGCGGCCCTAAGACCAGCACAAAGCTTGAATGGAGACAATACTACAAGCTTGTTCAACAAATGTTGGCGAGATGGTTGCGGACAACCAAGGGCGGCACTGCGTCCCAAATACTCTCTGAACTGCCCGTCATAAAATGTTCCTGCGAGACCTATTTCTAATCTGTGGTAGTCACTGTATGACTAGACCCCTTTGTGTCGAACCTGACAATGCAGGGAGCGGTCTTTCTTGCTTTAAGGGATTAAGGGAAGGGAATGGCATTCAAATGGCAGGGAAGACTTATCCCTGGGTTGAGTTATTGTACCCCTGCTGTTTCAGTGCACCGTTTCTGTAAGGCAATACGCAAATACGGTTAAATTTTCCCTTCCCCAGTAAACCTTTGTTTTCGATTCATTCTGCTAGATTTTGCTTCTATCCAGGGTGCCAAGTACCAGAACAGTCCAATGACCTCGCTGCCTTCGAGCAAGCAATAACTTTAGTGAGGAGGTAGGAGGGCTTGGGGAGGGAGGAGGGGCAGATGCAAGAGGACGAAGAAAATGTAGCAGTTTACTTACATGATGACTCGTGAAAGTATTTGTTATTGCCTGTTTGAAAGAATGAAAGGTATGAAATTAGTAATATTTTTTTTGTTCGCTTCGCTTTCAATATAAGCGTTTCTAGTAAGTAACAAGTTATAATTGTTACCCCAAAAAACTGTGTATATGTGTGCGTGTGTGTAATATGATTTGTTAATGATGACGTACTGGATACCAAATAATGAAAAAAGTAAAGTAATGTGCTCCCCTGTGCTTTTCGCTATGCCATGAAAGCGTATAGGGATGTGTAGTTAGGGCTCCACACTTTCTTGATCACGGGCGAAGGTGGAGGTGATGTGATCAATCAGCACCACGTCCCTGGCCTCGTTTACCTGCCAGAGTTTCCTCCATGTACCCACTTTATACGTACGACGCTGGGTGGGCACCGGAGCCGCTCGAACAGGTGAAAAAAAAATCCCGGTATCCTCCAGAATGAATAGGAAAGATCCTACACAGAATAATTTATCAGTTTAGCACTTCCACAGGGGATATAGTTTCGATAAAAAAGAAGACGTTGTCATTGAGACAAGCAGAAAGTAAAATACATTAAGGAAAACTGTAAAGTAATAGTTTAATAGTAATTACATAAATTGATTTGCTTCCTGAAAATTGTTGAACTCTAATTTTTATTTGACCTCCAGTATTCACATATACGTATATTATATACACTTCTCAGTAGTTTAATATACCAATGCACTATATATGTAGAAATATTATAATGTAATATAATATTTATAATATATATATCTGTGTGTGTATGTGTGTGTGTGTGTGTACATTACACACACAGAGTTATTTACCTTTACTGTCTGGAAATATTTACATAGGAACAAATTTCAGATTTGGCCCCCCGAACTGATCAACCTAGCTACGTCCCTGGTGCTTTGTCCATTTTATTGACTTTACAGTGTTTTAACAAATGAAGACCACATGGAAAGATCGTGCTTTGTCAATTTTATTGACTTTACAGTGTTTTAACAAATGAAGGTCACATGGAAAGAAAATGCTTTGTCCATTTTATTGACTCTACAGTGTTTTAACAGATGAAGACCACAATGAAAGAACGTGCTTTGTCCATTTTATTGATTTTACAGTGTTTTAACAAATGAAGACCACATGACAAGATCGTGCTTTGTCAATTTTATTGACTTCACAGTGTTTTAACAAATGAAGACCACATGGAAAGAACGTGCTTTGTCCATTTTATTGATTTTACAGTGTTTTAACAAATGAAGACCACATGACAAGATCGTGCTTTGTCAATTTTATTGACTTCACAGTGTTTTAACAAATGAAGACCACATGGAAAGAAAATGCTTTGTCCATTTTATTGACTTTACAGTGTTTTAACAAATGAAGACCACATGACAAGATCGTGCTTTGTCAATTTTATTGACTTCACAGTGTTTTAACAAATGAAGACCACATGGAAAGAAAATGCTTTGTCCATTTTATTGATTTCACAGTGTTTTAACAAATGAAGACCACATGGAAAGAAAATGCTTTGTCCATTTTATTGACTTCACAGTGTTTTAACAAATGAAGACCACATGGAAAGAAAATGCTTTGTCCATTTTATTGACTTTACAGTGTATTAACAAATGAAGACCACATGACAAGATCGTGCTTTGTCAATTTTATTGACTTCACAGTGTTTTAACAGATGAAAACCACAATGAAAGAACGTGCTTTGTCCATTTTATCGATTTTACAGTGTTTTAACAAATGAAGACCACATAGAAAGAACATGCTTTGTCCATTTTATTGACTTTACAGTGTTTTAACAAATGAAGACCACATGGAAAGATCGTGCTTTGTCAATTTTATTGACTTTACAGTGTTTTAACAAATGAAGGTCACATGGAAAGAAAATGCTTTGTCCATTTTATTGACTCTACAGTGTTTTAACAGATGAAGACCACAATGAAAGAACGTGCTTTGTCCATTTTATTGATTTTACAGTGTTTTAACAAATGAAGACCACATGACAAGATCGTGCTTTGTCAATTTTATTGACTTCACAGTGTTTTAACAAATGAAGACCACATGGAAAGAACGTGCTTTGTCCATTTTATTGATTTTACAGTGCTTTAACAAATGAAGACCACATGACATATCGTGCTTTGTCAATTTTATTGACTTCACAGTGTTTTAACAAATGAAGACCACATGGAAAGAAAATGCTTTCTCCATTTTATTGACTTTACAGTGTTTTAACAAATGAAGACCACATGGAAAGAAAATGCTTTGTCCATTTTATTGACTTTACAGTGTTTTAACAAATGAAGACCACATGACAAGATCGTGCTTTGTCAATTTTATTGACTTCACAGTGTTTTAACAAATGAAGACCACATGGAAAGAAAATGCTTTGTCCATTTTATTGACTTTACAGTGTTTTAACAAATGAAGACCACATGACAAGATCGTGCTTTGTCAATTTTATTGACTTCACAGTGTTTTAACAAATGAAGACCACATGGAAAGAAAATGCTTTGTCCATTTTATTGACTTTACAGTGTTTTAACAAATGAAGACCACATGACAAGATCGTGCTTTGTCAATTTTATTGACTTCACAGTGTTTTAACAAATGAAGACCACATGGAAAGAAAATGCTTTGTCCATTTTATTGACTTTACAGTGTTTTAACAAATGAAGACCACATGACAAGATCGTGCTTTGTCAATTTTATTGACTTCACATTGTTTTAACAAATGAAGACCACATGGAAAGAAAATGCTTTGTCCATTTTTTTGACTTTACAGTGTTTTAACAAATGAAGACCACATGACAAGATCGTGCTTTGTCAATTTTATTGACTTCACAGTGTTTTAACAAATGAAGACCACATGGAAAGAACGTGCTTTGTCAATTTTATTGATTTTACAGTGTTTTAACAAATGAAGACCACATGACAAGATCGTGCTTTGTCAATTTTATTGACTTCACAGTGTTTTAACAAATGAAGACCACATGGAAAGAAAATGCTTTGTCCATTTTATTGATTTTACAGTGTTTTAACAAATGAAGGCCAGATTGAAAGAACGTGCTTTGTCCATTTTATTGATTTTACAGTGTTTTAACAAATGAAGACCACATGACAAGATCGTGCTTTGTCAATTTTATTGACTTCACAGTGTTTTAACAAATGAAGACCACATGGAAAGAAAATGCTTTGTCCATTTTATTGACTTTACAGTGTTTTAACAAATGAAGTCCACATGGAAAGATCGTGCTTTGTCCATTTTATTAACTTTCCGGTGTTTTAACAAATGAAGGCCACGTGGAAAGAAAATGATTTGTCCATTTTATTGTCTTTACAGTGTTTTAACAAATGAAGGCCAAATCGAAAGAAAATGCTTTGTCCATTTTATCGATTTTACAGTGTTTTAACAAATGAAGGCCACATGGAAAGAAAATGCATTGTCCATTTTATTGACTTTACAGTGTTTTAACAAATGAAGGCCACGTGGAAAGAACATGCTTTGTCCATTTTATTGACTTTACAGTGTTTTAACAAATGAAGACCACATAGAAAGAACATGCTTTGTCCATTTCATTGACTTTACAGTGTTTTAGCAGATGAAGACCAAATGGAAAGAAAATGCTTTGTCCATTTTATTGACTTTACAGTTTTTTAACAAATGAAGACCACATAGAAAGAACATGCTTTGTCCATTTTATTGACTTTACAGTGTTTTAACAAATGAAGGCCACATCGAAAGAAAATGCTTTGTCCATTTTATTGACTTTACAGTGTTTTAACAAATGAAGACCACATGGAAAGATCGTGCTTTGTCCATTTTATTGACTTTACAGTGTTTTAACAAATGAAGACCACATAGAAAGAACATGCTTTGTCCATTTTATTGACTTTACAGTGTTTTAACAAATGAAGGCCACATCGAAAGAAAATGCTTTGTCCATTTCATTGACTTTACAGTGTTTTAGCAGATGAAGACCAAATGGAAAGAAAATGCTTTGTCCATTTTATTGACTTTACAGTGTTTTAACAAATGAAGACCACATAGAAAGAACATGCTTTGTCCATTTCATTGACTTTACAGTGTTTTAGCAGATGAAGACCAAATAGAAAGAAAATGCTTTGTCCATTTTATTGACTTTACAGTGTTTTAACAAATGAAGACCACATGGAAAGAAAATGCTTTGTCCATTTTATTGACTTTACAGTGTTTTAACAAATGAAGACCACATGGAAAGAAAATGCTTTGTCCATTTTATTGACTTTACAGTGTTTTAACAAATGAAGACCACATAGAAAGAACATGCTTTGTCCATTTTATTGACTTTACAGTGTTTTAACAAATGAAGGCCACATCGAAAGAAAATGCTTTGTCCATTTTATTAACTTTACAGTGTTTTAACAAATGAAGACCACATGGAAAGATCGTGCTTTGTCCATTTTATTGACTTTACAGTGTTTTAACAAATGAAGGCCACATGAAAAAAATGCTTTGTTCATTTTATTGACTTTACAGTGTTTTAACAAATGAAGGCCACGTGGAAAGAAAATTCTTTGTCCATGTTATTGACTTTACAGTGTTTTAACAAATTAAGGCCACATGGAAAGAAAATGCTTTGTCCATTTTATTGACTTTACAGTGTTTTAACAAATGAAGGCCACATGGAAAGAAAATGCTTTGTCCATTTTATTGACTTTACAGCGTTTTAACAAATGAAGGCCACATGGAAAGCAAATGCTTTGTCCATTTTATTGACTTTACAGGAGAACACATTATTTCCCTGTATTCACAACCAAAGCCTCTTTGTAATGTAAGGAGAAAGCACGATCTTTTCTTGTACAATTTATAGTGGTAAAGACCCTTCACGGACCTATTTGATACCATCTTTACCTCAATTTGGCTAAAAATGGACAAAGCGCATTATTTCCCTGTGGTCTTCAAATGTTTTTTAAACTTTGAGAAGAGTGGGCCTCTTACACTGTTTATCAGGAAGTTGTAAATTTCTCCTTACCTTTTTAATGTGTTATGTTTGTCTTGTGCAGGTCCCTTTACAACATTGCACTCTTTACCTTCTCAAGGGGCATTTTTAACTTTAAGGTAAGGATTTTAGATAGGGGATATTTAAAACTCAATATGCTGACCAAGGCAGACTTTATTTTATTTTAGAACATAAACTAAATGTTACGTTTCAACCTTCTAGCAAGGTCTTCTTCAGACTCTGTACCAAATGCAAATGAAATAAGGTACAAAACAGGAAGATAAATATACACAAAAATCACTCCCCTCCAGACACAAGATTATTGTGCCTTTTTTAATTTACGATTTGGTACAGAGTCTGAAGAAGACCTTGCTAGAAGGTTGAAACGTAACATTTAGTTTATGTTCTAAAATAAAATAAAGTCTGCCTTGGTCAGCATATTGAGTTTTTGATTATCGTGGAAACAAGGCTTAATGGTGTTATAAGGGCATATTTCCCCGTATACACTGAAGGGTACAAAAGGACCATTCCTGCCCCCAAACATTTTAACTCGTTCATTCATGCATTCAACTACGTAATGTGTGTGTGTGTAAAGTGGCAGAAAAACGTCACTAAACAATAATAGTGTATGTATGTGTTGTGCATGCATATTTGTGTGTGTGTGTGCGTGCAATTCGAATAGTCTGCAGATTCGACTTCTGAAATTTGATCCTGGGTAGACTACTGGTTGAAGATCATTTGCTGCAGTGAAGATGTAAGAAAATAAGTTTGGAAATAACTGACACGTGTGATGATGAGCCATGGATTTTCCTACGTTGGTTTAGCTTGGTGTTCTTGGCGTCTGTTTTTGTCACACAGTGCATACAGGGACGGGGCTAGAGTTCAACGTCTGTCTCGTCTCGATACCCCAGATAAGGCATGAGTTTAAATTTCCGGACGTTGCTTACCGTCGACATCATTAAAATTATTTCAATTTTCATATTGTTATTCACATACCCTTGGAAGATATATAAAGTCTTGCTTACCCACGCAGCTGGCCACAAACACCATTGTGACTGTCCTGAAATCCGGGTATTGCTCTATCTTTGGGAAGAAATAGTTGGGAGTGTTTGAATACCAACGTCGATTTATTGGCTTGTCGTCAACATCTGGAATGGGGAGATGAGGCATCAACACATCTATATCAACAATAATTTTTGGCACAACCCCTAGCACATGAAGTTATTTGCTTTGGAAATTCAATGCTACTATTCACCATTAATCACTAATTGACCAGTTTTAACAACAGATCCAAGTATATGTTAGCTAGTCTCTATAATAGTTTCTGTAACTATGCAATAGAAACAACAATCAACTTTGTGAGAATTTGATTGTTGTGTCTGGTAAAAATGGGTTCTAGTAATGTACGAGATGTATCTCGTAAAAGGAGATACTGAGTACAGTGTGGTGCATAGCAAGGACGTATTTATGGGAGTCCAAGGGGTCCGGACCCCCCCCCCTCCAGAAAGACTTACTATCTATATATACAGGGTGTCATTTTAATGGCGCCCACGGACCACGGAAACGTATAGAGGACATCAAAACAAACAACATTTCTCAGTAACATTTTTCTCGTTGGTGCATCATTTCGGAGCTACAGTCGTTCAAAAGAGTCCGTTTTGCCGCCTGAATGCTGGCAACCACACACATTTGATTGCATTTGTGACGTCATATCCCATCGTCAAGCTATGCGTTCCAGGGTTGCCAGGAACACTCATATGTTGTGAAAAATGACATAACTACAATCAGCTACATTATGTACGTAAAAGAAAACGAGAAAACACGTTCTTTAACCTAACAGGAAGTAAACAAACGACACGAAAACTGGTAGATAGAAAATGGAATTCAAGTGGAAGTGGTCATATCGAATTTTGTCTCAGCTTACATATCAAATATTTGCAAAATCTAGTTACCAAGTTGGCATCTACAATTTAGTCTATCCACTTCTTCCTTCTGATACTAGTTGTCTGTGACACACTGAACAGACGACAAAATAGAAATGAAATAACTCAAAATTCCAAAGGGAAGCAACACATAATAATATAATGTATATTCAGGGCATTATGAGGCAAGTGACAAAAATGGTTGGAAATACTGGGATATAAGTAGTAGTAATACAAGTTCCCCGACGACTGTGTTTATCTATGCACAGGATACACATGTAATAGTTTGCAACTGTGATCGGGGCAGTATATTCGCTACTGATTCATAATTAGATTGTTACTGTGGTTGTACGTGTTTTAGCCGTAATGTAACAACGTGAACCTCGGATACTTCCGTTATCAGCACAAAGTACCACAAGGCATCTGGACACAAACCTGTAGATATCAACCTTGCAACGAGATTTGAAAATGTAGCTGGGCGCAAACAGCCACATGTAAGCTGTAAGTCCAATAAAATGTATTCTTGTTGATATTTGACATGTAGGCTGAGACAAAATCCGATATTAACACTTCATTTTGAATACGTTTTTACCATTTCTCATATCGTTGGTTCTCTTTCCCCTTCCCCTGAGATGACTGCTGACCTTCTGGCTGGTAGACTATGATGTTCGGTCTACTGGACGCGTTTCTCGCTTCGTTTTACACCTAATCATGTGGTTGGTAGTTTGTTAATTTTCACAAAATTTGTGTATTCCTTGCAACCCTGCCGTGCGCTGTTTCGCCGCAGGAAATGACATCACAGATACGATCAAATGTTGTGTTGCGTTGCCAGCATTCAGGCGGCAAACGGTCTTTTTTTAACGGCTGTAGCGCCGAAATGATGTACCAACGAGAAAAATGTTACAGAGAAAAGTTGTTTGTTTTTATGTCCTCTATACGAATCTGTGGTCCGTGGGCGCCATTAAAATGACACCCTGTATAATGAATGTGTGTGTGTGTTTGTTTGTTCCGGCATAACTCTCGAACGCCTGGAGCAATTTCAACCTAACTTGGTACACGTATCACTTGAATCTGGAAATAATTTTTTTTGGGGTAAGACACTCCTAGGAGTGGGATGGGAAGGGGTGGCATGTAAAAATAATAGCGAACGACCGATATTAAAATCCGCACAAACAGACATCCGTGACTCTATGCAATCCCGCACAACTATAGTGTTTCTCGGGTTGTCTAACATTCCGGCTGTGTTGCGAATGAAATCCTAGTTTTCGTGACTCCCAATGCGGTTCAACTCCAAGTTCATCACCTATCGACATGGGAGGGTGAGAGGGGGTGAAAAATTAAATGCCACAAATGACCTAGATTAGTGTCGAATCCATAGTTTTCGGAGTCGCTAAGCTAATTGGTGATATTCACGGTCACATTTAAAATTAGTTACATTTTACACTATAGTTAGAATTCATGTCTAATACAAGATTGTGATAAATAAATACCCGTTATTATATCTATTTATTTTTATTATTATTATTTGGATCACACTGCTTTAATAAGGAGCTTTACTTTTGGTCAACTGGATCTAACGTTGAACTTTTTTATATTATTCGATAATTATTCAATTCTTCATCTATTTGACATTAATTTACCTTGTTTTTCTTTACAAAATTTCCGGATCTTAAGTACAAGCAAGTTAGATAATAAATATATGATGTTATATTTATACCATCTTTTTAAGTACTCATGTAATAATAAAAATATAGTATTAATAAATTTACATACTTTAATTAATATTTAATATAATTATAACCTAATTATTTTAATTTAAACAATATTATTTATTATTATTATTGTGACACTTCGTGCGGATGTGCCTGGTGCATAGTTATTGCACAGCAAATTTTCACTACTTTCTCTGCCTTTTCTCTTGCATCCAACACGCTTTTAATGATTTGCCTGGTAATACTTATGGATCGCACTCTGCAGGAAGCCCATATTGTCAAGATAGAGATACTCCGGAAGAAATGAAAATCTTAGCGCTCAAAAAAAAAATTTCGATAATATTGTAATGCTATACATCACTAATTTACCAGTTTTAAAATCGGATCCAGAGTACAGTCTGAGAAAAAAATACCTGGGCCACGGGACGTAGAATTTCGTAACGTCTTAAAGCCTGTTGTTTATGCAACCCAAATAACAAAATATTCGCTTAAGTTTGCCTGGTGATTCTGACTTCTCGGGAAGGATTGAGCTTTGATAGCATGAGTCACATGACTCGTGCCCCAGCCACTACAAACAGCTGGGTGCTACGATGCCTCCAGAAGAAAATTTCAGGAACTGGTTTCTTGACAAGAGCTACTCGTAAGGAAATACTATTCTATCAAGTGATATTAGAGTCATTGTCAAGAAGGTTCGCTGAAATGATGGTTCTCATCACAGACCACATGCCACACGTTAATTGTTTAAGTCTAGTTCATGCACTGGACCTACAGATTAAAATGGGATTCGAACCAAAGCCTCTCTACTTGGTATTGAATTCGGAAGCCTTTCATTACATGGCGAAGACGTTACTACTACGACATCAGAGAGGCAATGGAACCCCTTGAGAAAGAGATAAGCGAAAATTGCTACCTGACAAACCATATTTGCCCGTAAATTTTAAATATAAGACAATATTTTGTACTGACAGTTTCGAACCGTGGGAGAGGCATATATTTTTTTGTACCATCGTCCATTTCACGAGTTTATAATTCTTCCTCACCGACACGAGTAACGCGAGTGGTAGAAGAAAAGCGAAGTAAAATAACTGAAACAGAAATAAAAGGAAAAAGCGAAATAAATTTTATTCATAATATTCTGCAGTCACTTGAGTTGTATTCACGGGATGCTATCTTTAAAGAAAGCCGTGGTCTCTTCCTTGTCTCTTTCGCTTTCTTTGTGCTCTTGCTTCCCCCGTCACGATTGGTCTAAAACTAATTAATGCGACGTTAATTAAACAATCCAAACAACGAAACAATGCACAATCAACTGCACAAGACAACATTCCAAATGTTTTCGAATCGGAAAACAATTGAGATGCTGTAAAATGACTTAAGATGCAGTAATAAAGTGGGAATTCGGTACCGTATAGAATTAAATCGGTAGAGATGTTCGATTTGATTGGATGTTTGTTATTTAGATTTGCTATTCTTTCACTTTTGGCAAATAGCGACGATGAAGATGAGTGATGCTATGATGAAATTGATGAAGGGACACTTACCAAGGACACCCACGCCCAAGTCGAGATTCTAACCAGGGACCCATGGCATCGTAGCGCGCTGTGCTAACCACTCCTCCATGGAGTGGACATTATAGCATATTTTGTGTGCTCAATTGGGATCAATCAATGAAATGAATAGGCATATTATATGATTAATAAATTCATATCATAATACCACGTCATATTATTCGGCACGAAGTAACATCAGAGACATTCAATCTTGCATTTTTGCCTTTCAACTAATTCTTTGAATTCAGGTTAATCACAACAATAAGATAAATTATGAAGAAAATGATAGTGAATGTGGGATATTGACAGTTATTACGAATTTCCTGAGAGAAACAACATTAAGCAGGCTCGGTGGTCAAGCTCATTAAGTGATTGACATTCGATATCGTCGCCAAAGTTCCCGGTTTTGAGTACCGTCCTTGTCGGGGGTGTTTGACTATTTCGTCATCAATTTCGTGTAATGGTCACTCGTCCTTATCGTCGCGATCATCGAACAGGGAATAAAAATTATAAAAATAAATACGATGGAAGAGTACTTATTTCATCTCTCACGAAATCTCCTACAAAACCGGAATATATAAAATACATGTATATTCATTCACATACATTTTCGATTTCTATATTTAACTAGTCGAGACCGAGAACGGGACAGCAATTTTCAATTCGACAAACCGAGAGGCGGAGAAACTGTCAAGTCTCGTTTCTTCTTGGCACCTCCGTAATCGAGTTGTTCTGTTTGTCATTGGCTTTGTATTGGCAATTATTGTCATTATTCTTCCCCTGCAGGTAAACCATAACGATGAATTATGATGAAATGAAGCAGATAAAAGGGCAAGAACAAGAAAGTCATGCCTGTTCGGGACTCCAACCCAGAACCTTATGTAACGAGATTTGAAATTCTGGAGAAGGCGTCCGTGTTTCGCTTGGTTTTCTCTTTCCTCTACTTCTCTTATATTATCATACATGTATAATAAAAATGGATCTCATACGATATGTTGCGATTCATAATTGTGCTGGTTAGATGCTACAGATGTGAACTCCAACCTGCAATATATTATTCCCTTTTGTTTCGTATCTGGTTGAACATGAAATTTTCTTACACTGTGACAATTTCTTTCTTAGTTTTGGTTTGGTGCACAGATATGCTAATCTGGACTCGACCTTCAGTTTAAAGTGGGATACTAACCACTATGTGCATCCATCGTGTATCAAACCCGGGATCCACTGATTACAAGGCGACGACGTTATCACTACTCCATCGAGGAGGCCCCATGACAAAATGTTATTCACTCGATCTCTACCATAATTTATTTCAGCATTTACATTTTCGTTTTCTTCTTCTTTTTTCCTTTTGTTAACTACTCTTATACAACTCTTTTTGCGTCTTCGAATTTCTTCTTGTTTCAGGAAAAAATAATACATGCAGGCTCTATAAAAATCCCCCGTTCAAATAGATAAAACGTTCACTCTCGAGAACTAATTTACATGTTTATCACTAACGTAACCATTAGGAAACTATTGAAATGTTAACTGATATAACTGCAGATGAAACAATACTTACAGCCACTAACGAAATATCTATTCTTGTGTAGCCTCACAGACAACAAGTATCTGGTGAGTCATTCACTCTTGCTGACTACGGGCGAAGGTCACTGAACTAAAGGGTGGTGGCAAGCAAGCAGGCTTGTGCTCTACCAAAGACGAGGTCACGTGTTCCAGTTATCAATGGCGTACGAAATAAGGAGGAACACAGCTATCTGACGTATGTTTTGGTCCCGTCATTGCACGTAGACAGTGGCGTATGCTGGTTCTAACGAGTGGGTAATCTCCGACCTTTTGATCCTCAAACTCCAAATGTTTCCGTGCAATTTATGTCACGCTCCATATTGGATTTAGGAATATTGTGTCGGAATGTTTGTCTTATTGCTACGATAACAATCAATTAATTCTCGTTATTGCAGTTTACTATACGCGTAGAATTTCAAATAATAAAACAAGACAGTATTATAAAGCTATAAAAAAACAGCCTGTGAAATATAAAAATGAAAGACGTGCACTAGTGAAATAAAAACCCGCAATATTAATTTAAGTGCAAAATTCAACTTACTCCAGGACCCGATTACTTGTGCTGTACTACATCCAAAGCACGCTGTTTGTCCAGTTGCACGTCAATACGTGTCTGGGCGAAAGATTGCAGCTTAACAAAGGAAGTTATGTGACTTTTGGATTTTTCATGTTTGGCACAAGTGTTGCAAAGATTACAGTCACGCGTCCATACATTCTTTTCAGCCCCGAAAAGTAAGCACGGCGAACAAAAATGCAAAGCTTATTAACACTTATACTTCCTGTCAACCATGGTGTTTTGTCATAATTTGCTTGCGAAAATGCCTCACATATTCCCGATTTTGTCTTTGTGTGTAGAAATAAGTTCAAGCGATGACACTGGCCTACCTGTATTAACAATTTGCAACTTCTCCTGAAAAGATCTTGTTCCAAAAGGTTTCACCAGCAAATCTTGTATCACATCCATTACCCTTTAACACAGCACTATCACGACAAACACTAACACCTAAATAAATAATAAACACGAAGCACAGCACGAAGCCAACGACTACACGCATTCAGTTTCACGCGCCAAACTTCTGTTGTTGTGTTCCTGGCTCAGAATGAAATTCCCTATGAATAATAAAAAAAATCCCTTTCCGAGCTCGAATTGACAGGTTTTTAAAAGTTCGAATCATTGCAGGTCAGAGTCAGAATTTTAATTCGGGATGAGGATCATCCCTTATTATCAGCCGCCACATAAATTTGAAACAGTGGGGTTAGAAGTCCTGAAGATGAATCTCAGATTATTAGAACGTATTAAGCAAAGTGTTTAATCCTGCTAATGAAGTAAAATGAATTACCACTATACACTTTTTAAATTAGATATTTGTAGGATTTCGGGGAGGGGGGTTTCCCTTTAAAAAAATATTCAGTTCCGTGAGATAAGTATTCTCGCTGCTTTTGAAGATTAGAGAGGAGAAACAATCACTATTTTTGTAAATACAAGGATGGGGGGAGTCAGCAAATAGGTGCTTTAATTGCTTAAGCCTTGAATTTTAATTCAGTTTGCTTCATCTTCAATATTTAAGCTTTTCCCTTTTGATAAATTTATGTTCAAGTAACAGAAATCAGCAAGACAGAAGCAAATGTAAAGTGAAAATTAGCGTAGAATTGGTTTGCCCATGTTATTCAGTTTTCCTGTTCTTCGCACTCTACCGGGTATGTTTTCCCTAGTTGAGCGGAGGGAACGGAAAAGGCTCTCAAGGTTGAGAGTGCGACCGGTGGACTCTCACAAGAAGGAGCTTACCCTGGGCACGGAATCACCGCGCCTGAAAAGCAGTGTTTCCTCCCCCTCTTTCCTTTCTCCTCCCTCCTCGCCAAGGGTTGTAAGGAAAGCGGGAGGAATGACGTCAGGGTGAGATTCCCTGAAGTCATTCCACCGGCTGGAGAAAGGTTCCCGGACATTCGGTGGCAAACGATTGGAAGTATTCGCGCGCTGGAAGCAAGGAAATGTATGCATCGAAATTGGTTTGGAAGAATATTGCGAGGAAATGTATATATATATATATATATATATATATATATATATATATATATATATATATATATATATATATATTAAAAAAAAGAAATACAGCCGGGTCATCTGCGATTACCTAGATGACCCAGAGTATACGCCGCTGCACGTAGAACACTTTATCGTAGTGGCCTTGAAGTTCCCTCAGGGCACTCCTACGTAAAGGCTTCTGAGCTAGAAGGATATCTTCCCCATTGAGTGGAGGAAAAGTGGGTGCGTATAGAGGTCCCTCAACTTTCGTATTCTGTTTCATTTCAGAACCCGTGCTGTATCGTCGACTTAATCCAATCTATCCGATGTAGGTTTTAGGTTCTGTTTCTGTTCGGTTATTTCATGTTGTCTTCCTGCTTATGTTATTCGCGACGAAGGCTCTGGATTCGATAATCTGGACAATAACGGGATTGTGTTGGTTGCTTGATTTGGTGTCTTAAGTTCACGTTATGTCCTGTTAGGCTAATCGTGAATGGACCTACAGTTTAAAGGGGGATCCGAACCACTATGTTCCTCCACCGAGTATCGAACCCGGGATCCCTTAATTACAAGGCGCCCACGATCCCACTCCGCCATCGGGGATTGTGTTCGCAACGAATGAATCAAATTTGAGTGATATGATATGCAACCATTGGAAGACTATTGAAAGAAAAGCTACGGGAACCTGCCAGTTTTTCTACTGCAGACAGGAAACCATAAACATGCAAGAGAAGCTTATATTCTATGAAACCTGACGCTATGTGCTCGAATACTGGCTATATATAATCCATAGAGGCATAGCAACGTTAAACAACCTCTTATATGATACATATAGGTTTAAAAAGGTCGAAATACAAAGATTGTGTGCGCCTCACTGATCGCGTAGTGGTAAGGCCTTGTAATCAAGGGGTCTCGGGTACGATACCAGGTGATCGCACATAGTGGTTCGGATCCCACTTTAAACTGTATGCATTTCAGATTAGTCTATCTGTGCCGGTGACTCAGTCGGTAACGCGTCTGACTACCATGCTATAGGCCCCGGGTTCGATCCCCGGCCGGTTCAAGCCCGGGAACTTTTCTAACGTTGGAAGCGGCCCCGGCGCCCACCCAGCGTCGAATGACATGGATACCTGGGGGAAACCCTGGGGGTAAAGGCGGTCAGGGGCGTGATGCTGATCACATCACCCCCCACTCACGAACGAATCAAGAAAGTATGGGGCGGCGTGATGCTGATCACATCACCCCCACTCACGAACGAATCAAGAAAGTGTGGGGCGTTACCCCCACACCCCCTATACGCCTTCATGGCGTAGCGCTAAGCACAGGTGAGAACTTTACCTTTTTTTTTTTTGCATAAAGTGGACTTACAACAAAATTTAAAATTGCGATAAAGATTATGATAAGGTATTAAAGAATTGGGTCTAACACATTTTTTTATTGTTTACCAATGACCTTGTTAACGGTGGAAGCGGTCCCGGCGTCTACCCAGCGTCGAATAACATGGGTACCTGGGGGAAACCCTGGGGGGTAAAGGCGGCAGGGGCGTGATGCTGATCACATCACCCCCACTCACGACCGGATCAAGAAAGTGTGGGGCGTTACCCCCACACCCCCTATACGCCTTCATGGCGTGGTGCTATGCACAGGGGAACACTTTACCTTTTTACCTTGTTAACTAATATTCTTAATTTCAGTTTCAAGATGAAATCGGCTACGAAATAAAAGGAGTGGGTTCATATTTCTGTTACGAAATTCCACTTTTGTAGTAGACCTGTGCCACACTAAGATGTGACATAATAAACAAATCTGAGACACTTTCAAAGTATTAAATTGCTATCTACGTATTTGGGAACAATCTTTCAATATAATACTTTTTTTGGACGCGTCAAATCATAGTATTTAATTCCTGTTTTAGCAGCTTTAAGAAACCTGATTTTTTGGGGGGGTTACAAATGCCCTTTCTGCTCCCGTCAAGTTACGCCTATGAAAAAACAGGAATTCAAAGTAAAAGACTGTCCCGACTAAATCGGGAGACACGTCTGATAGATTTACAATTGGGAAAATCATAATTAAGCGTGTAGTTGAAAACAACCTATTTTCATATATTGCATGCAGCTCTACTTTTTCTGCAATGTGGATCAAGAACTGGGGACGTGGAGAAGCACAACACTCCACGTAACCAATAGTCACGTGACCCTCTTTGCTTTCCTGTCATGTTGACCTTCGCGTGGAACACATTTCTCGGTGTTAAGACAGGCAAAATCACCCGATCATCGAAGGGTGCAATATGTGTTGCCTACCCTCCTGCATTACTTGCTCCTATTAAAGCCTTATGGGGAAGAACTTTTTTCCATGACTGTACACGCTTTGTGGTGGCTATAATACTCCTGCAACTAAACATCAGACACAAGAACTTAACTGTGTGGGTTTTCGATTATTCTATCTGGTTAAAATGAGTTGTAGTGATATGAAAATGATTTGTTTGATTTTTGTGAAATAATTATTTTAATAAAAATATGTTTATATATAAACATAATCAGTGCCACCGTGTATTAGTTGTAAGCATTAATTTGGGTACTATCCTAATTGCAATTCTCAGATATAAAATTTGAATTGATTGTCTGATTTATTTGAGAACCCTTCGATGGCTCTCTTCATATAGTACCAATCGCAAGAAGACAGTGACGTCAGAGTCATCTTAGTCGTGAATTTCCTCCTTTTAAGGGAACCGTTTGATCTTCCAGGATCTCCTAGGGAAACGCGCTCTTTATTCCCGGAGATCAATAAGGAATGGGGGAAACGCCATGAAAGAAGTTAACGAAATCATCTTCGGATCGAAGGAAGAGCCGCTCTTTTTATGGGAATTATGGGAAGGGCGGGGTTTCCCCCTTTTTCACATGATGCTCCGGATTCTCGCCAGATGGTGTTGCCTCTGCCTGATATCGAATGTTCCTTTAACAAAGCCACGTGTTCCTTAATTTTTTTTTTCCTCCACGAATGTCACGCCGTAAGTGGAACCTTCGGCTATTCTTTTTGTAACCTGTCTTTCGCAAATATAGTTAGTCTATGTTACCGAGAAGATGGGATATGAAAATTGTGCTAGATCAAGAGATAAAACACGGTTGAAAGCAGACTTGGCCACAGCAAAGGAAGGGAGAGGTACAGAACTTCGTTGGAACACGTCCAAGAAGATGTTGTAGAACATTTCCTAAGTTGGAAAGGGAAGCCGTGTGCAGATATTCAAGACTTTCCTCAGAAATTTCTCATATTCATAATACAGCACGTATCTAGATATATATTTCGGGAGGGGTGCAAACTAAGAGTCTCACAAATAATAATACTTGTACATTAATATAATTAATAATTCTATTCATAATAATGATTTAAATAGATATTTACGTAGGTATTATTTTTAAATGAATACGTAAAAGATTGTCGAATAATACAGATATATCAGAATGTGTTCCTTATTGAGCTATCGGTAAAATTTGTATAAAAACAACTCTTCCGGCAAGGAAATTAATACCAATATACCAATAAATATTATTACAAGTAATAGTGTACATAGATCTCCTTGGGTACTGTCAATTCGAAGACATATGATTCAAAGCTAATCCTTGCCTTCCAATAAGTTCTGCGGAAGTAAATAATCCTCGATTATAAGAACTGGTAAACTATTATATTTTGATTATTTAATTTTCGTACTTGTCTTTCGATGCCTCCTCTCTCTAAATAGCAAGTGTCTACGATATAGAGTCCGAACATTCTCGGTTCGAGTCCAGGTCATATCATTGTAGTTAGTTCTCTGACCAATTTAATTAAAACACGTGACTGTCTTCTACATTCAAAAACAACATGTATTTACTTCCTTTCTATTGAACATATGTTTACAAATTATAACAGGGGACTATTGAGATTAATGACGCTGTATGAATGTCAATATTTTTAAAGTTGTTGATTTTGATTCGTTTTTGTTTTGTAGAAAATATGAATTTTAATGTCTTGTGTTGAAAAGTTGCAAGCGAGTTTGTATCGAATTATTTAGAGTGAAATAATACTAATTGTGTCCTTTTAATTCTTGCAACGTAAGTTCCTTTAGCATTATGGAAACCCAGTTGAGCGCTGAGGACTTGAAATTCAATTTTAAAATTGTGTAAAAGTTTACAGTATGGACTATATATTCAGTGTAAAATACAGTTTCAAACATCATCCATTCTCGGCGTTGCGATTAACTTGAGGAGGAGGAAAAGCACCGTAAAGTAACCGTAATACAAACATTAACAAGTTGTGACATTAGATTTCACTCTTTAGGAAAATATCAAAGCTGCAGTACTATGGATTGTAACTTTGTGTTTTACTAACCACAGTACATCCTAAATAACGTTAATAATGTCAGAAGCAAAGAATTCCCGTTCTCTTACCTTTAAAACATGACGCCGGTTCGTCGCTGTTGTCTCCACAGTGGTCCAGACCGTCGCATCTCAAGTTGCTGGGGATGCATCTGTGGTTTTCGCATAAGAAGTCGCTCCCGGAGAAACAATCTGGAAAAGTTACGAAACTATATATCTTTTATTAGCATAGTTTACTGCTAACCCCCTCCATCCCCACTTTCTGCATTTAATCATTTCCATATCAAACATCAGGGGGAAAAAGTTGTTTGATTAAACTCTAGATGCAAGATAAAATTATGGTAAGCAATAGCTATTTGGTTGTCCCCATTGCGGTGAAAAGTCCTCACCTTCTATGTTCCCCATTCATCTCTTTCTATCTCCCGTTATGTCTCTCGCTCCTTCTACTCTTCTCTCATTCTTTACCTCGTTTCTTTCTTATCCTCTTCTCTTTATTTTCCCCTTCTTTCCTTCTCTTTCTTTTCTTTTGCCTTTATTATCTTTCCCTCTTCCTCTTTTTCTGTTTCTTTCCCCCTCTTCTCACAATCCTTCTCTTTTCCTCTTCTCTTTATGTCCCTCTTCTCTTTCTCTTTATTTCTCCTTTGCTCTTCTCTTCCCCTCTTCTCTTCCTGTCTCTCCTCTCCTCCCCTCCTTTTTCTTTATTATCTTCTTTTCCCTTCTCATATACCTTCTCTTTCCCTCTTCTCCTTCTCTTCTCCTTTCCTTCTCTTACTCTTCTCTTTCTCTTAGTCTCCCTTTTCCTTTTCTCTATTTTCATCTCTATTTTATTCTTTCACTTTCTCTTCTTCTTCCCTTTCCTCTTCTCTCTCTCTCTCTCTCTCTCTCTCTCTCTCTCTCTCTCTCTCTCTCTCTCTCTCTCATACACACACACACAGTCCTTAGGAGACATAAACGCACAATAAGAAACTATACAGGTTGCTCTATTTGGACGGCCGCATTGTGGAACCACTCGACTCTCTGGTTCAAGGATTCCTTTACTTAATACATCCGTGTCATCCATTTCAACGTGTCTGCTCGCAGATTCAGAGTAATTTGCCCTTATCCTCTTGTTGCCGTTCACTTTCCAACTTAGATGGCTGCCATTTGTGCTGTCCGCCGCCAAATAGTGCATGAATTTGGATAAGACTACGAGATGAAGTAACTCATGGAGCCTCCATGATTATCCCTTTACATTCCAGCAGTCGTGTCCCTTCTGATTGCCGCTTCGGTTAATAGGCTTGGAAGATTATCATTGCTAGCAGCATCCAAACTGCTCGTGTGATCTCAAAACAATTCAGCTTGTGCTGGCAAAGCTTCGCGCTAAGCTTGTTTTCAGTAGCACTTTCAGCTAAATGGCAACTGAGTTGTGCAATAAACCAAATATAGAGATTGCCGATGTTATTAGGAATGGTGCAGAAATTTGACAAGACCAGAAAAGACGTCTGTAATATTCAAACGAAACAGACACTTGCTGTCCAAGAGTCTTCCTTTGTTAATAAATTTAACTGTGAGTTATAAAGGGTGGTCCATAAAGACCACCTGATTTCTATTGGCTATTGAAATTGAGTGGTAAGCAGGCACGCGCTGGTGGTCGGTAACATACTTGCACCAGTGTTGGGAGATTCGATGTGTCCCGTCGATTAATACCGAATACATCGAAGCGTATCACATATGCAGTGCTGCCACCTCTGATCAAGCGCGAAACTACTTTCAAATGGTGCTTCTGATTGGCTTTAACCTTTTAAAATGTGCTTGGCTCATACTTTTTTCTTCAAAATGGGGCCTACGGGACATTCGGGTCACGATCGCCACTATTGCGACAAAGCTGCGGGCGGGCACGCGCGTGTGTATGAGCTTAAAACCTTAAAAAGAACAACGCCTAAGATAAGAGACATCTGTTGGACTGATGCTAAACTACTAGGCATTTACATACAATGCTTTTAAAGGCCGGTTGAGGCGTCTTGTTCTCCACTAGCTTTGATCAGCAAATGCTTACCTCAAAGATGCATGACACTGCACTGCGCAAATAATAATTGCCGAGGCAATGTCATAACTGTAGATGCTTACCTAAATAGCTGAATGCAGTGTAGACAATAGCCAGACGTGAAGTTTTCCCGAATGTTCCCTTAAGGTTGATATAGAATCCATCGTCCACGGGTATGACGTGCTCCAAGTGCTTTGTGGGATGCAAGGACGCCGCTGGATGTCGAAGTGTTTCCAACAAGGGCCCAGTAGAAGTCATGCCTTGATGGATCTCCAGCAAAGTGTTGCCAGCTGTCAAGAAAGAATACCAATGAAATGTTGATTTTCAGGTGACAATTGAGGACTAAAAGTGGTAAACGTTGTGCCAAAAGCGAGTGTTAGGAAATCGTATCGTTCAGCACATCAGCCCATACGAACGTTCACATTAGTGCCTTTTTACACGCCCCTTGAACTACTTAGATATCTACCAGCCACTTTTCAGGTTTACCACATTATAAAGCATCTTACATTTCACAGTTTAACGGGAATTCTTATGGCACTTACAGCGTTTACCAATTTTAGTCTGCAATTCTATCTTAATTTGAGCTAGTTCCTAGACTTTGGGGTAGATGAAGGTATTTACGAGAGTTCCATTGAAATATGCATGGTAGCAGTTTGGGCGTAATACGAGGTGGATTCAAACAATAAGTTAGTTATTAAATTACTGAAGGTCAGCAGATGTTTATTGATGTATGGAGGATTCTACAATAGAACGCACATACGAGGGTAGTTTGAAAAGTAAGGTAAATGAAGCATAGATGGCAGCACCATAATCGGACGATAAGTTTGATCCTTCAAACGATCCCTTGCATAGTTTCAGCTCAGTGCGTTGTGAGGTTACTGTTTGATCACGTGAAGTAGGTGAAACCCATGAACTTAAGTTCCAATTGTTGGATCATCCGCCCTATTAGCCCGATCTAGCTCCCTCTGACTTCCATTTGTTCCCTAACCTCAAAGATGGCTAGGAGGACAACGATTTTCCGATAACGAACGGCTATTTTACATCCAGGAGATATCATTTTATGAACAAAAATCTCACAACCTACTGGGCTGAAACTCTGCAAAGCCTCGTTTGAAGGATCAAACCTATCGACCGTGCATCGATTTCGATTATGATGCTGCCATGTCTGCTTCGTTTACCTTACTTTTCAAACTACCCTCGTATTCTGCACTATTTCTCCATGTAGTCACCTATTATAGTTGCTGTAAACATTTGTCGGTATTCACAACTCCGATTCCTTGACGATAGATACCTGCTTTCAGGTCGTTAACTCCTATTTTAACCTGATCTTCATTGGCAAATTGTTTTCCGTCCAGATGTTCTTTCAGCTTGCAATGGGCAAGATCAGGACTATAAGGCGGATGCCACCATACCTCGCATTCAAAACTTGAGAACATGTGTTGTGCGCACTGTTTTACACAGAATTCCCAATTCTCAGTGACCCCTATCACATCTTCCGCGAAAGCCTTTATTCACGTCTTCACGAACAAAGAATTGCTCAGTTAGATATTCATGTGTTTCATGAAGGAGCTAAACAAAGAATCTTTGATTTGTATTTTTTGTCCATTTTGCAGAATACTGAATTTTTAGCAGGTTTCGTGTCATTTTACTGCATTATAACAATTTTCATACATTATGTTAATTTTTGTTTGTTTTTTACTGGAGAAGGGACACTTTTTAATGTTTTTGTATTTTTCTTCTAATCGGATATCCATGCTTGTTAAAGTTATAAAATGGTATTCGTCTTATTTCTAGTTATTAAGGAATTATATTCAATGTTGGGCATGTAATAAGCTAATAACTGGGGCTAGGATTTTAATGCACAATAAAATTCCAGAACATTTCTATAAAAATGCAGAAAATGTCCTAAAACCACAAAAATACTGTATACAGTTTTCAAAATGCTCATTTTCAACAAACTTACGTACTCATTTCACCAGTCCTCATTGCAATGCACTCCTAACAATACACGTAGGTTGTCAAAGCAAAGTGACTGCCTATTGTTCCTTAAAAAAGACTTTAACATTGAAAAGCTCCTTTCCCAAAAAGTACACGACAGAAATACCCGATTTGACCATACATTGTCGATCCCAACCATCTACTCACCCATGTCTGAGAACTGCTCGACCTTCACGTACAGCCTTGTCTTCACGTGGACGTTGCTTCTAGGTTTGATGAGCCAAACGCAGTCAAAGGCCTTCAAGCCACTGGCAGCCATTTTCATCATCGTTATGGCGCCACCGAAATTGTCCACGTTGCCGCCGCAGTCTGAAATGTAATTCATCAGAAATATATGACAAGCAGAAATGTCCTGAAATTATCGAGGAAGAAGATTCCCATTCCATCCAAAATCATCAACCCGAAATCCATATTCAATTTCCTAATTGAAGTAATCTTCCTTATTTTTTTATGTAGAAATTGTATTATTACTACCAGTAGTGGCGATTGGGTGCCAAAACTGGGGATGGGAGGGGAGGATATTTTACTTTTCTTGGTAGACAAGGCTTAGCATTTACTCCCGTCTAATTCTTTGCACTCTCGCGTCTAAACTCCGTACCAGCTAACTGTAGACCAGGCGAACGAGAACAAGTCTCTGCGCAAGTAGTGACGCAATACGGCTCCACCAATGAAAAGTGAGAGAAACGGGATTGTGTGATGGGCGACGGGAGTTACCCGATTTCCTCCTTCGCTATGCAGCGTTGCAAACTTTTGAAAATGATAATACCGAACTCGCATGGCAAACGGATCGTATTTTTGTCTCCAGGTTCATACGATTGATTTTAGAATGTCTTAGTTAAATATTATGGATAAAACTGCAAGAGCAAATTGTGACAAGCCGTGCATATAGCGTACGGACTAAGGTCTGGACGCTGCGCTTTCACCACTCGAATTTCTTCCTCCTCCTCTGCCGATATGCGCCGCCCTGCTCTACAGTTAGCTGGGACAGGGTGTAGTTGGTTGCAAAGTACAACACCGATTCGTGTACCACGTCCGTAGCCAGGAGGAGGGCTCGGAAGTTTAAGCCCCTCCGAAATACTACAAGCATTTAATTTAAATAGTGGCAATTAATTTTACTTCCTTAGCAGAATTAAGCATATTGTGTAATAAGTTGAAATATACTGAGAAATTCTTCTTCAGGGCTTCTACTCCATACTTTTTCGCCTTTAGATGGCGGCTGCTGATAAGGAATGAGCCCCTCCCGATATAAAATTCTGGCTACGCGCCTGTCGTCTACTTGGCGGATTTGGCTTCATGTAGTGTATTCGGTGCCTGCATCGTTTGCACAGCTTTTTGGAGCGGTGTACGGTGTGGTGCATGGTACGTACTACTCAATGAAATGAACGATAAAAGCGATAGACAGGTATTTGTTGGATCTTTTGGACTTGAACTCCGCTATTTGTCTACTTGGTTGAATGCAATTTCTTTGCACCAGCCTGACACAGCGATGTCCGTTGAACCGTGGAAACTGCGGGCTGGCGCTGCGAGTCTGTGCTTGCCGCGTTGCCACGTTCCGCCTACAGCTTTACTCAGTTGAATAAAAATCTGTATCAAATCGGTTTCGCCGTGTGAATTGAAATGGGTTTTAAAAACAAGTGCAAAGAGCTTCAAAACGAGACCAATATTGTATTTGTAGGACTAACCAATATTAAGAAGGGCACAAGGGACGAGGTCCTCCAACCACCTCTCACCTCGTACTCAAATACACCTTCTCTTCCAGCGTAGTTCCCGTAGCCTGCAGTTCTTGTTTGCAGTTTTAGCTGGGAGCGGTCATGCCCTTCGAGAGGATAAGGATGTGCTGAAGATTGACGAGAGGTTCAGTAACCTTGGTTCCTAATATTAAACCCAAGGTGTGTTTCTATTCGGACATGAGAGAGAACTCGAGGAGATATCCTCGATAATAATACAAGGGTTGGATAAAAAGTAATGGCAACACTGCTGTCCCGTGAAAGGGGTGAGTCACAGCGCCACAAGCGTTTCGTGGCTGATGAGGGAATGTCAGACGAGAAAGTATAGTGCGTGGGAGCGATTGTATGTTATTCAGTCAAAAACAGCAGTGCTCTGAAGCAGAGGACTAGAGTGCAAGCGCCCTAACAATATGTTTAGCCAAGAAGAACAACGTCTCTCAGGCAGACGGTCAACGCAGCCTACTTCTGCACCTTCTTGCAACACCACCTTCGTCTCGCATTAAGAAGGAAGCGACGGCACGGTGTCCCATCAACCTGCTTGACAATGCAAGGTGTCACACTGCGAACAATGTGACGGCGCTCCTGCATAACTGGTAGTGGGAGGTACTGGAACATCCGCCGTATTCACCGGTATGAGACCGTGTGATTACGGCCGTTTTGTCAAAATGAAGGAACCAATGGGCGGGAAGCACTACGACACGCGCGAAGCCATCATACGTGCTATAGGGCGGTCACTGCGGGACATCGACAGAGATGGACGCGCTGACGGTGTACGACGCCTTCCATACGTGTGACAGAAGGTCGTAGAGATGAGGGGCGATTACTTTGAAGGAATGTAACACGGGCTCCTCTGCCAATACAGTCAAGTACCAATTATACCAGTGTTGCCATTACTTTTTATCCAACTCTTGTAAATGATATACATGACATAGAATTTAAAATTATAAAATACAAGAATAACATAAAAAATTATAAAAATAAGAATAATATAATAGAATAGAATAAAAGATGAAAGAATAATATACCATAGACCACGAATTTTCTGAAACCAGCAGGTTAACTTGTGTACCATACAATTATTGATGTAGATATGAATTTCACAATGTACATTGAGTAAGAAGTATTTATGTGAGAATCGCTTTTAGATGAAGCGAGATTATTTTGGCGAGACAGTCCTTAGAACGAGTTGTTCCCAAAATAAAAGGGGAGTCTTTTTAAGAGCAGGACATCCGAAAAATTGATGTTCCTTGGTTTCTTCTTCTTACCGGAGAATTGGAACTGGAGCTGGGACCTTCTTTGTCTTGTATCAGAGATGAGATGATCCCAGTTACTTTCTTCTCATCTTGGGTAAGATCCTTGGTCACTCTCCACATTCAATGGGTATTCAGTCCTACTCAATATCTTCTTATGGCTTCTTCTTCTTTCACTAAATGTACTCACTCAACACTGTATCCTTTGTGTGACGTATCCTTATAAGTTCAGATAGGATTACATCTCATTTTGCACTATCACAGGTTTTACTTGTCCTCCAAAGCCAGGGAGATTAGGATCATGAAGGTCTCCCACGATCCCTTAGAGATGTAATATAACACCGTCGTCTGTTTATGGACGTTGGACCTTCTTTATAAATCTTCAGTTCCTCTTCTTTCTCTTTTACATCACTCACACCACCAATCACTTCACTACATCTTGTTGGTTTTGGTCTCGAGCTTCGCCTAACACAGGTATCCTCCAAGTCTGGTGTTGAGGCCTCAGGTGGAGTAGGAGTCCTCGGGTTGGAAGCCAATACTAAGAAAAAGTTGTTTCGCAAAATTGAAAGAACTTTTTCTTGACGAATTTTTAAAATCTGAATATTAAGAATTGTGTTTAAAACCTTTCTGCCTGCACCGTACTAAAATTTCATCATAATCGGACCACCCGTTTTTGATTTGTAGAATTTCACAGAGCGCGATCGTTTGCAAACCTCAAAATAACCGGCCCTTTTTTTTGTTCTCACCACGATAAAAAATATAAGGTATACTCGAAAAAAATTTGGTTAGCATAGATTAACGCAGAATTAAATAAGCTATAATTTTGATGTAAGTAGTTTTTATTTAGGTCTACTGGTTAATTTTTAATTGCTGTGTAAACTCGAGTATCTATAATTTTTAATCCGATAGTAGATGGACCTATTAAGTGGCCATAGTGCGGAGACAAAACGTGACAAAAAGCGTTGGGGCAACCGCCCCCTAATCGCTGCCACTGATTACTACCAAAAACAATAATCAACTTAAATTCCAAAATAATGTGTATGAAATTACAGGATGTCCGAGAAAGAGCTAGTGAGAAAGAAAACATGATATCCCTGAAACTATTGCATTTATTTACTTGAAGTGTCTCAACTGTTTTGCACTTGAGTTTAGTGATGCCAACCCCAGCATAATTGTGCTAAATCTAGCACAATTTTAACTTCAATTGCACGTAGGATCTTGTGTTTGACATAACGGTAAAATCTAGTATAATCTGCAAACGTACGTTCCTGGAAGAGAGAAATTGAATTCAAATGAAGATATTTTGAGGAAATAAGATCTGGACTTAATTTTATTTTCATTTCTAAGGTAAGTTTCAAACAAGAGGGAGTATGCCGACCCAGGCACAAACTTTGTACAACCACGCCTCGGTCCATCTTCATATTTTAATATTTTCTCTGTCCTTACCAATTTAGCCCGCCGGGAACATTTATGACAGAAAATCGGAAGAAAGTTTGGGAACAAAGAAAACCAACTGGTCGTTGTTTGTACTCATCGAATTTCCTCAAACTTTTTTGAAGTGTAATATTGAACCCATTTCGTTCATTGAACCATTGCAATTATTTTTATGGGAGAAATTCCAAATACTACTTAACAGTAGTAAATAATCAATAACGCAAATCTAAAACTCCAGAAGTAGAGACATGAAGTGTACTTAAAATTACAGTCGTCAGAAGTAAATTGTTATTGTAAATTAATAATATTAGTTCCTAGTACATTTTACCATCATTTAGAGGAATTTCAGTTTAAGCAAAACTATTTTTCTTCTCAGGAGGTGGCAATACTGCTTGAGTCCTGACCGGCGCACAGTGTGGTATTTTCGTAATCTAGCTGGACAAAATTATTTAGCCTTCAATATGTAAGTTATATATGCTGTAAAGTGTTGTAGATAAAATACAAAAGCACTGCCAAGGGTTGAGACATATTTCAAGAAAATATCTCATACTAATAATAAAATATATGACGATGATTGGCGTTAATTACATCCACTGTTTCCTTGGCAAACACAAACTTGATGGGACGACAATGTCTAGTAGAAGATGGGGAAAGGTTTTGCCATATGACGTGTTTGAGGTTTTGGCTATTCACTGAATACAATTGAATAGTCACCATTGAAAGGCTAAACAAACTTTCGTCAGTGGAATTTTTATCAGAAAATGTTTGCTTAGATATATTTTGTTCGGCCCCATCGCAACACCACTTCACAATTAGTTCTAAAGTATTCAAGTCTGTAATACAATCAAGACATCTTCTTGTACTTTGCACAATCGCGTAATAGTGTAATCAAGAAGAGATTGCAGTTTTATTTCTGCGAACGTTTCTGTTACAGTAATGTCACTAGGATAGTACAACTGTTTTGCCGCTTGGACTTTCTTATAACTAGGATAATTATTTTTCTTTAATTGGTTAGTTGTATGGCGTATTGCGTTACATTGATGTGTCGAGAGATTCGCATCGACCATTAATGCCAGGGCTAGGTCTTCCGACAGTCAACTTTGTTTTGGGCTTACCAAACACTTCCGTGCTATTTTTATCTTTGTCCCTCTTCTAGGCGAAAATTGACAAAGCTCTTTTACAATTGCTGCTGGATTTCTTTTGCCTTCCTTCCGAAGCTGTAATTCGGCTGCTAATGATATATGTCTCTTCCTGATTCGATGTTTCGAGGATGTGTTGAATTCGCCTATCTTCTGTTTTATCACTAGCACTCTCAAAGTCTTTTTGCGGTGTTCCGACCCTTCTACTTGGTCCAGGTAGTGAAACACTTTCGCCACTTTCAGTAATAATATCAGGAAGTGATATATATTGTTCTAACCACAAAGAATTCGTTTTTAAAAAGCGTTCTCTATGTCTTGCGGACTTCAACCACTTTTGTTCTATTTTTTGGCTAACACTTCTGATTGTTACTTTTAAACGTTTTATAATGTCTTCCGAAAAGGACGAGGCGCCACATTCTTCCATTATATAATCTAACAAAGCATCCGTTCTTGATTCTTTGGCGTTGGTATACCACACGTCGAAAACATTCCGCCGTGAAATTTGCGTAGTCATTCTGTAATTTTTTAAAAAAATATATGAGTGTCGCAAACATTCGCAAACAAATTAACATCATCTGTGTAGGAAACAAGTAACTTTTTCAGAAAACTAGGATAATAGATCTGTATAATGCGATATAATGTACTAAAACTCTAGTCCAAACTGACTTATACGTTTTTTCATACAGAAATAAACGTGACTTTTTCTGATGCTGCTCATGCTTAAACTAAAACATATAATAATACACCAACAAGTGTAACCTTACGTTGAAACACGAAAGAAAATAAGACACCACACAATCACCACTAGCACAGAGAAACAGACCGTATTAATCGAGCAAACTCAGACGAATGACGCGATCGCTTTCAGCACTTGGCAGGCGGAACTCAGGTAGTCGGCTAGTGAGACCCTTTTTTCTATTGTTCAGTGTGATTTCTTGGAATACAGAGCTTAGTTTCATGTAATATGGTTCAACTCCTTTGCAAATTAACAAGTATTTAACCCATGTAGCCAAATGCGAAAATTGACTTTTGTCCAGTTAGATTACGAAAATACCACACTGTGCGGCGGAAGGAGAGCGAACGTCGACTTCGCAGCAGATGGTATGGTACGTCGCAGTACGTACATCAATCGCATGTAGTGTGGATCTCAAAAGGAACAAGCAGAACTACCTCACATGGGTCAGTAATTTTGGAAGTCGGAGGTAAGTTTCCTTTGAGTAAATTGTTCCGATAGTGTAAAATCTCGAGACAGTAGCCTCACATTAGCCCCGTCTAGTTCGCTGCACTATTTGACATCAGGTGTAGTGCAGGTATATCCAGTGTCAGCGCGCTTGCACACACACCGTTCTTTGGCAGGGTAGTTTTCCGCGGCAGCGCCGATACCGACAGCGCGTTTTTCACACGCATCGTCACAATCGGGGTTCTCGCCATGATCTTGAAGGGAACGCACGAAAGCCTGATGGCTTCTGCCCTGCGTTGCCAACCTCCTGATAAGAAAAAGCTGTTTAATCTGTGAAATTATGGTCAATGTTGATGAATTGTGCTAGGATCTAAATAATAATAATCACAATGAATTGTTATTATTATTGATAATTAGTAACAGTTAATTTTTATTATTATTATTATTATTATTATTATAATGATTGTAATTTTGTGTGTTATATTCAGGACGTTAAGACTTGTGTATGAGGTGTATGAGTATAATATATATGTGTGTGTGGACATATGTGAAATGATTTAATGTACTTTGTGTTTAATATAATAATGTAGTTTATAATTTAATGTGTATGGTTGAGTAGATAAAAAAAGGTAAAGTGTTTCCCTGTGCTTAGCATCACGTCATGAAGATGTATAGGGGGTGCGGGGGTAACGCCTTACACTTTCTTGATCCGATCGTGAGTAGGGGGTGATGTGATCAGCGCCACGCCCCTAACCGCCTTTACCCACCAGGGTTTCCCCCAGTTACCCATGTTATTCAACGCTGGGTGGGCGGCGGTGCCGCTTCCAACATTAGAAAAGTTCCCGGATTGGAACCGGCCGGGGATCGAACCCGGACCTTTAGCATGGTAGTCAGACGCGTTACCGACTTTTTTATATATATATATATATAAAGGAAAGCCCCTATGCGGAAGCTTCCCCCATGAGACTTCATTCACTCATATCATATTATTCAAATTTCAATTTCAGGACTTTTCAGGATAGACAATCACAAACATCCATGTCCGTTCCGGGATTCGATGTGCTAACCACTCCGCCACAGGGGCCGACTGAGCCACCGCGGCCTTTGTAGATGGTTGAGTAGAAGAAAAAGCTTTTAAAACAAGGCGTTAATAAATAAATAAATAATTTTAAGTTATGCATCTATTTTTCGAGATGAGTTCAACCTTGAAGCTAGAGAAGGTTTGAGATTAAGTTTTAGGTGTGTGGGTTTGTTATTGTTGAATATTTTTTGTCTAAGGTGAAATAAGTTTTTTTTTATGGTATATTGTTGATAATATGGTATTTTTTGTTGTAGAATTAAGAGTCTAGGTTTGATTGGTAATTAGAGAATTTAGGTTTTGGTTTTTGGTGGGGATATGTAGTATTATAATTTGGAATATATCTTGAGGGTTTGATTTTGGGGGATAATTGGTTATTGGGTTTTTAGAAAATTGTATTTGAATGTGAGTAGATAGTTTAGATGTATGGGTGATTTTTGGGAAATTTGTGTTATGGATGTTGATTGTATGGGCGGCAAGCTGTTGTTTGGTTGGTGTAAATAAAGGTAATTAGGGTAAGGAAAGCTATTATTTATTGGGTGTTAAATATGATTGAAGCTATGTTGGTGTAGAGAAGGTTTGAGATGATTCGTCGACTACAAAGCGGAACATTTGTTTTATTTGTGACCCACAACTTTCTACCGATTCCTTGCCATGAAATGTTCCTCGCGAGGTGAACGGGAGAATAAGAAGAAGATGAAGAGGAGAGGGTGTGATTGGAAAGGCATGCACCTATACCAGAAATGAGATCTGGATGTCATTTTATTTTTAATTTCTTAAAATATCATTCTTTGAAGCGAATTTCTCCCTCCCAGTGGAGCAAGTTTGCAAATTATGTTAGATTTTCCCATTTTGTAAATACACACTGCTAGGTGTCAACGAAATTCATATTGTGCTAGGTTTAGCATCATTAATGGTAGGGTTGGCATGGCTGCCCTGCTTCAAAACAACTTCCAGCTAAATTTATGGCTTGGGTCGGTGTCCTCTTTTTCAGTGCCCGAGGCGAAGGGGGCTGTGTCCGACTCTCCATGTGTCGAGGGGGAGCTCCGGACGCAGACCCACCATCGGAAGGTCCTTCCAGGAAATTTGTCGTATGGGTCTACATGTGCGCCTGTCCCATTTGCCCCCGTTGTTTCTTGCTGCACACGATACCGAGGTAGGAATCGCAGCCGATGTTATCGTTGTGTGTGCAAACGCGCTCAGGCTTGTGCAAGGAAATTGTATTCAACCAAGCATACGCTGTATGTATGTACGTAAGAAGAGCGGTGTTTCAGAAGATTAAACAAATGCCTGTCTGCTGCTTTAAATGTTAGTTTGATTGGTTAGCACAATGACGACTCGTGGCTTTTTTTTTTTTTTGGTGGTGTAGAAAAAGTTATGGTAAACCGAGGAAGGTTTGAAAAATTGTGTACGATGGCTCAACAAACGAAAAGGGTTCAGCAAGAAACTTGAAACGGTTCTAGAGAATTTTGTTTACCACACCCCACCGCCAACCTTCTACCGATTTCCTGCCATAAAATTTCCTCACGAACAAAATCTGGCAGAAAAAAGAAAATATAGAGGATGGATCGTGGCATGGATGTAAAAAATTGTCTCTGTGTACACCTACTCCCATTTATTTGAAACATTTCCGCTGTTGAAGTAAAAATAACATTTGAACCTTTTATTTCCTGAAAACATATTCCCTTGAATTAGATTTCCCTCTCCCAGAGACTCACGTTTGAAAATTATGCTAGATTTTACCATTATGCCAAAAGCAGGATGCTAGGTCCCAACAAACAACAAAGATCTAACTGTACTAGGTTTAGTACCATTTTGCTGGGGTTGGCATCACTGATTGAGGAAACCCTCGATGCTTCCTCGCTGGATGCTTTGAACCGCAACCTTCCCCCTGCTCCTTTTCCACCCCTCACCCATCTGTTTGTAGTGCTCCCAGCGAGGTTCCTCAAGCGGGGCAGCAAAGCCTGTGTGCCCATCGTATTTATGCTGCAGCTGGAGCGAGCGACAGCAGTCAACTCTTGACAGTAGCTAACTTAGTCAATTGTACGTACAGTGACCTCATAATTTCATAACGTGCATTATTATTAAACTCTAAAAAGTAGAGAACTGGAAGATAGTATAAATGAACTGTAGGAAGTTCCTCACTTCCTACATGGAGGAATCGCCCCTGGGTTAGCACGAGCCACGTGATCATACACCACACTGTAGAGCGCTCCAGAACGGAGACCAGACACCATAGTCACTACATGACACCAACTCCACCAAGTAAGCGACTAGGTGCTGCACTTTGTAAGCAACTAGATGCGAGTGCAGAGAGTCAAAAAGTGCAGCGAACTAGACGAGGCCATTATTTTCTTTTCCACTACTTTCCCGGACACCCTGTTTATATTTAATGCCTAGCCTCTTTGCTTGTTGTACAGTGGGAGGTACAAGTATTGCTCGGCAAATTCCATGACTATTTTCATTAATGTTTCTCTTCCATCGTACGTGTTTTTAAGAAATTGCATTTTACGTGTGCTGGTGTAGAGGTTGTCAGCAGCTTGTTTTACGTATTGTTCCAATTCTTGAAGCTCTCATGATGATGGACAATTTGCTTGGTAATACTTTTACATGCCACTCTAATCAATTTAGAAGACAGCCGGAAGCAAATTGTCCTTCACTATATTCATTCGCTTTTATTTTGCACTCAGTGGGGTGGTTTTGTACTGGTTGTATTAGGGGAGGGTTTCTCTGTTTAATTGACTGTTTTTGTGTCGAATCTTGACCCTCACACTACCCTCAGCTAACTGAATGAATATGATTTATTGTTGTCTGCAATAATATTTGGATGCACGTATGTTTTCAAACTCACTATCATCATTTCAAAACCGCTCGTGGTCGACTTGGACAATAGGAAGGCTCTGAAATAACGCGAATTTTGATATTTAATGATGCAATGATGGCGTTTGTTCTCTTTTTAATGATGAAATGATAGTGTTTGTTCTTTTTTAATTAAGGCTTTCCAAGTTTTCTTTCGATGTAAGAGCATACTAGACGGAGAAAACATTGCATTAACAGTTAATCTTATTGTAGCAGAAAGTGAAGCACTTCCACGTGACATCATAAATCGTTTTACTGTATTTTACGGACAGACCCACCTGTAGAAATTTTGCCTTTATTCGTACAAATTTTGTGAGCGACTTAATATATTTTTTAAGGAAACTCAATCTTCACTCTGAAACAGGAAAGTTGGTGTGGTTTATTTTTACTTCGCTCTTCAGCTACTTTTGGCTATTCACAAAGATGACGATAAGTGATGATATGATGAAATTGATGAAGGGACACTAGCTAATCCTGACGTCGTGGCGTTCTGTGCTAACCTTTCCACCACAGAGGTCCGTGAAACAAAGAAAAACTTTCCTCGCTAAGTTTTAACTGGTATGCTGCTTGCTACTGTTCGTTATACTAGTTTCTGTAGGCCTGCAGTAAACAAGGTACTCAACATTATCATCATCAATGAACTATGGATCTCTTGACAAGAAAGGTTTCAACTCTCTTTATTGTTTACTTCGTCGTTAAACTAAGCCTTTGTGATAAGAACACCTACGGTAATTAATCCTCGTTTCGAGTTTGTTGCGTAGATAAAGTTGCTTAACTCATTTAAAATTTAACTGAGAGTCTAGCGTAAACAACAAGGTAATTACTAATGTTCCACATTGAGTTGGCAACAACTTTAAGATGTTTGGAGTGGACATCACAAGGTCACTCGGTTAAAATCGCGACACCGCTTAACGTCATTTCTCATTGATGAAATTCCCTGAGTAGCCATTGTTTCTGATATAACAAACCCAGTACTTGATGAGTTTCATAATGAAATCGTAATTCTATAGTAATTTATAAAATTCATGATATTGTTTCCATAATACAAATTGCATATACATTTTATAAAATTCATGATATTGTTTCACTAATACTAATTGCATATACATCCATGTAATCATCTAAAATTATGTGCCATTTAAAGCTCTGGAGCTAATTCCAAGATGGCGCCTTTTAAGATGGCCGCCATGATGCATACTAGCCCCATCTGGTGTACCCTCACGCCCATTACCCCCATTCGAAGTTTCATCGTCCTCTGTCAGGCCGTTTTCAAATTAAAAGGATGGTGCTGGACTTTTGCCTCGCCCTGTGTATCAAGCTAATAATGAACTATTGTTGTTTAAGTCCACTTTATGCACAGATAGGCTAATTGGGACTGAACCTGCAGTTTAAAGTGGGATCCGAACCACTGTCCAATGTGCCTGCACCGGGTATCGAACCCGGGACTCCTTATCACAAGGCGACGACGTTACCACTACACGATCGGAGAGGCCCCATCAAGCTAATAACATCATCAATTGTGCAGGTGGAATAGAAATTTTGTTAGTAAAAATGTATTAAATAGATTTTCACTCACCTGAAATGGGTATCGTGTTGTTCTCGTAAGGACCTGAAAGACAAAAGTTTTGAAAACTTTTTTTTTTAATAGTTGTAACAAACGCACTGATAGTCTTGTGTGCAATGGCTATGCAGAATAACTACTATATTTTAATTTTTATTATTATTTATTTTTGTTGTAACTTTTTGCCAGAAATATGTAATATGAAGCACCTTAAAAGTGTGAATATTTTTGTAAACATTTTATTGTGAAATTTCCATACTTGCTTTGAAAGTTATGCTCTGAACACGTCGAATTCTTTCAGTATTAATTGAATTAGCATTGACAAAAATCAATTAAAGGGGAGAACCCCCGAAAAATGCCCTCCTCCAGCCGCATACATTCGGAGGTATGTGCTACTGTCCCGGTGCCTTAAATTATACCGGAACGTGAGTTTCGCGAAATATTTACAGGATTCTCCCGTTTATCTTTGTTATTTAGATTTTATTTGTAATTTCCTTCTTTTTTTTATTACGTGATGGTATGATTTAATACCATACCAGAACAAGGACCAATGATTATTCGGTGTCCAGAATAATCATTGGTTTACTTAGAAAGGTGTTAGTAGGGTTAAAATGTTACTGTGTTAGGACTACAATTATTAATCTTGAGATCTTAAAGTTAGAGAGAACAAGTTAGTAAAAGAAAGGTTAATATGTACCAGTGTAGAGTGTATAAAATGGGATAAAAGAATTATTAGGTTAGTGATTTAAAGTTGACAGAGTTACTAATTGGGAGTGGTAAGAAGTTTATAAGCTTCTACTAGTTGTTAATTTTTAACTGTTAAAAGTTCTTCATCACGATGATTTTATAAAGCATTGACAGTAACATAATCACTGACAATAACGAATCACTGATGTATTATGTTACCGCTATTACTCATCTGATGGGTGAAACTTGAGAATAATGCCGGCCTGTCTCCAAGGTGAGACTAAGTTTGTTGTCCGCAATGAAGTACTGGCGGCAAGGTTTAATGTATCAATATAACGTGAAACGACAGTGTCGCAGTATGCAGATAGTAAACGCCTAAACAAGAACAATCTCTGGGTGAGAATGTTTACCATAGTCTGTGCAAAAGCGAACTGTGAAAGTCACTAGCGCCATCAAATGGTTGGACGTCAACTTTGAGTTACAAAACATGGACGAAAGTTCATCAAATTACATTATAGACTATGTTTTTATTACATTACATATTTTGTAGGGCTGGGCCGATGCCGATGTATCTTTATCGGTAAGTATGGGTTAGAATTCATCCACCGATACCATCCGACACTTTTCCCGCATAATTGTCTTGCACGGGGTCTGCAAAAATACCGCGCGACATACTTGCGGAAATTACCATGGAAACTATGCGAAATTCAAACTTTCCTTTTATTTTGCACCAATTTTGAACGAAAAACTATATTTTGTGATTCCATAATATGTATTTTAATATTCTGATGTAATTCTTGAATATTCTAAAACAAATTTCTTGGTAAATGGATGCATATAATTGGAGAATAAAATTTACACACTAATCTTGATCAGTATTTTCAACAAATTTTAATTATTGCAATTTTCAAGTATCGGTATCAATGGGAATCGGTATAGGTTCAATGTGGTATCGGCTCCGACCTAATATTTTGTTTATAATGTAAAATATTGAAACAAAGAATATCCTTTTCATTTAAAACATCGGGCAATAGTTTTTATTTCGTGCTATATGCAATAAGTACCCGTCAGTATATTCAATTTATCTGAAACCAGAAAGTGTAAATGGACTTGGCTTATTTGCTTATGAAGAAAAAAGAATCTGACATCAGGAAATGCGCATTTGTGTAGTTGATTATTCTAATAGTCTTGTGTAATACGTTCAACTTACTGCCGAATATCTGATTCGTTTATGGGGAACGTTTAGAACTTACCAGCAAGGAAGGAGTAGGTGAACCTATAGCCCATCCCAGTGCCGCCATTTGCATTAAACCGGACGAGGAGAGAGTTTCCCGATGACAAGATTAGAGGTGGTCTGAAACGAGTCCCGCTGGCCACATCAAGGATCGTCCCATCTGTGTCGTAAAACTGCAACAAAAATTGTACAAGGGCAATAAATGCACCATGGCACGGTAAGTTTAAATCATAAATTACATGCAATATTGCAAGGAGTAGTTGGTCCCGATTGTTGGTGTCTAATTTATTGAACTGTTGAAATAAGGGTGGTTATAAGGTCTCCAAATTCGTAAAGCAAATTCTTCGGTTGTACGTAGTTTGGAGTTTACACACTTTATTAGTAGGAGTCATAACAATAATTATTATTACCACGGTTATACATATAATTATACAATAATGACTATTTTAAACTAATAAAAGTAAACCAATTATATTTCAAATATATTATTATTATTATACCTTTCTTACAGAAAGTTGGTGTAAACAAGATAGAGATTATTTTATAGATTTAGATCCAATGTACAGGGTGATCAGAAAAGATAGAAATCTGGATTTAAACAAACAGAAATCTGGTGGTGGTGGTTGTCTTTTATTTATTAAAAACAAGGTTCAGTTTGTGATCTTGGAATCACCTTTTACAGAATTGGATGTAATTTGGGTAAAATTAATGTCAAATAATTCTGATCCAACCATAATAGGATTGCATTACTTGCCACCTGATTTAAACTGTGACTTGTTTGCAAGCTACTTGGATTGGGTAGTTCAAGAAATGTTAATGAAACACAATAAAATAATTTTAGTTGGAGATTTTAATGCTGGTGGAATTGACTGGGCTACTGGAAATTTGTATTGTTCTAATTATTATGTTAAAAGAAAGGCTGAAAAAATTGTTGAAATCGCAACACTTTCAAATCTAATTCAGCACAATGTATCGTATGACCCTTCACTGCCTTTTAATGTTTTAGATCTTCTACTTACTAACATTTCCACTTGTAACATTAGTTTTAATGAACATCCTTTATCTAAAATTGATAAGTTTCATCCACCATTTTCATTTTATTTTGAATTGCATAGGTCTAAAAAAGACAATATAGATACAAGGGAAAATAATATTTATAAATGTCTTAATCTCGCCAGAGGTGATTATGTGAATGTTTATAATGAATTGTTGCATTTACCATATATGGTTGAAATATCTAATGATGTACAACAATCTGTTATGGAACTGACTAGAAATGTGTATGCAATATTAAAAAACAATATTCCTTCAAAAGTTAAAAGAACAAACAATCAACTGCCTTGGATGACAAGGAAACTAAAGAGAATGATCAATAAAAAGAGAAGGTATCATGATAAATTTAAACTTACAAATAAGTGTGTATATTACAGTACTTATTCCCAATTAAGGAAAGATGTTAAAAAGGAATATTCTAATGTAAAGGAGCATTACTACTCCTCCTTAGAAAACAATGTTAATGGTGACAAGAATGCTTTTTGGTTTCACTTTAATAGAAAGAAGAGAGAAAATACTATCACTGAAATTATTTATGATAATGATGTACTATTCAATGAATATGATATTGCTAATGCTTTTAGTGAGCTTTTTCACAAATCTTTCTCAAAAAGAAGTCATGTAAATTTTAAAAATATTAATCTTCATTCATACACCAACCTAATTGATGTACCTGTTATCTTGGAAAAGGATGTAAGTGATACAATTAACAAACTAAAAGGCAGGTCTTCTATAGGTCCTGATGGCATACCTAATTTTATTTTGAAAGCAAACAAAGATGTTTTTGTACCATTGTTAACTAAAATTTACATGTCACTTACTTCTGGAATATTTCCAGATATCTGGAAAAATGTGTTTATTGTACCTGTAACTAAAAACAAAGATGGAAAAGCCAATGATCTTAACAATTATAGACCAATTACTATATTAAATTCCATGGGAAAGGTTTTTGAACACATAATTGCTGACTATTTGTCTTTTTCTTTTAAACAATATATTGATGGAAATCAGCATGGATTTTTTAGAAAAAGGTCTACTATCACAAATTTATTGGTTTTAATAGACTCTCTTAAATCTAACATTAGGAAGCAATCCCAGACCGATATTTTATTTATTGACTTGGCTAAAGCTTTTGATAGTGTCAGCCATCAGCTATTAATTTACAAACTCGACCAAATGGGATTATCACCACGATTTCTGAAATGGTTTTCCAATTTTTTAGTAAATAGAAGTTTCTCTGTTAAGATTGGTGAAACAACTTCTTCTAAAAAAGAAATACTTTGTGGAGTACCTCAAGGGTCGCCACTTGGCCCAATTCTGTTCGCTGTTTTTATCAATGATGTTACATTATGTTTTAAATCTAGCACATGTTTACTATATGCAGATGATATAAAAATTTTTAAGAGTATTTTAACAAATAATGATGTCGCTCAACTTCAGGCTGATCTCGATAGAATGACATATTGGTGCAAGATTAATGAAATGGAAATTAACTTGAAAAGTGTAAAGTTTTAAGATGTACTAAGAAAGTTCATTATATAGTCTCAAACTATTTTATTTATGAAAATAAAATCCAAGTGTGCGACAGTCATAAAGACTTAGGAATAGTAATAGACTCCTCTCTCATATTTGATGAGCACATTTCAGAAATTTGCAAAAGAGCAAAGAGAATGCTTGGTTATATATTTTTCTCATGGAAAGTTTTTAAAAAGAAAGATACCTTAATATTCCTGTATAAAACGATAGTTCGTCCTATTCTTGAATATGCAAATGAATTATGGTTTTCGACTGCAACCAGTCACCTTCAAAAAGTTGAATCAGTTCAAAAACTTTTTATCAGGTTATTATGCACAAAGTTTAAAAAAAATTACTATGACCAACATTACTCTGAATGGTTATCACAGTTGAATATGTTTTCCTTAGAAGAAAGAAGAAAAATGAGAAGGTTAAATTTTGTAGAGAAGATATTAAATTTCCAAGTTGACAGTGAATACTTTTTGAATAATATAGCTTATAAAATTCCCAGATATTCCCATAGGTATATCTCAATTCTCACATGCCTAAACAAGGCAAGAGGTTTAGTAGCTGATCTTGTTGAAACCTACAATTTGAATTTATGTTGATGTATAAAATTGTAGGATCCACTGTTTTATTTTATAATTATGTATTCAATTTTTTAATTTTGTATAACATAGTGGTTGTTTAATCGTTATCATCACTTCAATAAATATGATCATTATTATTATTAGAACAATACACAGTTAATTGCACAATATTATATAACAATAAACAATTATTAGTATCAGAGATATAATGGATCTCATTGAAAACTGTAACTTGAGGTGTGGATATGCTAACTTGTTATGTTATGTTATTCTGCAGTTTATGTATTTTATTCGTGTAACTTTGTGCTTTTGTATTTGTATTTGACTTAGTGCTGTATAAGGTTTCATACTGTGCTCAACACTTAAAATAAACGATTATTATTATTAAATTTGGATACTCGGTCCACCAAGTAAGTGAATATCCAGCATAACTGATTTTCATTACTTTTGTTAGGGTGACCATACATCCCGTGTTTACCGGGACAGTCCCGTTTCAGAGAACTTATTAAAAATGCATTATTTTTCCCGTTTTATAAAAGTCTAGGAGTTATCTTGAAAACCAAACCTAAATTTGAGATACATTTCATGCTAAGAAACATATATGGTTTTGTGTGTTTGGTTATTACAGTTTATTTACGGAATTGCAACTAGAATTTAAAGTTCCTGTGTCTTGACACAGATTGTATAGTTGTTTGTCTGATATGTAAGGTAAGCTTTTCTGGGAGATTCATGAACGGTTGATGAAGAATAAAGCTGCTCACAAGAAGATTGAATTACTCAACTTCAACGTAGGACTAACAAAGGTTGATCAGAAAAGTCGAGAAACTCTATATTAGTAATGCAGAGATTATAATAATTAATACGTTTTGACAACGGGATATTATATTTCATGTATTGTTTATGATGATCATTTATGTGATCCATACTTTAATATATAATAATAAAACGTTAATAATAACAATAATTTTATAATTAGACCTAACCGACTTTTTTTAAGAGGGGGGTGAACTGATTTCCTTGGAATGTCCCGTTTTTAGGTCAAAATATTATGGTCACCTTACTTTTTTTTTACATTTCATACATTTAGTGTACTGAAATCTATAGTTATTGTATTTTGTTATTACATGCCTCGTTCAAGAAAAGGCTTTAGAAGCTAGGGAGAAATTTTAATCATAAACTTTATTGTGTGTGACCTCTCACGAAAAGATATAATATTTGGAATTTTGGAGACTGGGAAATCTTTTATTCTTCGGACTGAATGAGAGAAAATTAAAATATAACTCCGTTCCTGCATTTTACACTATTTTCTTTCGATCCAGTGCAGTTTTAGGTTCGGTTATTCTGTTGACTAAAAACAACAAGCTTTCTGTTTTTTGTAACTTGAAATGGACGACAGCAATTTCCAGGGAAGTCAGCCGACCCCCCCCCCCCCCCCCCCACACACACACACACACGACACCCATGACCTCTTGGTGATTACAAGGTGATTACAAGGCGACAGCGTTGCTACTAGGTGGAGCAATTATTTTGGAGTTTATGTTCACACATAAATTCGTTACGAAAGGCCTCACAGCATATAATAAGGCTGACAATTAAACGATTGACCAAAATATATGAGATAAGCATTGAGTATTAGAATTTTGGTCTAGCGCCCACGTGTCTTGGACTTAGTTGTTTCTTGATTAATGTCCCTTCTTCAATTTCATCTAATCTATCTCCATTCTCATCGTCGGAACGGTCTAGAATGCCTATCTTGAAATATTATTTTATTAATTGTTGCCACGTTATATAATATTACTGGTTTTCTGTAAATTGCTGATAAGTTTCTGTAAAGCTGATTCATATTTCTTTGTTATTGTTTTAGATGTTATCCATTAATTTTTTACACACACACACACACACACACACACACACAAACGATGGAAAATCAAATGAAAATCTAAAAAAGTCCGGCAAAGATTATAGAGCTCATATTTATATTAGGTATCAACTGCTATTTACGAAACGACCCCAAGGCTGCAACACTGATCAAGAGAACTTCAAAACGCCATCTTGTCACTTTGAAGATTGGATGGCGCCTCCTCCACACACTTGCAACAGTGTATAGCAGTCGTTTATTACCTTTGGAAGCTTAAAATTTACATAAATTCTCCGGCAAATAAAAATTCAATATATCTATGCAGAGGAGAAATTTCAACAATGGCCTCAGTTCGCAAGCAGATTGGTGGAAAGACCTTCACAGTGACTGCACATGGATCCCAAAGATTATTTTTGAGTACGCAGGTAGGTACTAACCTAGATTTGAAAATATACAGGGTGATCCGTTCGAGATGTCAGAAAAGTAAACGATACACAAGAGGTTAATGTACGTATTTCCGAGCAGCTTGTTGTAATATTAGCAGAGATGATGTAAGTTTCGAGTGAGTGGAGGTTTACAGACTTCAGCCCCATGGCTGCGCTAATGTGCATGGTAACAAAGGTGGTGGTCACGTCACAACAGCGCACACAGTAAGTCGTATGGTTTGCGAAATTTTCGAATATTACATGCATGCTACTGCCGCCACGCAACTGAAGAGTGTAAACCTCCACTCACTCGAAACTTACATCTTTTTTGCTTATATTACAACAAACTGCTCACAGATACGTACATTAACCTCTTGTGTATAAAGGTTTACTTTTGTCACATCTCAAACGGAACACCCTGTATATAAATGAGCAATGGGTCTATGCTAAAATATACAAACGTGTGCAACCCTACATGCAGAAATCTACTCGATAAAAAAATAAAAACGAATTAATGTTCCATTTGACTTGCCTTCGTGTAAGTAATGTTTATAAGAGAATTGGGATTGGGAATTGTAACTGATCTAGCGAACACGTAAAGAGTGGACAGTATAAACAGGGCGCGAAATCGGGCATAGGACATAATTCCGGCCCATGTGGCCATAGCCTCGAACCCCATCCCCACCCCAGCCCCGAAGCTTTCTGTCCCTGTTAATTTCCGGTGTCACAGAAGCAATGGCAAAGATCTATGTGCTTTAGAAACCACTCTGAAGACATATTCCTGTGAAATCCTAAACTGATAGTTCCCATCAGTAATTTGATACCTTGAGAGAAAGAAAATAAAGGGTTAACTGTACTGCTGCTTCTAATTTCCTGAACGCACAAGGTAAAGGGATATACAGGGTGTCATTTTAATGGCGCCCACGGACCACAGATTCGTATAGAGGACATCAAAACAAACAACTTATCTCAGTAACATTTTTCTCGTTGGTGCGTCGATTCGACGCTACAGCCGTTCAAAAAAGACCGTTTTGCCGCCTGGATGCTGGCAACCCACCATAACATTTGATCGTACCTCTGACGTCATATCCTAGGGCGAAACAGCGCATGGCAGGGTTGCAAGGAACAAACAAATTTTGGGAAAAATGACAAACTACCAACCACATTATTTGCTGTAAAACGAAGCGAGAAATGCGTCCAGCAGACCGAACATCATAGCCTACCAGCTAGAAGATCAGCAGTCATCTCAGGGGCAGGGGGAAGTGAACTAACGATATGAAAAATGGTAAAAAAGTATTCAAAATGAAATGTCAATGTCGGATTTTGTCTCAGCCTACATCTAAAATATCAACAACAATAAGTTTTGTTGCACTTACAGCTTACACGTGGCTGTTTACGCCCAACTACATGTCAAATATTTGCAAATCTCGTTGCAAGGTTGATATCTACAGGTTTGTGTCCAGATGCCATACGGTACTTTTGTGCCGATAACGGAAGTATCCGAGGTTCACGTTGTTACATTACGGCTAAAACAAGTACAACCACAGTAACAATCTAATGATGAATACACTGCCCTCTTCACATTTGCAAACTACTTACATGTGTATCCGGTGCATAGGTAAAAACACATAGCCGTCTTAGAGCTTGTATTACTACTACTTATATCATTTTTGTCACTAGCCTCATAATGCCCTGAATATACATTATATTATGTGTTGCTTACCTTTGAAATTTTGAGTTCTTTCATTTCTATTTTGTCATCTGTTCGGTGTGTCACAGACAACTAGTATCAGAAGGACGAAGTGGATAGACTAAATTGTAGATGCCAACTTGGTAACTAGATTTGCAAATATTTGACAAGTAATCTGAGACAAAATTCGATATGACCACTTCCACTTGAATTCTATTTTCTTTCTACCATTTTTTGTATCGTTTGTTTACTTCCTGTTAGGTTACAGAACGTGTTTCTCTCGTTTTGTGTTACGGTACATAATGTGGCTGATTGTAGCTATGTCATTTTTCACAGAGTATGTATGTTCCTGGCAACCCTGGAACGCATCGCTTCACGACGGGATATGACGTCACAAATGAAATCAAATGTTGTGTGTGGTTGCCAGCATTCAGGCGGCAAAACGGGCTTTTTTGAACGGCTGTAGCGCCGAAACGATGCACCAACGAGAAAAATGTTACTGAGAAAAGTTGTTTGTTTTGATGTCCTCTATACGTTTCCGTGGTCCGTGGGCGCCATTAAAATGACACCCTGTATAATAGCTTCAGCTTCGAGCCTTTCAAACATTGAGAAACCAGATTCTAGTGAAGCTAGTTAAAATCACCAAGGTCTCGGATGAACCTCGCCCCCACATATTTGAACGAAACGGCACTACAGGAGTCTTTTTTTTTAAATTTGAGACTTTCCAAGGATAATTCAACATTAAGTTAGGTGAACAATGCCATCTTATAACAAGGCCCGAGCAGACTCTCGTCTGTTTATATTAACGTCATCAGTGGTAGGTCAGGATCACAACAGTCTATCTGTAACACAGCTACGTGATTTCACTAAATTGCAATTATTACACTTTTATCTACACGCACTAGGTATACCATGTAAACCCAACGGTGAAAGAAACAGGCGAATTGTCCACCACCATTTTCATTCGGTCTGTATTACACAATGTGATGACAATGAATTAAAATAATGACGTCAATAAGCAGAGAATAATGCCTGCTTCGAACCAACATAGTTTCATTCCCTAAAACAACACAGGATGTAGAATAAAAAAGTAATGAAAATTTCGGTGAACAATTTGCTTACCATTATCTTTGCCGTTGACTGTAAAATAATGCCAGTTTTCCGCCCATTGAACGCAAATTTGCGACTGTAATGCTCATAGTGTTGTGACCCATGATCTACTAACAATGACGCTTCATGTAAACTAGGATTCCCTGTTCAGGCCTTTCTATGAGAGGGCAATGGAGAGACCCACCTGTCAAAATTTAATCTTTCACAAATTTTCTGACACAATCTTCATTTACTAATGTACAGCGGACTGTAAAGAATTAATAAAACTTCTGTTGTTCACTTTACAACCAGAACTCAGTACTAAAAATACTTACTTCTATTGCTGAGTAAGGTGATATCTGGAAGTCAGAAAACAGAAGGTAGATTTTGGAAGCCGAGCTGTTTGTGGAAATGATGTATTCTGTTCTGTAGTCCCTGGGATACAAGGCCGGGAAAAATGGCGAAGTGAAAACCCCGCCATCTTTTCCTGCGTCCACAGTCGTTGGAGCTGCCTGCACGATTTGAAGATTCTCTGTAAATAAACAATGGATTTCATTTAACAATCGCAATGGTCAGTGTTGGTCTCTACAGTTTGTGTAAAACAAAATATCCCATTTCGGTGTATTTTGAAAATTGGCAAGGATTACTTATGTGTAGTTTTTCAGTCCCACTTGATACAGTCGAATTCACCACTATTTCAGTGGGGCTGCTCATTACTAAACTTTCCGGGGGCGGCGACACCATAATTGTATCCTTAGAGAATTTCGTTCGTCATTTGGTTGTCCTAAGTTTTACATTGGAGCGCGATGGAGTGGCTACTAAAATCTTATTTTCACCGAAGTGAAGATGTTCTCGCCCAAATCGATAATAATGTGTTTCGTAAATTTTTGAGATGTTTCCTAAAAGTTTCCGTAAATGACATTCTTGTGAAGTTAAGAGATAATAATTAAAACGCAACGGGCTAAATAGCGTATGTTTATGCACAACAGCACTAAACTTTGTGCCTTTCCCAGCTGCCGTGCATTGACAATACAAAAAATTACGCTTGTTTTTATTTTCTGATTGCAAGTAGCTATGTGTAATTCAATGGCGAGTGTCTTAATTGGGGAAAAAAATCCCCAAATAATCCCTAAAAAAATAATAGTGTTGTATGCGCATATTTATTATCCTCTTCAAAAATGTAATGTTAACGTATGGTTTCTTGCATAAAGCAGACATTTTCCTTGTACTTGTGCATCTTTTTTGGTTACAACACATTCAAAAATATAATTCCTGTCAATATCAACGCCTGGAGGTTGCGAAACGTGAAACAGAATATAAGATGTTTTAATAACTATTTTTTCGATGAATTTATACATAATACAGGGTATCATTTTTATCAGTCATGTCGAAGAATTTAATATGTAAAAGAGTCGGTTATTAACAACTGCTATGAAAATAAAAGTACAGCCGTATGGAATTATTATGTATTATTCTCTACCGCACTAACTCTCAATAATAAAGCACTTAAATTGTGAGAATTGCAAGTGACTTATGCAAATAATGTGCACGTTTCAACGTTTTATGAGTTCTGATATATTTTCTGTTGTCGAGGATCATCTTCTAAGTCCTGGCTTTTACAGCACTTTTTATTCATCTATCATTGCTCGTGCCTATATAATTTCTCAGGTTACTTTAAGTTTAAGTTTAATATAATAGCAGAACGCCCAGCATCGAGTTTCCCCATGTGTTTAAATGGGAGAAGAATTGCCTGTCTGAAGAGCAAGAATAACTATCGTGCTGCCACCTACAATTAGCTTTGCGTGACCAGCCCCATTCAGGACATTACCAGAGAGAGATAGATATTGCTATCGCGTCGGGTGCAACGAATGACCGGAGAGAGTTTGTCCACGTCGAAGCGATTAAAGTTCGACAGCAATTTCAAGTCGCCGACACTACACTAAGGTGTCGCAGTAGGAGGAGTTAGCCCTGCTGAAAGAGGGTACAGAGCATGAACGTGCACTTCATCTGGCAGCTGGGAACGGCACAAATGGCTCACAGCATAACAGTTACAAAAGTATTTCTTTAACTTTTGGCTTTTCATTATTTCTTCCCTGTTACCGCAAAAGAATCAACCTTGCGCAAGCCTCCAAGGTTCCAATATGAGGCCATCCACACCCTCTTGTGGCGTGTTGACAAAACATCTGCGGCACCCACCCTGGCCAGCCTGTAGCCTACAACGCCAGCAACGATCAGGAAAATCACCACGCGGCCTTGAGGATCCAATGGAAGGGTACGTTATGTGACGGGGGACTTTGGGTTTCTTTTTTCAGCTCTTTATTGGAAAACAGAGTGCCACCGGTATAGCCTTCTGATGTCCTCAGTGTTGCGAACTGCACGATTAAGTATCCACGTGCACTGTATACTGCCAGCGTTCAAAGCACATGAGAATCGCAAAAATATGATTGCTGACATACGTATGACATGTTCTGTGAAGATAAACGTTTCAGAGCGTTCTCTCTCTTTCTCTTTCTCTCTCTCTCTCTCTCTCTCTCTCTCTCTCTCTCTCTCTCTCTCTCTCTCTCTCTCTCTCCAGATATTCCTGAAATGTGCCAGCAAAGAAGGGCTTCAAATCTAACCAACTTTCAAACTACGGGAATTTCGAGGGGTTGTGTGGAAACCAAATGCTTCAAAAACTTAAGTGTGGCATTGTTTTACTATTTTCTACGGAAAGAAATACGTGGCGATGTGGATTTGTGAATATTGCAACATGTGAAAATCGTTTCAACCATCCGCGATCGTCTGTTGCATTAAATACGTTTGACAACAGACGAAATGAAGTTCAAATAAATTAACAACTGCTCCAAGACAATCATCTTTCCTCTTAGAGACGTTAAGGAAACAGTATCAGGTAGTGCTCATTTCTTTCAGTATAACGTACCATGTAGAAGCAATGAATTCTTGGTTTTCTTAATTTTTCTGGATCTGCTGCCCCAACGGAAAACGTCACCGCACTCCACTGGTACAGAGTGATATGACACCTGGCGAGAGATTTTGTAGCTACTCTTTCCGGAGATACTTGTGCTTATGAGAGATGTTTTCTATGTATAAAGGCTTAGAATCTACAAAAATCACCCAAAGCATCCTCCGTCACATTTTGATATCATTCATATGTTGTCTTCATAGGATATTTAAAAAAATTGCAAGACAAAAATACATCTCAAAATATGACATTCAGCTATAAACTTCCCAATAAACGTTTCCCGATTTCACTCCACTGAAGTATTCTTTTTTCATTGCAATGTTTCAAGCAACTCCACAAAAGGCACCGTTGTCAAGCCGAAAATTATTTCTAAAGTTACTTCTCGGGTACGAATTCCGGTCTGGTTATGGTTGTTCTTTGTGAGTGCCCTTACATCATATCAGCATTCATTCTTCATCGTCACGTTTAGCCAAAAGTGGCAGAAATGCGACGCTAAATACCAAACATACAGACACAAGTTACTCGCGTTTTTTCATGATGTTGCGAAAAATTGTCTTGCAGCTTTTGTTGTAATCTAAAACGTCCATAAAAATAGATAAAATCGAAATGTGGCTATACTCGTCCTCAATACAACTGCCTGCATCAACACTTACGTTCAACGTTGTACTCCAAGGCAAAGGCCTGTTCGTGTGGCCCACTGTAGAAGAAGGCAAGCGAGACAGCCCTGGTTTGGGAGCGGTAGACTGCGTCCGAGGCAGCCTTTGTGCCACAGAATGGTTGTCCCGAAGTCTCATATGGCGGCTCCGTAACCCACACATAGTCGCACCTGTTACAAGAAAAATGACATGTAAAGCAAGATATTGGTGTGTAAATTTTTCCAATAATAGATATTGTGCTGGAATAATAAAATCGAGCAATACTGTCAAAATTTAACTGTAGAAATGAAGGGCAAATAAAATATTTCTTAACCATCGAGTCCAGCAGTCACCTATTATATCGATTCGCGAGAGGTTCTACTGAAATTTCTCATTTTAGTTTGTGCAGCAATTTTCATTAAGAAATATTTTGCAATGGAAATACAGTAAACCCTCGTTAAAACCAATTCCAAGGGACCGAAAATTCAAGAGTTCGTGTTAGAAAAATTCGTGCTAACCGGGACTCAAATTTTATTGTTGCAATACAGTTCTTTCTACACATTAACCATTTTACAATACGTATTATGTATTTAAGTATTGTAGATAATGTAGATTTAGCAATTCCATACTGTCCAGCAATTGTAGTTTTCTTCAATACACCACGGTCTACTTCTTCTAGGATTTTCAGTTTTGTTTGCAGATCTATGGCTGTCTGCTTCCTCTTGGCCATGACTCCCTCCTTACTGCTTGCAACTTGATGTTACTCGTACTGGCTACGTTTTAAAGAATAGAAAAACACATCTGAACACATTGTTGATCTGAATCTGTTGGTTACAATACTGTATAAGTTGATTGTTGACAAGATGATAGAGATTGTTGAGTTATTTCTTACATGCATAGCAGAGGAACAACAGAAAAAATATGAAAAACTTTGGAAGTTCGTGTTAAATGAGTTCTAATGTCGCAACGGACAAAAACACAATTCGTAATTCGTGGTAACCGAAATTCGCGTTAACCGATAAAACTAAGATATAATACATCCCTGCCGGGACCAATATTTTGTTCATGTTAACCGAGTGTTCGTCTTAAGCGAGTTTGTGTTAACGAGGGTTTACTGTATTCTGAGAATGGAATTTCCTTGCGTTCAAAATGAAACATGCCAATCAAATGAGCAGGTATCAAATTATTTAAATGATGTTGGCCCGAGGAAACTACAAGATTTTATTAGATCTACTGGTTGATAGCAAATTTAAGCCTAATTTTATATATGTCAACAGGCCTACCAATAATCTTCATGATTATGCAATAATGTATTAATTAATATTTAATTTCGGCTTCCCCGATGGCGTAGCGGTAACTTCGTCGCCTCGTAATCAAAGGGTCTCGGGTTCGATACCCATTGCTGGACCGTAGGGGTTTGAAATACACTTTAAACTTCGGGTACAGTCCCGATTATCCTTTCTGTGCGTAAAGTGGACTTACAAAGAAAATATTTAATTTAAAGTTTAAAAATGGGATCGGTTCGTCGAATTTTGAAGAAAAATATTCCGGGCCTCAGCCTTAAGAAGGCTGTTTCCATCCATGTCCCTGTATTGTGTGACGGTTGCAGTTTGATCTTGTTTACTGAATTCATTGTCAGGAGTATGTTACCGTTGATATTCATAAAGCACAAATCGCGAAATTCATTGGATGTTAATCATAAAATGCTGATCAGATCCATGGATATTATGAATATCTGTTGGATGTCCATTAGATATCCAGTTTTGGATATTCAATTCTGGATGTCCATCATATACCTATTTTTGGATATTCAATTCTGGATGTCCAGGGGATGTATTTTGGATATTCAATTCTCGGTATACACGGGATATAAATTTTAAAGAAACATACATATGACGTCCCGTTCACGTGATCCCAATGCTTGAAGTGTGGGGGAACGCAGGGTTGCTATCCCTCAGTCTGTGTAAAGCACTTTACTGTCTCGATATTGAACCATACAAACATCCCCAAATTTGGCAAGCTAGGAATTCCCACCTCAATCACTGCGTGAACCACATAGCACCGATGCCCAAAACATTTCCAAAAATGATCCATAGAATATCTACGAAACGTACGAAGTCTACTGGATATTTCTTTGACATCCAGAACTTCGGTACTGATATCCAAGAGACATACATTAGACATGTCCTGGATACTTGTGTAATGTATGGCTGGGGACGTGTTGACCCTATCTTGAAAACAACATTGACTTTGGTTGTTGCCTCTGGATTTTTTCAAAGGCATGTCTTGTTTATGGGAATGTTAGGGTGTTCTAATGGTTATAAGTAACAGTAATTCTCACTACAACGTAATTACCTGCAGTGGTGGTCTTGATCGCACGTGGGTAGGTTGATGTGTAGGAATCTCAGAACGATGACGCAGGAAGAACAGGTCTCGAAATCCAGAAGGCACCGTTCGTGGGAAGACCCTGGCATTATCCGCTGTTCCTTGTGGGAAGAAACGTTCCTTGCCGAAATAGACCCGTGGCTGCCGAACCTCAGGTAGATCTTCTGTCCGTTGTAGTCCCTGCAGATGTCCTCCTTGAAGATGGCGAAAGCGCTGGCGGCCACCACGACGCCAAGCACTAGTGGTGCTGTGAAGGGCATCGCTGCGAAACAAAGTATCATGTGAACAAACAGATCACCTCGTGCCAGGTCGAGGGGTGGAGGACTGGGACAGTGAAGTACCCAGAAAGGGCTATGACCCCTCCGTTCTGTATGTTCATAATTCCTGGATCCTACCGTTATATTTCAGGCTCCCCGAAAACTGTATCCTTACAATCAAACGGTTAAAGCTACGATTCCCCATCGCCGCCTTGTTCGATACCCAGTGGACTTAAAACATCCTCAAACCTCAGCTACGATTCCCGAAGGAGGTATGTTGGTGGTATGATTTCAGTTCAAACTGGTCTCTATTAATCTATCTGTACAATAAGTGGATTTAAGAACAACTTTTTCCGTTAAGTTAATTTTTGGGTCGAGGTTAGGCTTGTGAAAGATGAAGCTTGTTCTTGGTCTCGTCTAGTTTCAACGGCACTCTCTCGCTCTGTGTGTGTGTATGGGGGGGGGGGGTCTATATTTCTATCGCTGCTTGTTTGTATATTTCTCCCTCCCCTTCTCTCTCTCTCTCTCTCTTTCTCTCTCTCTCTCGCTACCTCAGCTTTCTCCCTTCTTTCTTGTATTTCACAAATGAATCGTCACGATTAATCCAAAGAGATGGAAGACGACGTGACATGATCAAAAATACAAAACTACGTGGTCCACAAATGAAAATACACTACAAATGTTATATCTGGAAAAGTTTGTATTTCTATTCTAGTTATTGGGCATCACCTTGCTGCCACTTTTGGCCTAATCGCAACGATGAGTAATGATTAGATGAAATTGATGAAATGACACTCGGTAAGAATAGTCATGCCCGGGCCGGAATTCGAACACGGGAGATTGGGTGGCGAGATCGAAAGTTGACCGCATAACGCCAAAGCGTAGTGGAAAATCCCCCCTGAACCTAACAATGAAGGCATTCTGCGATGACGTCAGTAGACGAGGGTGTTCAATACGATGTGCGATAAGTGACGCCAAATGTTTTTTTGCCCCTCAAGACACACCATTCCTGCTCTGTTGCTTGAGGTGCAGCATACGAAATGCAGTCTAGCCTCCACAAGTGCAAGCGAGTTACCCAAACCGCGATTAGTAGATCACAAATTGCAGAATGCAAAAATTTAGCAAATTTTAGGGAAGTTAGGGTTGTTAAAGATCCAGGAACTCATAAATTCAAATGCGTTCTGCTAAGTCCCGCTGTATTTAAATTGATCCATAGGAAAGGGTTTCCAGGACCGTATTAAAATTTAACCGAAAAAAATGGTACTGGACCGTATTTAAGTCCATCCGGAAAAAAAGGTTCCTGGACTGTATTTAAATTGGTCCGGTATAAAGGTTCCTGGACCTAATTGATATACTTTAAATATAGAAAGTTTCTTTACGGTCCAGAACCCAGTTACGCTTGCTGATTTTCTCTCCTGGACCGGAACTGAATTTATTTAAAATTCCTGGACCTTTAACAACTCGGAGGGAAGGGGCTTTAATACACCTATGATCCCTGCAAGTTTTAACACAGAATATACAAGCGAGAAGAACTTACATTTGAATACAGAATCGACAGCGTGATCCTGAGCTCCTAAAAACGTCCACGTGTCGAGATGAACTTGCCTAGTGATTCACCGCACCCGATTTGAGCAGAAGCCAAACAACTGGGATCTGCTAACGAGATATGGTCATGCTCTATAAGCTGTAAAACGTGACCAACGGATTGAAAAGAAAGAGATTTAAACAGAGGTGGGGAGAGAGAGGGTTCTTTCTTTCTCATTGCTTTCCAGGCTTATTATTTTTCTTTCGGTCTCTTATTTTTTCGTTCAACTTCTTGTCTTCACTTCTCCTTGCTTTACACTATTTCTTCTTCTCTTTCTGTCTCTCACCCTTTCTTTTCTTTCGTACTTTCTTTCGTCACGTAAAAATTTTGCTAAGCAAGTTTCTGCCTTATTTATATCTTTCATTACCTTAAAGCAAAGTGTTGAAAGAAGCTTCTTTCGAATGGGATTATCAGAGGTGCTTGCAGCTGCACGACTAAGAATTTCCAGCCTCGCCTTGACCGAGAGGATATCTCTGAAGAGTTGCGACACAAGATCCTTGGCGTTTTCCATTGGCTTTGGCACTTTTCTATTCTCAGTGTTTTTTACACGTCTATCCTGAAAACTTGTGTACGCAGCTCTAATTACCTGGCGACGTTTTAACATTTATATTCACTGCCAACAATGCGCTTGATTGTTTCTTTAATTTTGCTAATCCGATAACTTATTGTGTTGTTTTCACTGAATGTATAACCTCGCCTACCCGATCACTTGCTGCCGAATTCAACCCCTTTTGCTGCTTCGTTAGCGAATCACACGGAACTGTATTTCCAGTTAGTTGGCGCTGAACTGACCGGAAGCGATGGCTGCCTGACTATACATAAGATTCTACGTCGTTAGGATCAATTGTAGAACTGGCTCTTCAAGAAGAGATACAAATGTTGTCGCAGAGAGCGAACACGATGAACCTGGGTGCGAGACCCAAGGATAAAATGACAATTAATCACCTAAAAGACAAAAGTAATGTAGTGTGCTACAATTGTAATTTAAAAGGACATATCAGCAGGGATTGCCGACTGAAGAAACGAAAAGATAACGTGACCGGAGGTCAAGTAAACAGGAGGGTCCATTGTTGCACGTGTGAGGATGAAAAACGTCACAGTGAACATTTTCATCAGAGAGGTTCGACTTCTAAAGACGAAAATCCCTCGTCGGGAAACGGGAAACGAACGGCGTGAATAAGCAGCCATTTCACGTTCGGGAGAAACAGGGTTGCCAAAACCACATTGAAAACATTTGTGAGGTGCAAACTGACAGTACAATCCAGATCGGTATAAGAGAAATAGGTTCAACGAAATTTCAATGTCTCTTGGACTCTGGAGCCGACTTATCTCTCCTTTCAATCGACGTATTGGATAATGAATTGCAACAAAGCATAAGGTTTGAAGACGCTATTACATTAAGGGGTGTCGGTGAAGAAAAGACCAAAACCATTGGTACAATTGTTGTAACTGTAAATATACAAGGATCGGAATTTCCGCATTTGTTTCATGTGATTAATAAGGGATGTTTGTCAAAGCATAGAATCCTATTAGGAAGAGATTTTCTATCTCAGAACCACTGTACACTCACCTTTAATTCTGCAGGAACGGATTCTAAGGATCAAAGGCATGGTACTCGAAGCCATGGTACCCTAGTTGTTCCAAGGAAGGTTACCATACATCCTAGATGTGAACAAATATCATTGGTTCCTAGTAAAACGAACGGAACAGGCATGCTCGAAAAGAAACTTTTGAAAGAAGGTGTTTATCTAGGGGAATGCATAACCAAAGCAGAAAATAACATGTGTTATTGTTTAATATTGAATACTAACGAAAAGGAGGAAACAGTGATGTTAGATCCAGTAGAATTAGTTCAAATAGACCATACTACATTTGAAGGAAATATATTCATGGTGGATGAAAGACAAAAAGACAAAAGATCAACAGGGATATTGAACAGAGTGAAGAAATTGAAAAAGCTTCTTAGATTAGACCATCTGTCTTCAGAAGAAAGAAGAAGTATCCTGGAAATCTGTAAGGAATTCCATGATGTATTTTTTCTACCAGGTGATCAGCTAACACCTACACCTACAATTGAACATCACATTAGAATTCAACCACAGCACCAAGGTACAGTTGTGACCAGGAAACCATACCGACTTCCTGAAATGCAGAAGGAAGAAATTGAAAAGCAAATTCAGGAAATGTTGGCACAAGATATAATAGAACCCTCAATTAGCCCATGGAACAGTCCAATCTTCTTGGTTCCTAAGAAAATTGATGCATCAGGAAAACAGAAGTATAGGTTAGTAATTGACCTTTCACATGTCAACAGATTAACATCTCATGACAGATTTCCTTTACCAAATATCGATGACATCATAAGTCAGTTGGGAAAAGCACGATACTTCTCTATCTTGGACCTAGCGCAAGGATACCTACAGACGAACATTAGAGAAGAAGATAGGCCCATCACAGCATTCAGTACTCCTTATAACCATTACCAATTTAAGAGGATGTGTTTTGGATTAAGAACAGCGCCATCAACATTCCAAAGGTTGATGAACTCAGTTCTTGCTGGAATACAGGGACACGGGTGCTTTATTTATTTAGACGACTGTGTGATCTTTGGTTCAACGCTAGAAGAGCACAACAACAGATTAAAGGAAGTGTTGCAAAGGTTTCGAGAACATAATTTACAACTTGGACCAGACAAATGTGAATTCCTCCAAACAGAATTGACATACTTAGGACACGTAGTCACCAGTGAGGGAGTGAAGCCTGATCCGAGGTTAGTGGAAAAGGTTCAGAATTTTCCAGAACCACGGAACAAAAAGCAAGTTAAAGGATTTTTAGGATTAGCAGGATATTACAGGAAATTCATCCACTCATTCAGCCAGATTGCATTGCCCTTGACAAATCTATTGAAGGAAAATGTGGAATTTCTATGGGGAACGAAGGAAGAATTAGCATTTGAAACATTAAAGGAAAAACTAACAAATCCTCCAATATTGCAATATCCAGATTTCAGCAAGCCATTCATCATAACAACTGATGCCAGTGGCATGGCTTGTGGTGCCATTTTATCTCAAGGGAAAATAGGAAACGACCTACCCATCCACTATGCTAGTCGAAAGTTCAACCAAGCAGAACAGCGTTACAGTGCAACAGAACGAGAACTTGTAGCAATCGTCTGGGCATCGAAGCTTTTTCATCCTTACATATACGGGAGACCAGTAACATTTGTTACTGATTGTAAACCACTCACTTGGGTTTTTCGCGTAAAGGACCCCAGTTCGAGGCTGTTGAAGTGGAAAATCTTGTTGGAAGAGTACGACTACGAAATTGTTTATAAGAAAGGAAAAAGAAATACAAACGCAGATTGTCTGAGCAGAATGTATGTAGTAGAAGATAATGATGACTCTCCTTTAGAATTTGAAACCAAACAGAAAATATTGGAAGAGTTTCATAGTAAGCCCTTAGGAGGACATGTAGGAATGACGAGATGTTACGAGAAAATCAAAACATATCTCAAACTTAACAACATAAGCCTACAGAAATGGCCCAGACTAAAGGAAGATCTGGAACACTTTATAAAAACTTGTGACTCTTGCCAACGGAATAAAATCACCCAGTGTAAAACTAAGATGCCAATGAGGATAACTGATACCCCTGAAACTGTCTTCGAACGTATAAATTTAGATATTATGGGTCCGCTGACGTTGACACAAAATGGGAACAAGTATTTGTTAACCATGCAGGACGACTTGTCAAAATTCATCATAGCCAGTCCAATAATGACCCAAGATGCTGACACTGTTGGTAAAATCATAGTTAATAATCTGATTTTGAAGTATTGCATACCTCAAAAAATTCTGACCGACTGTGGAAGCAATTTTATGAGTGAAGTTCTGGTACGTATTTGTAAACTGTTACAAATTCAAAAACTTCACACTACTCCGTATTGCCCACAATCAAACGGATCTATTGAACGCAGCCACAGAACTCTTACGGAATTTCACAGACATTTTGTATCAGCTAATCAGGATGACTGGGATACATGGATTCATTTTGCTACATTTACGTATAATACTACCCCTCATTCTTCTACAGGGTTCACCCCATTTTATCTTCTTTTTGGAAGACATGCTAACATACCAGGCATATTACAAAAACGACCCACAGAAGTAAACTATAATTACGAAGACTATGTGAAGAACTTACGGCAAAAACTTCAGGAAATGCATGCTTTAGCCAAATCAAAATTAAACAAAGCAAAGGAGAAAAGTAAAGAATCATATGACAAAAACAAGATTGAATATCTCTTTCAGAAAGGAGACAATGTCTTGTTATATGATGAAGCCGTTCGACGAGGAAGGTCGAAGAAATTAGACTCTCAGTGGAGAGGCCCTTTTAAAATCGTAGCAGTGAAAGGTGTTAATTGTACGTTGCAGAAAGGTAAAACGGTTACCACAGTACATGCAAATCGATTAAAGTTATACTATTAACAAGTAGCACGTTAGATAATTAGTGTATTTTCTTTCTATTACAGGAAGATGTGGTTGCTCATATTGTTAATAGTTTATTTGGCAAGAGCAGTTATTTGTGTAGGAGTTCGAATAGAACACTTCAAGGACACTTCAGGACTATACTACGACCATATAGGAGAAGTCCAATTATATTCCTCAGAATGGAAATTGCTAACCTTTGTAAATCTTACGGAGTTAGATAATAGTTTCTTAAAGGTACAAAATATTGTAGAACGGACAAAACACTTATGCATGAATCCAATTGTCCGTAATAATAAAACTCCCTGTTCAACAGTATTTGCAAACCAAGTATTAATCAGAATCGATGAAATCAAAGAAACTAAACAATTAATTTTAGAAGTAACTCATATGTCGAACCATGAAAGAAGGAAAAGAGGTGTTTTCAATTTTGTAGGAGAAATCTCGAAAGTACTATTTGGTACTCTAGACGAGAAAGATGCAGACTTCTATTCCGAACAGATTCACAAGTTAGAAAATGAACAATTAGATTTTCTTAGATTAAGTAAAGAGGAACTAACTGTAGTGAAATCTGCATTAAAAGGTGTAAACGACACTAATTGCAATTGACGCAAATGAAAAAAAGACCACCTCTGGTTTAGAGAATTTAACAAAAGAAAGATGATTCTGACATACAAATGAGTGAATTAACAGAAGCGTTAACTGTAGAATCAAACCCAAGTTCAGTTGTAAGAAAAGAAAGATAAAGGTGCATTACTGTTGAATTTTCATTACAAGAAAAAGGAAAATTCATCAAAAAGGAGGGAGGTGTTGTAGGTGACAACCTTTTCCGTTTATATTTTGATTTAACCATCCTTTTTGAGATACAATTATTCTTAGTTAAAAAAGAAGAGAAGTGCAACTGTCAATTTATGTGTCAATGTTTGTGTTAGATTTAAGGTAAAAGGGAAGCGAAAGTGATTTAATGTAATTATAGTTCAGAGGCCTCTTCCTCTTGCTTAACGGGACCTGGAACTGTCAAGTTCAAAACATGTTTTGGTAACCTTGACCAGGTAACCCTCAGGTGTCGGTAAACTATTTCAAATGTCAAAACATGGTATGGCGCTCCGCACGTAGACGCGTCGAAATAGAAAAACAGAAAGAACTTAATGACTTGTAATAGATCACGTAAATAACCTAAGTTTTGTATAAAAGACCCAAAATTCTGTGTTAGGATACAGTTGTACATCCATACACCATTCAAGTCTACTGTGGAGCTGCCGGGTAAATATCTTTGGAAATTATTCCTTGTGCTCTGTCTGAAGGACTGTCTGTAAAAACTAAGTGTCTACAGTGTTTTGTGAATACCTACGTGGGAGTGACGGTAACTGTAACCAAACTGTAATTGTGGTGTCTCCAGTGACTTTGTTCAATATACATATATATTTAAAACCGCAAGTACGAACTTTATTTATTTGAAGTTAGCTACCAAGCTTTCACCGGACCAACGGACACGTATCTTCGAAGCATTGTATATCCCCCCCCTTCTCCTTCCGGAGGATACAACAAGACGTTGGCTGTTAAAGTACCTCAGGCACAACCTAATTTTTTGACAAATAATTATGTAAACTCTTCTGCTATGGAGTGGACTCTCCTAATTTTATTCATGTATCTTAAGCCATTCTGTGACTGGCAGAAATCGGTATCAGCATAAAAAAACCCTGATATTTGGGGTTTGTACGCTTCTGCTCAAAAAGTGATGGCAATAAGCAGCCCAGAGACCTTGTGCCGCGGAAATGGGGTAAGGCGAAGGAGGCCCCTTATATCGTTCGGTTTCGTACCATAGTCATTAAGGAAGGTTTTTTTCATAATGTAAAGAGGCTACATTTCCTTCTATAAAACTTGATATAAAATATTAATGACGACACTGTGTAATCCAAGAAGTCATTGATCAATGAAGGGATTCATATGTGTTTGTCGGGTGTGAAACACTACAATATTTTGCAAAATGATTAACGTATCCAGTATCAAACATTGTCTGTAATGATGCAAGAGTCTTTCATTTGAAGCAAATAAAATCCGTGTTTTAATGTTTTATCAAGTAGGCCTACAAAAAAACGTATTACAAATTTTTACACAATTCATCAAAGTGTAGATAATATGTAACCATTATTATTTAATTAATTTGATTTTTCTTGCATAACACAACACAATGGTGGTGTTGGATTCTCGTTAGATTCCTTTGTGCGTAAAAATCTTTGATACTGGAAACTAGAGGGAAACATTATGAAGCATGATTTATAAAGGTCTCCCTTAATCAGTTCTGCAGAGAGGCTCAAAGCTGTCGGTACATATTAATCGTCTATTAACATTATCGACCTGTAAGTATCAAGTAGATACAGTCCCTGTTAGCCTATTTCGTTTCGGGACGGCGTAGGTTCGAATCCGCCTCTGGTCGGAATTTATTCGGCCTTACGTATAGGGCCGGTGGCAACCCACCATCGTGAGGAAATTGGGGAGCTCCGATTGAGTGAGCGTAATCCGGTCACGGAGACCTACTATAACGGCTGGGGATACGTCAGGCAGACCCCCCCCCCCCCTGACTATTCCAATACTGGTTGAAGATCTCCACGCTTAGAGGTGACGAAGGAAAGCGTGGGAGGGAGACCGGCAGTCGGTAGGTACGCCTAGGCCCTTCATGGGCTGTTGCGCAAAGGAGGGGATTATATTCTTTGGCAATCTGGAAAGGTCATTATCGAAATATTGCTTTTTGATGTTGCTCGAAGTTTTTTTGTTCGTTGGAGTTTCAAGATATCATTCCTTTTCTGTTACTTATCTCTTTTGGGGGAGGGGCAAGTGCCTCTGTGTAACCTGCTATATCTGCCAATGCGACACAATATATTAAAAATTTGCCCCCTCTAGGAATGACTTCGCCCCACCTACAAAGAATTCCTGGCTACGGGCCTGGTTGTCGGGGTGATGAATAGTCACTCTCCCAATGCCTTTCAACACCAAGACACCCCTGGCACTCCTAGGGGTGGGGGTGGGAAGGGGATGACATGTAAAACTACCGATATTAGTTTGGAATCCATAGGTTTCGGGGTCGCTAAGATGAATAGTGACACTCCCAATGCCTTTCAACTCCAAGACACCCCTGGCACTCCTAGGGGTGGGGTGGGAATGGGATGACATGTAAAACTACCGATATTAGTTTGGAATCCATAGGTTTCGGGGTCGCTAAGATGAATAGTGACACTCCCAATGCCTTTCAACTCCAAGACACCCCTGGCACTCCTAGGGTTGGGGGTGGGAAGGGTATGACATGTAAAACTACCGATATTAGTTTGGAATCCATAGGTTTCGGGGTCGCTAAGATGAATAGTGACACTCCCAATGCCTTTCAACTCCAAGACACCCCTGGCACTCCTAGGGGTGGTGGTGGGAATGGGATGACATGTAAAACTACCGATATTAGTTTGGAATCCTTTCGGGGTCGCTAAGATGAATAGTGACACTCCCAATGCCGTTCAACTCCAATACACCCCTGGCACTCCTAGGGGTGGGGGTGGGAATGGGATGACATGTAAAACTGCCGATATTAGTTTGGAAACCATAGGTTTCGGGGTCGCTAAGATGAATAGCGACACTCCCAATGCCTTTCAACTCCAAGACACCTCTGGTACACCTAGGGAAGGGAGTGGCATGTAAAGCGACCGATATTAGTGTGGAATTCATAGTTTTCGGGGTCGCTAAGATGAATACGGCCGATATTACAGCGCAGAAGGAATAACTTGGCAGTGACATCATCTCCCACCTTCACCTCTCCTTCCAGAAACGAAGGCTCATTCGCTAGAGCGGACGACAAGGTGACGTGCAAACCAATTGAAATAATTCCGAGAGGGGTGATGCAGGCATGCAAACCCCCATACTGTTACATTAGTCTAACAAACCGCAGCTACGAGCAAGGGATTGCAGGCTATTCTGTTTCTTTGTTAGCGCTTTTTTTTTCTTCTTTTTTGCTGTCATTGTTGTACAATGAACAGTGGCGTAAAGAAAGGTAAGCCCTTGCACAGTGATGCAAGAGAAATAGTTTTCAATGTGTATAAGTACTTTGATTGCGATGAAAACAAAACCACAGCTGTTCACAGAACGTCCGTGGCGACAGGTGTCAGTGAAAGATCTGTGTGGAGAATTTTGAAGGAGAAAGACAAAAGTGTTGCGAGTGCGAGCGGGAAACCTTTTTTAACGGCGGGCAAAAACCAACCGAACGCCCAGCAACGTGTCACAAATCTGGATTCTTTTGATGAAGCAGTCGTGCGCCGAACAAATCCGTGATTTATACACGAAAGGCATTGTTGTCATGGTACATAAACTGATGAACTGCAAGAAAATATTTATTTTAAGGGTTCGCGTTGGTTGTTGCGTATTATCATAAGAAAAATAGGATTCAGATTTAAGAAGCGTAGCATAAGCAGCAGGAAGGTACTCCTTGAACGAAACAGCATCGTTGTGTTGCGGGCGGCAATCATTTTTGCTTGAAGTTAAGAACTGCGCAGAGAGGAAACCGCCAGTCTTTCATTTACATGGATGAAAGTTTCGTGAACACACACCACACTGTCCCCAAAGTTTGGCCGGATTCCAAAGATTTGGGGGGGGGGGGGGTAAAAGTGCCAACAGGAAAGGGTCCCAGGTTTATTATTGTGCATGCCGGTGGTGAAAGTGGATTTGTGGAGGGGCGAAGTTAGTGTTCCTTTCAAAAACAACTTGTGGGGACTATCATGGCGAGATGAACACTAACAATTTTATGTTGTGGTTCGAAGAACAGCTTCTTCCTAATCTGCCCACAAACTCTGTTATTGTGTGTGACAATGCTCCGTACCACAACAAGTTAGTGGAAAAAATCCAAACATCAAACAGCAGGAAGGATGAAATGAAGTCGTGGCTGTCATCTCTCAATATTCCGCATGCAGAAGGTTTGTTGAAAGCCGAATTATATGAAATAATTAAAATAAACAAACATAAAGTAAACATCTAGCAATGCTAACATTAAATTGAAAATTGGTAGTTTGCACCGCTATCCTTACTGCTCGTACTCTTACTCGTGCCATGGTTCCTTTCATAGTAGTTGGCAACGCTGACTTAGCAGGGAGTGACGTCACTGCCAGGTTATTCCTTCCCGGCTGTAGTGTAAAATCCATAGTTTACAGGGTCGCTAAGATGACACTCCCAATGCCGTTCAACTCCATGTTCATTTTACACTATAGTTAGAATTCATAATTTTCCTGTCGAATAGAAGATTGGTATAAATGAATACCTGGGCAATGGTGGGCAATCAGCTAGTATTATATATTTCACACATATAATTTTATTTTAGCCACAATAATATATGTTAATTGTTACATGAACATGATAAATTAAAATTCAAGCAATGTTTTTTGAGGGAACAACACTATTATGGGGGAAAATGTGCCTTAGGTTTGACATTTAGGATTTATGGGTTGTGGCTCCAATAACAATTGGTATAAATCTGTGATTTGTCCCACAGATTTCAGAACACTGTGTAAAGAAGAGTGGCTAATATTTACTCCTGCTTGGTTAAGTCATCCTGAGGTAGCATCTATTTTAATTCCAATTGATGGTATGGCGGTCAGGGGCGTGATGCTGATCACATCACCCCCACTCACGACCGGATCAAGAAAGTGTGGGGCGTTACCCCCACACCCCCTATACGCCTTCATGGCGTGGTGCTATGCACTTTACCTTTTTTTTCTTTACCTTCATTGATGGTATGGCTCATGAATGTAATATGTCTGCAGAAGTAGATAAAATTTGAATATCTGTATTGATATGGTAGGACTGTTCGGTTCTCAACATCTAGAAGTCGGAATGAATTTATAGATATTTCATTTGTTGGGGTTATATATGAGTCATTCACAGCGGGCCTCAGCTACTGGGCAGGTCGCAGGTGGCGGATAGTGAATGGCAATCAGATATGATGGTTAGCTGCGAATAAGGCATAGCCAAATAAGCAGTCCCGGACCGAGGCGGCAGTGCTATCAGGGTCTGGAGAGATTGATCTGTGGCAGGATCACACCCATTAAAAACCCAGAAATGCCCAAAGACAGCACTGTGACATGGCGAAGAAGTGCCGCCATTAAAATAAGCACAGCCCCTGCTGCCTTGCAGGGAGGGGAGGGATCCCCAAAGGCTAAGGGAAGGATACCCTGACAGAAAACCAAGGGGTAGGAAGGGCTCCGAAGGCAAAGCAACACCAACCTACCTAGGGGAGAAAACCTTAAATAAATCCTGGTCCTCCAGGTTGGGGGTTGGGCATAGGGTTAACTCCCCTACCCCGTCAAAAGAACTTGTTACGGATACCACAAGATTGCCTCGGAGGAGATCGGATAATTTGTTGACGACCCGGCGAAAGAAAAGGCTAATGAGAAGGAAAACCAATATAATGCTCGCAACCTTGAATGTAAGAACATTGAAAAGACCAGGAAAGCTGAGAGAAATAAGAGAAGAAATAGAAAGGTATGGAGTGAAAGTGTTAACATTACAAGAAACACGCTGGAAAGGACAAGGAATGATAACGTCTGGAAAACATATACTGATGTATAGTGGAGGAGAAACTGGTAATAATGGTACAGGTTTCCTAATCCAAAGTCTATCGAACCAAGTATTATTAACTTTACAGCAATTAATGATAGGATGTGCTCAGTCCGAGTTAGAGCAAAATTCTTCAATATCACAATGTTTGTGTGTATGCCCCCACAGAAGAAGCAGAGGAGGAGGAGAAAGATGCTTTTTACTCAAAATTAGAAGAAATAAATCATGTACAAAGACACGATGTAAAAATCATACTAGGGGATTTAAACACCAAAATAGGAAGAAAAGACATGTACAGAAGCATAATTGGCAAAGAAAGCCTGCATGAAGTAAGCAATGATAATGGAATGAGATTGATAGACTTAGCAAGCAGTAAGGAAACGGTAATTAAAAGTACTTGGCTTCCACGAAAAGATATAAAAAAGGAGACCTGGGTGTCTCCAGACGGCCGCACGAAAAACCAAATAGATCATGTTATAATAGACAGAAGACATGCCACAGATATTACGGAGATGAGTAGTTGTAGAGGTGCTGATGGTGACACAGACCACCATCTAGTGAGAATCAAGTATAGACTGAAAATTGATGTGAAAAGATCAAAAAAGGAAAGTAAGAACATGAAACATAATGTAGAGGAACTCAGGAATCCCAGAGTAAGAGAGGAATACCAAGAAAAACTCATGGAGGCACTAGAAACAAAAAAGGATATATGGGAGAAAGGAGAACTAGAATGTAAGTGGGAAATACTAAAAACAGTAATAGGTAATGTAGAAGAGGATACATTGGGAAAGAAACAAAACAAGAAGAGAGAACAGTGGTTTGATGAAGAATGCTCAATACTAATACAGGAGAGAAACTATGCCAGAAAAAGGATGCTTCAATGTAGAACAAGACAAGTAGTGGAAGAATATAGAGAAAAGAGGAGAGAAGCAGATAAGACATGTACAGCCAAGAAAAGACAGTTTGAAAGAAAGAGAATAGAAGAGTTAGATGAAATGAAAGATAGAAATGAGATACGAAAGTTTTATGAGAGAACAAGAGATCTGAAGAAAGGATACCAACCCAGAGCAGTTTTCTACAAGGATAAAGAAGGAGACCTCATTGGAGACAAAATAAAGATGATGGAAAGATGGCAGGAGTATTTCTGTGAATTACTTAACGGAACCAATGAGGAGGATAAAGAAGAGGGAAAAAGTGACGAAGAAGAGAAAGAAATAAGTGAGGAAGAGGAGGAAGAATAATACCAACTTTAGAAGAAGTAAAAAATGCAACAAAGTCTCCAAAGAAAAATAAAGCACCCGGAGAAGATGGCATAGAATCGGAGCTGTTGAAATATAGTGGAGAGGGAGTGAAGAAGGCCATATATGAAGTGATAGAAGAAGTTTGGATAAAAGAAGAAATGCCCAGAGACTGGACAATAGGAATAATATGCCCGATACATAACAAAGGGGATAAAGCTAAGTGTGAAAACTACCGCTGAATAACACTACTGGATGGAACATATAAATTATTTGGTAAAATTTTAGCAACACGATTGGAAGATTGGATGGAAAGAATCATGGGAGATTACCAAGCAGGATTTAGAAAATATCGCTCCACGATGGACCAGATATTTTTACTGCACCAAGTGCTGGAGAAGTTCTATGAGTATAACAAAGAACTTCACCAACTATTGTAACGGTATATTTTGCGCTTTTAAGCTGATTCTCAGCAACATACACAATATACACAACCATACATTTTTGAATCCTTGTCCCGAGGTTCAAAACTTGCAGTACCTGAAGTTCTGTGGATGCTAGTTTAGGCAATAGACACGTACCTCTTCAAATTACAACTTAACGCCCATTTCCTTTTAGATATATATAGGTTTATTCATATTATATTTACAGAAGTTAATTCTTGGCCGTTATTCACAACATTACATTCCGGTGTACCCTGTCCCCCCTTCCCGAAGAGAGTGTGTAGACTCGCGTAGCCACTGGCTCCACGAGTAAAAAAAAATATAACCCTCAGTACCAAAAAAGGTGGCTGAAGGTATGTGTGTTGTGTACCCGGTTTCCCACATGAAATAAACTATTGAAATAATGTGAAAAGAGCAAGTGTGTGTATTAAAAGAAAGAAAGAAAGTTAAAATATCCGCCTATTCATATTATCAAGAGAAGTCTTCGTTTCGCCCCATAGAGAAGAGACACCTCTTTACCTCGCCGTATCGCACCAAAACATCTGAGGCCGACTGCTGCCTTCCCTTCCTTTTATAGGCCCCGCTAATGACCTAAACCGTTACTGGAAACTTACCGCTCCCCAACGGCCAAGAACTCAAACGTACAGGACATAGACATAGGCATACACAATTTATAACATAAAAAAGGATCCAGTAATGATCGCATCATTACATAGTCCCCCCTTCCTGAAGAGTTCTTTGAGTTCGTGTTTTAAGTCCACTTTATGCACAGTAAGGCTAATCGGGACTGGACCTACAGTTTAAAGTGGGATCCGAACCACTTGTGCCTCCACCGGGTATCGAACCCGGGACCCCTTGATTACAAGGCAATGACGCTACCACTGCGCCATGGGGGAGACCCCCTTCCTGAAGAGAAAGATATCAAAGTTCTGTAACCTACAAAAAAAAAATAATAATAATGTACACAAAACACTTGTTCGCAGTTTCTGTTCACTTAACAGTTCACCCGAAATTCACAGTCAATGTTCACACGAAGCTTTCGGAAGTCCCACAGTTAATATATATCACTTGGTCCGACGCACAGCACATCACTTCACATACCTGGATGTCGTTCCTTCGTTGCTGAAGATCAGAACAGCTTCCTGCGGGCACTCACTGCAGTCTCTCCGTACTTCTGAAGCACTCCTATTTCTGTCCAAGGGATAGATTTTCCTGGAAATCCATCCAAGTCACCAAGGCTGCTGGTTCGACTCCCGGCAACGCCACTGCTCTGCGCTCCTGCCGAGGTCGGAAGACACCGCTTCGACCGGCTTCCACATGAATGGGTCTAAATGGCTCTACATCCAGAGATGTCACTGCTATTCACTGGATTTTCTCACCACCGAACTGCGGCTTCTCGACGAAAATACGTGGTAAAAAGATACGCACTAACTTTGCGTTACTTTTGTTGACTGCGGAACGAAACGTTTGCAGGAGTAGTGTGTGAGGTATCAGAGAGAGAAAATAAATGAAAGATAAAAAATAAAGAAAAGATAGATAAATCCCTATATACAATATTTACAAAAATCCCCTTTTGAAATTAGATCAGAATCTGTTTCTCAGCTTGTAACGCATCTGGGGTACATCTTCATTCTCGTCTTCTGGAGAAGATACGTGCGCTCCCTTCGCTGAATTTTGCCCGGCTACTTTCTTCGCGAACTCAGGCGGCGAAGAATAAGGTTTTAACTGATCGCTGTTGGCTCTCAATATTCTTCCGTCCTCGCTGTGTTTTAGTTTGAAAGTATTTGCCGAAGTTTGCTCAACAATTGCGTGCGGTCCAGAGAACTTCCCCGAGAGTTTACTAGTTACTCCACGGGCCTTATCAGAGAGAGGATGTTCCTTAAGCCAAGCTTTTTCCCCCACCTTAAACGTGCACTTGCGGCGTTTCTTATCATATACTTTCTTCTGTGCATTATGCATGCGCTCTTGATTGTTGCAAGCTATCTTCTTGGCCTCTTTTATCCTGAATTTCGTTTCCTCCACGAATTCCAAGATGTCCTCCTGTCTGATTTCAGGTCCTTGAGGCAAAGCGTCCCTGGCCTTCTCGAAAGGACCCCTCACAGAACGTCCAAAATGCAAATATGCTGGACTGAATGTGGTCGTGTTGCAAACTTGGGAATTCAATGCAAACTGCACGTACGGTAACGATGACGCCCACTCGTTGTGCGACGAAATTAGTGTGGAAAGATTGATTGATTGATTGATTTAGTTTATTTTACTTCGCGTTTTGTGCCTCTTGGCTAATTTGCGAAGATGAGGATGAGTGATGAAAGGATGAAATTGATGAATGGACATTCACAAACAACCAAGCCCGACCAGGATTCGAACCCGGGACCCTTGGCGTCGCAGCGCGATGTGCTAACCGCTCGGCCACAGGGTCGGGCTAGTGTGGAAAGAGCACGTTTAGTTGCCTTTACGTAGCATTCTGCGAGATTGCCCTGCGGGCGATATGGAGAAATTCTGATCTGCTTGGAATCAAACATCTTCATCATCTGTTTCCACATTCTGGAATTGAAAATGCTTTGATTATCAGTGGAGATTCTCGGGTAGAATCCATGGATCGAGAATATATCCAGTAATTGTTCTAGCACAGATTTCGCAGTCACAACGCGAAGAGGGCGCAAGATAGTAAATCTGCTAAAACTATCAACGCATACTAGAACGTATTGGAAATTTCCCTTTTTCGAACGAACGACTGGTCCCAGAATGTCACAGTATAAGTTCTTGCCAACTTCTGTTTCCTTATTACTTGCCATGAAGCCTTGCTTCTTAGTAGTGTCCCCTTTAAATACACAGCATGGTTGGCACGACTTACAGTATTGAATAACGTCTTTTGTTAGGCCTAACCACGTGTATTGTTCTCTGACCTTTGCTAAAGTTTTTAATCTTCCAGGATGAGAAGCGAATGCACTATCATGCAAGGACATAAGAATTTGCGCACGTAGAGAAAGAGGTGCCCATATTTTGCCAGTTCCTTTCTCTTTGTACTTTTCTGCAGGCAAATTTCTCCTAAGGATTCCATCATCGTCGAAATACGAAGATTTGGCCAGTGTCTTCAACTTTTCCTTGTACATCTTCGTCCCTTCCACCTCCTCGTTCCTAACAGTCTTCGCTAAGTCTGCAAGAAAATTATCTTTCATTTGCTCTGAAATGATTGAAGTGGTGTCCAGAAGCCTGCTCGGATCCAGCGGTTCGTGTTCTTCATTCCCCTCGGCCACGGAGAAAGGCAACAATGAAAAGCCCTGCATCTTTTCACTTTTAGAGAGACGAACCTTGGGTAGTTTGATCCCTCGAAGCAAATTTTCTCGTCGTTTCTTCTTTATTTGCTTCGCGCTTTGTATAGTGCACAAAGCACTGAGGTCAGCAACTGGTTTCTGTGCAATATCTGACGAATCGATCACAACTCCGTCTTCCATCTCGAATTTTACGTAACCTTCATCATTTTCATCTTCCAGGGGGAATGTTTCCTGCGCTGCGGGTAACCCGTCGTACTCAGACGGATGGGTGTTGCATACTTCATTTCTCGATAGAAAGTCTACCAGATTTAGCTCTCCTTTCACGTATTTGATGAGCAGAGGGTAGCGCGAGAGACGAGCTGTCCACCTTGACATCTTTGCGCTCTTGTTTTCAGTACTGAATATCGTGGTCAGAGCACTGTGGTCAGTGAAAACTTCCACTGCCGGAGCGTGGCAGATGTACTTGTCGAAAGTTTCGACTGCAAGGAGCAAAGCGAGGAATTCTTTGTGCGTTGTGCTGTAGTTCTTCTGGGCTTGTGAGAACTTTTTACTTCCAAAGGATACAACATGCAGTTTCCCCCCTTGGTCCCTCTGTCCTAGTAAGAAACCGGCGCAGTTATCGCTCGCGTCGCTGTAGATGACGAACGGCTCATTCAGTACGGGAATGTACAAAGAAACGTTATTCTTTACAGCTTCCTTCAGTTTGGTCAGGCACTCTTCGTGAACATCCGTCCACCGAAAGCGAATTCCCTTACGTAACATGTCAGTGAGAGGACTCGTCAACTCTGACATGTGGCTAATGTGACCTTTCAGAAATCCGAAGAATCCTAAAATGCTCTGGAGTTGCTTCACATTCTTCGGAGCCCTTATCTGGTCCAAATACTCAATCTTGGATGGGTGGCACATCACTTGCTTGTGAGAAATTCTGAAACCCAGGTAATCCACTTCCGAAGTAAAAAGTTGGGACTTCGATGGTGAAAGTGTTAAGTTCGCCTTGTGTATTCTCTCCAAAACTTCTTTCAGCGCGAGCAACAATTCTCCCTCCGTTTCTCCATAAACCAAAATGTCATCGTAAAATGCAATGCATGAGACACCCTGCAGCTCTCCAAGGACAATATTCATCAGTTTCGCCAGTGTGTTAGGAATCATGCTCAATCCATAGGGACATCTCAAATAGCGAAAGATTCCTCGTGAAGTGTTGAATGCCGTGTATTGGCGTGAGTTTTCTTCCAATAAAAGCTGGCCAAAAGCGTTTACCAAATCTAATTTACAGAAATATCTAGCCTTGCCTAATTTACTCAAAGATTCAAACATATCCGGGACTTCATTCCTAGATTTCTTTGTTACTGCGTTTGTCTTTCGAGGATCCAGGATCACCTTGTATTTATCCCCTTTCCTGATTAACAACGGTGAATTAATGTAATTAGATTTGCAGGGCTCAATGAAACCCCCAGCTAACAGCTCATCGATACAGTTATCCATTATTTCTTGCTTTTCTGGAGTCAAAATACGAAGCTTAGAATAGAATGGTGTCCTATCGGTTAGTTCTATTTTGTGCTGTAAGATGTGTGTAACGCCAGGTTTTTCAGAAAAGACGTTACTGTAGATGTTTAAAATATCTGCTAATTTCTTCTTTACTTCTGGTGAACATTCTGCACGCTCAATCAATTCTGCTATTTCGGGACGTCTTTGGCAATATCCCATCGTCGCGGTTGTTGCATCAGATGTTTCACTTTTTCCCATCGTCGCGGTTACCGTCGCGGTTGCCCCAGCTCCAGCCTCCACAGTCGACGTTATCCCCTGCAGAATCGGAAGACTCATCCCCGCTTCCCTCTTCTCCGCAGAAAACAAATAGATGACGTCACTGTCTGCAAAGCTGTAGCCTCCCTCTTTCAAGTGCAGAGATAATCCGGCTTGCCTTATGAACCCACGACCTGCGATGAATCCCTTGAAACAGTCGCGCAAAACGACGAATTTATGCCTAAGTTTCACCCCATTCAAATGTACCGTAAGATACATTTCCCCACATGATTGTACAGAGCCTACTGCCAAAGAAATATTGATACGTTTATTGTTAATCTTATTTCCTTGTTTTTCCAGTCGTTTTGCAATCTCTAAATTTACAGTGCTCACAGAGGCCCCTGTGTCTACGAATAAGGAGAAGTCCTTTCCATTGATTTTACAGGGGACTAACGGCTCTTTGTCGCCAGAAGTGAAATTCCTGCAGTTGCGTATCTTCCTACTCCCCCCTTTGTTTTTCTTCCACGCAGCGCCTGCTACGATGGCGGTGTCGCTCTGTTCGGGCCTAACGAGTTTTTTGGAGCAGTACACATGGCGGCTTTGTGGTCAAGGCCGTCACACCGAAAACAACGGATCCCCCTTCTCTTCGTCGGTTCTTCTGCTCTCGACGGGGTCCCAACATTCCCGGAAAATCTTAGCCGGTTGACCAGTCCAGGATTTATGGCGCTCATTGATACTTCTGTTCCCACGCGGCCGAAAGTGTTCATTGTCCCCGCGGCTGCTAATTGCCTTGTGCCACTCGCTGAAGTCGGCATGGCAGACAGATGCGGCGAACTGTTGTCCCTCAGTTCTGGACAATAGTACAGGGCTTCTGAATACAATCTCTTTTGAATGTCCATAGAATGGGTTTCCAAATCTTTGATTGTTGCGAATGTTCTGTTGTACAAGTGTGTTCTGAATTTAGGATGACCTCGTCTTCTGTCCCCCGTTTCTCCCTCATTGCGAATAGCTTCCTGGTGTGTCGAATAAATGCAAGAAGAGACTGGTCTGGTGACTGGTAATTGTTCTGAATGATCCTTGCTATTTCCGAGTCGTAATCGACACTAAAGAATTCTTCCAAGAACGCCTTCTCAAATTCCCTAAAAGTGCCGAATGGTCTCGAAAATCTGAACCAATCTGCAGCGATTTCCTTCAACGAAAGCGGCAAGATTCTATCTAAGAGAAAAGTATCCCCAATTTCCATGATTTCCTGATAATTGCGTAATTCATACAAATAATCGTGTGGACTTAAATCGCCGACGTTTCCCTTAAAGATCGGAATGTTAATGTTGCTTTTTTCCAAGATTTTGCTCATTTTCTCCTCGCCCGTCCTTGCCGAAGTTCCTTGCGTACGGTTTAGAGAAAGTCTCTCAAGTTCCCCAACAATATCTTCCTCAGGCCTTCCTTCCAAGTTCGCATTGCCTAGCAACTTGCTAATGAGCTCCCTGTCTATTTGAATTGCCATTTTGTCTTCTATTATTTTCTTTCCACTTCGCAATAACATATGCCTTCAGTACTTCTCACAAAAAATATCCCGACTATGAGCCCCCAGTATGTAACGGTATATTTTGCGCTTTTAAGCTGATTCTCAGCAACATACACAATATACACAACCATACATTTTTGAATCCTTGTCCCGAGGTTCAAAACTTGCAGTACCTGAAGTTCTGTGGATGCTAGTTTAGGCAATAGACACGTACCTCTTCAAATTACAACTTAACGCCCATTTCCTTTTAGATATATATAGGTTTATTCATATTATATTTACAGAAGTTAATTCTTGGCCGTTATTCACAACATTACATTCCGGTGTACCCTGTCCCCCCTTCCCGAAGAGAGTGTGTAGACTCGCGTAGCCACTGGCTCCACGAGTAAAAAAAAATATAACCCTCAGTACCAAAAAAGGTGGCTGAAGGTATGTGTGTTGTGTACCCGGTTTCCCACATGAAATAAACTATTGAAATAATGTGAAAAGAGCAAGTGTGTGTATTAAAAGAAAGAAAGAAAGTTAAAATATCCGCCTATTCATATTATCAAGAGAAGTCTTCGTTTCGCCCCATAGAGAAGAGACACCTCTTTACCTCGCCGTATCGCACCAAAACATCTGAGGCCGACTGCTGCCTTCCCTTCCTTTTATAGGCCCCGCTAATGACCTAAACCGTTACTGGAAACTTACCGCTCCCCAACGGCCAAGAACTCAAACGTACAGGACATAGACATAGGCATACACAATTTATAACATAAAAAAGGATCCAGTAATGATCGCATCATTACACTATATGTCGATTTTAAACAAGCATACGATAGCCTGGAAAGAAATAAGATCTACAATATAATGGAAGAGTTTGGAATCCCAAGGAAATTGCTAAGACTGACAAAAATGACAATGAAAACAACGGAATGTAAAGTCAGAGTTGGACAGGAAATGACAAACATGTTTAAAGTAGAGAAAGGACTGAGACAGGGAGATTTACTTTCTACAATACTATTTAATTTAGCATTGGAAAAAGTAATCCGACAAGTGTTAGAAGAGAAAGCTCAAGAACTAGGGCTGGAAGTGAACATAAATAAAACCAAATATATGAAGATGGGAGATCCAGAAAGAGGCAGAAGAGAACCTTACATAAGAATAAATAGAAAAGAATATGAAAGAGTGGAAACCTTTATAAATATTTGGGCTCAATAATAACAGAGATAACAAGACAGCTACAGAAATACAGGAAAGTATAACAAGTGGAAATCGATGCTATTTTTCTTTGCAAAATGTGTTTAAATCTAAGAATGTTAGTAGGAACACAAAAATTAAAACATGTACAACAATATTAAGACCCATAGTAATGTATGGTTCAGAAAGTTGGGTGATGTCGGTAAGAGAGGAATATTGGTTATTAAGGTGGGAAAGGAAAATACTGAGAAGGATATATGGAACGGTAAGAGATAAAGAGGGATGGAGAATAAGAACAAATATGGAAATACAGGAATTGTTTAACCAGCCAGATATTGTAGTGAAGATCAAACAGGGAAGAATACGATGGGCTGGGCATGTTCAGAGGATGGAAGAAGCACGGGTTGTCAAGAAAATATTCAATGGAAAACCGGAAGGGAGAAGAGGTAGGCCCAGGTAAAGATGGATAGAGGACGTGGAAGAGGACCTAAGAAGATTAGGAGTTAAAGGGAGAAGAAAAGCAGAGGATCAAGATGAATGGAGAGAGGTAGTCAGGAAGGCCAAAGACCTACATGGACTGTAGCACCGACCAGTAAGTAAGTAAGTATATATGAGTCAAATTCTGCTCTTATGAAATCTGAACATTCATAACTTCAGTATCATTTGTGTCCAATAGTTTTTATTCTTAATTTGGACTGATTTATTTCATCTATCAAGTATAATGGGTGTAGTGAGGGTAATGCGATAAAGAAAACTAAAGTGACTGCTGTTATAATTGTTCCTGATGTTTCTAGGGCTTGTCCCTCTAATAGTATTTGATTCGTAAATGTATTATTAAATAAGGATGTGAATAGGTATCACACTAATGTTGTAATTTTTGGCTCCGACTGCGGGACAGCATGGGTTCCAGTCTCTGGGTTTTCGGACTGTGTATAGTACCGATGGCAACCCACCATCGTGAGGAAATTGGGGAGCTACGAGTGAGTAGCGTAACCTAGTCTCAGCACACTGCTATAATGGCTGAGGATTTGATGTGCTGAGCCCACATCACCCATTTACTGGTTGAAGATCTCCACACCTCTAGGTAGGATTGCGAGAGGGAGACTTGCAGTTGCGAGATAGGCCAAGGCCCTTACAGGCTGTAGAGCCACAGGTTGTATAAATGTTGTAATTATAATTAAAATTAGTATTGTGTGGTCATGAAAGATTGATTGATTGATTTAGTTTATTTTACTTCGTGTTTTGTGCCTCTTGGCTAATTTGCGAAGATGGGGATGAGTGATGAAATGATGAATGGACATTCACAAACAACCAAGCCCGACCGGGATTCGATGCTCCTTGGCGTCGCAGCGCGATGTGCTAACCACTCAGCCACAGGGTCGGGTGGTCATGAAAGAATATTACTTGTTCTATTAATGTGGATGATCTATCCTGGTTTCTTGTTGCCATTTTTAAGGAAGGATGTCCTTATATTTGAAGCTTAAATTCAATGCGCTTTTCTGCCACCTTAAAACTCTGAATAAGTGTATTCTGATGGTGGGCCTGCTTCATATAATTCAATTGATTTTGTTTGTTGTGTATTAAATAATGTAGGGTGGGCGCTTGCTGTGGCCTCTCAACTAATAAATACTATTATAAAAACTGTGGTGAATGATAGAATTGATCCTAATCTTGATACAATATTTCATGTTGTGTAAGCATCTGGATAATCTGAATATCATCATAGTATTCCTCTTACTCCTAGGAAGTGTCGTGAGAAGAAAGTTAGATTGACTTCAATAAATATTGAAATGAATTGTATTTTGAATCAAGTGGGGTTTATCAGTGGTGACTCGAGATTTCTTTGAAGTGTAGGAAGAAATTTTGGTAAACTGAGGAAGGATTGAAAAATTGTGTAAAATGGCTCAACAAACGAAATGGGTTAATTTCTGCTGGTGAAGTAAAAATAAGATTTGGACCTAATTTTACTTTTATTTCCTGAAAATATATTCCTTTGAATTAGATTTCCCTCTCCCAGAGACTCACGTTTCCAGATTATGCTATATTTTACCATTATGCCAAATGCAGGGTGCTAGGTGCCAATAAATATCAAACTGTGCTAGGTTTAATACCATTTTGCTGGGGTTTGACCACTGATTGAGGAAAACCTCGATGCTTCTTCACTGGATGCTATAAAACCGCAACGCAACCTTCCCCCTGCCCCTTTTCCACTTCTCACCCATTTGTTTGTAGTGATACCAGAGAGGTTCCTCAGACGGGGCAGCAAAGCCTGTGTGTCTATCGTCTTTGGGCTGCAACTGGAGCGGGCGACAGCAGTCAACTCTTGACAGTAGATAACTTAGTCAATTGTACGTACATTGAGCTCGTAATTTTGTAATGTGCATTATTATTAAAATCCTAAAAAGTAGAGAACTGGAAGCAAGTATAAATGAACTGTAGGAAGTTCCTCACTTCATACATGGAGGAATCGCCCCTGGGTTAGCATGCACCATATGATCGATCATACAGCACACTTCTTGCGAAAGAAACTAATCTTAAATCAGCCATAAAATACTTAATTACTGCTAATTCTGCATGAAAACTAATTGTTGGAGTCATAAACATCTTAGCCTTGAAGAAAATTGCAAAGCAATATCACCAATTTACATTCTTCATGTCAGCACCATTCAGTTTTTTTTATAAAAGTAGCCTCGGAGAGAGAATGCCGTAAACCAGATTGAATTTTGGCAAAAAAAAAAAATTGTTTTACTTCATATTATTTGCTCAGAACTAGCAAAAAGATATTAAGTGAATGCTCAATATGTTATGAAACATCCAAATCGTTAATATTAGTGAAAATCAGTGTTGCCATATACTTTTTTTTAGAAAATTCCTCGGCATTCCACAGAAAAAAAATTTCATGTTTCATCTTTCTTTTAACATGTCAAGTTAAATACAACTTCTGCAACTTGTGCAATCGTGCAGTATCATAATTACATTTTAACCTTTTATTTGATTTTGTCAATAATCTATAATTCTTATATCTCCTAGTGTTGTAAACGCTTTTGTACGAAAGGACCAAATGTTTATATTATATAGAATACAATGAATAGTAATAATTACTATACTGGCAGGAAAGTGCATTGATTTTAGGATTCAAGAATGGGCTTATGCTTCCTTATAGTAAATGGTATTGGATTTAAGTGTTGGTTGCTTTTTTTTTACTCTGCTTGAGTATGTTTGTTAATAATTTATATGAATGTTTATATAGCTTATTTATAAAGCATAACACTGAAGCTGTTAGGAATAGTAGTTAAATTTCAACTATTGGTGTTTTAAGTCCACTTTATGCACAGTAAGGCTAATCGAGACTGGACCTACAGTTTAAAGTGGGATCCGAACCACTATGTGCCTCCCCACCAGGAATCAAACCCAGGATCCCTTCATTACAAGGTGACAATGGTACCACTATGGCATCGGGGAGGCCCTACAGATGGGGAAGAGAGGGAGCAAAGATAAAGGTGGGACAGAGAAAGTAAGGTAAAGGCAATTTGCTTTATTTTACTTCACATTTTGTGCCACTTTTGGGTAATTTGCAAAGATGGGAATGAGGGATGATATTGATGAATGGACACTCAGAAACATCAATGTTCAGGCCAGGATTCAAACCTAGGATCCCTAGTGTCTTAGCACGATGTGCTAACCACTCCACCACAGGGTCCGGCTAAGGTAGAGAGAAAATGAAAGTAAGTTAGAATAACAAAATTAACTGGGAAGAATGGAAACAGGATGTGAGAAAATATGTATTAGTAGTAATAAAGCACAGAATTATATCATTATTGTTCATTTCTTTTTATATTAAGACAGAACAGGCAAATACAAAAAAAGACAAACATTGTAGTAAGATTCATAAGCACAATTAAGTTTTCTAATCGTGGATGTTAACATACCATTTTTATTATTAAAAAATGATCTCTGTTTCACTAGTGAACTTCCTCAGATTATTTGTGCACATTTAATGTTCCGGTCTCTTGGTCATCTGCATAATTCCAGATGAAATCAACAATCACCTACATAACTAATGGAATTCCTTTGTTCTACATGTTGCCTGGATCAAAATTAAATAAACTTACAATTTCCTTGTAAGCATTTCATTACAGAAAAAAAAAATGCATCACCTACAAATGCAGAAAGAAACAGTCAACATGGAAATTGCAAGCTCTTTTCCTTCCCGAAATGTGCAAACAATTCATGTACCTATCTCAAATTTCCAATTAATGTTGGCCACAAAGTATGGGTAAAAAAATCTAAAGCAGTAGTGCAGATCTTTCAAAATCTACAGTCACTGACACTTCTGGGTTGTAATAATTCCATAAATTTTCAATGGAATTGTTACAACCCAGAAGTGTCAGTGACTGTACAAATATCATTGTGCTAAAAAAAATGTCAAATAAGTTCATTCTATAATGATAAATTCACTGGGAACCAAAATGAATAAACAACTATGCACCAATGTCTTGTTGTCTACATCACTAATCCATGTTATGTACAGTATCCAGACCTGCTACAGTAACAAGTGGTAAATTAAATATTATAAATACATGAAATACAAGGGGTTTGGAGGTAGAAATATTCACTAACAAATTATTGTTACATGTTCCAAAATAATAATAGCAAGAACATCACATGACTTTTTTTAAAAAAAACATAAGATTATGTGTGCATATAGCAAACAATATGACAGTGATAATAGGAGAGCACACTAGAATACAATCAGTGCAAGATCGTACTCCATGGTATTTAACAACATTGCTTAGATAAACAATATATTAATCATATAACTATCATATTTACTTGCAAATGTTATTTTACTATTTATTAAGAATGTGCATGTTATATATTGTAATGTTAGTTCAAAATTTTTTTTAAAAAAATGGGATATATTATTTTACGAAAGTTAATTTTCAAAATAAGCTGAACATTCATTACATTTCATAATTTCAACACAAAAAAGGTTACAATTAACATGTTAATAATAATACCATAAAGACACATTTTTTTCAAACTGCCCTTTCTTGTTCTTAACGATTCCACTGTGTGAATACAAATATTCGGACACTTGAAATGGAGAGAACAAAAAAAGTACAATCGGAAAAAAAAAAAAAAAAGTTCCATGATACTTTTGTGATGAGATGCATGAAATTCCATTTCAAAGGCAAATGGCTGTATAAATTATTACAGGAGACTAATAATTAGAGGTTAGATTGCTACAGATGGACAGATTTTCAGCACTATTTAAAAACAAAAATCTTTAAAAAAAATCACTTGATGGTCTTGGGACAAACCAATGAAAAATATGGGGCAGTTGATAGAAAAAAAAAATTGAAATATATTTTTATAATGGCGTGTTGAACTAATTTTCATTATACTGAGGCAGAATACCAATAATCCAGAAACAATGTTAGAATGTAAGTTAATGTGACATTTTTTTTTTCTTATCTAGCAATTGGAATTTGTTTTTGGTGGAAAATAAGTTGGACAGATAAATCGTTGCAGCAATCTGTTGTTTATACTGTACTTTTCTTATTAGAATAAATATAGTGTAAATTTAATGACTTACATTATTGCAGCATGTAAATAGTTATACATCCTAGGCATTTAAAACTTAAGAGCCATAAAATATATACCTAAAAGCATTTTTTTTGGTGCATTTAAGCTAGATGTTACAAAAATCCACTATTGAAACTACCTCTTTACATGAAAATAAATGGTCCCCACAACACAAAGACTATGATCTACATAAACAAAATCTACATTCGGTTGAACATTTTAATGAGGTTTTACAGCTAACATACGTTATTCATTCATACAAGGGAACAAATGTGCAAACAACAGTAATCGGAAACCAAACTGCGCTCACAAGCACACATCCCTACTACTGCTACAGAAAAACAATAACATATGACACTGCACATGTTCCATTACCATTCAATGGAACGCTTATGTAGAGAACATTAAATGTGACAAGTAACCAAGAATGTATATGCAGAATCCAGCAAACATTGATCCCAATTTATTTTTTTCTTAACATTTGTTTCTAAAATATAAGGATTTGTACACTTAAGTGTTTCATCTTGTTCCTGTTTGGATCATCACATATTGGTGCACACACATCGACACATGCACACACATTCACTTAACACGCAACACAAGCATACGTAAGATAATACTCCACACTTTTTTTGTCCTTGAATCGAGTAATATGTGCTGAATGTTACTTTTCCTTGACAGAATTTTTTTTTAAAAATTAACTCAAGTCCTACTGTATAATTTCAACAAATGAGTTTTTGTATAGGTACATTCATTTTTTTAAACTTCCTTTGAAGATACCCAGTCAGCTCACTAAGATCAAACTCCAGCTTCCGAGTGTGCATCTTACTTCCTACAAAGAAGAAAATGAAACATATGTAGTGAACAATTAGTACATTTAAGGCAATTTAATAGAGATGCGACAAAGCCATGACATGAATATGAAAACTGACATATCGCTGGCTGAATACTATTTTGTCCTACATTCATATGCACTGAATTTGCAGGAGAGCTGATTAGTTTGATGTGTGCGAATTTTGAATACACTACAACATTTGCACAACCATCTTATTAGTGTTGATAATTCACACCACTTGACAGACAGATACGTTACTTTGGAACGTGATGAATTAACTTACCTTGGAATCTGTAAAGTACCAACACTGAAGCCTGCAGATGAGCCAATAGGGCTGAACAGATACCAATGGTGTTATTCTCACTGACTCCCACGATACTTGTTCTTTTATTCTCATTATTACACGTAAAAGTTAAATACAGTAAAACCTCATTAATCCGGACCCCAATAAGCTGGACTTCGCTTAATCCAGACAGGCAAAAGGAAAAAAAAAAGCAGTATGCAAGGTTTTAAATGTGGCTAGAAGTCAACAATCGCATTCGTTGTACGTACTGCATTGCTTTACATTTTACTGTACTGTATAGTGTATTTAGGCCTATGCCCTTGAAATACAACATAATAAACGTGTTTTGTTGCTATAAACAGAGTTTTAATGCATTTTCTACTGATCTTTTAGGTTATTTCAGTTAATCCGGACTTTCGTTAAACCGGTAAACTTATCCTCCCCATTAATTTGGATTAACGGGGTTTCACTGTATATCAGAAAAAATTTGGTGGTTCAGTTGATAGCCCATTTTCTAAGGTCTATCCAATGATACTAAGAGGGAAACAAAGGACTCATTTCAAACTCTGCTTGTTAATAATAGTAACAACGGATATATTGTTTTATGAATTGAGTATGTCATACCTTCATGTATGCTAATGAACAAAAAAAAGACAGGACTGAAATATTGTGTGTGTACTTTTCATGAATGGCACGTTAATTGCTGCCACATGGTGTTGGGAGGGTCGGTTTCACATCCATACTCAACAGGTTTACAATCAATGGGAAGAACCTTCCTGTTTGTCCACCAAAAGTTAATATTCCAATATAAATATTGAATTTTCTTTAAGCAAAACTGATAAAATTTTACGCCTACAGTGTTGAAGCCTTAATGGCTTAGCACTCTCTTATTTACGTTCCCCCAAAGGACTGCGATGAGGTACAGACCTGACCAGATCAAAATTAAATAACCAAAACAAAATATGTTTATAGGTAATTCACAGGTAAATCCGATCAGTGCCATCCCATTTTGTCCTGTGCGTATTCCGCAACCGCACCACATTCACTCCAGCAGTGATCGGACATTTACCTGTGGAATTCCCTTCTCATCACGTTTGAGTTGAGACTCATACCTGCACCGACCGACATTCCACGATATTATGGACAACTATTCCAACTTGTTTACAAACTATACAGCTTGCCATATACAACAGCTGACGGACTAACGTGATTGGTACGCAGTAGTGTGTCAGCCAATCATATCACTGGTATTGCTGCTTCTATTGCAGCCATGGCCACCAGGAAATCTGGCGACGTAGCTAGTCTGTCTCCTGGACCATTACCTGCATGTGGTCATCAACTGTTATATATGGTGATATTAATAACTTTCTATTTTCAGATTAACTTTCTATATAACACTTTACCTTGACTTTTTCGGGCTCCTGTGTCGGTCTTTACTCTCCTCACGGGACCTCTTTTTGTCACTCGATGATGACTTGTGCTTGTCCTTATGCTTATCTTTACCCTTGGATGGAGAGCTGAAAAAAATATAAAATTAATTTCCTATTGTCAATATAACCATATTATGCACATAATTTTTCCAGGAACTTCAAATGTGGAAAAATGTAAAAATTGATAACATAAAATCATGGTTTCACTGTGGTAGTTTTACAATTTTAATGTAAAGTCAAAATATGAACATAAAATTTACACCAGAAAAAAGTTCAAAGTGTATGATGTGATTCTTAGATCCATCCTTGTATTTTGTGAGAAGAAAAATGTGTTTTATTCAGCTTATGATACCAGATGATATTTTAGACAAGGGTACAGAGATTTTTCTCACAATGTTCCTGCATAAAGTGACACTGGGGTTCACCAAGCCTCCAGTCAACATATACCTGGAGGTAAAGGCAGCCAGAGCAGAGCATGGTGCTGATGACATCACCTCCAATATGGCCAAGACCGAGAATGTGTAGATCCCAACTTCCACATACCCTGTATTCATGCCACAGTGCAATGCACAAAGAAGACATACATATATAGTCCAATTTATGCACAGATATGCAAATTTAGTACTTTTGGACTAAGTTTCTGGTCTACTTAAATGTACCTTTACCTGTGGTCAAACAGAGAAAGCATTTATTACAAGACAACAGAATTAGCCACTATTCTCTATGGAAGGCACACCATATACTTTATTTACTTATACTGTACTTGAGTACCATGCACTTTTGAATAAGTAATGAACCAAAATTTTGAAGGAAGAAATAGGATCATCTTTTATAATTGAATCGATCACACGAACAACATTGCTACCAACACTTTTTCCAACAGACATTAAATTGGAGAAAAATTGTCTTTAGCTTCTACAGTACAGTACATTCAGTTTGGCTTTGGGCTGATAGCACGTGAATGTAGACAACAAGACATGGTGCAGAGAATGGCATTTTCGATCTGTAACGTCTCTCTTATTTTTAAGCACATATCTCTAGCATGCAGACAATTATATACAGCGTGTCCACAATGAGACTCCAACATTTTGAAAGTCTATAACTTTTTCATTTTAAATTGTACAGCTGTGATTCCGGAAGCAGCAGAAGCAGAAACTCAAAAAGTTTATGTGGTAACGTTTTAGTGCGCGCAATAGCCGTAGTGGCGCTGCAGCAATCGATTGTTTGAAAATTGAGATTCCAAACGAGCGTGCACAGGTTGTGTGGTGGTGTGCAGAAACGAAATCACTTATTCAAGTGCAACGAAACTTTCGTCGTGTGTACAATAAGGATCCTCCGACATTCACGACTATAAAGAAGTGGTGTGATCAGTTTTTGGCGACCGGCAATGTTTTGAAAGGACACTGTGGTGGTAAACCCAGAATCCAGGAACAGGTTGTAGAAAATGTGCGGAGGTCATTCGAAAGGAGTCCACAGACGTCAGTAAGACAAGCAGCGAGAGAACTTTGTATGAAACGGTCAACAGTTCACACAGTTCTTCACTGCTTGTCTTACTGACATCTGTGGACTCCTTTCGAATGAACCTGTGCACGCTAGTTTAGAATCTCCATTTTCAAACAATCGAGTGCTGCAGCGCCACTACGGCTATTGCGCGCACTAAAACGTTACCACATAAACTTTTTGAGTTTCTGCTTCTGCTGCTTCCGGAATCACAGCTGTACAATTTAAAATGAAAAAGTTATAGACTTTCAAAATGTTGGAGTCTCATTGTGGACACGCTGTGTGTATATATATTGCATAAATATAAGTGGAACATTATGATAAAAAATGACGGCATATGCCGTCTGCAGTCATGCACTATCTCAGCCCCAAGACAAAATGAATACACTGTAGAATATAGTAGTGGTACATATTATGGACAGATGGAAGAGATTTCTGCACTGTGGAACTTCCTGTTTAAGAAAAAAATGTGTAAAAATTGATGATTGTTTTGCTGTTTCTGTGGTATTTGATTTTTGTTGGATACAACATTGTTCATGCATACTAATTGAATTTCATAGTAGAAGTTTTTTTACAGCACTTTGCAATCACCAATTCACATAATTACATTTCCTTTTCATCCTTTTATTAAGTAGTGTCAGATGACATTTCAAAAATCCAAGGGAAGTTATCTGCATAGAAGATAAGATTTTTTTTCCCGCAAATTTCACACAGTGCTATCAATTGATTCCTTCCCTGTATAAGCTGCCCAAACTGACTTCCTCCCACACTTTTAGTAAAAAATGAAACAAACAAAAGTGTGCAAGGTACTACAGTAAATAAGGAATATCAATTTTAGTAATAATAATAGTAACAACAATATTGTCCTGACAATGATAATACACTTACCACTATCAATATAGCGTATTAAGGTCATAATTCATCGTACGAGAACCAGAGGAATGTATCTACTTACTTTGAAATGCTCCATTTGAGTCTGATCAACGTATCTAACAAAAATTAGTACATTGGAAATACATGACTCCACTCCCAAATAGAGCTCTTCAAATTGAGTAGATACATTAAAAAAAAAAAAAAAAGTCAAACACATATACAGTATCTCTGAAAACATCAGACAGTCTACATAATATTGGATTTACCTTTAGCAGACAGAAGCCTTGCGTGCCAGTAAACCCTCTCTGGACCTTTTCAAGTACGTGCTTTTCAAACTTCGTGCGATGCACAAAAGTTTGTAACTTCAGAACTAATTGTTGTAGAGAGATGAAATTGGTTTTGTTTTTCTTTGGAAAGACAGAGCTTTCAGCACACATGAAATTTATACATTGTGCCTCCCAATAATTAGTGTTGAAGTAGAAGAAGATAATTGAAATTTTTCAAATAAATTGGCATGTAGCATGCCCCTATGGCCCCCACAATAGACCGAAGTGAATGAAAATAATGTAGTATGTTGCAGCGGTATATTCCTACAACCATGCAAAGTTTAGTTGAAAACTGACTGAAACCTCTTATATAAAATAATAATAATAATATTTAAGAGTGGCAGTGTTGCCAGCTTACAGAAACAATTTTCAGAATTTCAATAGTAATAATGGATATATTATTTTGTAATTCAAGTATATTATTCCTTATATGTATGCTAATGAACAAAAAAGACCGAACGGAAATATCATGTGTAGTTTTCAAGTAATTGCTGTCACATGGTGCTGGGATGTATGTATCCCATCCGCCCCTAACAAATACACGTGATGGCTATATACAGAATACATCCGTCCACTAAAGGTTAAACTTGCAAGATAATATAATTTTCTAGCATATTTTAGACACACAAACACACAGATATAACTACACACAATACATTTCTAATGTTTTGTTTTTGGAAAGCAAAGGAGATATTAATCATGCTAAGTTACACCAATATAATAAACTGAACATGACACTGGAAGAGTACATTAACTATTTCATGCCCTCTACAACTGTGAAAACACACAAAAGCTTACCGCATGGGTATCCTAGGTCTGAAGTTTCACACAAGGAGGAAATGGGAGTAAGAAACTTATTAAGTATGTATATACCATGTGAAAAACATGTACTACACTTTAGCATAATAATTGTACCAAAAGATCAAGCACACTAAATTATCACTGCATGCGAGTTCATAGTGTATGCCTACATTATCACAGTTCCAATTATAAGAGTAGTTTTTTTTAAAATAACTTCTGTCAATGGTACATTTTATCTCAACTGATATCCTGAGTGCATGCGTTCTTCTGGATATCTGTAAATGCTTTTTTCTGAATGGATTATATAGAACTAAAATACAGGTGTCACAGTATATAGATCGCATATATGGCCTGTACAGAAGTCCTTCCACATATTGCCGTTCAAAGCTGTTCAATGCTGCATTATCATAGTGCTGTTGTGAATAACTCTCACTTTGTTTCATAATGGCTCCAAAACTAAAAATTGTTTTCTGTGTTATTTAAAAAAATAAATAAATACAAATGTCTCTGTTTAATACAGAGCTGAGGTGGTCCAGTTCATAGAGCATCTGTCACATGCGAGACCCAGTTCGACCTCTGTGTAAAGTATCTCTGGGGTTCTCCCAGCCTTTCATAAATGAGTACCTGGGTGCAACGCTGGGAAAGAGGGCAGCTATAGCATGGTGCTGATCACATCACCTCCAAAATAAATGCCCAATATCGTGAACGTTTGTGGCACTACTTCCACATCCCCATATGTGCTTTCATGGCACATAGCAATAAGCACGAGTAATTTTACCTTTGTTCAATATTGTAATGTGATTGTAAATTAATGCTGTCAGATGCTGCTGCCGTGTTAAGGGTTTAGTCAAAACATGACAAAAAAAGTGCACACAACATCCATTGCACAGCTTACATTTAATTTTTCGAATTGTGTGGGATCAACGGTCATTTCATGTTAATCACACATCAAGACATTGCAGTGAGGAAGATAATGTATATCTTTCACTTCACGAGACAAATTGTTTGCATGTACAAAACCACATACTCAGGAAAGTTTGCAAAGTGCGGTAGGGAGTCTTGTCATATGCAACCCTGCCTTGCTGTACTTCCATTATACTCGTGCACAATTTATAAATTTTTTATCACTGGTATGTAAAGGAAAAACAACAAATGTAGGCTTTATAAATTGATATACAAATACAGGGCTCACTACTGTCCGTGCTGCAGAAACAGAAGACTGAAATATTTTACTCATATATAACCCATTGACAGACATGAGTTACAGAATTTCAGAAGAATGTATATATTTAGTTTACCAAAATGCCATCGTAGAATACAGAAACTTGCATAACTTATTTCAATTCTACTGTAAAATAAACTTATGGTATTTTAGCATGTGTGGAATTATATTTCCAAAATTCGCAACACATTCGTTGACTTTCTTAAATCAAGAGTAACATTACATTAAACGGCATGCAAATGTGAAATGTATAAGTTAATACAATGTAAGTCCCCATTGGGTATCTAAACTGGAGTTCTCGGAGTGAAATAAAATTAGGGAGATCACTTTGGAAGTTAGAAGGAAGCATACAAGAAAGCAGGCAAAAAGAAAAGCTGTTGTCAGCCCATCAAGTCTCATCCTAGCTACTACCTGGCTTTCAGAATTGGAGTCCATTACAGTTCTTTTCCAGGTATAGTGGGACCACCAAAAAAAAAGAACCTGCACTCAGCAACTTCGAACATGGAGGGAACAAGGGGTAGAGTGGTGTAACTTCCCCACAAGCAATGCACAACTTCAGGTTATTCACACAACGTTTCGCATGTATGTAATAGGTGTGCTTTCTTAAGCATGTGTGTGGTATTTTAATGTCATTTCACTACATGTAATAATTTATAATGTTGCACATCAGTGTGCAGGGAAACAAGTGAATGACAGTTGGAGGGGTAGTGAGTGGCCTGAGCTGAATAGGAAGGGAAGACCAGCAAAGACTTCTTGTCGAAGGTTCTTTTGTTTGTGGTCCCTTTATAGCATACCCAAAGGGGTTGAAGTCCCGAGACGCGTTGCATATGTGCGTAGTAAGTATGACAGAACACATGCAGAAAATATGTCAGAAAATGTTTGGGCATTCTAAATGAAACAATTTGGTCTCCATTTTTGGTTGACTTAACACTTTTTTGTGCACAACCCGAGAATTGTTAGACAATTTATTTTAGGGTTCTCGCTATTTGATCATACAGCAGGCTATGAGAGATCTGTGATTTAATTATAAGTCCAATTTATGCACATATATGCTAATCAGGACTGGAACTACAGTTTAAAGTGGAATTCGAACCACTAATCACCTCCGTCCCAGGCTATGACGTAAAACTACACTAACTGCACGCATCATATGTGTAGCTCCCATGTCATCAATTAAATACAAGTGAAATTAATGAGATGCGCAAGAAATGGGGAAAAAATGGCAAGCGTAAGCATATTAGTGCAAGTTACTTTCAAGGTTGAAGAAAAGATTATAAAATCAAGAATTAAGCTCAGAATAAAATGCATGACAAACTAATTTCTCTCGTTTAGTCAGTAATTTGTATTAAAAATGTGTGAAGCTTACAAAAATAGGAGGTGCAAAATAAAAAAATAAAATTAAGCATGGGTTCTTGTTCAATTTTACCAAAAAATATTTAAGTTACTATCAGTTACTAAATGATTTACTACGAAGAATTTATAATTGAAGACAAGGTCTTAAAATTAAATTAGTTTTGTGAACTTTGACGTAAAGAAAATCAATAGTTTTACGTGGGGATTTAAACGAATAAAAATTACATTCATTACAAACAAATCTGTTGTATTATATTTCACCCATAGATACCTGTGTTTGCTGTGGGATTTATCTCTGTGATGGTCCTTACTACTTGAACTATGATGCTTATGTTTGGATGAAGAATGTCTGAAAGAAAGCAAAAACCATATTCAATAATAATTTCACTCGAATTATTAACTGCAACTTACGTAAGGTTTCAATGTTTTTTAAACTCCAAACAGATTAAAATAAATGGTCATGGAGAATGAAAAACATAAATGCAGTGAAAGTAATGTTGTTTTTTTTACATATATATTGTTCAATTTGCTTTATCAAGCCTCATGTCAAACCATTAAAAGATTTTCTTAAAAATACAGATGCATATCCAAGTTTTTATCCCCAAACTTTTGATAGAATGCTGATTACGACAAGTGCTGAGGAAAATAGAAGATAGAAAATTCATGTGTGTGTACTCTTAGGAAGATTTTTAATTAACATGATCTTAGAGAATTTTTAATAATGGCCAGCATATTTAATAATGATAAGATTTTTGTCAATACCGATCAACTACTAATAAACTTAGACAATACCAATCCAATGTAAAGTTGCAAATGTCCCTTCATTAACCTCCATTATTAATGTTTGTAACCAGATGACTGGATTTTGCAATGGCACACGTCCTTATTACTGTGCAGCTGCATGCAGTGCAGAAGCAGTGTCCATTTGCTCTCAGGTATGCTAGGTATCATACTCTTATGTGGTGTAAGTGGAATGAACTTTTTGTGTTTCACTGTTATTCTGCCAAGTGTTGCAACTATTACAATTCCAGCCATCGTATAGAGGGATATTTAGCTTCCAGATAGATGTTCAGCCATTTCCAGATAGACAAGCAATTTCGTTCATGGTATAATTCACCCCAAAAATTAAGACACACAAAGTTTCCATCGGCTACTAAATACGACAGCTACTCTAGCATCAATTGAAATATAATTTTGGTACAAAAGGACTTCCCTTAGTTCATATATTGGAGTGAGTTTAGTTCTTGCATACACTGTTCTCCTACTGTTATCTAAGAAAAAATACAGGGGACTTTTGACCAGTTGTTCTTCAGGGAACCACTTTGCTTTATTGGGACCAGAAAATGTATAAGAAAATGTAAAATCTGATTCCACTGTAATTGTATTTTTGATTATTAAACCTAAACACTTTAGGATGATAAAGAATGGTGCATTATTAAATAAACAGGTACACTGTTTACATTTAAATAAATAAACTACAGTACTGCTTCAGAAGCTGGTAAAGGAGGAATAAAACCACTATGATAAAGCTAGCTTATAGTTCATGGTGTGCATGATAAACACAGATATAATATTACATAGGTGAAGTTTCATATTTCCGCAATACAAATTTAATTGCTTTTTCCGATGAAGATGGTAGTGCCATCAGATGGGAAAAATTGCAACTGCTGCCATCACTCCGTAACCTCTGTTACTGAATGCAGTGGTCCTTCGAAATTAATTGAATTAATTTGAAAGAAACAAAGCAATGACACACTACCATCTCCATCCCAGCACCGTTACCTTGTTAATGAAGGTGTGGTACTTCAAAATTAATTGAAAAAAACAAACAAAAATTACCATATTTGCCGGCACATAAGACAGACCGGTGTCTCCATCCCAGGCACCCCCTTTTTCTTAACACATTTTTTAGGAAAAATCTTTATCACTTACAAAGAAGCAGAAATGAAATTCCCTGACTTTTCCAGGACAAAAATTACACTTTTCCCTGACAACTACAAACTAAACTAAATCGATGTTTTTGCAAATGGAAATAATAAATTCATACAGATCCAGGTATGGATTTGTTAAGTTCCAATATTATCTTCTATGAAATTGACTTAATTTCTCTATTCTCTATGATTTCAATTCAAACTGCAAAATAGTGAATTTGGAAAATTTTTACAATTCACAAGCTAGGGACGGATTATGGAATTTTATCATACGCAATAAGTTTAAAATAAAATACTTGATTATATTAAAAGTTACGACTAAATGAGATTAGAGTGAAGAGTGACTAAGAAATACATTTTGTAATTTATCAGTCTCCTTATCCATTCTCGGTATTATATGTTGATATTTCCACTGAGGTTTGGAACCCTCTGCTTGCAAGAACCATGAGTGCGGACTCATTTTTCGATGCATAAAGCTACTTCTCTCTGCTCTGTAAAGCAAACAACTTAACTCTTGCATATAAGTGAAACAATTCAATTGTACAAAAGAAAGTGGCATATTTCTTTACATTATCAATGGAATGTCTGCTTCAGTACAGTATATTCAAATATTCAAGTGAAGTACTGTGAAACTGACAACATGCAGTTATAACATTATTGCTGACGAAAAGGGTATGTAGGTATTAGAAATTTAATGCAAGCAATTATAGGTACCTGATTTAGCTAACCAAACATCAAAACAGGAACATTCTGTTCATAACAGCTTCTGAAAGTTTATATACGAGGGGCATCCTGTATATTGTTAACATTGGTTCTTTATTAACATGCCATCTTAATAAGACCTTTTCAAGTGTGTGTGTTTCAGACTGTATGAGACATCATTTACTTCCATCCTTTATTCTTCTGGTGAACTAATTTCTTACCCCAATAATGGGGTAAATTTATATCTACGAATGTTCTGTGATGAAAACCTGCATGGAAGTATACTCTAACACCAAACCAATAAGTCCTACATAATTTCTAAAAATCAAGGAATTCCTACTATATGAATAGTTATTTCCAACCAAAACACAAATTTTAGAAACAATACTCTCTACACAGAACACTGCTACTATAAAAAGTATGGCTATGTTTCGGTATTCACAAAGTACTGAAAAGAATGAGTAGGAGGTCAAAAAGTAAATAAAGAACATACCGATCCTTATCCTTGGAGGATTTCATCTTTTTGCCTGAATGCCTATCGTGACCGCTCGGGCGCTTTGCACCAGGTTTTATCTTTGTGTATTCGTCCTCGAAGTCCTCCCTCTCCTTGTCGGCAGCAGCAGCTTCTCGTTCCAAATCAGACCAGTCCTTCCCAGATTCTTCCGAACTACCCAGTTCTGAAACAATGCCATTGAGGCATGTATAACAGTAAATTAGCTACATAAAATAACATAGATTAATTCAAAATCCACTCACATGCTTGAATTATACTAATCAATTATATATATACGAGGGTCACTATTTATATTTTGAGCCTAACAATGAAAAAACAGGAATTTGGCATTGAAAACTGCTTTATTGTTTTTCGAAGTATTCTCCTTTATGGTCAATACACTTTTGGATTCGTTCGAACCATTTGTCAAAGCAGTTTTTCCAATCTTCTTGAGACACCTCCATAATATGGTTTTTGAAAGCATCAACGGCATCTTCCGCCGACGAAAATCGTTGTCCACGCAATTTATTCTTGACATTTGGGAACAAGAAGAAGTCATTGGGTGCCAAATCAGGACTGTATGGCGGATGACCCATCAATTCGATTTTTTGACTGTTCATAAAGTCAGTTGTTAGACGAGATGTGTGACAGCTGGCATTGTCTTGATGAAGAATGATCCGACGGCGTTTGTTTGTTTTCCGTATTTGACCGAAGACCTCTGGCAAACAAATTGTTGTGTACCATTCAGAGTTGACCGTTCTACGTTCCTCTAAAGGCACAGTTGCCACATGACCATTTTTCCCGAAAAAACAGGCGACCATTTGTTTCGATGTGCTTCAAGCGCAAACAACTTTTGTTGGATTGGGTTCATCTTGAAACACCCATACAGTCGACTGCTGTTTACGTTCCGGCTCATATGCATATATCCATGATTCGTCACCTGTTACAATCTTATATACGTCTCTTGAAGCACCACGATTGTATTTATTGAGCATTTGTTTGCACCAATTGATGCGAGCGTCTTTTTGAGGTTTTGTGAAATTGTGTGGGATCCAACGAGAACATACCTTTCTCGCAGCTAAATGATCATGTAATATTTTATATATGCTGGTGGAACTAATGCCTATGGTTGCCTCAATGTCACAGTACGTCACATGACGATCTTGCAGTATTAGGTTTTGCACAGCATCAATGTTTTCTTGAACAACAACTGATTTTGGACGACCTTTGCAAATCTCGTCGGTGAGCGAATGGCGGCCACGATTAAATTCGTTATACCAGCATTTCACAGTGGCAAAGGATGGGGCTTCCTCGCCAAATGTGGAAGTAAGTTGATCGATGCACTCTTGTCTTGATAATCCACGTCGAAAATCGTAAAAAATCATCGCACGAAAATGTTCACGAGTTAATTCCATTTTATTGTTGTCGCGCAATCTCCAAGGCAACATAAACAACACAAATGAAGCTATTGACAAAACATTTGAAGTACGTTATGGTCAATAATGCCAGACGATTCCGTGCAAACGTCAAATCGAGCCTAACTTCAATCAGTGTTGCCAAGGCTCAAAATATAAAGAGTGATCCTCGTATATACATATATGTATTAATTATTGTAGACCATACAGATTCGTCAGGGAAGAGTTGAAATTTTATATTGGACCAGTAGAATATTGGTAATTTTTTTATCAGTGCTTCACCGGTAAAGGTAAAAAAAAAGGAAAGTGTTCCCCTGTGCTTAGCACCATGCCATGAAGGCGTATAAGGGGTGTGGGGGTAACGCCCCACACTTTCTTGATCCGGTCATGAGTGGAGGTGATGTGATCAGCACCACACCCCTGATTACTTTACCCCCCAGGTACCCATGTCATTCGACGCTGGATGGGCACCGCAGCCGCTTCCGTTAGAAAAGTTCCCGGATTTGAACCGGCCAGGGATCGAACCCGGGACCTTGAGCATGGTAGTCAGACACGTTACCGACCGAGCCACCGCAGCCAATTGGCAAAAATTTCATATAGGTCCATCCTTAGTACATATTGCACTTTTTTTTTTGGTGTTGTATGGATGCATACTGTAACTTTGCATATTTCTTGTTTTTGCACTGCTTTTCTGCTACTCTTGGCTAATTGCAAAAAGAAGAATGACAAGTACACTGAAGAAAGGGGACTCAGAGCAACAAACACACTCAGGTTGGAATTCAAACCTGGACCTTTCAGTGGAAAGATCGTGACTTTACAGATGTATACCCAAGAGCAAAAGTAAAAGTAGTCCATTATCATTTTCATTCAGTATGTTTCCCACAACACGTTGACCATGACTTGAAATAAATACATCACTAAGCAAAGAACATTACATTCCCATCAACGAAATTCCATTCCTTAGAACAATGTAGAAAAAAAGGAATACATTCCTTAAAAACAATGTAGAATAAAAAGGAATAACGAGAGCAATGAATAATTTGCTGTTGGCTGTACAACATGGTTTCTTAAGTACAAGTAAGCAAATTACTAACCTTAGCTGCGAGACTTACTTGTAATGGTTTCATTAATTTTGGTGACCCCTGGTGACACTTGGGAACTTGTTTTACTCATAGAAACATTAAAAGTCTTGCAGATAAAGTTAGTAATTCGATTCTTACATGTATTTATTATACAGAGTGTCCGAAAAGTCACGCAACCCGATGTTTACGACCGTATAACGGAATAGCGAAACGGAATTAGAAGAAACGCTTTCTGCCAAGAGAATGCCCTGTATATTGGGAAAATTTAGAGAGACAAACATATGTAAGAACATACATGTTTTAATAACAAATAAGAAAAGTGTTGCCAAAGGCGGAAAAAAAATATTTGCAAATCGTGTGTATTGATACACAGAACTCATTGAGGTAAATTATTGCAACATTTCACAATACCAACGAACAATTTGGATGGCCATCTATTGAATTTGACAGAAAAAGAACTTTGACGAAGTTTCAAAAACATTGCAGAAGGGAATAAATGGGCTGTTCCAAAAATCGATGTTTTTACAATATTACGCAGGACACTGGCAACACTGTTGGTGCCACGTGTCACTAACAGACGTGTTTCACCTCAGGCTATCACACTAAGGCACTTTTAACGACAAAGGAGAAAGTTTGTTATTCTCGAACATATGCAATAAATTACATACACCTTGCAACCTTGAAATGTGGGTACAGAAGAACGTGTATCAATTGTTATGTTTTCTGTGCCTTAGGTGGTTGCTGTTTGCCGCGAACGGCATTCCAGATTGTGTCTACTTATGCTGACGTCCTGTGTGTGTTTTTAAAATGCCATATCTACACAGGAAAGAGTGTTTATTGTTGAAGAATATATCCGAACATCGTCATATTCTTGCGTAAGAGAAGCATTTATTCTGTTTCCAGCTTTCTCCTTCCCAGCGCACGTGTTAGCTTCAGTGTCAGTATTTTCCACAATGTTTCGAAACTAGAGTGACATTTAAAAATGTTCAAATATTAGTTTTTAAAATGAACACTGTTGTAAATACGAGAGATGAAGAAAATATAATAAAATAGAGGTAAACACTTACCAACGATGTCAGTTCTCATCAGTGGTAATATACCATGTAAGAAGAATTCACACAGCTGTCCGTTGTAGCGGAGTAGTTATCACTGCGCTACGACGCCAGGAGTCCCGAGTTTGAATCTTGGCCTGGGCATGGATGTTCTTTGTGAGTGTTATTTCATCAATTTCACCATATCATCACTCATCCTCGCGATTAACCCAGAAATGCGAAGTAAAATAAACTAAATGAATCATGCAATAATTTAACCAGCGTAGACAAACTCATATCCATGAAAAAAAAAAACATCCACTTTCCTGCTAACGTCAGCAAGTCCAAAATCGGCTAAAATGTGCCATCCGCGTTTTTGTTCGGCTGAATTTCCTTGCGGACCGCATAAATGCTTGTTTTTAAGACACCTGTTCAGAAGTTAACGATTCAACACAATACTCTAGATCCACCGCAATTTTGGTATCTCCACTTGTTCGAAGTTTCAAATGTAGATGTTTTGTAACACTTTCTGTTGAAGCCACATCAACATTCAATGATATTTACAACTTATAAACACTACGCAAAATCTCGAGAACCACCACACGGCAAGGGAGAGGAGGGCAGGTTTTGCAGGGTCGAGGGAAGGAAAGCTATAAATAGCCGTGTGCTTGAGGGTAACAGTGTTTCGGAAGATTCTTGACCACGAGAAGTAGTGTCTCCAACTGTGTTATTTACAGTTGGAGTTTATATACAAGAAATGTGAAGGTCTTATTACGCACACCCGTGTTGGAACATTAATAAAACTTTGTAGTTGCGAAATTGGCTATATAGCAATTAGATACGATAACATCTTTGGAATATTACCGAATTGTAACGATGTTTCTATAAAGGTTGGGTAGCAACACTGAATGGCTTGTGTCCCCGCCCTCTACAAATTCCTTCTTGGAAGCAGTTGCCAGTGTATGCATCTGGCATTTTTCTTTGACAAGCTGGGGGGATTGAGGTTCCTGAAATCTGAGCATGTTTTATGTGGGAAGTAAAGGAAAGGAAGCGTAGGTGGATAATTTAATAAATGCTAAAGTAACATTCCATACGATTTTAAGCATCACTGGTTGTATTTGCACCAACCACTTTGGCTTTCTCAAAGGTTTCCCTACAATCTTTTGCAGTGTGTTGATTTTACCATTCTAGATAAAACGCATGAAGTTGAAATAGTGTGTGCGTGTTTGTGTTATATACATCAACATGTGTGTAATCTAGAGATTCCCATGTCAGTCACTGTCAGTCTAAATCATGTTTTCTGATTCTGTCTAGTCCGGTGTTTCAAGATTATAGACTTTACTTAATATTGCGAATTTGCAACACTGCACAACACAGAGTGACGGACAAGTAGCTGGAATTTCGTTAATTTGAATGAGTGAATGTCACCGTAGGTGCTTTACTAAAGAATGATTATGAATTCATAAGCAAGGATAAGGTTAGTAAATGATTTGAACAGCATACAATGCTGTATTACTCTAGTTTCAAGACGGCATTGAATGGACTATCTATCAGGGTGCAAAAGGTCTGCGGAGGGACTACTGCCAGAATCCACCAATAGGGCTGCACTGGCTTTCTCTAGAACACCTGCTTTTGTTTACATCCACTTCGTAGTGGAAAAAAATGGACAATAGAGATACCCACATTTCAGGGTTGCAAGGTGTATGTAATTTATTGCATATGTTCAAGAATAACAAACTTTCTCCTTTGTCGTTAAAAGTGCCTTAGTGTGATAGCCTGAGGTGAAACACGTCTGTTAGTGACACGTGACACCAACAGTGTTGCCAGTGTCCTGCGTAATATTGTAAAAACATCGATTTTTGGAACAGCCCATTTATTCCCTTCTGCAATGTTTTTGAAACTTCGTCAAAGTTCTTTTTCTGTCAAATTCAATAGATGGCCATCCAAATTGTTCGTTGGTATTGTGAAATGTTGCAATAATTTACCTCAATGAGTTCTGTGTATCAATACACACGATTTGCAAATATTTTTTTTCCGCCTTTGGCAACACTTTGCTTATTTGTTATTAAAACATGTATGTTCTTACATATGTTTGTCTCTCTAAATTTTCCCAATATACAGGGCATTCTCTTGGCAGAAAGCGTTTCTTCTCATTCCGTTTCGCTATTCCGTTATACGGTCGTAAACACCGGGTTGCGTGACTTTTCGGACACTCTGTAGTATCATGCCTTATATTCCTCAAACATGAATGGTTCCTTAGTTAAAAGAGGAACATAAATTGCTTTTTTAAAAAAATAAAATTCTTACAAAAATATTGGGACCTAATTGATATGAAGGAACTGTTGGCTGGAGAATGTTACATAATTGTGTACTGCACATTTCCATTCATCGATATGAAATCAAGAAGACTTTGTTAGGTGGACCATATGGCACGCATGTGAGAGAAAAGAGTTTATAGGTATAGAATAATTGTTTCGAAAACCTGAAGGCCTGCAAGAGGACTAAGAAGGTCACAATAAAGAGGGAAGATTGGACTGGTACTGTCAAAGTACGAAACAAATTAAAGATTTCTTTTACTGTAACAATAGAGCTTCAGTTTAAGGATGCCAGAGTTGCAATACATGTCACCGCCACAAAAGGGAGCATAGAATTTCCAAATGATGTTGCACATCTTAATGGTTATCTCCAAGTTTATACAGATGCTACAGTTATGTTAACGGAGAGTTTCTGTGAAAATGATAGTTCTACAGCATAATTTTTTTTTTTTTTAATACTCTGATATTATTATAAGGATCAGAGAAGGAACTCCTACCTTCACTCTCATCGCTATCTTCTGAATATTCTGAGTACTCTGAGCCACTTTCAGATTCTTCGTCCTCCTCTACATCCGTGGGCTGAAAAATACATAGAAATGTTAATTACTATTTTAAAAATATAAAAAAATGATGTCTACTTATGCTACAACATGCAATAAAACGAAACTCTCAAACATAATGGCACTTTCAGAGCCAGGTCTGTCAAGCATGTTTTCATTGGGTGACAATGCATCATGTCTCATCACCACTGGCTCACAAAACCATCCCCAATTGTCCTCATGGTTATGGGTTAACATCAACATTTTGGAGCTCCCACCAGGGATCCAGCTCCCTCTTGGCCGTTCAGTCTAAGATGTAAGGCTTTGGGTTCTGGCTACAGGATGCACACAGGTTCGGTCTCCTGGGGTGCAAGCATAACAGCTTTTCTCCTGTGATTTTGGCCAGTATTTGGGACCGGTGGCCACCCACCATCATGAGGAAATTGGGGAGCTATGAATGAGTAGTGTAACCCGGTCATGGAGACCTAAAAATACTACTGAGGGTTTGTCATGTGACCAAAGGTCACCCCGTAACTCGTTAGATGATCTCACGGGTGGGAGGCCAGCAGTCGGTAGGCACTGGTCCTCAGCATGGGTTATTTACCAGGAATCAAACCAGAGAACCAAAATTAGAGTGTTAACCATTCAGCTATGAAGGAACTAGTTTGGGAGGTTATTATTACTTCTCTATTTCTTCCCTTTAATATTACTGCAAAGAGAATGTCCGTCACAGAGAGGGAGAGAGAAGGGTCTCCACAAACAAACAGGCCAGGCTTCTCCCAAAACTCTGCCTCTTTCTCTCAAAGTTGATTGGTTGAAGTTTGTTTCATTCCCTATATGCACAGATAGGCTAACTGGGACTGGACCTACAGTTTAAAGTTGAATCTGAGGGTTCGTCATGTGACCAAAGGTCACCCTATAACTCAATAGATGATCTCCCGGGGGGGGGGGGGGGGAGGCCAGCAATCGGTAGGCACTGGTCCTCAGCATGGGTTATTTACCAGGAATCAAACCAGAGAACCAAAATTAGAGTGTTAACCATTCAGCTATGAAGGAACTAGTTTGGGAGGTTATTATTACTTCTCTATTTCTTCCCTTTAATATTACTGCAAAGAGAATGTCTGTCACAGAGAGGGAGAGAGCAGGGTCTCCAAAAACAAACAGGCTAGGCTTCTGCCAAAACTCGGCCCCTTTCTCTCAAAGTTGATTGGTTGAAGTTTGTTTCATTCCCTATATGCACAGATAGGCTAACTGGGACTGGACCTACAGTTTAAAGTTGAATCTGAACCACTATGTGCCTCCGCAGGGTATCGAACCTGGGACCTCTTGATTACAAGGCAATTACATTACCAGTATGACATCAGGGGGGCTCTCTTCCTTTCTATCGAACATGTGCAGCTTGTGTAAACTAACTCCACCGCACAACAGCACTCTGAGATGGCTTATCATTGGGTAGCATACATTCAGTAAATTGAGTCTAAAGTCGAGAATAGTAACCATTTGGTTACCTGGGAGCCCTAGTCAATCAACAAATCATATAAAACCCTTGGTGTCGGGATCTTAATAGGGGGTGTAGTTAGCTCAAGCTACTCGCTTATGCTGTATCTTCATATGCGGAGGTACCTAGATAAAACTTAATCTATACAACTCTTAAATGAATGGCAACTCACACATTTTAGGATAAATGACTAAAACTGCATCGGCAAGGTTAGCGTTCGAGAGAAAAGGATATTACCTGTCTCGTGTTCGAAGTGATGATCAATAAAAGTTCCAAAGTTAACTCTCACACACACACACACACTCACATCTGTCTCTTAAACTGTCGCTCATCGTCTCTGTACTACTCCCCCCAAACAACTTTTCAAACCAACGTTCACTTTCCAAACTGAAGACCGACTCTGTCGTCCAAGATCGAACTTGTATCCTTCCAAACCCAGACTCCACCTACTTTCTTCTCCTCATTCCACTTTACCTCTCCTGTAGCTGGAAATGCATTTTGCTGAAGTATATGCATTCTTTCCTATTCCCTACCTTCTACAAAGGTAAGTGTAACTCGTGAAATGAGAGGTACAGTACGAAATCATAAAAAGTATATAATTAAGACAAAAGTTTTCAGCACCTGGGGAGAGTACTGTAATTTTGATAAGCACTGAAATGTGTTGTCATGAATATCAAAGATGCACATGCTATGATGATGAGTAGGGGCATGCATATTTCGTTATTGACGAAAAAACGAAATTTGAAAAAACACATTGTAGTGTTAATTTTTCATGTTTTTGAAAGGTGTGAGGTGCATTTTGTGACCATATTTTGTCACGAAATAATGCGAAATGAACTGCAAAAAGCGAAATTAACTCAAACACGAAATTCAGGGTTTATTCACCGACGCGACACCTTCCGAGGTCTGAATTATCCTGAGAGTTATGCAAATCCCGGAAAATTGATTAATTCTGCTGTTAATATTGGAGAAGCAAAAATGGACTCCTTTACACAGAAATAAACTTAATACTCTGATAACTACATAAATGTGCTATTAGAAGTGAAATGTTAATTCTGTGGAATAAGTGTAGTTTTTAAATCAAATTTAGGATTATTTTCACAATTTTAAAACCAATATGTCTTTTTATATACCACTTTTCATCCATTTTTTCACCGCTATAACACCGATATTTTATTTTATTTACCGCTTTTGAACCCGAAATTGACCCAGTTTTTGTACCGAAATTTTGCCTTTTTATTTACCAAAAATATGTGCCTCTAATGATGAGCTACAGAGGTCCAGTTGATCTGAAAGGATACTCACATGGACCAATTACAATACTCCCACCAATACAGATGCCCATACTTGGAAACAAACAATTTGAAGTACTTCAAAATTAGTGATGGAACAGATTAATCAGTATTCTACCAGTATCAGCTGATATAGGCATATCGATGTATCAGTTTACTGGTAAAATTACAGATAATTTTAACGATCCGATATATATCTATAAGTATCTTTAAATTTAGTACAATATTCTGCCATTTTGTTATAATTTATATGAATATAAACATACAGTCTATATGCCCTACCTTTCTTAAAAGTAAATTGCTAATATGCAGCTTCTTTTGCATTGAAGTTTTCTGCTAAAACACATTTATTAAGGAGGTGAATGAACCATTTGGGATTTTATATTGGATCGGTAGAATATTGCGGTATCAGTAAATTTTATATCAGTACTTTATCAATATTGGCTAAAATTGCATATCGACCCATCCCTATTCCAAATATTTATAATTTTTAATATATAAGTTTCTAATTTGAGCTATAGCATATCAATCTACTAGTTTTGCTTAACATATTCGAATTTTCACACAAAGTAATTCTTTAATCACAAAACCAATGTCTCCCCACAATACATATTGGATAATTTTCAGGATATTAAGACTCCCAAAAAGTGTTGCATGGCATTGTTACGGACCCCACAAGATCACTGGCCTCTGGCAAAGTATCGGCCAGTATCAGTAGATTCATTTGAACAGACTCTCACACCAATTGTATCGGCATATGTTTTTTCGTTTGAATCGTTCATTTACAGCAAAGAGAGAGAGTTTTGTATCAGGTATGCATTAATTTGAATACCATCGGAATGGACACTGCTACTGAAAAACAAAACAGTTGCAAGTGGAAGCATTTTTTTAAAATTTGTGTATTAATCTATATACGATCTGTAAAAAAATATGATTAATAAATATTTACAGAAATCCATGTATTCCTTATGGACAAATAACTTCAAGTTACAGCTAATTAAATTCAAATTTAGACTTTCCCGAACGCAAACAAAATCTTCCTATCCTCTTTCGGTTCATGTGTTTTTCTACACCATTGGAAGTTTGATATTCCCAAGAGAACTAATAAAATAATACTCCCATGAGCATAATGTTAAGTTTCTCCTCCTCCTATAACCATTCAGCGCACAGACCTCTCTTTCTTTGCAGCAGGTAAAGGTTGGTGGGGGAGGGACAGTTTAGGGTCCTCTCATGGGGCTGCTCATGGAAAGTGTTCCTCGTGTCTTTAAGTCCACTTCATGCACAGATAGGGTAAACAGGAATGTACTTACAGTTTAAACTGGAATCTGAAAAACTGTGCAATGTGCCTCCACCAGGTATCGAACCTGGAACCACTTCAATTAAAAGGTGATGACATTATCACTATGCCATCGAGGAAGTCGCAGCTCCATTGCTCAAACCTCAGCTCCAACTCTCAAAATGTGAATTGAGGTAATGTTAATGTGCTTTCAAATTTAACATGCAATTATAATAAAATAATAATAGCCCATAGCTTGACAGCCCTAGGCCTGTCTCAACTGCCAGTCTCCCTCTCACAATCGTACCTAGAGATGTGGAGATCTTCAACCAGTAATGGGGTGATGTGGGGTCAGCACGTTGAACCCCCAGTAATTATAGGAGATTTCCGACAGGGTTACGCTACTCATTCATAGCTCCCCAATTTCCTCACGATGGTGGGTTGCCATCGGTACTATACACAGGCCAAAAACCTAGACTGAACCCAGGAGGACTCAAACCCATGCTGTCCCGCAGTCGGAGGCCAAAGCACAGCCCCTTAGACTCCACAGCCATGGAGGAGGACAACATGCAATTATAGACATATTTTAAAACCAGGCCAGTCTAACTTTTCGTATACACCGACACGGTATTCTTGTTTTCAGATATTTTGAAGCAGACTGAATGTGCGAGAACATGTGTACGTTTCAAACCTCATAAGCATCATCCTCTTCATCTTCATCTTCTTCATCAGCAACATTCTCTTCGTCTGACTCAGGATCCAAAAATGACCATCCTCCACTTTCGAAAAATCCTTCTGGGTCATCTGTAATTGTCTTCATAATTTTGGTCCAGTTTAGAGATTGTATACCTTCCGTATATCGAATATCACATGAACTGAAAAAAAATATTGGTAAATGATGAGTAAATATATGTATCATATGACCTTTACAAAATTGTGCTTTTAACTTAAGTGTTATCTAGACAAAAAAAGGTAATGCCCTGTAATCATACAGAACTACAAGCAAAATGTGAAATAAATATTTGGCTCAGATAATAAGCTGTTATTTTTTTCAAAATGTATAAATTTTTAGTAATTCCGTGTTTAAATGAGAAATGGGACTGAACTTCATTACAAGATTCACTTGAACATTACAGTAATCATATAAATGACTCTTACGAATATTTTACAATATCTTGCATATTCTGGCATTATTTTTTTAAAAATGAAAAGCAAATTTATTTAATATAACAACACCAAAATGCCATTTCATCAACCATATATGAATCAAAATACAGTCAGTTACTTCACAAATATTATTATATAAACTTATTATATTTTTAAAAAACAAGTGTTGCAAAATCTATTGAAAGGTTAGTGAAAATTTGAGGCTCAAATAGGTGTCAAGCCTGAGCCTTTGGCATTCCATGTAAATTCTCTAACACTAAGCTATAAGGTAAACCTCTGGCATCCCAGATTTACTACTTGGATCTATGTGCAATCTCTCCCCATTACAGGTATCAACTTGCTTAGATATGAAACAACTAGTGTCATCTTTCTGTAATGAAAGAACTACTTTAAATTGAATCATCTATTATGATTGCTTCTGTGTGTACAAATTTTTATTATTAATATCCAGTACTCTCCTCATGTTTTTCTTTTCACCTTCATATCTTGTATTATTTGAGTCTCATTCCCAGTAAATACAGGTGCGATCTTTATACAAATCATTGTCTGGGTCTGTTGACAGACGTGAACACAAGGAGTGCTGGGCACCCCCGAATGTGTTTTCAAAAAATATAAAATGTACAAACTATCATTAAAATAATGAAAATAATATCCATGTTTAAAAAAGTAAGCTATTTAATTTCATTTGGAATAAATTTTATATCGGTATTGGCCAAAATTTCACATTGGCCCATCCCTACTTTCTTTATTTAAATAATATAAATATCGTCATGATAGAAAACCTGTTCCAAAAGTGATAACAAATACCCAGACACTATAATGTTAAAATTTCATCTTCCTATACCTAATACTTTCTGTGGAAAAGGTATATGAAATTATGACAATTAGGCTAACATCGTCCTGATAGGCAATTGAAACTCCCCTTCAGGAACCCCCAAATAAATTAGCCTGAGCATGTCTGAATGTTGACCCCACTTCTTATCAGGACGTCTTGGAAATGTTTTTTCTCCAAACAAATGTTCTTGCACTTCCCAAACATTTTGCTAGCCAGGAATTGCCAGGACATACATCTCTCAGCCCCAACATGTGGAAGTTTCCTTATCTGATGGTATGTCTACCACTGGGTAACCAAAAGACCAGTTGATATGGATTAGGGTTGAATTTTGAGTAGTACAGTGTGAACCACATATTTGTCACTCGTTCACAGCTAGAGATATGCATTTTCAATATCCTTAGAATGGCCACATTGACACACGTTTATGGTTGATTGAAAAATCAAGATTTCGGTACAAATACTGGTCATATTTCAGGAACAAAGGTGGTATATAAAATGGCATTTTGGTGTTAAAATAGTGAATAAAATTCCAAATTTAATTTTAAAACTATACTTATGTACTACAAGTACAGAAAATAAAAATTTCCATCTAATAGCACAAGAATGTAATTATTGAAGTATTATTTGAAGGGATCTGGTGTAAAACATGGTAAGTGACATTTTCATCATTTTTGAGTTAGAAAGTGCATCGTGTAGTCAATCGTAAATGGAGTCTAATTGTACTCGTAGTGTTTTGCTTCATCAACAGATGACAGAGCTAGACGTGTTGCAAGTTATGGTATCTACAAGTTGTTTCATGTAAAGTACAGTAAGTAGCAAAGTTGGCAGCAAAACGGAGGTTACCGAGATGCAACGTGTGTCAGAGGAAAGTAGCTGACGTTATAGTTCATTGAATAAAATTATTAAAGACTTTCATTTTTTTATTACAAATTGTTAAGGTTGCGATAAAAAGTCTTGTCAAAATATTATTGAACGGGCATCATAAATCAGCTTGAATAAAGTGGTATCTGATCACTTATTTTGATAATGTGGTTGCATGTAAAGTACGCTACAACAATTCTTTGAACAACCCTCAAACAAATCGCATGTAGCACCACAGAAAAAAAATAATTAGAATGAAATATTGTGTTCGTAGGGTAGTAAACATAAAAGTGAATCATATATGCTGTAAATAGTTTAGACATTTATTTTAATTTGTAGCTCAGATTTTTTTGAAACATCAACCTTCAATATTTCGAAACCTGCATTTAACATGTTTAACACCCTTCATTTAAATTTATCCCTGTGCACGTTGATTTTCCATCTCAAATTTTGCAGATTTAATCAATGTTCCAGAATTTTGCATAACTGATAGCATAATTCTGTCTGGAGAAATTGTTCTGTTAGAAAATAAAATCTAAATTTCATGTCTTAAGGAGTTTACTTTGCTTTTCGTACTTGATTTTTGCACAGTTCTGTGACAAAATACGGGAGGAAAATGTTGCTCACATCTTTCAAAAACCTAAAAAAAATTAACACTTCACATAAAAAAGACTGTCCCCATCTATTGGAGATAAATTAAATATTGAAAAGGGAAGTATATATTAGTGTATTTACACCTCCTCAAAATTCCAACAAGCTTGTCAACTAGAAACTGTTAAATTACTATTATTATAATTTGATACTCACTTTAACCATTCCTTAACATGGTCCAGCATATTCATAGGTATGGCATTCACCATGGCCACCTTCTTGCTGTACTCCTTGAAGACAAACACCATGTCGAAGTTCTTCAAATGGAACTGAACACGTTCAAAGTGGACCAATTCAACTTCTTCCAAAGCGATACAGAATGGAGGCTGTCAGAATGCAAAATTGAGATACTCATTTGCCATATTTAATACATATTACTTCAATTAACTTTTAAAAACCTTAGTGTATACATTAGGGCAGAGCCGATACCACTTTGAACCGATACCAATGTCGTATACTCTCAACGATTCCCACCGATGCTTGAAAACTGTAATAATTAAGTTATTCAAAATATATTTTAATCTTAGTGTGTAACTATTCCATAATTATATGAATCAATTTACCAAGAGCTGAAGGGTGCAGAATGGCCACCCGTGTCGATGCTGCCAAAAATTTTAAATCAATCAATTTACCAAGATTTTTGCTTCAAAATATTTTAGAATTACATCATAATAACATATGGTTAAAAAATTGCACACACTGAACACTGGCACACCATTTGAGCTGTGTAGGATCGTATGTCTACCAGTTATGTAGTGTGAAGAGCAAGAGAAGGTTCGTGTAAAAACAAGTCAGTATGGAGCTGAAAGAAGACAACCATCGGAAAATGATCGTGTAATATTGGACAGAGAATCGTGATGTTCAAAAGTCCGAGTTTGTGAAAAATTTTAAACGTGTTGGATTTTTCCGTCGTATGGTTTATAATATTGTGTCACTATGATCCTGGAACTGCTGCTTTGCCCAATCCAGTGCGTTTTGCTGCCAAAACCAAATTTCCACACAAGGTGTTGATATGGCTTGCCATGAGTGAGAAAGGACTGTCGAAACCTGTTTTTCTAGGCTGGCCTTGCACTCAACGCGGAACGGTATGTAAAGTTCTGTTTGCCTAAAGTGAAGCAGTTTATCAATGAATATCATCATGGGGACAATGTTGTTTTTTGGCCAGGTTTAGCCAGCTACCATTACGCTTCACAAAGTCCTGCGGCCATGGAGCACTTAGGTATCCCTTACATATCTAAAGAACAGAATCCCCCTAATGTTCCCCAACTGTGGCCCATTGAAGATTTCTGGGCAAATTTAAAGCGGATGGTGTATGCCAATAATTATAAACCACGAACCGTTGCAACCCTCAACAAATGAATCTGCAGATGCTTGCGCGATGTTGATACTTCAACATTTGCTCCATCTATGCAGAAAGTGACCCAAATTGTCACAAGGCCAGCAGACTCAGTGTGAATGTGTTTGCTCATTGATGTTCAGATACCACCCTTGTATACCAACCAGCACATGAAATACATGTGTGCATTTTTGCCCTTGACCACAGCGTTTTTTTTTGTGCATTTTTTTTTCACCATATGTTATTAAATTACATGATATTTTATGACAAAATTTAGTTTTTTAAACACAAAACTGGTGTGAAATTAAAAGAACTCAAATTTTGCATAATTTCCACAATAATTACACTCCGCGACATGGTCGCGTGGCATTTTTGAGGACTCTGTGAAAGATCAAAATGCCGGAAAAGTATGGGCAAATAAATTGCAACCGATACTTTCCAATATCGATACCACTGGCATCAGCATTGGTATCGGCTCAGCATATCATTTCCATTAAAACTCTTGAGATTGAATTAAAACCATTTTCTCCCTTGAAATTACAGAGATGCTAAAAAGAAAAGAATATACTCCATAGCTTGAGAGTGGTTTCAGTACACTGTACATATAACATATATTATACTTATATCTTTATTATTTTGTGTTATGTCTCTTCATCTTTAAACTACTAGTTTCAACTAGGATGAAGGACGATTAGATGAAATTGACAAAGAGACACTTCACCAAAAAACATTCAGATTCAGAGTTGGAAAGTAATGTGGCCTAGTAACTTGTTTTACTTGGTGGCATTACACTTTCTTAATAACTGTGTTAGTATTGCATCCCTGTACACAAATTATGGTAATGTTATCAGAGAACGGATTTATTATGTAAATACATATTTATGTATGAAGCTGAAATCAGTTATATTTCGCATTATCTTTGTGTATCATGGCATGTAGACTCAAAAAAATTCAGTGTTTATTTTCCATATTTGTACATATATTAGGTTTTGGTTCATATTTTACATATTTTAGTTATTTTTACATATTATTTCTGTATTTCAGGGCATTTCTCAACATATACTCTACATGTCCCCTTGTGACCGAAAGAGTTGGGTGAATTTCTTATGAGTAACTGACATTTGATATGCACTACCATTACCTCTTGCGATATTGAAAGCAGTTTTAGTCAATGTAAATACATCTTAAGAGACAACAGAAGAAAATTTCTGTTTGAACACTTACAACAAAATTTTGTTATTCATTGTTTTGAAAACAGAAAATGAAAACACATTTTGTGTTCTTTTTTTCAATTAATGTAAATGTAAGTGTACTGTGTTTTATGTAGCTAATGTAGTGTTTTATATTATTAAAAATGTAAATTTTTACAATTTTAAGTCCATATTTAACTCCATATTTTGGCAAAAATAACTAAACATGTATTTACATATTTAGCACATTTTTACTACATAGAAATACGTTCCCTGGTTATGAGGTTACCTTTTCAAATTTAAGGTATGTGTTACAGACACAACAAACAAAAAAAAAACTTTGGCCAAAAGCCTTCATGCACCTTTCCCTCGATCGTTCAACTTGGGCCATAAGGAAGCATGTTCCACTCTACCCCTCCCCTCCACACGCAAATCCGATGCACATGATCATACGTACATGCAGGGCTAGAAAAATACAGAGCACTCGGTCGCCATGGCACCTGGAAATTTTCACCTGGTGCATGAATTTTTAAATTCAGTTCTAAAAAAATATATATATTTTAAATACATTGAGTTCGCTTATGAAATTTTTCATTACCTTCTTTTAAAGAAACTAGTACACATGTTGCATCTAAAGATATCAGTTTGGAGGTTTCGCGGAGATAGGTAATTAACTCTGATACACTTAATATTCATTTTTCCGCGAAAGTTTTTTTCAGCGATCGATTTCGCCACTCGTCTGGTGGCTTCAGTTCATGCCTGACGAAGCCACCAGACGAGTGGCGAAATCGATCGCTGAAAAAAACTTTCGCGGAAAAATGAATAGTAAGTGCATCAGAGTTAGTATACATGTGTTTTTGAATGTTTGTGTGTTTTCCGTATTACCTGTATCATCAATCAAAATAATAAACATGCCATTATAAATTTTTGCAGTGTTGCTAGTTGAATTTTAAAATCTACAATGATATGGTAGTCGGCCATATATTAGAATGTACTGCATAGTTATTCATGCTGTTGCCTGTAGAGTCTTTGTTAGGAAGGTAACTCCGATGCAAAAATTAATTACTTTTAATCCAATCTTGTATTAATTAAATTAAATGTTGAAGATCACATTTCAAAATATGAACCTTTATGTTAGATGGATTCATTACTTTCTTAGACCATTTTCGCCCCAAAAAAAAGAAAAGGTTCTGAGAAAAAGGGGCTGTCACCTGAATTATTTCAAGTTTTTTCTACCCCTGCATATATCTACAATCTACAGAGTGGTCCAAAAGTCGCAGTACAGCCTATTATTTCAGAAGTTGTAAGGAAAATTAAACATTTGAATCCACCAATATAAATTGGATATGAGGGCCCATCTTTTGGGGCATAACACAACAATGGCCGCCATTTTGAAATCTGCCATTTTGAATTGCCGTCCATTTTTTTAAATGGAAAGAGGGTCATGTGGGGTATCAAAACACATTAAAATTTTGTAAGGAATTCTTTTCTGGAAATCAGATTTCACATAACTGTTACAGTGTAGGCGTTATTGTCATCCAAAAGTCTGAAAACCTTATTCTATTGCAGGTGACATACGATGACATTGACGAAGCGAGAGCGAATTGAGGTGATCCTGATATCTGAGGAATGAAGCAGTCGAGTCGTTGCAGCAGATTTCAACAGGTGCCACCCAGAGACACCACCGATTTCGCATAACACTGTTGCATGTCTCCTATCCAAATTCAAGGAAACTGGAAATGTGTCCGACAGGCTACGTAGTGGGCGTCCCAAATCTTCCACTTGATGAGAAAACCTTGACGATGGTCTTGGCTGTCTTTGCGAAGAGCCCACAACGCAGCAGTCGCGTCTTGCAAGTGAAATTGGTGTTATTCATTCCTCCATTATGCGTATTCTTCATAGCAACAAATGGCACCCATTTAAGATCCAAATGCTGCAAAAAACCTTCTGAGGATGACCCAGACAGACGTGTCGATCTCCGTACGTCGGCATTACGTCAACATCAGAACAACCCTACGTTCCCACAGAGTATCCTATTCAGTGACGAGGCAATGTTTTATGTCAGTGTCGAAGTGAACCAGCAGAATCACCGTTATTGGTGTGACGAAAATCCCCACTGGATTGACCCATCCAATGTTGTTGGAGATGTTAAAATCTTGGTGGTGTGTGGGATATGGGGCACAATGTGGTTGGACCAATCTTCATCAATGGAACCTTTAATTCAGAGCGGTACTTGGACATGCTGAGAGACACTGTCTATCCATCCCTTTTAAATGAAGATGGTACATACCCTTCCTTTTTCCAACAAGATTGTGTTCTGCCACACTATGGGCTAATTGTTCGTCAGTGGCTCGATGTCCAGTTGCCTGGGCAATGGATTGATCGGCGTGGCCCAGTGGAATGGCCACCAAGATCACCCAACCTCACACCTATGGACTTTTATTTGTGGGGTCATTTGAAGCAACTCGTTTACGCACAGAAAATTCGTGATGTTCACCATCTGCAACAAAGAATTACGCTGTGCTGCAGTGAAATCGCACCAGAAGTGCTTCTGCAAGTGTATGCTGACTGGATTACGCGACTGGAGTTATGCATTCAACAAGACGGTCGGCATATTGAACACATTATTTAGCCCTCCAGTGTCAACTTTGGATGCCAATAATGCCTACACCGTAACAGTTATGTGAAATCTGATTCCAGAAATGAATTCCTGGCAAAATTTTAATGTGTTTTGATACCCCATATGACCCCCTTCCCATTTAAAAAATGGACGGCAATTCAAAATGGTGGCCATTGTTGTGTTATGCCCCCAAAAGATGGGCCCTCATACCCAATTTACATTGGTGTATTCAAATGTTTCATTTTTCTTACAACTTCTGAAATAATAGGCTGTACTGTGACTTTTGGACATACAGCCATAATTTTTCTTGTTAAAATACAGAACTGCACACTAAACTTAGTCTAACGGAGCTTTCATACTGAAGCGGCAAGTGGCATGTGTTGCTTGGAACCAAACGTTGCAAACTTCTGAACCGAAACAACATGACAAGCTGCACATGTCACTTGCATGTTGGACTGGACAGTTTTCTCAATTGCGTGCATTGTTATGCCATGGTCTGTTGTTCATGCATGCCCAGTGAATACTATCTTACACAGTGGAAGGCCCATGTCGCTTGTCACTTTAGTGTGAAAGCTTCCTGAGGATGAGGAAAACTTACCCATTCTGTGAGATTCACGAGAGCACCGCTGGTTGGCTGCAAGAGCACAGTACTTCTGAAAGGCGCACCGGGGAAGCCCAGCTCTCTGAATGGAGTGTCAAATTCCACCTCCTGCTTCGTCATTGTTTCCACCTGATTAAGAGAAGAATGAAGACTTAAGACACACACTTAAACACTTATCGCTACTTTCCAGAATCCAAACAATGTGCAGGCAGATGCATCAATGATTCATATTTCAGCATTCTGGAATTGACCAACCTGTAGAGACGGTGATGGTGATGCATCAAAATAGCGTCTGCTTTGAAACTGGCAGAAACAGATCAACTGGAATTCTATTGGTCAGGTTTATGTTTTTCACTTTGCTTTTCTGCTACGTTTGGCTAATCGTGAAGATGAGGATGAGTGGTGATATGATGAAATTTATGAATGAACGCTCACAAAGACTGGGGTTTCGAACCTGGGACTCCTGGTATCATAGTGTGCTGTGAAAACCATTCCACCATCGAGGTCAGTGGGAACTCTATTGGTGCTGGTCAATATAGGCATATTGTTATGGTTTAGCCACAATACGTTCATTATGCAGAGAATAGCCTGTGTCATAAGTGCCAAAAGTGGATTTAATTTCGTAACAGCTATTGTCATATTCTGCCTATCTCACATGAATCTACACATATTGTCGGTCGGATGACATAACGATGTAACTCAATTTTTTGCTACATTGAGTTACTGACATATTTGTGGTCATACCGGTGCCTTATATCACCTGACGAAGCGGAGTAGCTCAAATCCAATTAATAAGGAACTTATGGATATTTTTTTTTTAATTTGGTGTATCTCAATTTGTTAAAGAATTTGGTATGACATAGTGACGTATCTTGACTTATGTTGTTATGTCAGGCAAAGTAAATCCAACACTGTATTACAAGTTGGCGTATCTAGTTTTGTTTGCAGTAGCAAAATGAAACAGAAGAAAATTTGCATAAAAGAGAAAAAGAAAGTAATGCACAAATATATATTCAATGTTTACAAATTGGTGGTCACAATCTAACAATAGACAAAGGATAATGAAAGCAAGAGGTAAAATGAACATTGATACCTTTTGTTGAAGGAATGTCAAATGTTTCCTAATACAGAAATATATTGGACTGTTCATAAGTTGGAAATATCACAATTCAACAATAGCGGCAGTATACAAACTAAATAAGCATTGTTCGTAAGCTTTATTAGGCAATATCTGACAACTGATTAATTTAACTACTTGCGTGAGGTCAGACTGCCTCCATCAGGTTGAATGATGATTACATGAAAATAATGTTGAATGATGATTACATGAAAATAATGAAGGAACATACACAAAGGAAAACTCACGCCCACACCAGGACTCAAACCTGGGGCCATCCAACGTGCTTGACTATGAAGGCAGCTGCATCATGTAATTGCTACAACATGCACATGACAAAATTAATTTACATTTTGCAAAAGAGAGCATACCTTCTCACAGAAGCTCTTGAAAGCAGTCTTAAGTTTGTGTCTCAATTCCCTTTCTGATTGTTCCGCAGCCAGATCATCTCGATCGTGCATGTGCTGATGTTTCCCAAGATCTGTTGTAATTTCACCAACCTCTGTATAGAATTGAACATCCAAGTGCTTCTTCTTCCCAAACATGATAGCATGCTGCAAACAATGTATAGACATGAGTTACTTTCAATCATACAACTGATACAAAATACACTCTCAGAAAATTTGCACTGTGTTTATTTAACAAATAGCCCCCTGCATTTTGTAGTCATGGATACTTCTGGGTTTAACAACTTTATTGACTTTTAATGGGATTATCACAACCCATACCTGTACATGACTTAGCCATGCCTTGAAGGCATGAGAGAGGAGGGGGGGTCGTATGAAGGCAGAGCTCCACACGTTTTAGATTGCCACCCCAGCTGGAGTTGATGTGATCAGCCCCATGCTCCAACTATCTTTATTCCTCCTCTATGGTACCCACTGAGGTAAAATTAGTTTTAAATAGTAATTACAGACACTTAATTGCATTATATGAATATATTTTGAGCAATCATATGACCAAAATTATTATAACTATTGCACAAATGTGGAACTCTGAACTTAGCCGAACCATTTTCAAATGTTATTATGACAATGTATTAATTTTATTGTCATAATAGCACCAATTAATTGGTACTCTATGACAGGGTGCCTACCCCATGGCCCAGATAAAATCCAATAAAATTTCAGGTTATCAAAGTGACTTTTCCCTCCCCGATGACATGGTGGTAATGTGCCTCCACCGGGTATCAAACCTGGGACCCTCTGATTACAAATGACGATGTTACCACTATGCCATCGGGAGAAGTTGCATTTGTTGTTGACCTCTGAAAGCAGTGAAAGTGAATCTGAATTGGAAAAAGAAGAAGCGAGTGATGAAATGCGATTTTGCTATTTAAAAAGCCCTCCATTTTCCAGTAGTGAGTTGCCCATAAAATGGCACACTTAAGGGGTTAAAACAAATTATATCAAATATCAAGGTGAATTTTTGCAAATAAATACCTTCATGTGGAAATGTAGAAGAATAATCATCTCCCCATCACATGGCTGGAAAAAAGCATTCCTAATGTTGTTGTACAAAATATCGACTTTATCACCACGGACAGATGTGTAGCGGAACCCATTCATATGGGCTTCCAGAGATCCTGCAAAGATAAACAAACGAATTTGTGAGATTTCTATCTTTAACGAAAAGCCCTATGGACCGAGAGAAGACTGTAACTTCTCCAACAACAAGACCAAATTCACACATAATTTAGTTTTTCCTAGGGTAAGTTACCTAATTCAAGGTAAAAGTTTCTCTCAAATTCCCTTAGCCATGAAACTTCTTCCCTCGATTGAGAGCTCCCAAAGTTGGATTGCATTTTTAACGAAATTTTTCTTGGTTCATAACTTTATGATGTTCTGAACGTCTTAGCACAATAATTCCTCAACATTTCATTTTGTCTCAATGAGAGAGAGAATTTCATGATCAGCACATAAAAAAAAAACTGTTACTAACATCTCCCAGCTATCAGCAAAAACAAAATAACCACCAAGCATTCCACAAAAAATTGTCACCATCCTTCAGCATTCCCTGTCTCTGGCGAGGTGGCATAGAAGTCAAGCGTCTCCATTTTTCCCTGGTCTTCCACCACTCCTTCCTTTCCACGGTGTTCCACTCTTGTCCTCTTCTCCTAACACTCTCCGCTATCTGCTCTTTTCACAAATATCTTGGTCTCCCCCTTGGTCTTATTCCCACTCCTTGTGCATGGTAAGATCTTACTGGTAGTCTTTCCGCATCCATCCTCTTCATGTGTCCAAACCACCTTCACTGTGGCTGATCTATCCTGTCCTAAAGCTTCACCACACCCACTGCTTGTGGGATCTCCTCATTCCTTATTCTATCCCTGCTAGTCTTCCTCAATATACTCCTTAAATATTTCATCTCCATGCCTGCATCTTTCTTTTGTCTCTTGTCATTTGTCCAAGTCTCTGCTCCATACATAATTATTGGCACATAGTATGCGTTGTATATTACCTTCTTGCATTTCATAGTTACGTCCCTGTTCCATATTAATCTTCAAAGACTGTGATATAGTCCACCACCCATTTGTCCTCTTCTGTTTACCTCCTCATCTATTCTCCCACATCTCTCAATTATGCTTTCTAGATATTTGAAGCTCTCCACAACCCTCCCATTCTTCAGTGTCCATCTATCTTTTTTTCTTGGTTCATTTCTCAATCTTTGTTATTTGCCCCTCACTTTTTTCTACACTGATTTTCATTCCTACTCTTCTGATTTCCTCATTCCAACTATCAAGCTGTCAATGTACTTCTTCCCTGTTCCCCCAGATTACTAAGCCATCAGCAAACAACAGGGCCTTTATCTCTTCCTCTCCTATCTTCTTCCCCACCTCTTCGTTAATTGCATCCATAAAAATTATTAAGAGCAGTGGGGAAAGAACACTTCCCTGTTTTAGTCCATTTCTTATACTGAACCACTCTGTTCTTCCCACTGGTGTCTTCACACAGCTCTGGTTGGGCATGTATGTTCTCTGCACACTACACACTATCTCTTCCTTGACTACTTTCTCTCTTAGAGCCTTCCAAATCTTTGTTCTGTCCATGCTATTGTATGCCTTTTGTATATCTAGGAATGCCATAATCAAATCATTTCCATACTCATAGGGCCTTTCCTGCATTTGCCTAATGGTGAATATCAGATCTACTGTTGATCTGTCTCTTCTAAATCCATACTGTTCCTCTCTCATGTTCAGCTCTGTTACTTCCCTTATTCTTTTATCTAATATTTTCTCATACATTTTTGTTGAGTGGCACATAAGTGTTATTCCTCTGTAGTTTTTACATTCCTTTCTGTCCCCCTTCTTGAATATGGGAACTATTAGTCCCCTTGTCCAATCTCTTGGCACTTCTCTCTCTCTCTCTCTCTCGCCACACTGTTTTCAACACACAGTACAGCCACTGCACACCAATCACTACTGCTCGTGGTATCATTTTCACTGGCACTTCATCTACTCCAGGTGCTCTACCTCTATTCATTCTCTACAGTGCTTCCTCCACTTCCTCCATGTGAGATTCATTTTTCTTTCCCTTTCACTTTTTCATTTTCACTTCCTTTTTTCACATTCAGCAATTTCTCGAAATGATTTCTCCACATTCTCCTCATTTCTTCATCCTCTTCTACAACGTTTCCCCTTTCCTACTCCATGTAAAAAACAAAAATGAATTAATCTGAAAATTATTTGTGTTTTTAATTTGCATTAAGGTTTAAATGTTTGCAAATGCACACCAACAAAAATAACAAATGAAGTCCAATTTTGCTACATTTTAAAGCATCACATACGTAACACATTTTCGTTAATGCTTTTCATGAATTCAAGCTACGTCATCATATTCAAGTTTTTTTACATTTGTTAGCAGGCACTTCAAAAATTCTTCATAATTCTATAAAATCAGTTCATTATGAATATTTTAATCCAACCTTAACCTTTCAGTTTGTGTGTGAAATGTCACACGTAATGCTGAAATGCCCCAGATATACTATTCATTCTGCAGTAAAAAAAGGTATACAGTACATGAAATTAGTTGATTTGATTTGAATTTAAAATTTTGGGTGTGTCAGCACTTAGGCTATTTTGCACCCGTCACATTATACAGGGTCCAGCCCCTTATCGTAACTAAAATAACATAATTGAAATAAAATTAGTTATATGCTATAATAACCTATGTATATAAAAATGGATGTATGTGTGTATATATGTACGTACGCATAACTCTCGAACCAATGGAGTAATTTCAACCAAACTTGGTACACATGTGACTTGCAATCTGGAAAGAAATACTGTGGGGGTAAGACACCCCTGGCACTCTAGGGGTGGGGGTGGGAAGGGGGGGTGGAATGTAAAAATAATCGAAAAAGACAGATATTAATGTGGAATACATAGTTTTCAAGGCCGCTAAGATTAATTGTGATACTACAAATGCCGTTCAACTCCAACTTCATCACCTATCGGCATGGGGGGTGAGAGGGGGTGAAAAATAAAATGTCAAAAATGACCTACATTAGTGCCGAATCCATAGTTTTCGGAGTCGCTAAATTCTTTGGTGAACCCACCCTTGAGCAAGTAACACTATAGTTAGAATTCATTATTTTCCTGTCTAATAGGAGATTGGGATAAATAAATACCCAGGCAACGACGGGCAATCAGCTTGTAAATAATAACAACCCGTGGAGCAACAGCCCATTGAGGGGACGGGACTACCTACAGACTGCCGGCCTCACTCCCACCTGATTCTATGCTCTCTCTCACCCGAGATGAGAGATCATGCAAACAATTACGGGGTGACGTATGGTCAGCACGACGAACCCTCAGTCGTTGTTGTTGGTTTTCATGAACGGGTTACGCTACTCCTTCATAGATCCCCAATTTCGTCATGATGGTGGGTGGCCACTGGTTCCATATACGAGTACAAGCCGAAAACTCAGGAGAAAAGTTGTTATGCTTTCCCTGGCAGACTCAAACCTGCATGCAGCTCAAAGCATGATGCCTTACACCAGACTGCTACAGTGCAGGAAATTTACATGCAACCTAGATTATATTCCCAGATTTTAAAATATTACCTGTCATTCGCTTCGACACAATGTTCGGCCTTATGTACAAGTCCTTCAGTTTAGGATTTCCTTTGTTCTGACTGAGAAGGAGGGTATCTTGCTTCACCAGATCTTCCTTCTCCCTTTCTTCCGCTTCCCGAGTCTTGAATTTCTTCTGCACCTCTTTGATAAGCCTGAAGGCAGTGTTCAAATTTGAAGATGGGGCAGAGAGCTCACCAGGTTCCTTGACATTTGTACTCCGGTATGTCCTACGAGAAAAGAAATCTGAGGTCAAAGAGATGAAATTCTATTTACAGTAGGGATGGGCCAATATGAAATTTTGGCCGATACCGATAAAGTACAGATATAAAATTTACCAATACCGATAACCGATATTCTACCGATCCGATATAAAGTTAGAAATGGTCCTTGAAGGACCTGAAATGTTCATTGATCTCCTTAATAAAAGTGTGTTTCGAGGTGACAACAGTGCAAAAGAAGTTGAATATTTAGACAATTACTTTTTAGAAAGTAGGGCATCGAGATTATCCATAAAAATTACAAGAAAATGGCACAATTTTGCACTAAATTATAAGATATTTATTGATATATCGGATTGGTAAAATAATAGGTAATTTTACCAATAAACCGATACGCCTATATCAGCCGATACCGATAGACCGATTAATCAGTCCCATCCCTAATTTACAGGAAAAAGATAAAATAATTGGACTTAGCATGTTTCCATTTTTTTTAAATTTATTAATTAGCATGAAATTGATGAAGGTGACACAGGTGGCAAGACCAAGACCGTTGGTGCAAGATTGTGTTTGAGACCTGCAGTCAATCTGTTTGGTTACAACTAGAGCCCGAAGTTTGGCAAAATGTTTTGTCTTTTTTCCTGCAGCATTTATCAATATTTTTTTTATATACATTCTTTACGTTGTTGCTACGGTTTTAGAAGCTTTTTCCTTTTTGCTTATTTTGTACGCTACTGCCTATTTCTAATTTTAATGTCTTTTTCGCCATTTTCAATGATTTTTTTGAAATTTTGTTGCTATTTTTAAAAATTGTATAAAACTTACTTTTCTATAAGAAACTTTATATATTAGCATATTATGATGTTGCCACAGACAATCACAAAGCCGGAAAACACTTATAACATTCATGAGTGTCTTCAAGGAATCGCAGCAGCTGATTGAAGTGCGAGAGAAAAGAGGTTAGATGTTGCAGGAAAGTGCAAATGTGGACTCGGAAAATTTGAAAACAATTTGTGATATTCATCAAGGTGGAAATTATTGTCTTTGCAATATGAATCCAGCTACAATAGCCTGTTTCATGTATGCTCCAATTACTTCTGTCGAAGTAGAGAACTCATTTTCTGTTATGAAAAAGCATTCAGACAGAATGAATTTCGAAAACTTTAAAAAAAGGGGGGAAAGTGGTTATGTGCAATCAAGGCAACCAAGGAAAGTTAAAATTTTATTTTCATGTAGACATTAACTTTTAGAATGAAATTACAGATGTAGGTAGGTGACTTGTAATTTTCGACTTTATTACTTTTATTGTTCCTATTTTTTGCTTCGGTGCCTATTTTCCACATTATAAATGCCTTTTCTGCTTGCCTATTTTAACCAAAAGAAATGCCTGAACTTCCAGTCTCCAGTACAATACCCACTATGGCTTAAACTTCTCTCAACTTTCAAGTCATCCATAACGTAACACACTGGGATACATTACAGCTTAGTCAATACCACTTTGAATGAAAAGGCAAAACAGCAAAAGCAAAAAATCAAGAAAAGCCAGGGCTGGCTCGGTAGGTAGGGCAAAGAGACAGTGTGCCAGAGACCCAGGTTCAAGTCCTGGTCAAGCCTGCATTTTTAGTTAAAATTTCTACATAGTACAGGGGTAGAAAAAACTAATTCAGGCGCTACCCCCTTTTCCTCAAGAGACTCTTTTTTCTTTTCGCAAATATGGTCTAAGAAAGCCATGAATCAACTAAGATAAAGCTACACATTTGAAATATGATCTTAAAAGATTGAATTTTATTAATTATTACAAGATTGGTAGAGGCACATATTTTTGGTAAATAAAAAAAGCAAATTTTCGGTACAAAAACAGTCAATTTCAGTCAAAAGCGGTAAATAAAATAAAATTTCGGTGTTATAGCGGTGAAAAAATTGATCAAAATCAGTATATAAAATGACATTTTGGTTTGAAAATTGTGACTATAATCCTAAATTTGAATTAACAATTGCACCTATTACACAAAATAAACATATTCCTTCAAATAGCACATTTATGTAGTTACCAGAGTATTAAATTGTTTTTTTTCTGTATAAAGGGGTCCATGTTTTCTTCTCAAATATTTACAGCATAATTAATCAATTTTCTGTGAATTGCATAACTCAGAGGATAATTCAAACTTCAGAAAGTGTCGTGTTGGAAATAAACTCTAAATTTCATGTTTAAGAGTCGATTTAGCATTTTGCAATTCATTTCGTGACAAAACAGGGTAGGAAAATGCACCTCACACCTTTCAGAAACTTGTAAAATAAACATTACAATGTGTTATTTCACATTTCGTGTTTTCGTCAAAAACAAAATATGCATGCCTCTAAAGATAGGATTAAAAGTAATTCATTCCTTTGCCAGAGTGGTTCTTCTAAGAAAGGCTCCACTGGTAACAGCATGAAAAACTATGCAATACATTCTAATATATGGCCAAGTCTACCATATCGCAACAGATTTTAAAATTTGGCTAGTAACAGTTACAAAATTTATTATAATGGCATGTTTATTATTCTGATTTAATAATACACATGATACAGAAACCACACAAACAATAAAAAACACATTGTATACTCATTGTTTTAAAAAAAGGTAATCGAAATAACCATACGCAAGATTGAAACGTTAAAAAAATATATTTTAAGTAGTGAATTTAAGAATTCAGGTAAAAGGTTAAAATCATTTTCTACTCCTGACATAGTACATGTCCTGTGTGTGTTAAATCATAAGGTAATGGGTCCCTTTCGTACATGTGCGACCAACAGACCGAGGCAACATTATTCATGATATTAAGAAAATGGCGCAGTCCGAATGACATGTGCAGCTTGCCATGTCATTTTGGTACAAAAAAAGTTGACTTTATTTCTTAAGGTTTAGTTTTCAAGTGACACAAATTGCCTTTATCTTCACTATGAAAGCTCCTTTACTCAGCCCTTGAAGTGGAAATTGATGCAAGTCCTGAGAGGGCTTAGCATAGTTGATTTTACATCCTGAGAGGAGTAAGAGTCCTCTCTGGGAAGAGCATTTATAAATACTGTTGGGCGATACTTAGAGGCACATATTTGTGGTAAATAAAAAAGTAAAATTTCAGTACAAAAACCAAATCAATTTCGGGTTCAAAAGCAGTTAATGAAATAAAATTTTGCTGTAATAGTGGTGAAAAAGCACTATATAAAATTGCACTTTGGTTTTAAAAAATGTGAATTTATCTCAAATTTGATTTAAAACTTGCACTTACTACACAAAATAAACATATCCCTTCTAATGGCACATTTATGTCATTACCAGAATATTAACTATATTCCTGTATAAAGGAGTCCATTTTTGCTTCTCAAATATTTACAGCAGAATTAATTAATTTTCCGTGAATTGCATAACTCACAGGATAATTGTGACTTCAGAAAGTGTCAAGTTGGTTAAAAAAAACTCTAAAATTGGTCTTTAAGAGTCTATTTCACATTTTGCAGTTCATTTTGCATTATTTCATGACAAAACAGGGTAGGAAAATGCACCTCACACCTTTCAGAAACGAAAAATTAACATTAGAATGTGTTATTTCACATTTCGTGTTTTCATTGAAAACGATATGCATGCATCTAGCAATACTGCAGTGATGCTAATACATTAGAAATTAGACACTAGCATGGTGTGTACAATTTCGTAAAACAAAATTCCCTAACTTTTCCAAACCAAGAACCAAAATTTTCAGGGCAATATATTTAAACGTGTGTGTAAGAAGGTACGTAAGGTATGTGTGTAAAATTTGACCAACAGCACATGTAGGATCCAATTTAACCTTTTTTTTTAGAATACTGTATTCACTTCACATGTAAAAATGATAACAGCAGGATTGGCATATGGTTAACAAAGAATTCCTTTTTATATAAAAAAAAATAATATAGCATAAATAATACATAATTAGTGTAAAATTTAGTAATAAAATCACATGTAGGATCCAACTTAACCATTTTTTTAGAATACTGTACTCACTTTACGTAAAAATGATAACAGCAGGATTGACGTATGGTTAACAAAGAATTCCTTTTTATAAAAAAAAATAACAAATATAGCATAAATAATACATAATTATTGTTTAATTTAGTAATAAAATCTGTACTGATTCTAATATCTACCAAACACAACCCAAAAATTGCAACAAGAAAGTGAAAAATTTCAATAGCTACTTACTGTAGTAGTACATGATAATAGTTCAAAACATGCTTTTTTCCTACAGTGCTTAATTCACAATGTCTACTGTAACTACCGGTAATACTCAGCATATCAAACTGAAGTAGTTTCGTCACAAATTTAAAATTTCTTGCTTGTTCATAAACCTACCTTTAGTGTACTACTACAAAAATGATGATTATTCCAGAAAAACAGTCAATTTCCATGACATTTCCAGAAAATTTGATTTTTTTTGTTTGTTTTAAGTAGGGCTGAAGTATCGACCAAAACCATGGTGTCGGTATCAGAAAGTATTTGTTAGAATTCATCTACCGCTACCAACCAATACTTTTCCGGCATATTGGTCTTTCACGGGATCCACAAAAATGCCACATGATATTTTCGCAGAGTGTAATTATTCTGGAAATTATGCAAAAATCTAACTTTATTTTTATTTTCCAAAATATTTGCATGAAAAACTTTCTTTTTCCATAACATCTGTTTTAATATTCTGATGTAATTCTTAAATATTCTAAAGCAAACTTATTGGTAAATTCATGCATATAATTAGAGAAGGATATTTACACACCAGTATTGATCAAAATTTTGAACAAAATTTGATTATTGCAGTTTTCAAGTATCAGTATCGGTATCGGTGGGAATCAATAAGAGTACCGGCATCAGTATCGGTTCAAAGTGGTATCAGCTCAGCCCTGGTTTTATGTCCATTCTATGCACAGATAGGTTAATCGGGACTGGAACTACAGTTTAAAGCAGGATCTGAACCACTGTGCAATGTGCCTCCACCAGGTATTGAACCAGAGATCACTTGATTACAAGGTGACGACGTTACCACTATGCCATCAGGGAGGCCCTAAAATTCCAGAGAAAGTAAATTCACAGACTTTTCCAGGATTCCTGGACCAGAAATAACTTCTGGTACGTGGAGGATTTGACGGCAGAAACGAAGAAAAGATGACTAACAAAAAGGGTAATATGACACTCACACTTCCTTGACAAAAGTGGCATCTGGCTGCGGGTAGACACCTCCTTCATTTCGACCCATTGTAGCACCAGGATGGAAGAAGTTAACTCGAAGGTAAGTGTAATCCCCTTCCACTGACTGTGATATGTTCTTGATTGTGGAAATATGGTATGGAACAGGAACTCCGAAGATCGGGAGAATAATGGTTTCATACTTCTTGTCTGCAAGGAAAAAAAAAAAAATCGTACAATTCTGAAGAGGTTTTACATAAAAAGTGGAAAATTTTATTTCATAAAATTAGAAGCAATGGAATACATTAACTGGTACTCTATCAATATCAGCCAATATATTATTCATGGTGGTTGCGGTAAACGCGGTTTAAAATTACTTACGTGAAATTTAAAAGATTTCGTAATTCCGCGTTGCACAATTTAATGGTTCAATCCTATTAATTTCGAAGATCCACTGTCTTCATTCACAAAAGGGTACGGCGTTTGAAGCGGAGATGGTACCGCGTCAGTACATTGTTTGTTCCCGGGCGGCGGTGGTTGCGATTTTTCCCGTTCGGCAGCACTGGCGCGCGCATCTTGGTTTGCGTCGTCTGCTTCCTGTTGTCCGGTGGCGTTGCAAGTTGGGGGTTGGGGGGCTGGGCTGTGTTGCTCGGTAATGTGCCGTTCCTGTTCCCCGCGTGGCTGGAGGGGGGTCGAGTATGCGTATAGCATCTTTTCTTTTTCAGGTCGGGGATCTTTCTTTCCCCGACCTGAAAAAGAAAAGATGCTATACGCATACTCGACCCCCCTCCAGCCACGCGGGGAACAGGAACGGCACATTACCGAGCAACACAGCCCAGCCCCCCAACCCCCAACTTGCAACGCCACCGGACAACAGGAAGCAGACGACGCAAACCAAGATGCGCGCGCCAGTGCTGCCGAACGGGAAAAATCGCAACCACCGCCGCCCGGGAACAAACAATGTACTGACGCGGTACCATCTCCGCTTCAAACGCCGTACCCTTTTGTGAATGAAGACAGTGGATCTTCGAAATTAATAGGATTGAACCATTAAATTGTGCAACGCGGAATTACGAAATCTTTTAAATTTCACGTAAGTAATTTTAAACCGCGTTTACCGCAACCACCATGAATTCTACACCTTTCATACGGAAGGAAATGCGGGAATACGAGCGTAACATCAGGAAAATACAAACCCGACACACCCAACTTGGCACCCTGTCCTCAGAAAGATCCCCGACCTGAAAAAGAAAAGATGCTATACGCATACTCGACCCCCCTCCAGCCACGCGGGGAACAGGAACGGCACATTACCGAGCAACACAGCCCAGCCCCCCAACCCCCAACTTGCAACGCCACCGGACAACAGGAAGCAGACGACGCAAACCAAGATGCGCGCGCCAGTGCTGCCGAACGGGAAAAATCGCAACCACCGCCGCCCGGGAACAAACAATGTACTGACGCGGTACCATCTCCGCTTCAAACGCCGTACCCTTTTGTGAATGAAGACAGTGGATCTTCGAAATTAATAGGATTGAACCATTAAATTGTGCAACGTGGAATTACGAAATCTTTTAAATTTCACGTAAGCAATATATTATTATTACTATTATTATTATTATTTGCCTCTATTTCTTTACGGTGGAGATTAAAGCTTATGCCTTCTCTTACATTTAACCATATTCAAAAAGTTCATAATATAATACACATTATTAATGTGATTCACACAAAACATTGAAAATAATGATCAACAACAAATCACAGTAAAAATATTAATTCAAAGACATACACAAAACATAAATATAGGTCTATATACATAGCAGGGCCCGACAAATATTATATTTGGCAATAGACACCAGAATAAAAGTATGTAGCGCCACTACATAAAATTTCATCTTCTCTTAAAGATATCTATTGAGTTAGATTTTGTTATTTCATGTGAGAATGCACAGTCTCTCTGAGTGAGAGTGAGAGTGAGAGTGAGTGAGAGAGAGAGAGAGAGAGGTAGAGGGAAAAGAAGAGGGGGGAGAGGTAAAGGAGAGGGAGGAGGTAGAGGAGGAGGAGGGAGAGAGAGGGAGGTAGAGGGGGAGAGAGATAGAGAGAAAGAGAGAGAGAGAGAGAAATATCTGTACAGGTTTGCAGGTTTAATTGCCAAGATTTTATGTCTGATATATCTATAAATAGCCTGCAATTGAGTGCAAAGTTCTCCTATTCTATTATTATTGTTGTGGACATAAACTAGAGCCGAGTCAATACCAACGTATCGATATCAGGAAGTACCAGTTGGAATTTTGTTACTGATACCAACTGATACTTCTTCCGAGTGTCTGCCAAAATGCTGCGCAACAATTTCACACAGTCTAAAGATCTTAAAAAATATGAAAATGCTTAACTTTAATTATATTTGCTGTGGGGAGAAATACATTTTGGGGATTAAATAGTTTTCATGTTAAATTATGAATATTTTAAAGCAAAAAAACTGGTAGTTTGTTATGGTATAGTTCCTATGGAAAACTTGCACGTTCTTTTTTTACACCGATGAGCCATTACATTATGACCATCCCGACGCGGGAACAATTAGCGTGGGAACAATTAGTGTGCCTGGAGATTCGAGAGTAACACATGACATGCTGGCGGCATGGTATATATTGGGCAGGTCTACAGGCTCGTTGTTAGTATTGTCTCCAGCATCAGAATGGGAATCGCTCGCAGTATGATAAGAGGTCAAATTGTGATGGCACGGTGCTGCTTTGGCTTGTTCGCTGCTTTCGTGTTGCTGTTGTGAGCATGCATCGAAAGTGGTGCAACGATGGGCAAACAACGACATGTCGGCCAGCCATGTGTCGACAGCAGCTCATTGATGCCAGAGGAAAGCGAAGGCTGACACACACTGTTCGGAGCAACCGCAAGGGCCGCCACTGTACGAGAAATTGCACACAGGTACAACAGTGGTGACCAGGACAATATTTCACAGCCAGTTCAAATACTGCTGCTCAAGGGACTACAGACATAATGTGATAGCTCATTACATAGGTGGTCATAATGTAATGACTCATCGGTGTATGTTCTGAATTACTTTTAACTGTTACAATTTGCAACAGGACAGGTGTCAGTGGGAATCGGTGAGAGTATCAGTAGTGCCACATATGTATAGTGAATAAATTATCAATATTTTGGTAGACAAATGGGGTTATTTTTGGATTTAAAGTGGTATACATAATGGCATTTTGATGACATACATAATGGCATTTTGATGACCAAATAACAAATACAATCATAAATTTGATTAAAAAAGTACATCTAGTACACAAACATTTCCTTTCTAATAGCTAGGGCCACATATTTTTGGTAAATAAAATATCAATATTTCGGTATAAAAACAGCACATTTCAGGATCAAAGCATTCTATAAAATAGCATTTCAGTGTAAAAAATATGAATAAAACCCTAAATTTGAATTAAAAACAACACTTAAATAAACATTTCTCTTTTAATAGCACATTTATATACTTATCAGAATATTAAAGTTTATTTCTGTGTAAAGGAGTCAATTTTTGCTTCTCAAATATTGACAGCAGAATCAATCAATTTTCCATAAATTGCATAACTTGGAGGATAATTCAGACTAGAAATTGTCGCATTGGTTAATAAACCCTAAATTTCATGCTTAAGAGTTTATTTCACATTTTACAGTTCATTTCACATCATGGTACGAAAATCCACCTCACCACTTTCAGGAATATGAAAAATTAACATTACAGGATGTTACTTCACATTTTGTGTTTGTCAAAAACCAAACATTCATGCCTCTGCTAATAACACATTTATATAGTTATCAGAGTATTCAAGTTTATTCCTGCGTAAAGGAGTCCATTTTTGCTTCTCAAATTTTTACAGCAGAATTAATTCATTTTCAATAATTTTTAGTGTCATGCATATTTCATTTTTGACAAAAACACAAAATGTGAAATAACACATTTTCATGTTTTTTAAAGGTGTGAGGTGCATTTTAATACCATGTTTTGTCACAAAATGATGTGAAATGAAGTGTAGAATGTGAAAGAAAAAAACCCACGAAATTTAGGGTTTAATTACCGATACAACAACTTCTGAAGTCTAAATTATCCAGTGAGTCATGCAAATCACAGAAAAATTTATTAATTCTGTTGTAAATATTTGAGAAGTAAAAATGGACTCCCTTGCACAGGAATAAACTTAATACTCTTGATAATTATACAAATGTGCTGTTAGAAGTGAAATATTAATACTGTGTAATAAGTATAGTTTTTACATCAAATTTAGGAACATATTCACTATTTAACACAGAAATGCCATTTTATACACTGCTTTTCATCCCAAAATATAGTTTTTTTTACCAAAATCTTGATCTTTTATTCACCAAAATATATGGCTCTAATAATTTTGCACAGTTCACAGGATAATTCAGACTTCAGAAAGTGTTGTGTCTGTAAATAAACTCAAAATTGTGTATGTAATTCAATTTTGCCCTTTATTTTGCATCATTTCATGACAAAATATTGTAGGAAAACATGTCTTGCACATTTCAAAACATGAAAGATGAACATTTCATATCGGTTTATTCCAAAAATAAAATTAAATAAAATAATTTCAACTTACCTACAAAAATCTTCAACTCTGTCACTTCCGCCTCTCTGGGCATCTGACCTACATTTTTATACGACACGTTCGATTTCCTAACCTTCTCTTGCTGCTGGCCACCTGACTGCTGTGCCAGACGTTGTTTGGCCATTTCATTCAACTGAGTTGCCAATTCACGTTGGTGCTGCTTACGTTTCTCTTCCGCTGACTGTTCTTGCTGTAAAGAACAAACAAATAGGGTTTGATTCCCTGTCGGGGCAAATGTCAGTGGTTAAGATTTCACTTTAAACTGTAAGCCTAGATACAATCAACTTGTTTGCGCATAAAGTGGACTTAAAACTTTAACAAACAAAAGTGTAAATCTGTAATTAAATACAAGCATGTGAAACATTACTTTTAGCAGGAATCAAACATAGGACTCATGAGTTACAAGTTAACAGTTTGAGTGTAAGTTGGAAATTTATATTACAGTAATACTTATTTTTAAAGTGGTTTCTATTCTTCTATTCAATTTCGATCTCAATTTCCAGAGCATTTAGAAGATAAAATTTCCAACCATACATGATATCATTACATCCCGGATCTTGAGGTGCAAACTTTTGATCGTTTAGGTGCAAAAAAAATCAAGAAAACTTGTGTATAGCATATTCCAGCATATGGTATAACTTTGAAGGTGACTTTAGCTCAGATAATGTTCTAGAGATTTATACATGGGCTGTACCAAAAGTAATTCAAAAGTGGGCATAACTCTCTCATTGACACAGGTTGTTCAAATTATATACGTTGGTAGGATAACTTATAATTTATCAATGCCTAACTTATAATTTATCATTGCCAAGTGTAAATTAATTAACATTTATAAAAATAAACAATCATAAAATTACTGAAAAAATATTATCATGCTAGGTAAGATACACATTTAAAGTAGAAGTAATGTCTACAATGAGGCATTCTGATGGTGTAGTGGTAACACTGTCACCTTGTAATCAAGTGATCCCACATTTATCCAGGCTGAGGGATGTAACAATTTCATTCTCACTTTAAACTGTGGGTCCAGTCTCTATATGTCTATCTGTGCATAAAGTGGACTTATGCTAAGTGTTTTCAATTCATGAAAAGTAAAAGGCGAAGTTCTTCTTGAACTTTGCACCATGACATGATGCATACGTAGGGGGAGGTGATGTGATCAGCACCATGCTTTGGTAACCTTTACTCCCCCAGGTATTCATTTAGTTGAGGCTGGGCGAGTCCCAGAGCCACTTTACGTGGGGACAAGCCCTCTGAAAAATTCCGACTTTAGATCACAAACCCAAATATCCCATGCAGCAGTCAGGCACCCTACTAACTAGACAACCTCAGCTCCGACTCATGAAAAGACATAGTTAATTTACTTTAGTTGATTGCAGTAATCATTTCCCATTAAAAAGAAAGAGCACTGTGTGTAAAAACTAAACTGGCAGATTCTCAAGTAACATGAAAATGAAACTACACTGCTCACCCTTAACTTTGACTCCAGAACGGCAGTACGCTTGCCTCTACCCATAATCTGAGGTTTCCGTTCGTTCTCCTTCTCTTCCTCTTCTTCATCCTCATCATCTTCGTCTTTCAGAAAAATTCCAATGTTCTTAATTTTCTTCTTTGATGTGGTCAAGAGTGTTGCTGGTTGTCCCTGAAAGAAAGTAACATTTCAATGGAAGACACCAATATGAAAATTTTACCAATACCTCAGAGTGCAGATGTAAATTTTATGGATACTAAACAACTATTTAAGACTGATGCATGAATATCAGTCAATAATGGCTGGTTATCAGTAACAGAAAATATTAATATAAATTTAAATCTCGGGTATATGCCCTGCAAAATGCACTAGTTTCATAGTTTAATTTACTCTGCACAAATATTGTATCATTTCATGATTATATGACATGAAATTAAAGCATAACATATACCTTGTGCTTTGATTATGAATAAATAATGCAGTGGATACCCAAAAAGTACACAAGCCATTACTAGGCCTCAGATTTTTAAGCTTTAAAAATCCTAAAATGGGTTCTACAAAAAATTCAAATGGTTCAAAATTCTTGAAAAATACTGATTAGGTAAAATCATTAAAAACAAAATTTCAAAATAACCATAACAAATTTTAATAGGTACATAAAACAACCAAATTTTCACTTGTATACATAATTTTCAAAATTTGACACTAATTATTTTAATACTAATACTTGTGCTGTTAGCAAAAGTTACTTGTTGATATGAAAAATGAATTATGTATAATTTGCTGCTCAATACATAACAAACCTTTTGCATGTTATCCACAGTCAAACTCTGCTATATGTCTGTGAGGATAATTAAAACATGGATCAGAAGTTTGGACTTCGGACTCAGGCAGCAACAGTGGCGCCAAACATTTTGCTTTGTTTCAAGCTTTCAAAATATGTCATGGACTTGGAGGGAGGGATATCAACAGACTATGTTTAGTCAATGAATTTTTTAGTCACCAAAAAGAGGAAATACCTGTGTGACATACAAATCCTGTAAACCCTTAAAACAATATAAAGATTTTTAAAAAAATGTTTGATTTAGGCACAGAAACCTACAATAGGTTCTTCTAGGAACTACAAAACTTCATAAGTTGTTCTAGCATATCATATTAGAAGCTAGGGGAAGGAGCGCATACCACTGAATGTACGCGGGTGGAGGAGGGCATCTTCAGTAAAAAAAAAAAAATCCCTTCTGAAACATATAAAGCAGATTTCACTGCATTACATTACGCAAGACAAACTTAATGAAAGCAATCTAGAATTATCGTTTTTCCATTTTAACTGCTTCATTACTGCTACAATAAAAAATATGTGTGAATCTTAATATTAAAAAATTCTTGCCGAATCACTGCCGTTATCATATTATAAACAAAAAACAGCAAAAAAAATAAAGGAAAAAGTTTATCGTACCTCACTCACTACTACAGTATCTCCAACAAACAAGGCATACTTCTTTCCTTCCTTGTCTTGCGCTTCCTTGTTCTCCAAATTTGACAAGCCAACGTTCACATTGAATACCATCCCCTTCTTCGCAGTAGTCACCGTTTTAGGTCCTATGACCAAAGAGCTCTCTCGAAATTCTATCCCCATAGCAAACCTGTAACATGAGAAGTCAAAGAGTGCTTCAAACAGAAAAGAAAAGATGCAATATAAAAATAATAGCTTAACAGATCAGTTTTGATTATCAGTTTGATAATAACAATATCAGTCGATCAGTCAACCTTTATTCACAATACTAGCCAATACTTATCTGGAGTTTCCCTATTTTGCAGTGTCCAGAATAATGGAATGAAACCTTTTCAGGAACTTATACAAATGAAAGAGTTTTCATTTAATTTGCACCAGTATTGTGCGAAAAATGGATTCTTGATTAAATGACATATTTTAATACTCTGATGTAATACCTGAATATCTTTAAGTAAAAACTCTATTAAACAGTTGCTTATAATTGCAGTGACACACAATATTCCAAGGGTCGTTCAAAGTTGACTAAGACTTTTATTTCTAGACAGAAATATACATACATAGAAGCACCAAACCATGTCAGTTTCTCAAAGTATTCCCCTTAACATTCAGACACCATTGTGGAAGGTTTCTGTCGTAATCACTGCAGCACAGCGTTCTTGAGTTCCTCATCTGTCTGGAAGTGCATCCTGCCCAAATGTTCTTTAAGAGCCCCAAACAAATTGAAATTACTGGGAGCTAAATCTGGACTGTAAGGACTGTGTGGTAAAACCTCCCAGTGCAAGTTGGCCAGTGTTGTTTGAGTCAAATGGGCCATGTGTTGCCTGGCATTGTCATGGAGAAGACAACATTCCAGGTCTTTTCTTCTGAACAGCTCAACGTACAGCACCGTGAAGCAGTGTTGAGTAATAATGGGCATTAATTGTGGCATCCTTTTCCAAAAAAAATCACATGGATAACACCTTGCATGTCTCAGAAGACAGTTCCCAAAATCTTACCGGCAGACAGTAGCGCTTTGCTTTCTTTGGTTGGAGGGGAACCCTTATGACACCATTCGTACACTCTTGCACGTGACAGTGTTTGTTCACCATACTGTCCTTGCACCTTGCAGTCTACGCCAAATTTCAGCAGGTTTCACCTCCTTCACGAGAAATTTCATTATACACTGCTGTTCCACAACAACACTAAAATGTGTCAGTTTTATATGAATCCCCTATATACAGTGTAACCTCGATTTTATGCTGATAAAACTTAAAATGGGGGAAAATGTAAAATCAAGGAAAATTTTTAAGACATTCTGCTACGTTGGGACCATCAAGATTGAATGTACAATGCGGAAAAATGTAAAATCAGGGTTCCACTGTATATATTAATGCTCCTACTTCATGACTATAGAAAAATTCAAACTTTGCATTTGATAAACATTGTAAAACAAATCAAACAAAAGTAGCAGTCCAATGATTATATTTACCCAAAATTTTTGGTCAAATTGTCCACCAAATTTGGTTTCTCCTTTTTGGCAAACTCCAAACCAGCATTGTAAACATCACACAATTTTGTCCCTGCCTGAAGAGTCTTCATTATCTCCTCCTCTAGGTTGATCAGGAAGGCATAGTTATCCTAAGAACATAAAAGAATCAATTATGTCCACACCCATTTTCAAGGAGGAAACATAAGACACACATACAACATCACCCCTAAAACATAAATATATTCCAGTGCTTTGCACCTTGCAAAGATCATACGTAGAGGTAGATACCACACATTTGGCAAAACAAATTCCTTAACTCTTGCAAGTTTTATAGTTGTATAGGTAATTTTAAAATACAGGGTTTCCACAAATACAGAATAGAAATTCCAAGTTTAATAAAAAAAATTGACTGTCTTGGGAAAATAGTAACTGTGGGAGTTTCTTTGCAGACTGGCAACATTGTGCTAGTTCAGAACTCTGGCAAGTGGCAGACACCCTGCAGGTAGATTTACACATAAAAAAAATTTTCAAGCCTTAGACTAAACCCCTTCATTAAAAAATTAAACTAAAAAATCCAATTTTTAACAATTGTTACCCAAATTTCCACCATAATTTTCGTACTTAGGATGCCTTTTTCAGCAAAACATACTCAAATATCATAGACAGTATACTTCATTAGCTATGAAATAAAATTCAGGTCTCTGGCTCTACTGATTTTTGAGATATTAAGGTTTCTGTAAAACTGCTTCATGATTAAAAATAAAAAAAAGCACTATGTTGGAAAAATGGCCACCACAGAAGAACCAAGGACAGGAAATTTTTTTGAAAATTGGTTTTGATATCTAGAAACATGTACAAACCTATGTACTAAAAATGAAATTTTCCTAAAATGGTTATGCAAGCAACTATTTTAATATTGGTTGATTTGACATGACATCTAAATAATGATACATACCTGAACTTCATTTGTAGGATTTACTAGAAGCGTGCGCACAATGTTTGAACAGTAGAACTTGTACCGGGCACCTAATGAACACACTATCGCTCCAAAATGAAGAATGTTTTTGTCGCTGAAAGAAATAAAAATTCCTTTCTAAAGTATCCCTTCAGACATATAGGATATAACTAAATTTCAAAATGCGCAACAATGATGATCTTAACCGATTTTATGAAACATGCTGCTAGAAATTACAGACCATCATGAACATTTTGTTTCAAAAGATGGCGAATTAACATTTTGTGCATTGAAAAGCTAAAGAAAATATACATAATGTGATTTTGTGCAAAAATTGCATAATCTTTATAATTGAAGATATACTCTATCCCACAGCAAAGCAATATGAACAGCTACTAACAGCTGGTAGCTGCAGCTGCATAATCCTTTTCATGCTCAAACTTCTACTCTCACGCGTTCATTGGTTGAACCCTCTCGAGTCACTACTTGCTCAGAAACCTGTTTTCGTTCGCTTGTTCCAGAGATTCCAGAGACAGAGTCTAGATTCTAGATGCTATAGAAAACTTGTCACACTCAATGACTTCTGACTGCTAATTTTGAATAACAAATTTCCTGAATATTTAAATAATGAACTCCAAAACCAAATTACCGTATTTACTCATGTATAATGCTCAGTTTTTCCAAAATTTTTGTTACCAAAAACTGTGGTGCGTATTATGCACGGAATAATTCGAGCAGCAAACATGAAACCGCATGTTTCCATGATTTTGTGACACCTGCATTGATTTTTTCTGTTTACGGAACCCTATCATGTTAAATATCGTTGTAAAGCTTCAATCCTGTAGTTTCTGAATATGGCAACAGTATTCCATTCAAGATGGTGACACTAATGTGCAATGCAGTTGAAATAAACTCATCACAAAATGAAGAAACATTCTGATGTTTATGGTACTTTGGATGAACGAAAAGATAAGGAGAAAAAAAATAATAATTAAAATGTATTACTGGCCAAATAATATGACATATTTGGAGTGTGTAATGCATTAATGGAAGAAATATTTTGCTGCTAACTGCTAATTTGAAGGTCCTGAATGCGCCTCTATATATGTTATGTTAGTCACGGAAAAAGTATATATTTTGAAGATTTTTCTTAAGAAAAGTAAAGAGGAAATGAGCAAAACTGCATATAAAAGTCGAAAGGCCATGTCCCACAATTCTTTACTTTGTAACGTAATATTCTGCTACACCAACAAAAGCAGTCTGTTGTGGCGGAATTCATGCATGCACCTCCTACAACTAAGAAAGCCATTTCTTGCACCTGAATTATACTACGCATTATATACCAGATATAATTGATTTCTCACTTTTTTCTATCAAAAACCAGGGTGAGCATTATATACGGTACTTAGACACATTGTTTTAATACCAAAACCGGCAGTACCTCACAACACTGAACTTCAGGTTATAATTTCCACCACTCTGTATGATGGCAGGATAGCACATGTCTACTTGGCTTGTGTCAACTCCTGTGACGTACTTCTTGTCTGTTATGGCAGTCTCCACACCTTCAGCTAACTTTGTATGTTTCACTTTCTGGAAGAAGGAAAAGAAAATAACTGAGTATCCAGCGCACTCTACTACTGAAATGACTAATAGTGAACTAAAAAACTACAGCAATCCCCCACCCCCTCTAAGGGTCACCTTTTTAGTCTGGTAAATTTTTTGCTTAGCCAATTGAAAGTTGGGAATCTGCCTTCAGCCTTAACCAACATCACTTTTCAATGTGAAATTAAACTATGGTTTCTTGATCGTAGGTTGGGTACGCAACAGTTGAAAGTTAGCAATGCTTGGGCAAGAAATTCGATCACACTGCCATCTAGATGTTTCAACTCAAATCAAATTCAACATGATATGAAATTCATAGTTTACACTGTAATATCAAAACCCATGCATGTGTATTATCTATTGTTACAAAGAAATGCATTAAGGGGAAAACAACTAATACTTTTATAACAAAAATGGATCTATTTGACAAAATTCAAAAGGGACATTCGAGCATTACATGTGTGACATTTCACACACAAAATCTAAGGTTCTAGACATGGGATTGAACTAAAATATTCCTCATTTGAAGTACTTTGTGATGTCTGCTGACAAATAAAAAAAAAAAACTTTAGTATGATGACATAGCCTGAATGCAAGTAAAGCATTAAAAAAATGTGTTTCACCCATGTGACGCTTTAAAAATATAGCAAAATTTGATTTAATTTGTCTGTGAAGAATGTAGGCTACAGATGGTAAGAATTTTTGTTGGTGAAATGTGCAAATTAAATTCATTCACAAACACTTAAACCTTAATGCAATAAAAAACACTAATAACACTGGTCAACAAATTTCTACATTTTGTTTGTTTCCAAAATGAATTAAATTTCAGATTAATTCATTTTGATATTTACATAAGTAGGACCACTTTTTTTCGGAATGCTACACAATTAAAAAGTGTCTTGATCGATGTCCACAAGAGTAGCCTATTTTCAATTTTGTGAATATGTCAAAGGATAATTAGCTGCATATTTCTACTAAAGAACTCATTAACTAATTTTAAAAAAAAACAGTCTTGCCTAGTAACTATTTGAAAGAGAAAGATTTCTTACTTTATCAGAATCTATAATTTCCATGATCTGGTCCTTCAGGTACTTGTTGAATACATCAACTGAAACATTACATGCCTTCTTGATCGTGAGGATTTCACTGTCCTCTTTTGGAGCCATGATGAATGCCATGGTTGAACTAACATCCACCTGCAATAAACAAATAAAAATAATTTAATATTAACTATATTTCATTTTTTAAAGCTTTGACTGTACGACAAAAGTTGCGGTGGTACAATCAGCAGTTTGTCTGACTATCACATGGAAGAACTTTGTTTAGGACAATTTCCGTTGAGAATGGACGGTCGACATTTTGACCAGCAGCACATCGTAGCTTCACCAGCACCACATGGTAGCAAGTAACGGGACTTCTTGAAAACTACACAAGATGTTTCAGTTCTGTCTAACTTCAAAGTTACATAATATACTCCGTAATACTTCAAATCACAGATTAAAGCGATAATAGCAGCCACCAAGTAGGCTTTACCCAAAGTATTTCGAGTATACTGGAAGGAAAGTAAATTTACCACAATTAATTCCACAAAATCCAAAGATTTCAGTTAAATATAATATTGTGGTTTTTGCATTGGCCATATTTACGATTAATGGCGCACTTGTTAAAGGACCATGTTAGTGAATTTAAATATATGAATTATGCTCGCAAATGCATTTAAAATTCATGAAACAAGTGGGAAGGAGAAAAAAGAAACTTCAGAAGTGAAAAAAAAATGCAATAAAGACAAAAAATACTGAAAAATGACCTAAAAATAAAAAGGGCGGAAAATGCAAAATAATGCAAATAAAAACAATGTTTCCTGGTTTTAACTGAAGAAATACGGACTTATATCAGGTTTGGCGTTGTCTTCAAAGCCAAGAAAATAATATGATTTGCCATCAACTTCCTAACCCTATTTATTAGTATACATATGAAGCTATGACATAGTCGAATTTCAAAACAATATAGTATCATTATTAATATTATTATGAAGCGAAGATTGAAAAAGTCATTTTTTTCAACTGTAAATAATGGGATTGACTTATGAAAATTGTTATAACTCTTAAACCACTGCACTTTTTTTTTTAAATTTAAATTTTGTATCTAATAATGAGTAAAAAAGCAACACTTTAAGCAAGGTGTGACAATGAAGGGTTCCAGGAGAATGCAGGGGCAAAGTGTCCGATTTTCAATCACGTGGCAGCAATTAATGCACCATTTCTTGAAAACTATACATGATATTTCATTACTGTCTTTTTTGTTTATTAGTATACCCCTAAAGGTATTACATACTCCAATTATAAATATATCCATACTATTATTAACAAGTGAAGGTTAAGAAGTCCTTTGTTCCCACTGTAAATTATGGGATAGATTTGAGGCTCCATCTGCTATAGGTTTAATGCAGGAACTTTGATGGAGAAGCTCTGGTGTACACCCAGCCTCTTATAACTACGTACCTGGGATGGAACACTGGGAGGAGGAGGAGGGGGTTTAAGGGAGTCAGAGCATGGTGCTGATCATACGCTGTGCTGTGCTTAAATACCAAACAATTTTATACACATAAATACAATTTATTTTTTTATATCTGTATCTTTAGCTGTGAAAATGGGCAAGCATGATATATAGACAGAATTAAAGAAGAGAATTGTTTTTTGAAAGTGTAATTTTCTGCTCGAAAAGACTAATCGAGACTTGGCCTACAGTTAAAAGTAGTACCTGAACCACTGTGCAATGTCTCTCTCATCCTGGGATTCAAACCATGACCCCTCCATTATAAAGAGAGTGAATAACTACTCAAAATGAAAATATCAGTGATGTGATCGAATTCACATCTCAATACACTCTGGCACCAAGATAACATTTTTGTATTTGTCTGCAAACGAAGTGATTGTGCAAAAGAGCAATTACTTTTAACTGCACACCAATTTTGATGTCCTCCTGCGAGCATTCACCCAAAGTCATACCAAAGTTTGTTTCAAGTCCACCTTATGCACAGATAGGCTAATCTGGTCTAGGCACGAGGTTTAACGTGGGATCTGGACCACTACATGCCTCCACTGCAAATTGAACCTTCAACTTCTCAAAGAAGAAATGAGACAAAGTACATGGTGCACACCTACAGGCAAGGGTCATCATTTTCAAAAAGTAAAGCTTACCTAGCATGTCATCTCAATCATCGCCGCAGGTGAAATGTTGAGGCCCAGGACCATTTAACCCATTCCCTGTGGTGGAGCTATATATATACTCTCTAAAATTGCACCTTTTTTGCAGAGCATCTATATATAGAAGGTATATGAAAATTAACAGTTCTTGTATTATTGCATGTCATTTTTATAGACACCATTATTTCGTGCCATTATTAGCCTATGTGGGCTACTGACAATTTAAAAAATCCATTGTTGATGCTTTCTCAGTGCATGAAAACTATTTTTTTTTTTTTTTGCAATATGGTCTAGTTGGTCGGGTGTCTGACTGCCATGCAGAAGACCCGGGTTAGATTCCTGTAAAAGGTGTTCTGAGTTGGAATTTTACCGGCCTAGTCCCTGCATAAAGTGGTTCTGGGGCTCATGCAATCTCAAATCAATGTGTAACTGGGGGCAAGCTGGAGGGTAAAGGCAGCCAGAGCATGGGGCTGATCACATCACCTCCAAAATGGCTGAGATCGAGAATATGTAGTGAGGGTGTGGGGTCCTACTCCCAAATCCCCTAAATGTGCCTTCCTGGCATGATGCTGTATGGAGGGGGAACTTTACCTTCTAGCTTACCTAATGTGGAATGTTTATTTTCATCTTTTTATAGTTAGTTTTTTTCATTATTTGTGATTACACAAATTTGCGGTTGCATCTATATATAGATTTCTTTTTGGTGGCACTTCCCTTCCCTTCAAGGTCGCTGCAGGGAAGGGGGGGGGGGGTTAATACATGGCAACTGTGTTACCAGGCAACAATTCACAAAGGGTTGTTTCCTTTGGATATAGTATACATGTCATAATCTATCCACAGACTATTGTCAAAGTGTACAGCCCACAATTCGCACCGGCTCAGTAGATGACTTTCGACCTCGCCAGTCCGGCCTTTACATTTATGTTACTTGTGAGCGTGCATTCATCAATTTCAACTAATCATCACTCATCCTTACTGTCACAATAAGTCAAATAGGTAGAAAAGCAATGTGAAACAACAGAAATATTATACCACTTTTAGTTAAGTTACTTCAGGCTCTTCTGTAGATTAAAAGCTAAATAGAAACCCATTCATTAGTTTAGAATTTCTATTATGATAGTGGTAAATACAATTAACCTGGGTTTTCACTAATTTTACCAAGAAACATTCCTTGTCTTCTAAAGGTCTTACAGGCATTTCCAGACCATTCTGTAATGTTTTAGCTTACTTAAACTCAATTTACTGTGCATTTCTTTGATTGGAAATATTAAAGTAATGTCTCCTGTTCCAAGAAATGCTGTATGCTTAGGTATTGAAAGGACCATTTAGCGGTGACATCACGAGCAGACAACTGAGCAAGATTGTAAAAATCATGTGGATTTTCTGTTGCAAGAGGCAACTTTTAAAAATGTTACAGCAGTTATGAAACAAAATTGTGATGTGTATCGTACATCAAAGTAAACATGAGATTTCAGAGAATACGTTATGGAGATACAGGGGATGGACAAAAATATGGAAACACCTGCGAAGAAAAGCCGGAATGCTGTAGCTACTAAAGAGTAGGACCGCCCTTAGCTTCCAAAACGGCCTGCTGTCTCCGAGGAATGGATGGTAGATAATGGGATCTTACACCATTCTTCATGCAAAACATGATCACAATCCTCCTCAGTGTCCTTCTGCCTCTGTCACTCAGTGTACATTTTCGTCCACGCAGGAGATTATCTGATGTCTTTCATGACACACTATTATGTCATCATGATCTTGGATAGAGTCCCTCTCGATACGCCAAATAACATGGCTACTTTGGTAACAGAGGCCCCTGCAAGGTGGGCACCGACAATTTGCCTTCTTTGAAACACTGTCAGCTCGGACATGATTCAGTATCAATTGCACTGCACGATATCTACAGTGCAACTGTTGACTCCTACCAGTCCAACAGGGTCCTATCTCACTGCGCAAAATCAAAGAATGTCACACCACGTCCGATTTCAAGTGGAAAAATTGCATCGATATCACCAGTTCCGATGTCGTGGTGTTTCCATATTTTTGTCCATCCCCTGTATATTGCACATACCTTACAGAGGATAAGGTAAAGAATAACTAGAGAAAGGAAAATGCATTTTTGAAGAAAATAGGCCCATCCTAGTTCCGAAGCTCAAGTGCCACATCACTGCTGTGGTGGCTGCTGGGAGCCGAGCAGCCTCGTGTTCCAAGATTGGATGCCAGAACACCACATGACAGGTTTGCTTTCACTTGAGGTGACGTAACACTAATATGGTTCATTTCAATTATGAACACATGTTGCACAAAATTACGGTTTATACGTATGCACTGTCAAGTACAGAAATCAGCTTTTTTGTATATTTTTACGAAATTCTCAGACCTTTTTACTCAAAGGCCGATCTTCCTGGACTTGTCTAGGTCAGCATAAACCTTCAGTATGTTATACTTACAGTTTCAAACTGCTCCTTCTTCAGTGCTGCCCTCCATGCCTCCATAAAGGCACCAGGGAAGTTATCCTTTGCAAAAACACCCAATGTTTTCCCCTTCTTGCTCTTCTTAACAGCCTCAATCAGCTTCTGGAAGTTGCCCTTATCCTCATCGCTCTGCAAAATAAAATAAAATCTTTACTGTTAATATTGTAGTCATTTTGACTGAAAAATTTAATGTTTTTCTTTCAGTTTACACAACATTTTAAATTGTCTAATTTTGTTTTCAAGTCCACTGTATACTCAGATGGGCTAATCAGGACTGAACCTACAGTTAAAAGTGGGATCTGAACCGAGGTAGAGAGCAGGTCATAAGTAGAGCTCAGATTTGTATGTAATTACATATTCTATTCCTTTCTAGATACATTCCTTGAACAGGAAAATGTCAACGAAATATGTAACTGACATGATCTTGCATAACCTTTGTGTTATGTATTTTTACATATTTGCCAGTATATTACATATTTGGTAATTTACTTTACATAAAACAACACACTTTGGTAATTCTTTCCTATCTTGATCCTTTTTCCTATATTTTCGGTCTCTGAAACATGATTTAGGAAATTTGTAGCTCATGTGATGTCATATTTTCTAATCAATGAGATGCAAAGTGCTTACAGTCACCTAAAATGGACTGCCAAGACAGGCTGAAGACCAAAAAAAATATGGGAACTGTTATTTGAAGGGCTCGGGTGTACAACATGGTAAGTGACATTTTTGTCATTTCTGAGTTCATTAAGAAAAAGGGTTACTAGAAGCTGTACTGTAGATAAATTGTTTTCGCGTTGTGTTTACCAATTTCAGAAGGCTTCACTGAGTCCAATGCAAATTGTATGGCATGGTAATTTCCCTCAAAAGTTGAAGGATGGTACATTTTTTTTTTGTGTCTCAAAAATTACCAAATGTCACTTACCATGTTTTAAAGTTGTTGTCCGCTTTGGATGACCACTTTACATCACAGAAAGTTCCGAAAAATCAGTTTTCACCCTAACAACCACATGTCAGGTCCACATGGAGTCCAATAAATCGTCCCCTGAAACCTTTCCCACCAATAGCGTTCATCCAAGAAATGACAGCTCTTGTCAACTCCACGTGGAGTAAATGAGATGTTGCTAATTCGGTTTCTTTAGAGATTTCTTAATGTGAGGTTGCGGTTCTTCATCTTTGCTAAGTTGTGTGTGGTGCTATTTTTTTATACAATATATAGACCTTGGGAGTATAACGTCACAGTGAATGTCTAAACACTGCAGGCAAAACTGACAACATCGCTTTACAGAAAAACTGTGGTGGCTCAAAACCAGATACGGGTCCGGTCGGCTTCCTCTGGGGTTGTGTCCAAGATGACGAACTGACAATGCTTTTAAGACTACAGCTATACACCCGAGCCCCTCATTTATCGAAAGATGCTGGAATTTCTCTCCCCTCCCCTTTTCTGGTCACATATTTTCGTTTCGTTTTTAGGTTTAGGCAAAGCACCTAGAAACTTGGCATTGGTGGACAAGAAAGCTACTTCCCTGTAAATAGAGAGTTACACAATATGTTCTCTTGTACAAAAAATACAAAAGTAGCTATGTACTTTAATTCAATTGTTCTTTCTGTAGATGCTTTTTTTTTACAATTTGTTTCGAAAGTTACAAAAAGGTCTCTCTGCCTCAAAGCAGTGGGAAATTTCTTAAATATGTACACGTTGCTGAACTTTCTTGAGTTAGCTTGTGTGACGGCAGCCGAAGTTCAGCAGCTAACACCCCGACACTAGTCACTCCCTTTCCCCTACTTTACCAGATTGATAGGCATTGGACTTTATACAGAACAGTTGTGAAATTCAATATACTTCCTGTTCTATGGTTACACGTGGGATGTAACGTGACTTATGAGATAAATGGAGTGTTACGTGACTTACGACCAACTCTGTACAACTCTGGAGATTGGACCTGGGATCCCATGACTACAAGATTACCACTACACCATGAGCGGGGCCAACACCCAGCTGAGAACTTACTCTGTCTCTGACGAGGAGAGTGACGGCAGGTGCGTTGTTCTCATCCTTTCCCACCTGCCTAAGGAACTCAATCTTCTTCTTGCTGGCGAGAAAGTATATGGTCTCTTCAGTTAGGACCATTATTGTATCGGTAAGCTCATAGCCAAGGAGCCACATCTACGGAAAAAAAGAAAAAGACATCACAAAACAATCACTTGTCTTGTTTTTATTACACAATTAAAAGAGAACGTAGAATCTTTTGGAGTTTCTGCTACAAAATCCTGGCACCATTTGGCAAAACTATGATGATGATAAAGAGTAGGTTACGTCAGACAGGTATGATTATTAATTTTAATAGTTAGAATGACCATGATACTTATTTTTATATTGAAATGTCAACATACATGGACAACAATGTGTTAACATTGTAAACAAATAAACAAATGCTGAAATAAACCACAAAAAGATATACTTTGTCCACCGTAAGAACAAAGTTGACATAAACAAATACACATGGCCGGTGAGAAACCATACTGATAATTCCAATGGTAGCCATGCAGGATTCTTATACATAGGAATATAGTGAATGTGATATATTGAAGTTGTAGGACTATATTATAAGCCATACAGCTACAAGCAATATATTCATAAAAAATTGCACGGTACCCTCGACCCTCTGTAACCCCCTCAAGAAAAAGAAAGGTTTATGAAGGTTTTCCGTCGTTTTTTAGCTCTCGGAGATGTCTTATTGTGAAATAAAGTATGTCTGTTACTTTACCATGAAGCAGAAGAGCCCCAAGGCTTCTGCAAGTGAATATAGCACCCAATATGACATTCCACAACAGAAGCTATAATATAATGTCCTTAGGTTAGGAGTTGATAGCAATTTCTGCCGTGTTCTTTCGCTATTTTAGTGTTCATACAAATGGTTTTTACTAATAAAAAGTGGCGAAAGTACTCTTGATAGCAGGTTTTTATTTACGCAGGGCATACTTTGGGATCAATCTCTCTTATTTGTGTTGGCTCAAGTTCCTTATGTTTTATTACGATTTCATCATGCCACGTATGCAATTTTTACATGGTTCGATTTTGATTTATGTTTAGCAATTACTTACGCCAAAATGTTTTGAAGATTTTGTGCAATATATGCTTTCGCAGTTAGGTTTGGCAGGTCAGGCTTAGTTCCCTTAGCATTTTAATAATAACCCTAAATTCTTTTGTGGTTAAGTGGGCCATGTTTAGTTCTCTTAGCATTAAAATAAAATCCCTAAATGCTTTCTAAAAAAAGTGTTCTACATTTGTTCCCACTTGTCTACGATACTTATTGTCGCTTCTACGGATAATGCCTTGTCCATGGGGAACATACATGCTTGCGTAAGGTAATTTTAAAGTTGTTTTTATCCCCAACATAAATAACTTTTTTCAAAATCCAAATAGTGCTCATTAGTTTAAGGAAGGTTCAACTCTCATGTGACAGTGATTGCCAAAATTCTACAATAAGTAGTCTATATATTTTGAAAACATCATAAAACAAACTGAACAGTTACCTTCTTCGAAATCTCTCAAATAAAAAAAAATCAGCATAATTCTCCAGGGGATACAGTGGGTTAATGGACACAATAACACCAGAACTAACACACAAAAAAAAGATCTATTCTAGTTACACGGTTTTGATTACATTAATTTTGCTCTTACAGTGGACTGAGCATAGTGCCTAAATCTGCAGATTCGAACTCACAACCCTCAGTTTAGTAACAAGGTATGTAAACCACTCTACATTTCAACCTTAGGACAACGTAAAGTAATACTATGTGCACCATATTATAAATGGCTCAGTCGGTAACGCGTCTGACTACCATGCTAAAGGTCCCGGGTTCGATCCCCGGCCGGTTCAAATCCGGGAACTTTTCCTATATGCCTTCATGGTGTGGTGCTATGCACAGGGGAGCACTTTACTTTTTTTTTACCATATTATAAATATTAATGTTCAAGGAAGCACAGATTTAAAATGACAGATCAATTTAAAATATAGAAATATACCTGCAGGAAAATCATCTGAAAATATTGGATTAAACTAGTCACTTTCTTAGTAAATTTACAACATGTATTCACATCGAACAGTTCTTTCATTGCACAAATTAGATATGGATGTAAGGGTTATTGAAGAGTAGCAAGTCTAGCATTCAGTCTTACAGCTTTTGGGAGTTTCAAATTACCATATTTATAGTTTTTTTGAAGTTCCACACTCCTTATCATGGGCTGGCAAAGACAGGATGCCTAGTCACCATGGGAGCTCAATATTCAAATTTAAATACGGAGAAACTAGTACTCTTTTATCTGAGAAGCTGTTTTTTCTTTTTCGATTAATTCCAGTGGCCACTGCCACCATCCTCGTTGGAACTTGTTGTTGTTGTTGTTGTTGCTTGTAGTTCTCTGGCTGCTGCTAGGTGCGCTGTTGTTAACTGTGCATCGATCTGTGTTGTTTGCTATTTCCGGGCGATAATTGTTGTAGTAGGGGAATCCAAGTGTGGTGTGCTTGCCCGCTATCGATATTTAGCTTGTGCGGGAAGTGTATTATGGCGCGTGTTTCCTTGAACCTTTTGAATTTTATGGCTATTGTATGTGATATGTTTAGAAAGACCAGTAGTGGGTTGGGCTTTTTTCGCATCTGCTAGGTGCTGTTGGATTCTTTCATTGACAGACCTGATGGACCTGCCGATGTAATGTGCCTTGCATTCACACTCTGCATCGTATACACCTGGGTTATCAGGGGGGAGAGGAAGTACCGTTAGTGTTTGTTCAGTTGATCAGCTATTTTGGAATTCGGTTTGTGCGCTACTTTGATGCCATAAGGGAGAAGGGCTTTGGATATGCGGTTGGAAGTGATGGGATGGTAGGGGAAGGCAAACATTTTTATTTGCCGCTGGAGGCTGATTGTGGCTGGGTTTGTTTGCCAATGGGTTGATTGTGGTTGGTTAGGGTGTCTGACCTGTATTCCCATTACTTTTTTTTAAAAAAAAAAACAACTACAGTACATATTTTTGTTGTTTGCGTGTTTTCTGTATTTTGGTGGAAAACCAAATACACCAATTTGTAAGAATGTCTGGGATGAACATGTATTTATATCTACATGATGTCAGCTACATCATTGTAATCCAAATGTACTTTCCACTAAACACACAGAAAAAATACAACGCATATAAGTGATAACTTTGTAAGTAACAAGAATCTGTAGCCGACTTCCGTGGCTAGCATACTGCATTACAAAGTCAGGGTCCCAGATTCGAATCCCAGACTGAGCATGGGTATTCTTTGTCAGTATCCCTCCAACAATGTCATTACATCATCACTCATCCTCTACGTTGTGATTAGTCAAAAGTAGCACAAAGAGACACTAAATAGCAATGTTTTCGTATGGTGGAAAATCAAATACACACACATAAAGCAATTTTGTAAGGATGACTGGGAGCTTGCTGGTTGCTACTTGGGTCAATATCTGTTTAAAAATTTAAAAACTGTGTTAATTAATAAAGGTAAAAAAAAGGTAAAGTGTTCCCCTGTGCATAGCACCACGCCATGAAGGCGTATAGGGGGTGTGGGGGTAACGCCCCACACTTTCTTGATCCGGTCGTGAGTGGGGGTGATGTGATCAGCATCACGCCCCTGACCGCCTTTACCCCCCAGGGTTTCCCCCAGGTACCCATGTTATTCGACGCTGGGTAGGCGCCGGGGCCGCTTCCACCGTTAGAAAAGTTCCCGGATTTGAACCGGCCGGGGATCGAACCCGGGACCTTGAGCATGGTAGTCAGAAGCGTTACCGACTGAGCCACCGCGGCCACTTAATAGATTATGTTTTAGGGTCACATTTCAAAATGTGTAGCTTTATCTTAGTTTGAATCATGTTTTTTTTTGTTGTTTTTTTAAATATTATGATGCTCCAGAACTTTCTTTTTACCTGCTCTTAGTAACATGCTCTTGCATCCCTTGGTACAGATGCAAACTGGGGATTGAAGTACCACTGTCCCCGCACATCACTGTATTTTGCAAGATTGTTTTAAAATATTCCAAGTATCTTTCAAGAATATTCATTGGCCTAAGAACTATTTTAAATTAAAAATAGGTGTGACTACTACTGTCACCAGGTAGTGAGAATAACAGAAAGTGCTGAAGACCAGAAATTACATGATCAGGTGTTGGGAAGTATTTACTGAAGTAATTTTAATACTAAAAACCCTAAACAACCTGCCTAACCTAACAACGAAAGCATTTAGGAACGTAATACCCATTCATACTTGTCATGCAACATATTAGCAGCACAAGTCTACATCGGAACGCCTTGTGGTATTTTTTGAACTGCATGATGTGCAGAAAACAAGTACTTGACTCCTGCACAAAAATAAATTCACACCAACGTAAGCTTCACACACATCGACAACTAAAGAATGGCAGACCAGGCCATGTTGCAGATCATGCACATGCACTTTAAAATCTGGTGAAAATAGTCACTCCGATATATTATATATTCTACCAAAAAATGCAAAACCTGCATTATATTTTAAGTACTTCTGAGAATGTCTACAGGAAATAATTAAGAACTAATTTGTACCTGTAAGGAAGTTGATTTACTGTACACCACTTCTTCGTCCACACCAACTGCAGAAACAAGTGCATCCATTTTTGAAAATCCATCTTCATTTGCTGTTTCAGCATTCTGTAATACAAGCGATAAATTAATAACTTATTCAATTTTCAAACTTTGTACTGAAAAATAAATTCACAGGTAAGTAACCGGGTCCAATGTGAAATCCTCCACCCTCTATTTCGCTAGGGAAATTATTTTGGTAAAACTTTCAAAGCCGGGAAACGGATTTCTTCAAATTTACAGGAGAAAGTACTTACGGAACTGAGTTTCTGTATAATTTCGGAAGGTCGTAAAGTGTTTTCTCCAATTTTTCAATGTATTTGGCAGCTAAATCATGTATTTGTTCTGTAACAATGTCTGTCCGATGCACGAAAGCTGTTGCGAGCATCTGATGATGTAATCCCCGGTAAGCGTTTCTAAACACACAGTTTTTTCACTATATTGCCCAACCTAAAGCAACCTAACCTTACCGTGATGGTGCATGGGGCTATCATGAATGGTTTTTGAAGCTATGCGGGAATGGTTTTAGGGGTTATTCCTGGATGGTCATACTACCCCGAATGGTTTTTGGGGCGATGCGGGAATGGTTTTCGGGCCTATGCGGGAATTTTTCTGTTAAGAAGGTTGAAACACTGCTTTGCCATTTGAAACACAACGCTAGTCAAGATTTGCCCGCCATTTTGCATGTTCAGTGAGAGAAAAGAACGAACAATAATTACTCGATATGTCAACAATAGATACTAATTTCGTTAAAGAAAAGCGAAATCCCTTGTTAAACAATCTTTCGAAATGCAGAATAGGTAAGTACGAATGCAACAATTACAGAATAAAGGAGTTACAGACATTTGCCGACTGATAGTTTTGCCATTATTCTTTTAGGAAGATTGTGTGTTTCAAATTGTGAAAAATAAAATTCTCAAGCACGGAAACAAATGTTTACAAGTATACAACCGATTAAAGTGGAGATACAGCCATTTAAAGTTGCAAGGTGGAAGTCTACTTCCGGCCATGTCAGTTTCGTAGCAGCCACCCATACCGATGGATATAGGCTATAACAGTAGCTTTTTCAAGGCTAAACAAAAAATTTCATATTATTGCTCCCCAATTCCAGGCTCTGTTCCTGGGGTAATTGACCTACCACCCCTACCCCACCTCCCCTCCACTATGCTCCGGCTACCTGCCTTTTTCTAGTCCCTTTAAAGGCATGTTAGAACCTGCCCAACACTATTGCCCTGAAAAACCGTAATGACGTTACATAGGTAAGTAATTTTAATATTACAAAAATGTCAGTTTCGTAGCACGTAGATCTCTAAAAATTTCCTGTAAGAATTGACAATATAGAGAAAGTCTGTAATTTTGTTAATTTTTGGTATACTAACTAATTTTGGCCTCCTAATCACGAATCTGTTGTAAGAAACTGGGGGTCACGTCTGGAAATTGTACATTTTGATGAAACATTGTTCGTTAGCCCCAAAAACCAACCTACGGGTAGCCCCACAAATCATTGACATTAGCCCCAAAAACCATCCACGGGTAGCCCCACGAACCATTCACACGAGGTTAGGTTAGGTTCCATTAGCATTCATTTCACCCCTAAATTGATCGGGGAAAAAAAAGGGTTTGTACTAAAATTGAACATCATAAATCATTTTCTTGTAAAACAAAGGCGTGGTTGGAAACAATGACAGATTACATTTTCGTTCGTAAAACTACGCATATATATATAAAAATTCAATCGGCTTATTTTCAAATTTCCAGATGTGACGGTACTTGTTTACTATCCTTCGGACACATTTATTTATTTTTACAGAAGAAACTACTTACCGTAATAAGTTCCTGTAGCATTGTCAAACATCGGGAAGGTGTTTTGTGTGATGTGGGAATGTTTCATAGCTGAAATTCATGTTGTTTGTTGAAAATTAATTCTCCGACGGAGAATAGCGTTTGGCACGTACACCATCACGCGTCGTGACTGTATCATGACGCGTCGTGATTGTGTTTTGTTCATGTTCATTGGGTATCCAGTATTTCGAACTGTCTGCGTTTGCAACGAGAGTGAGAAGGATGACGTGTCCACTAGCCCCACGAACCATTGGCACGTGGTTAGGTTAGGAAACATACTTAAAATTTGGTGTCGTGTTAGTATCAGGATCTAGAAATTAGAAATAATTGTGAACCATTGGCGCTAGCCCCACGAACCATTGGCACGTGGTTAGGTTAGGAAACATAGTTAAAATTTGGTGTCGTGTTAGTATCAGGATCTAGAAATTGGAAATAATTGCGAACCATTGGCGCTAGCCCCACGAACCATTCGTGCGTGGTTAGGTTAGGTTAGGTAAACATTGTTAAAATTTGGTGTTGTGGTAGTATCAGGAATATATATATTTGGTTGTGAAACAAAAAAATTCGCGAAAATCGACAGTTTCCATTCCAAAAACTAACTCCTAATTTTCACTTATTTTGCAATTTCTAGATGTTTCCCACTCATTCCAAGACGGATAGCCCCAAAAAGGAGTCACGGATAGCGCCACGAAAGATTAGAATTTTCTCCGTAAAACAACGCGAAAAAAAAAATGAAAAATAAATATATCTGATGAACTTTGTTCACGGGCATTTCTTGGGTTCCGAAGGTTGAAACACTGCATAACAATTGAAAATCGATAAAAGACTAGCCCGACGCGTCATTATGTAGGAAGGTGTATGCGCCATATTGTATGTGAGCAAGCGGAAAGACTAGGAGAAAGAAGTGCTGGTAATGTGAAAAATTGCTCTTACTTTCATCAAAACATCGTCAATACACCTTCAGGAATGTTCCGCAAAGCAGATACGTAAGTAGGAATGTCAAAAATTGACGAAACGACAAAATTTGAGGTGTCCGAAGGATAGTAAATTTTTACCGAAGAAACTTCATTTTGGACAAAGAAATTTGAAATGTGCTAAAAATCGAGGGTGGAGGATTTCACGACGCAGCCAAGTAACCAATCAGCATGTTTGTGTATCAAAATCTTACTTGATGTCCTGAAACAAACAAGTACAAACACTAAACAAGTCAAATTACTGCATATAATTTTCTACAAGTGAAAAGACATAGAAAGGACTGCAAGAAATAAGCTACTCGCATGTCTTACAAACTACAGCATTTGATGTTGATCAAAATAGGCAGTCATGTATATTTTAATGCACTTACAGTTATAATGTTAAATGGCCAAAATCAAGATATGCGGGTAAAATGTAAATTTTCACATTTGCTTCTCCCAATTCATAACCTAAATGAATATTTTTCAACTCCTGTAGCTCAGTAAAAGTACATTTCCATGCTTCATAGAATTCTGAAAACTTCTACACGGCTGCTGTTCATTAAACAATTGACAAACGTTGAAAATTATGGGTGGACGGATAAATAATTGACCTGTCATTGAACAAGTGTATAGTAAAATCTCTTTTGAACTTTATGGTAACCTTTTACACTGTTTAATATTCATATAAAATAATTTTGTACGAAATGCCAACAAGATTGCTTCCTCTAAGCAATCTAAAGCTTCGGGCTACATAAACCCTACCATATCACCATCATTTATTGTCAAAACTGTCTTTGTTATGATTTTGACATGGTTAACTAAGATTTGCAAGCAAAATTGTTTCCATTTATTTTGTTAATAAGAATGTTCTTATCTAGTGACCTCGTTCAGTGATAACCAAGTAAAACAAGACAACGGCACATACATACAGCCGTAACTGTCGTATTGTTCCGGTAATCACATTTTTCAGAACGAATTTCTGGAAGACATTTTTCACTACATGTATAGACAAAGAACCAAATTTAACATTGTGAAATTCATAAAAGCTTACCTTCCACACGGAATATATTCTTCTTATACGTCTGAAAAACGTGTCTTTGTCCATAGAAATATTCGACATCTTCTTTGGTTATCATAAACACTTTCGCATCAAAAATGAAGACACTGTAGTTATGGCGGGCTTGTTCTCGCACGAATTAACGTCTTCTTCATCTTCCTTCTCTTCTTCCTCTTCAGTCATAACAAATAATAATGAGCAATTGTACACGTCAAGCAAAACGAACGCTCGGGTTTTGTAGCAACATTTACGGTATTCACGGGTACACTCACACTCCAGCAGTGAGTTTCTTTATACAGCATATTTGCAGAAGATACAATTCAAACTACAAGTGTGTCAATATACGCTGTAACTATAAAACACACCTTTACTAACTTCGTTGACCCTACAATGCGATAAGGTTTGCTTTTATGTGCATTTTACGCATTAAAAGTATTGAATCTTGTAAATCTAATTTCAGATTACTTATTACTAATCTGATATTCCCCGGACAGATTTCATTTTTACAGAAGAAACTGCTTACGGTAATAAGTTCCTGTAGCATTGTCGAACATCTGGAAGGTGCTTTGTGTGATGTAACGGATTTCTTCAAATTTAAAAGTTTTGGGGGCAGGTGACTCCGGCCAATTTCTAACATGCCTTTAACAGGGACTCTATAGATAAAGCCAGGGAGCCGGAGCGGAGGTGGGGCCGCGTTAGCGGTTGGGGGTGGTAGGTCAATTACCCCAGAGGCGGAGCCCGGAATCGGTGGGAAATTTGGACTCAAAAGTTTCAAACAAAAATATTTTTTTGTTCAAATTTTCCACTGATTCCGGGACGAAAAACGTGAAAGAATGTTCCGCGAAGCAGATAGGTAAGTACAAATGCCAAAATTGACAAAACGAAGAACTTATAGGTGTCCGGGGAATATCAGATTTTTACCATAATGCTAAGCAACGCAAAGGGAAAAGAAACAGTTTATGTATTAATTTTGCCCATTTGAATCTACGCTATGAATTGATTGATTTGCTTTATTTTACCACAGATTTTACTTCGCGTTTGTGCCAATTTTGGCTCATTCATGATGAAATTGGTGAATGGACACTCACAAACATCCATGCCCAGGCAGGGATTCGAACCCGGGACCCCTGGCGTCGAAGCGCGGTGTGCTAACCACTCCGCCATGGGGAACGGCTACACTATGAATTCCAACATTGCATAGAAGCAAAATGCCAAATATATCGGTGTCCGGTAAAAATTCAATGACATCTATCTACCATACCGGGACTTCCGTAAGGGATGCCTCAAGAAAAGGATTGATGAAGTCAAAAGACTGCATCAATGTTTTGGTAACACCAATTTGTGGCTGTAGTCATGAACGTTCTGAAGGGGGGCAAGGGGGCCCACGCCCACCCTGGAAAATGCACGGAAGGGGAATAAACTGGATGCAGGCATAAACTGTCGATATTGTAAATAGTACCAGAGAGAGAGTACAGCTCCTTCACTTCCATGCAAACTAAAACAAAGTATGACATTAAGACATCCGTCTGTATTCTGCTGTAAAATGCAGGAAAGCTTCCATGTCGCAATATTCGATAATTTTACAAAGAATGCCACTTATATGTTTCCCGCGAAATTATATCAGCGGACAAGAACGTATACTGAATATTTTTGGGGGAGGAGGGGCTAAACACCACCTTTTTATAGGGTTATAGAAGAACCTCACGTGAAATCTGGATGTTTTTTACCACTCGACTCCTCTAGCGTAATGAAGGAAAATGTGTGCCGAACCCATCTAATGTTTGAATGATGGATTGGTTTGGTTTGGTTAATTTTACTTTGCATTTCTCCCACTTTTGGCTAATCGCGAAGATGAGGATGAGTGAGGAAATTGATGAAGGGACACATAAAGAACACGATGCCTAAGCCGGGATTCGAAACCGGGACCTCTGGCGTCGCTATCCACTCTCTCAGACCGACGTGCGTGTGTGTGTGTGTGTGTGAGTGTGTGTTTGTGTGTGTGCGCGCGAACAAAAAAGAAAGATGAATAATGAAAGAATGAGATGGATTCAGCCTTCAGTAAGGTGCCGTTTTTTCTCTTTAGACATCAAAACACGTGCTCCAGGGTTCGAATCCTGGCCTGGGCATGGATGTTTGTGAGTGTCCATTCATCCATTTCATCATATCATCACTCATCCACATCTTAGCCAAAAGTGGCACTGACAAAAGCCGAAGTAAAATAAATCAAATCAAATCAAAACACGTGCAGTGTCTTTGAGTATTCTTACAGCTATAGCTGTTCTATTGCGTTCTTTCTAAACAAGGAACAAGTGTATCTCATTATTGCAATGCTATTACCCACGCACGGGATGGATAATCCACTCGACAACGTGAGATTCAAACGCTGGGTGGCGTAGTGGAAGTACACTGCTCTCGGGTTGGGATACAAGCTCACCGCTCACGAGGAGCGGGGATGAAGGGAAGGACCGGTCCATTTGCAGATTTTAGGGGTAGCAGAAATCCTTCCACTGCGGTCTAGTATCCTTTTCGAAGTGCGTGGGAGTTGATTGCGTCAATCAGGCAGAGCGTGTCCGCAGCAACAGTTTGCTGCTTTTCCTTCAGTGGCCAGAATACTATTGTATTGCTTATCCTGTGCATTCTCTAGACTGTATTTCAAAGAATTTTAAAAATAATATACGGCAACGACTTTATGTACCAGATGACAAACTTTTAAAAAGATTACATTTTTAGATTGCAAAAAGTTAACAACTTTCGACAAAGATACAGCACTTCTGACGCACGTTTTGTACTTACTGGTGCTTTGGTGAGATTATAGATCACACAGCCCTGTAAAACAATTTCACACCGTTTCAGTATAACTAATAATAAGCTTCATTATAGGCCTATGCCTGAATATTCTAATATTTATTCACAGGGCCCGTAATATTATACGGTTGTGAAACTCGGTCTCTTACTTTAAAATAATAACATAAATTGGCATTCTGCAGCCTTGGAGTTGTTTCTTCCAGGCCTAAAGTCAGGAAACCGTTTTTGTAAGGTAAGTCGTTACGAAAATCACATTTGCGTTTCGGCATGGTTCAGATCGCTGATGCACACAAGTTCACTTCTCCACTGCCATGTAACAACTAAGAGTACAACAGTTAAAAACTATTGTATATATCTGAGTCGAGTGGTAAAGAAAGCCGCGGCATATCGCATATTCTTATCTACTGTTAGAAACTTGCTGATCATGAGCCGCGGTAGATGTCACAAAAGCTTTGAAATCAAAACCTTACGCGACGAGCGGCGACAACAGAGAGACACAAAAGTCCAACAATTTATTGGCTTTGCGCTTGCAACTGAGTGTGTCGTATTTCTTTACTTTGAAATTGAAGACAGAAATAATATTAACAATTATTATTAAATAACATTTTGTTATTAATCTTGAAGTTAAGCAGTTGACTTTATCCCAGAAAAGAGAACATTTCCAAATTTTCATAAAAATATGCGCGGACCATTTTTAGGACCCGAAAAAGAGGATTAGTGCAGGTAAAACAGGACGTCTGGTAACCCTAAACGACTTGTATCTCTGCACCGGTTACAGCGAGCCCACATATGTTTATCACTCAGGGTGCACTCCCCCAACCCTAATAGTGGAGTCGCCTGTTGCTACGTCACTGCACTTCCGTTGGGGATCATCTCCTGAGCGGTGAGCTGTACTTCTCCCTGATTCGAGTCTTAACACCACTAATGTAACCTCCATTTTTGCAGCTCCGTCAAAGACAAGACCCACTAAATTGTTCATATTCAGGCCTAAGAACTCACAAGTGTTTAAAATTGTCTGTCACGGCTTAAGAAGTCATATCATATATCGGCAAGAAACAAAGGAAGTATTCTCCAAAATAGTTGGGTCGCGAAACAAATCTATTGCACAGTGAAAACTGTTCCGTTCCCGACACATCTAAAGTTCCATCTCCCAATACGGTAAACTACTGACTCATTTCTCTCCTACGCATTTATTTAAATCACCTCACCAGAAGATTTTTATCACTTCGTTTAGGACAACTGGACTGAAGTAAGATGCGTTATTCCCTCAGATTCGGAAATGATCCTATTGGGCGTTGTTCCCTGTCTTCGCAAAAAACCTTAGCAAAGCCTTAAATTTTCCATCCTTGTGACTCGCATCTTCTAAATACTAGTGTTTCATCACATTTTATGCTTCAGGAGGAAGTAGCACGGGGGAAAAAAAATGAGATATTACCATTTTTTTTAGCTTCAACTGTTCTCTTATTGGATTGGATTGATTTGGTGATTTAAGTCCACTTTATGCACAGTAAGGCTAATCGGGACTGGACCTACAGTTTTTAAACTGGGATCCGAACCACTATGTGAATTTGAATTATTTCTTTAATTGAATTTCTTTTGGGTGCGTCAGCACTGAGGCTATTTTGCACCCGTTACTCTATACGGGGTCCAGCCCCTTATCATAACAAAAATAAAAGCGTGTCTGAAAACTAAAACTGCCTTACCTTGGTTAAAAGCTGAGGCTAAATAAGGACAAAACACAAGACGACACAGAATTATACTGGCCATGGGGTCAGTCGCCAGAGCCTCGTTAGTCTGCAGTCCAGGGTGTACTATGTGGAAATGAGGTTGACTATTGGGTGCACTACGTAGAAGGAGCACCCCTTACACCCCGAACCACTATGTGCCTCCACCGGGAATCGAACCCGGGACCCCTTGATTACAAGGCGACGACGCAACCACTGCGCCATCGGGGAGGCCCAACTGTTCTCTTATTTGTCACTATTAGCATATTTATGTGTCCTTCGTCTCGTTCTGCACAAGGAACATATTACACTTTCTATAGCTACCATCATAGCGCCGACTCCATGGGACTTGGGGGGCTCGACCCCCATGTTATCGTTGTGGGGGCAGAGCGCCCCAAATAATTTTGCTTAAGAGAATCTATTGTATTACTTTGTGTAACGTTTTCTTTATATATCCACATACCATAAACCTTATATAAGCTGAACATTTCACGTAAATTCCTAGTTCAATTTTCGGCCATCAGAGGCCGTTGTCCTCGATAGCTCAATGACCAGTGCTGCCTCTCGCGGCAGACTTGGTACAAGCGGGCTGGGCGTAAAACCTCAGCAGTGCTTCAGAGACGCTTGTATCGACTGGAACGGAACGGCAACAACCCTTTGGCTCGACCTAGCCGGCGGGAGACGTACCTAGCGTGCTGCCTTGGTGGACGGAAGCCTTGCTTGTTTGTCACTCGTGAAATGGGCCACTACTAAGAGAATAAGGACGATAACCAGAGTGCGGCATTACATGGCTATTGAGGCTGAACACTGTTGGTTTAGGTACGTAAAACTCTCTGCTGTGCTATAGGGACTTAACAACATCGTGCCAACGTTCCACGTCGCCCCTTTTATTACGCATAAGGTGCCGTACAAAAAAAAATCCCTTTTTTTTTTTTGCACTCTTGCTTCCCCCTTTTGCCCTTGTTGTGTGTCACCTTTTTGGGTGCAGTGAATGTACTAAGTGGACTAACGAAAGATAACTATTCACCAAATTAGTGAGAACAGAATTACTTAACTCTTACTTGATTCTGGGTTCAAAATACTATTCCGTCGCTAAAGATTTATTGTTCACGTAAGTGATCTCTTAACAAGTGAACTCCCTTTTGAGTGGACGAACGTATTTATTGTATTTCGTCGATCTTGTAACGTAACTCTTCGACTCACGTTTGACGTTTTGGTCTGATGGTCAAAAAGGGCTTCGGGTTAAAGTCCTCGCTTACAAAAAGGAAAAATCTACGAACCTCCACTTCTCCTTCATTAGTTGACTAGGGACCTTTGTTCCATTTGCACCTTTCCATTTTTGACGGTAGCATTAAATATCGGGAGAATTGGGATAATATTAATTCAATGGGAAAAACGGCTATTGTAAAGTAAATTAGCGTCATGATATAAACGAAGACTTGCTGTGTATGAAACGCATGTAGAAGATAGGTGGGGTTGTATTGTTAATTGTCAAATGTTTATTGTTTGATTGGGTCGAGAGAATGACGCGTACGCGTACTTGTTACGTATTGTTAATGGTGCTTGACTAACTGATGTAAACTAAATTTATACACGCAGGACGTGTTGGGAATTTTTGACGTGGACGCACGTCTCTTGTGAATCTGTAGTTTGACTTATATCGACCCTATTAATATTGGGCTCTTTTACGAGTTGTTTGTTGTTTATGAAATATATGATATTTGAGTAATGCATTTGTTGTTGATAATTGATCATCGTAAATTGCAATTTTGCCTTACCTGGAATCTATAGTGAGTAAGTCAACATACATTTGAAATACGCGTTACGTGGTAACTATAAGTTGAAATCAAAAGCACAATTGGGTAATCTTGGACATATAATATAGTAATTCACTAGGACAAACAAACGCAATGGAGAAGGCACAGCGTGTTATTCATTGCTGGACCCTTTGACTTTATACGTACATTTATATATATATATATATATTGTGGGTATATTTCTTACAGGGCTTTGTCTCGCGCTTCTCCTCGATTTTGCCTGTTGACTCCTGCATTGTCGTGCGAGAAGGGCGACACAAAATTGTAATTTGTGATATATAGTGTGGGTATTCAACCTTATCTTGAAGTTGCGATTGCCGCGCAGCCGCTTCCTCATAAATATCGCGTGCGATCACAACTAGACCCCACTATACCATTACATTTGCTTCTCTTGTAAAGTTTACTCTGAAGTGTGCCACTCGAACTCAACTTTCATTACACATTTGAAATGTTATATGTCCAGAGACAGCAAAACTCATGACTTATCACTATATACTAAGTATATAATTATGAGTATTGTTAACATTTTTACTAAAATGAGTTTCAAAAGAAGATGTCCATGAACTAGGAGAGTGGATGGGACCTTCGGGCTACAAATGGCTCTCACTTGACATTCAGAACGAGATCATTGATATATTAGGGAGATCTGTTTTGCGCTCCGTGGTAGCAGATATTAAAAGTCGGGAATATTTTGCTATTGTGGTTGACGAAACTTGTGACATATCCATCCGTGAACAATTGACATTTTGCATTCGAACTGTAGGTAAGATATATTTTCATTGTTTTTAAACAGGTCTACCTATTATTTGTTAGAGTCATTTTAAACTACTATGATCTATGTTTATTATTATAAAGTAAAAGGTTCTTCGAACTTTATAGCATAGTAACAGTAAGGGTTTAATTTTTACTGCCCACTTTTGTTGGCACTGAGCACAAGAGGGGTGGGTGAACATCCACAGCAGTTTTCGTAGCTATTTTTATTTTAACGTTGAGCAGTAGGCCTATATTTCACATGAATTGTAGTTTACGCAACAAAATTGATTGCAAAAGGAACATAGAATATTTACTACATCGCACCAAAACGATTGAAGTTTATGAGTTTTCTTCATTGCGGAAACGGATTTCCTTTGTGTATATATGTTTTGTTATATAGCCATCGGATTTTTTTTCTAAATGGAAGGGCATAAAATGTAGGCTTGGAAATACTGTCATTTAATGCCTCCTTGCCGTTCCTTCTTTTCAAGTTGAATGAAATTTTGTTGATATCTAATGGTATCAGATAAATACAAGCATTTATTTTTCTTTCCAGGCTAAATGTTGAAGAAATATCAGCTCTTCTTGAAGAGGATGACGTACTTCATGCGGATGTGTATATTCAACCACCTGAAAATGCATTGGCCAACGATGAGGATAGCGCTTCTGAAGAAGATTTTGATATCACACATTTATCTGGTAATCAGCTTGGAGGTGGCGCCGAAGTTATCGCTAAAAGAATAACTCAAGACGGAATTGCAGAGATCCGGATTGGAGGGGATGAAGGTTCTGATCCTCTTGAAGAACGTGAAGCCCATCCAATTTGAAGAAAATGTAATAAGCCAAAATTGGCAGTTTCACGTAAATGGACATCCTGTGACGTACCGTACAAGTCTGAACGAGAGTGGTCAAGGCCGGACTGGTTGCAAAATGACTACAGTCCCACAGACCTGTTTGAAATGTTTTTCGATGAAGAAGTTTTGCAACACATTGTTGACTGTACAAATGGTTATGCTCTGGAGCGTGGTAATCATTCATTTCGTGTTTCAAGAGATGACATTCGTTTGTTTGTGGCAGTATTGTTTTTGAGTGGTTATTGCACAGTGTCTCGTAAACGAATGTACTGGGAGAGCTGCTGAAGACACACATCATGAATGAATTTCGAAGGTATTCACTCGAAACCGTTTTGAAGATATTTTACGATTTTTCCACGTATGTGATAATACAAAGCTAGACAAAAGTGACACGTTCTGCAAAGTTCGACCATTGTTGTTGTTGATGAATGAACGTTTGCTACGTTTTTTTTTCCTAATGATGCACATCTTTCCATGGTGCCGTATTATGGACGTCATCCCACAAAACAACACATTCATGGAAAACCTATACGTTTCGGGTACAAGGTGTGGTGTCTTGCGAATCGTTTAGGATATCTAATTCAAGCAGAACCATACCAGGGGGCCTCAACAGGTAATACATTCCTGAACTTGGAGTAGGTGGTTCTGTTGTTACGGAACTGGTTAACAAAATGCCACCTGAAACTACATATTGCCTGTACGTGGACAATTTTTTTACGTCCCTCAGATTGTTTGACTCGTTACTTCAAAAACCACATGATGCAGTTGGTACAATTCCAGGAAATCGAGTTGAAAATGCTCCTCTCATTAATTCCAAAGTGTTCAAGAAGGAAATCCGTGGTTCGTATAACCAGGTCACGGACACAAAATCTGTAATAACTTTGGTGCAATACAATGACAACAACGTTGTAACTGTAGCATCGACGAGCTGTGGTGTGCATCCATTAGGGAAAAGTAAAAGATGGTGTCGAGCAGAAAAGAAGCATATTTTTATAGATCAGCCAGCTTGCATTGCGAGGTACAACACTTACATGGGTGGAATAGACCAAATGGATCGGAACATATCTACTTACCGCATCACAATTCGAAATCGAAAATGGTACTGGCAACTCATTGCTTATTTTTTGAATGTTACAATGAATAATGCTTGGCAGCTGTACAGATTAACACCCATTGGGCACCAGCAGAGTCTAGATCTTCTCGCATTCACCCACTTTGTAGTTCAGAATTATTTGTCTAGGTACACACAAGAGCGTCCAAGGTAGTCACAAGTATCCACAACGGAAGAAACGAGTTGACGATAATATTCGACTAGATGGTGCTCTTCACATCTTAGAAACCAACAAAACACAAATACGATGTGGAGAGTGCAAGAAGATAGGATCCGAACCACTGTGTGCCTCCACTGGGAATCGAACCTGACGCTACCACTTAACCATTGGGGAGGCCAAGAATACTTGGAAATAGTGCAGAAAGTGCAACTTGGGATGTCACATCAAATGTTTTGAACTGTTTCACAGTCACAAATAAATTTTTGAAAAATCGAAGAGATACTTTTCTAAATCCAGAAATTTGCATTATAAATTTCTTTGAAGCTCAATCGAAATATTTTGGGAGTGATTTACTAAGAAAAAAAATTCTACCATTATATATACAAGGAGATATTATGTAAATTCTAGAATACCTCAGTGCATAAAATGTTTAACATACCAACTGTACTTTAATAAATTTAGAACCTTTGCATTATAAATTACTTTAAAGCTCTTGTAGAAGAGTGACTTATTATAATTGCTCTATCATTATAAATACCGTGCGTTCATTTCGATCTGCAGCCGAGAGATCGGGAGAAGCGTGGCGGGCGGCGCTGACGGAGATGCCGACATTTGCGGCCTGTAATGCCCGCTTATTTTTATGGACTATGCAGACATTTATATAAATATTGCAAAACGAGCACTAACCTGTGTTATAACACGCAAAAGTTCTTCTGTAATTCATCACACAAATAAATACGCTTTAGAAACGATGTTAAGAGCCACAGATAATAAAACATTTTAATCATAGTTTTGACCAGTAACGTCCTGCTTAAGTTTATATCCTTGAAAAAGTTTTGTATCGATGGGGATCTTGGAGGTTTCGAATGTGCAACACTGTATCAAGATTACGCTGCAGACGAAACCGTCAAAAGTCAATGGTTTTCGTGAGCTTCCTTGCAATCCGAAATCTCCGAGCTCGAGTTTTTGTTCCTTCACGACTAGATTAAGACAGAGCTGTGAATATAGTGGCGAGCAGATGTATACCAAGAGCGTGTTAATTTCGTACTGTGCGCAAGAGTGTTATTCTTGGTTACTTGTCGTTACTTGTGTTATTGCAGTGTGTGTGTGTGTTGTGTCAGTGAGACGATTGGAATGCCAGCTCAAGTTTCACTTTAGAACAAAGAATTTTTATGTATGACACGTGAAAACAGACTCGTGTCGGGAAGTGTGTAGGCAATTTGTACATAAATTCCCAAGCGTTTCACCTCCACATAGAGATACGGTTAGACATCTTGTCCTTAAATTACGATAAACTGGATCGTTAAATTTTGAAACACCTAAGCAAAAACGAGTGATTCTAACCGAAGCAAAACTCGATGAAATTGGTGCAGCGTTAGAACGTTCTCCAAACAAACCTCTACGCTGTGTTTCACAGGAGATGGGCGTGTCAAAATCATCAGCACATACAGCCACTAAGGTACAAAAATTAAAACCGTACTCTTATAACAAAGATTAGTGCTCGTTTTGCAATATTTATATAAATGTCTGCATATGTCCATAAAAATAAGCGGGCATTACAGGCCGCAAACGTCGGCATCTCCGTCAGCGCCGCCCGCCACGCTTCTCCCGATCTCTCGGCCGAAGATCGAAATGAACGCACGGTATCAAGAGATCCATTAGTGTCCAGTGCCCACATTTGTGGACCCCCTCCACTCTTTCACAAGTAAAGATATCATATTGAAACTGAAGTTAAGCATAATTGATAATACAGAGGCTGTCGCAGAGAAGGTGAGACAGATTTTTCCTGGCTTGGCAACACTGCCTATGGTTTCGGCATTAGTCGCGTGGTGTAGGATGACTCATTCTGTTTCTGTAGTAAGTTGTCACATGTTGCGAAACCACGGCAGTGAGCAGCTGTATTGATTTACGTGGAACGTGTTTCGTTTACCCCTCCAGGTTTTTGTGCATAACATTGCTTTTTGCGATGAGTATTCAAGATGAACAGCGACATGCCATAAAATTTTGTTGGCGTTTAGGGAAAAGTGCTGCGGAAACATATGCAATGTTTCAACAGGCATATGCCGATCAAGACAGACTGAGTAGAGCCACAGTTTTACCTAGGAGTCATTGAGACTCTGCGCCGGCACGTAGCAAAAAAGGGGCCGCATTTGAAGAACTCCTTCAGATTGCACCACATACCGCGCGGGCTTTTCAGGATTACGCGACAAAGAGAAAAATAGAAATTTTCCCGCATCCAGCATACATCCCGAACCTTGCAGCCTGAGACTTTTGGCTATTTCCACTTTTAAAGGCCGCTTTACGTGGTCGTCATTTCATGACGAACAAAGAAGTGATCACCGCAGCGCAAGTTTTCTTCAGTTCGCTACCTGACGACGAATTTTCAAAGACATTCACAAAGTGGCAGGAGCGTATGGACGCTTGCTTAGCTGTCAATGGTGCCTACTTTGAAAAAGATGTACGTCTACTCGATATGGCTGATTCTGAATAAAAAAATTGTGGTTTGTATTTTTTTTGTTTCATTTTAATGATTCTTGGAGGGGTCCATGTACATGCTTGTCTTTTAACTGCTACGCAGTCACGACTTTTTGACCTATTGCGCTCATTTTAATCTCAATCGGCAGCTAATGAACCAAATTTTCAATCTAGTACATTTGCTAGCCAATGAAGGTCGCTGTTTTCCTATACAGGAATCAGTCTCACCTTCTCTGCGACAGACTTTGTATATCACCCTCAATAACCTTATATTCAAGTATAAAACAGATATCTGGAAAAAAATATTCTGGGCATTAACCCTAATACACATATATAACATTATTTAAATGCATTACATAATCAATTCATCCACTTCATAACAAACCAACAACAAAAGTGATATAAATCTCTCAAATGTGAGCGCTCCTTTTCATCCAAACAATTGTTCATGCATTTAAGACCAAACAGCTTACTAGTAACAGTCTGAAGTACATAGTTGGTCTTACTTCTCTTTCTGGTAATTTTCAATGCACTACAGACAATAATGATATTGCTCGCCTCGTTCGCAAGAAAATTTTTAGATCCTAATTATTGCAAACTAACATGGACGTCCGCAGGATTTTTTCCATGAGGAGCAAGGAAGGTATTTTCTTCCAGGTGGGGGTGGGGCAAACAAGGCACATTTTCCCCAAAAATTGTGCTGTTCCCTAAAAAAACATTGCTTAAATTTGAATTTATGGTGATGCAATAATTAACACATATTATTGTGGCTAAAATGAAATTATGTGTGAAATACATCATTTTAGGTTGACTTTCATTTTCCAGGGGAGGGTCACGGCCCCCCCTTGCCCCCCTTCCGGACGCCCATGCAAACTGATAACAATATTAATTTAATAAGACACCGCATTCTCTCTTTTATAACGTTTAAATTTAGATTGTTCGCCGCCCCCTAGCTACGGCTATGAACTTTTACGAATTTACGAAAAAAAAATACGAAATGTATTTTTATTTGCATAACGTACCAACGCACCAACAGGTAAACTACCCGTCACTATACAACTCGATTAAATAATTTCCCGAGCACGAATTAACAACAATACCAAAAAAAGAACTCGCTGAGTTGTAGGCTAATGTCGCAATACTGACGAATGAAAAGACAGTGGCCTCTGATCTTTATAGAGACTGCAGTACAGGAAAATATATGCGGCTTCTCTTTCAATGCTTGGCTGTTGTCGTATATTCAATAACAGCGGTCTCAGTACAATATCTAACATTCGGGCGCTGGTTTTGAATAGGGGGTGCGCCCCCTGGCGCCGCCCCTGCTGTGCAGACCACTCCTCCACGGAGGTTGGCTATTCGTCGTTAATATACAGGGTGTGCACAAAGTCGCTTTCCCCAATAAATGAAAAAATACTTGTTTTGGGGAAAGCGACTTTGTGCCCACCTTGTATATGATGCATTTCAACAAACAAAAGTTTGACACCAACAATTTTCTCTAATAAGTAGACATCGGATTTTATGTTTTTAACCTATTTTTTCCTTTACAGGTATGTAAGAAATAATAAGTTATGTCAGCGTTTCGTTAAAAAAAACGCAACAACTGATGACGTTTTATAGGACCTAAAGAAACCTATTTCGCTTGTTAGAACCTATTTTAGGTTTTGTGCCTAAATCAAGCCTTTCTTTAGGTTTTTATATATTTTTATAGGTTTTACAGAATTTTTATGTCACACAGAGGCATTTGCTTTGTCTGGTTCAATGATTCAATGACGAACGTGTTTGAAACAAACTCTCTGTCGATTTTTCTTCCTCGAAGTCCATGGAGATTTTTCAAAGCTCTAAACAAAGCAAAATGTCTGGTGCCATTGTTACCTGTACAATCCAAAGTGGTCTGATTTGTGTGGTCTTGCTCACTTTCACGTCACTTCCGTGCTTTGTGGCATTCACCCCTTGCAAACTAACATTTCAGCATTGAAGCTTACACCAATGACTAGGTTTTTGTTGAAATATTATTTTCAGCATCTAAGATGATCCTCACAGACAAAATTGCTGAGTTTGACTGTGAATAACATAAAAAAAAAAAGAGAAATGTTGCCAAACTACACGGCGAAGAGTGGATTTTAATAGCAAATTTCCAATGGTAAGTTCTGTCATCGCCGTAAGGTTAGGCAACACACATAACGATGCAAAGTGCGTATTTCAGGATATAGGTGTCCCATTTTCATTGCCGGTGACTAGCTAATCAAAATTTTTCAGGAATTTTCAAGTATTTTAAGTGTTTTTTAAACCTACTTCAAGAATTTTCGAGACTAACTTAAGAATTTTAGGACCTATTTTAAGGTTTTAGAACCTATTTTAGGATTTTTAGAGCCTGTTTTAGGAAGACCTTTTAGAACCTGAAAATCCGAGGTCTACTAATAAGATGTAGACACGTGAATAAACACGATTAAATATGTTTTCTTGAGCGCAAGCATCATTTTCTAAGCCAACTATAAACCGTTGGTTACTTTAAGTTACAAGCAAAGTTATAAAATATCCATTTGGTACAGGCTGTTAATTAGTTATATGAGTTATTTCTTTTAATTTCAGAAATTTAGAGTAAGGTGGGGCAAGACTGCGCAGTTTGAGTTCATAATTTTATATTCAAGCTATGAAACTACTGACACACATGAAAAAAGCAATACACATTGCACTATCCTTTGCTGATTCACAGTAAATTTCCGAAAGCTGAATGAACAATATTTCTGCATGAAACAATTACAAAACCGTGACCATGCAAATGCGTAGTCTTACCCGCACCGCGGGGTAAGACTGCGATCAAGTTCGGGTAAGAATGCGCACTTTCTACACAGAGTCACATTTGTATAAAAAGAAACACAAATCATCTAAAAACGTTATTCTATCATATGGGATACATTTCTCGTGGCATTCTAACAGTAGGCATAGTGAATCCCGTCCTGCACTTGGGTTAGGAATCGCTAACACAAATCACAAAGAAAGGTTCCTGTTTCATACGAGGTGCAATTTTCATGCCACCACTCGTCACATGTGGAACACTGGATCCAATCCTCTACTGGAGGATCGCTGTACTTCTCATTACAACCTGGGCAATTGTACTCTTTCTTCTGGCGTTTTCTGCTTGCTACATCTTCTTCAACAACAATGTTCCGTTTCTGTTTCCCCTGAACTTTCTTCTTACTCTTCTCAGCCAACGAAGCTTCCAAGTTGACTTTGAATGGAGATCCAATTAGCACCTGAGACTGCCTTCCCTTTCGTCGGCAGTGCTGAATATGCTCTGCACGTGGAAGTGGTGAATCTGGTTAACGGAAATGTGCCCATTTGATCCAGTAGTGTTAACCCCACTTGTTTAAGGCTGCTCACCTGGAGTTTCAGCTGATGCATGAGCCACATTTGCCTGCTGCGGCACGTCATTGGTGGATGGTCCAGTATTGTTAACCCCACTTGTTGAAGGCTGCTCACCTGGAGTTTCAGCTGATACATGAGCCACATTTGCCTGCTGTGGCACGTCATTGGTGGATGGTCCAGTATTGTTAACCCCACTTGTTGAAGGCTCCTCACCTGGAGTTTCAGCTGATGCATGAGCCACATTTGCCTGCTGTGGCACGTCATTGGTGAATGGTCCAGTATTGTTAACCCCACTTGTTGAAGACTGCTCACCTGGAGTTGGAGCTGATACATTTGTCACAGTAGAGGGAAGAAACTCGTCCTCAGTGAAGATGTCTTGATTGAAAGGGCATAATCCAGTCACTTCAAAGCCCTTCATGGCATTCCCAACTGTAGCTGCCTTCCCATATGCCTTTGTAAAAATGGATGCCACTTGGAAAACTGTGATTGGGCGACCCGGATGGTTACTCATCCACTTATAACACTCAGATGAATAAAACGACTTCAGTGGACCAAAAAATGATCTATCTAATGGCTGGGCTTTGCAAGCCACACACTTGTGGGGTAAAACTGCGCACGTGCGCAGTCGTGCCCCGTGCTGCATTCCTGAACAAATCACGTGATGCTGCCCAGCTATTGCACAAAGCAATGGAAACTAATACGCAGGTGGACTCGGCATTAATACAGCTTCTTCTATCCATCAACATCGTAATATTGTATACATTCACAGTGACGTAGTACTCAAAACACGTAGTACCAAAATAAATAGCAAACACCCTCAAAATCTTTTCACTTACCTCTCTCAGCACAACGAATTTCGAACGTATCTTCTTCACCACTGTCCACAGCTAGCTACCATCTTGGACGAAGTAACGGTGGGGCAGTGGTGCCAACTGTGTGTGATTTTCACCTCGAAAAACCGGTGCGCAGTCTTACGCGCCGCGCAGTCTTACCCCACCTTACTCTATCTCTCATTAGAGATTTGTAAATTGCCCTAGAAGCTTAACTAGGACCACCTTTGGTTCACCTACTTTATTTGTGCCCGGACCAATTTTTATGTATCCAGCCCGAGACTTTCGTGCGATAAAAGTACAGTAGCATGGTCCCACATGCCCCCCTTTGGATACGGGACTGGGCATTATACTTATTCCACGCAATCTTTACCATCGTGCACATAATGGTAAATAACTGAAATAACTAAATATTACTGAAAAAAACACATTAATTTTGTTTTCGGTACAATGCTTAAATAATAATAATAATAATAATAATAACCCATAGCTCTACAGCCCGTGAGGGCCTTGGCTTGCCTACCGACTGCTGGTCTCCCTCCCACACTGTTCCTCCGTTACCTGTTGTAGCGTGGAGATGTTAGACCAGTATTGGAGTGTCGGGGGATCAGCCCGACGAGCCCCCAGCCGTTGCAGGTCTTCTCGATCGGGTTATGCTCACTCACTCGGAGCTTCCCAATTTCCTCACGATGGTGGGTTGCCACCGGCCGAATAAATTCCGATCAGAGCCGGATTCGAACCTACGCCGTCCCGCAGCGAACGATCTCAAGACGAGTGAACGCCTTAACCCGCTTTTTTTTTTTTTTAAACGAAAGCCCCCTAAGCGGAAGCTTCCCCCCTCACATTCACTCATATCATTTCATTCACATTTCTATTTCAGGACTTTTTCAGGACAGACAATCACAAATACCCATGCCTTACCCGGGACTCGAACCCGGAACCCCTGGCGTTGTAGCGCGCTCTGCTAACCACTTCGCCACGGAGGTCGACAACTCGCTCGGCTACGGAGGAGGACACAATGCTTAAATACGTAATATTTATGTTTTGAAATTCAACGTATGCACAATAATACGAATATCAAATCACATTCAACATTTTTACTGCTAAATAAATAAATATCAGTATTTATAAATCCAATATACACATAATCAACATTACAAATCACCTAGGTTTACAAATTCTTAAATGTTGTATTTCGCGCGGGTTGAACAAACATTTTTTTGAACTGACGTAATGGATGATATTCAAATCGACGTCAACATGCAGTTACTCTGGGAAGAAATCGAGCGGTTTGTTGAGGAAAGCATGTGAGAAGCCTTCATATGGCGAGAAAAGTTGCGATATTTTATGCGTACATATAAAAAAAAGAAGGTAGAGTGTTCCCCTGTGCTTAGCACCACGCCATGAAGGCGTATAGGGAATGTGGGGGTAACGCCCCAGACTTTCTTGATCCGGTCATGAGTGAGGGTGATGTGATCAGCATCACGCCCCTGGCCGCCTTTACCCCACAGGTACCCATGTCATTCGACGCTGGGTGGGCGCCGGGGCCGATTCCAACGTTAGAAAAGTTCCCGGATTTGAACCGGCCGGGGATCGAACCCGGTATTCTTGATGCAATCGCGATAATCATAACTTGAACCACTTCGGCAAAAACCATTCGCAGATGCTTACGTGGCATGTTTTCAACGCAGGACCTGACGTGTTTGCCCGATGGTGCAATGAATTGTGGGGGCAAAACACTGAAACTGCCGTATGGTTCCAACGATGGTAAGGTATTTCAGAAACGATTTTCAAAAACGCGGAGGAAAATCAAAACACCGCCTTGAAACCTGCTTTTTTTAAACAAAATTCACAAAAAATCAAAACTTAAAAAGAATTTTCACATGAAAAAGAATTTTGGACCTTACATAATAGATTTACGTATAGAAATGTAATTCCTCCACTGAGAATACAAAGGATATTTGCATTCTCAGTGGACGATAATGAATTTCATGAAAGGATAATCTTAATCATTTTTATGATACCATTCCGGGACTGTTCCGGAAAATCCGGAATAGCAACCTAAACTTACAGGTGAAAATGGGATCCACCGAGTATCGAACCCAGAACTCCTTGAAAATAAGGTGACGAGTTAGCACTGCGCCATCGGAGAAGCACTTTTATACTTTTAGTATAATTTCCATTGCAGTTTTTCATTTTATGATTTATTATTAATAGATTCCTTTTTTAATTATATTTAATTTTTTCGACAAAGGTGGATTATAAGAACTGATCATGATGCCAAATACACCTGCTAATTAAATACATTTTTATTCTGTTTTCTGTGAGTTATCTAATATTAAAACATAGGCTTCACATATTTATATGTGAATCTGTCCCCACCGCTATTCAGTCCAAAAATATACAAAAGGCAAGCAACGTATTTTTACCATTTACAAATGATTCCAGTGATCCTCGAAAGATGTCAGGAAGTTACGTGAATGAGGGAAAGTAGTTGAAATGACTCTCAACAGATGGCAGGACGCTACACATTGGCGAGAAACCCTAACCTGCATAGTTGGGCGTTGACTTTCAAACAAACGGGCATTTTCGCAAGGTCACGAAATGATATTCTATATCCTTTTTCACACTTTTTGCCCATTTCCTGCAAATCAAAATAAGCACTGAGAATTAACAAACCACAGGACACAGTGTAATAGTTTGTTAGTTTATTTATTCATCACCTTAAACCGTTTCTGCGTTATGGAGATTAAAACTATCTTTAAGAGACATCAATACGTTACTTGTGAAGTTGCTGTCGTTCAAAGCAGGAGTGCCCACAGGGGGGTTTATGGCGCAGGTTGCGCCATCGAGATTTTTAGGGGGGATTTTTTCCCTTCAAATAATATAAAATTCAACATTTATATCTTTTCCAAAAAATATGTAAAAATTTTACACCTTAATACACCATATTTAATCCATTAGATGAAGAAATGAAAGTGTTTAGGGCATTATCGAAAGGGGGGGGGGGATATCGAACTCGTACATATTAGACCTTAATTGACACGTGGGTTCTGAGAGGGATTCTGAATTAAACTGTGGGGGGGGGGGGCAGTATCCAACTCTAGGTCTTATATTATGGCGAGTACTTTAATTAGAGGGGGATTAGCATTAAATTGAAGGGGGTATCCAATTCTTGTCTTAGACTGTTGCGGAAATTGTGGTGTGGAAACTGAGAATTAATTTTTTGGAGGAGGCAATATCTACGCTTCAATATTAACAGTAAGTCTAAAATTGGCATATAAATTTTGGTGGTAGGATTGAGAATGAAATTTAAAGGGGGAGATAGAAAGCTGTTGATAAAGTGTTAAATCTTAGATTGTCAAGGGATTTCTGTAGTGGAGAGAGAATTCGAACATTACATTTTGGAGACTGTATTTAGCGATAAGGCATCCATCCACACGTTTTCTACCCCGAATGTGCCAAAGGAAAAGCTGGAAAAGGAAAAGACTAAATATCTCGGGATCTTAAGAAAGTATTGACACCCCGTTAAATTAATATTCTTCAAAGCCTGCAAAGAAATGGATGTAAAAATTATCTTGCTCGCTTCGCTCGCAATAATTTGTTGCTACAATGTGTGTTTGCCGCTTTAATGACATGAATATGAAGTTTTTATACTAAAGCTGCATTACAAGACAAGCTATATTCTCGATTGATTGATTTAGTGTTTTAAGTCCACTTTATGCGCTCTAAGGCTAATCGGGAATGAACTTACAGTTTTAAGTGGGATCCACGCGATATTATCGATTATGATGAACGACTTTAGGTATGGTCTTGAGTGATGGCACCACTGTTTAGGGAGGAGGGGCAGATCAGTTATAATGTTCAGTAAAGCTAAAAAAAAATTACACGCTGTCGTAATTAACTATTTTGTGGGGATTACTATATGGTTTAAGGGCGCGAATGATATGATTTGGGGGGCGCATGACATGATTTTGGGGGGATGCGCCATTGGCCTTGGGGGGGGGGATGGGCACCGCTGGTTCAAAGAGACTTTTTAGTAACTAAACGTACTCTCAGAAAACAAAGCAATAAGTAAGAGGAAGAAAAACTGCAAAACGATGGAATGGTGTCAATCACTTATCTCTTCTACCTTGAAAATGACTATAAAATGTTGAAGAATATATATATATATATATATACATTTTTTAATATTTTGTAAACAGAAGCAAGGGCGTATTTAGAACTGGGGTCCAATACGAATAAAAAGAATGACCAGAAACAGAAACTTTACTAATCATCAACTGTACTACAGGGTGCGAAATCATTTTACACTGGGGGGAGCAATATATTAATATACAAACCCCCTCCCCTTCCCCCATATACGATATACATATTTATAATGTTATTAAAAGCACAAGTAAATTAATAAATTAAATTACTAAATTAAAAATAGTATTATTATTAATTACACACAAAGAAATAAATTTGTGACTTTTATGTATATCAGATATTATAAGGTAGCAAACTACGTACTTTACTAACTGGTTAAAGATGTTAATAAATTATGAAATAGTTGAATGTTTTATTATGTGTAAGTTTTCATTTAGTTTTTGTTTTGTGTTAATATAAATCAATTAGTTTCATAGTTATTATTGTTTTGCATTATTGTTTTACTTTTATTGTGTGTATTGATGTAGATTCGTTAATGATCTCTTGAGAGAGAGAAAACATTGAACCCTCAAAACTACACTAATTTGAGTATGTTTTCGATATTACTATTCTTCGTAAAGTATATTTGAAATTAAAAGTAATTCCTTATCTTTTGTTTGTTGTAACAAAAACTCTCCCCCCCGGAAATTTTTGGTGGGGTGGATTTTTGAGGCCAAGATTGTTGGTGAGGGGAAATCCCCCGTCCCCCCAGGATTTCGTACCCTGACTGTACATAATAACCATTTTGGTATTCAATAAATAATCCATTCAATCTGTTACATTAATTCTTGTGACAGGGCAGCTGTTTTATACGCAATTTATATTTAGTGATCTTAAGAAGACATAAGCTAGATAATTAACACATGCAGTTGTATCTCTAGTCTTACATCATCTTAAGCTGTTCGTATAACAATAATAATAATAATATCATCATTATTATTAATTGGTCTATTTCAATATTATTAATAGACATATAAATCTTATTAGCATATTTATTATAAATTTTAGTCGCCTTGCAATCAATGGGTCTCGTGTTCGATACCCGGAGAAGGCACTACTTTAAACTGTAAGTCCAGTCCCGATTAGCCTTACTGTGCATAAAGTGGACTTAAAACACTAGCCCAATCAATAAATCAATCAAATAATTATATACTTTATTATCGCTATTATTATTATTATTTACATGTGAGACACTTGGTTCGAACCTTTCCCGAAACATATTTCTGTAGACACGTCCCTGAATATAAAGTAAAAACTGTCTAAAATTACTGCAAAAACAATGTAATGCAGCGTAGAACTTATCTGTTCCAGTGAATATTAATATTTTATTGGAAGTAGCCATTGAAATTTATGCAAATTTAAAGTTACGTGGTGTGGCCTGTTCTAAAATGGAATATATTCTATATTTATATAAATAATAGACACATGCAAATTAATTTTTATTAATATATGGAGATTGAACTTTGTATCCCGCCAAATCATGAATGTTCCTGTGCCACTGGTGAGGCATTAAACATATCTTCATTTGTTTGAATGTCAGCCGTAAAATTGTATGGCACAGTCCGACATAATACGACTTAACGTTATTCTTGCTAAATGATACTTGCTTCTTGACAATTTATAAGTCTATGTTCTACATATAGAGTCTATTGTATAAATTTAAATCGGTATTTCTTAGTCTATATTCCAAGCCCCCCTGAGATATCTGGGAGAAGACAATGTAATTCGAATAGTAATATTTAATTACACATAATACTGCTTTCTGTGACTTGCAGGCTATAAGTTACAGCAATTACTGATATGTCTAAAAAAATGACGAAATAATGTTTTCACAATAGACACTGGAATCATTTTGACTGCTCTAACAAGGGGTGTGCCGAACGAAAACTTTTGGTCGGGACTTATCCTATATACATAATCCTGTAAAAATTATCATTTCCGGATAAGTTTCGGGACGGGAAGCTTTCGAAAGTTTCCGACGGGTGAAAATCTGGAATTTTACACACTATTCCTTCCCTGTCCGAGTGATTGTTCTTGCACTTCTGGAATACAATTATTAATTTTAACAAAATTTAGATACTTTTTCGCACAAAAAATGTAATCTCGACTGTTCGAAATCCCGAAAAGTCAGAAATAACTTCCCAAGTCGGCATCTAACCTTGATAATTCACGAGCCGTAATTTATTTTTTTTTTATTTTTTTTATTTTTTTGTGAAGTACACTTTGACACGAAAAACTTGGATCATAGGTGCCATGAAGAAGGGCAGATTAAGTGGTTCTCTTTGATATCTTTGCATCGTGAAAAAATACAAAAAGATAAAGACTTGTTCATCAACAAAGTGATGTTTATGGAAGCAAGAAGAATCTAGATTATATTTTAACAGTGGACTCAAGTTTGATTTGTCCACAGCGCCAAAGTATGTTCTCTCAATTTCAATTTTATTTGTAAAACCACCACAACCACAGCTATAATAGTAATAATAAAGGTAAAATACAAGTTCTTAGCCTGAGGGCAGTGATGTGCGTGTACGCGTAAACAACGATAGTCTACATTCTACACGTAGACTACTTTATACACGTAGATTACGTAATCTATGTAAACAACACGGCGAAAGGTGATAACTTAGCTACGAGCGCCGTGGAATTAAAAGAAAATTATACTGCGTATCAGTTGCAGATGTGTGAGGAGAACTTTTCATACTCTTTCTTCCAAATTCGAACAATTTCTCACCTAGGAAGAAACCTAATATAGGAAATATTCTAGTGTTTTATGGGAAAAAGACCACTCTTGCCTCACGACTGCCATCTGTTGTTGTTTTTTGCATACTATTTATCTTCTTCCATAGTTGATAATAGAAATAGGATTCTTTTCATTTCGTCAGGAACCAGTAGAGTTGAAAATTTCACTTTCCTTTCATGAAACCTTTGAAAATTAATTTTAATGCACTTTAGATTATCTACGTAGTCTATGTAAACTACAACCCAATGTAATCTACGTGTAGATTACGTGTAGACAACGCATGTAGACGTAAACTTATAGTCTACGGAACATCACTGCCTGAGGGGCAAAATATGAAATCTTAGTATGCTTATTATTTAAACTAGGGGCTAAATTATATACATTACTTAGATGACCCGATGGATGAGTTTGAATAGAATATGATCGCATCCATTTCGAGTTGTAAAGTAACATTATAAATTAAATGATACACTGCTTTGGTAAATAGAAGATCTTGGCTGTGAAAAAATGCACGTATCCTTTCGTTCTGTGGACATGCATTATTTTGTTCACGTTGGAAGGAATATTGAATTGCGGCTAGCGAGGGAAAAAATGCATATTGCATTATTTAAAGCCACCCCTTTTCAATAATTAAAAGCCGAGTGCGTGTCTCAACCCTCTCGTAGGGGTGAGCTCCCCTAAAAAATCGAAGCCTGCCTCGGGGGAGTAAAAGCGCACCCTCCAACGGGGTGGTTTCTGGAGCAGCTTGTTTCTGTTTTACAGGTGAACTAGCTCAGAGCTGGGTTAGTTTCTGAAGAAAAAGTAACTTGTTACAGGCACCGTTACTTTGCGTCTGAAAGTAACTTGTTACAGCCACCGTTCTTCTAAAAGTAACTCGTTACAGCCACCGTTACTTTGCTTCTAAAATTAAATCGTTACAGCCACCGTTACTTTTCTTCTAAAAGTAACTTGTTACAGCCACCGTTACTTTGCTTCAAAAATTAACTTGTTACAGCCACCGTTCTTGTAAAAGTAACTCGTTACAGCCTTCGTTACTTTGCTTCTAAAAGTAACTTGTTACAGCCACTGTAACTTTGCTTCTAAAATTAACTTGTTACAGCCACCGTTCTTCTTCTAAAAGTAACACTTTACAGTCAGCGTTAATTTGCTTCTAAAAGTAACTCGTTACGGCCACCGTTACTTTGTTTCTAAAAGCAACTTGTTACAGCCACCGTAACTTTGCTTCTAAGATTAACTTGTTACAGTCGCCGTTCTTTTTCTAAAAGTAACACTTTACACTCACCGTTACTTTGCTTCTAAAATTAACTTATTACAGTCACCGTTCTTCTAAAAGTAACACTTTACAGTCAGCGTTAATTTTGCTTCTAAAATTAACTTGTTACAGCCACCGTTCTTCTGAAAGTAACTCGTTACAGCCTTCGTTACTTTGCTTCTAAAAGTAACTTGTTACAGCCACTGTAACTTTGCTTCTAAAATTAACTTGTTACAGCCACCGTTCTTCTTCTAAAAGTAACACTTTACAGTCAGCGTTAATTTGCTTCTAAAAGTAACTCGTTACGGCCACCGTTACTTTGTTTCTAAAAGCAACTTGTTACAGCCACCGTAACTTTGCTTCTAAGATTAACTTGTTACAGTCGCCGTTCTTTTTCTAAAAGTAACACTTTACACTCACCGTTACTTTGCTTCTAAAATTAACTTATTACAGTCACCGTTCTTCTAAAAGTAACACTTTACAGTCAGCGTTAATTTTGCTTCTAAAATTAACTTGTTACAGCCACCGTTCTTCTGAAAGTAACTCGTTACAGCCAGCGTTACTTTGCTTCTAAAAGTAACTTGTTACAGCCACTGTAACTTTGCTTCTAAAATTAACTTGTTACAGCCACCGTTCTTCTTCTAAAAGTAACACTTTACAGTCAGCGTTAATTTGCTTCTAAAAGTAACTCGTTACAGCCACCGTTACTTTGTTTCTAAAAGCAACTTGTTACAGCCACCGTAACTTTGCTTCTAAGATTAACTTGTTACAGTCGCCGTTCTCTTTCTAAAAGTAACACTTTACACTCACCGTTACTTTGCTTCTAAAATTAACTTGTTACAGTCACCGTTCTTCTAAAAGTAACACTTTACAGTCAGCGTTAATTTTGCTTCTAAAATTAATGTTACAGCCACCGTTCTTCTGAAAGTAACTCGTTACAGCCAGCGTTACTTTTCTTCTAAAAGTAACTTGTTACAGCCACCGTTACTTTGCTTCTAAAAGTAACTTGTTACAGCCACTGTAACTTTGCTTCTAAAATTAACTTGTTACAGCCACAGTTCTTCTTCTAAAAGTAACACAGTCAGCGTTACTTTGCTTCCAAAAGTAACTCGTTACAGCCACCGTTACTTTGCTTCTAAAATTAACTTGTTACAGCCACCGTAACTTTGCTTCTAAGATTAACTTGTTACAGCCACCGTTCTTCTTCTAAAAGTAACACTTTACAGTCACCGTTACTTTGCTTCTAAAAGTAACTCGTTACAGTCAGCATTACTTTGCTTCTAAAAGTAACAATGTACAGTGAGTGTCATATTTTTGTCATGAAATGTTTATATCCTAATTGTGTACGCATACCGCTACAGAAGTGTCATTTCAGGTTTCCTCTTCTTTAAGGATACTGGCCGACAGGCACTTTTGAGGGTAATTATACTATTTTTTTTTTCACTCCATTTATTATTGGAAAATAAGAATAGCTGTATTCAAAGGAAGTTCAGGAATATTAAAGACGGTCACACTTGCTTGAGGGGGAGGGGGGAAATACATGTAGTTTTCTGTTTACATATTGGTAGGCTACCTGCCTGTTTTTGATGATTCATGGATCTCCTTTGTTACAATGCCTGAATCATCCATTGTTGCATGCTAGTGGGATTATTCCGTGACTGCTTAAAAAATCGAATTTCTGAGTCACTGTGATAATGTTTCTATATGACCTTCAGACGTTAATACAGCTAACGCATGTACGCTGTACAGGGTTAACGCATGATCATAAATTAATTAGGAAAAGGAATCAAGCAGCAGTGGATTGGATTTTATGTGTGCAGACAAATGGGGGGATCCAGAATATATTTTGCTGGGAGTGGCATAGAATATGCTGTGAGAATGTACAAAGTAACAATGAAAATGTAATGGGGGGGGCTTTCCATTGTCACGGGTGGTACCCCCAGACTACATTTTTGACATTAAAGTAACTGGTCTACGGACAGTTAAGCAACATTTTCCTTACAGTTTCTGTGCGATGAAATGTAACACTGTTGATTATACATAAGTACCCTTAATACACTTTCCAAGATTTGCAGCGAAAAATTTGGTGTGGCGAGTGGGACAGACGAACTGCCTCTTCACTTAATAAGAAATTTATTTGAATTTCTGTAAATTGTCAAATTATGAAAAATAAATTATTTAAGACATAGAGGGAAGGTAATTGACCTTTGAATATTCTAGTGAAGTTGAGGGGCAAATATGACAGTTAAAGGAGAAAAAAATATGTTTTTGTGTCACGGGTGGGACACAATACAACACACAAGTAAATCAAAACGTTAAAATAAACGAAAAATATGTCAAATCCCTTCCACTTTCTAACTTAATTATGTATAATACTTGAATTTTTATACAAAAGACAATTTTAGATTGCTCACTCACAAGATAGGATAAAGTTACAGCATTGCAATTAATTTTTAAAATTAAGGTTCAGGAGCATTTTCACATGAAATGCCCCAATGCGCAGATTTTATTGACATAAAAACAGTTACGAGGGCTTATTTTAAGTTTTGATTTGTGGTCAGATAAACTGGATCTTCAAAGTGTAATCGTACCACTGTGCACTATTATAAGATGGTCCTATTAGTAACCTAGCCTTTTCTGAAATAGAAGTCGTTCTTATGTTTTATTTGTATTAACAAAGTTGAGCTTGAGATTTCACTTCGTCAGAAAAACTATCACAAAACACGTAGAAGAATGACCTCACTGGCGTCATCACAGTTAACCAATAAACGTTATTGCCTTGTAACCAACAAACCCCGGAACATATTTTCATTAAATCTAGTCCCGATTAATGCATTTGTGCTAAACTTTATTTTATTCCTTTACTGTCTGGAAAAGAGTTGATCGAACATTGTCTTCTTCTTCGTTGCAATGCTATTTATACAGTATTTTTTTATATTAGTTTGGGCCAGTTGCATAAACATCACTATAAATGGAGATCAGATTTGATCTACGATCAGGAAATGCACTAAGTTCAAGCTTCTATCATGTTGTATAAAGCTAACCGTCGATTTGTCGATCTTAGTTCAAATCCTGATCTTAGGTCAAAAAAAAAATACGTTTGGCAACGTGGGAAAACGATTGTAACTATTGATAAATGTAGACATATCGCTAGTATTCCTGGGATGTTAGCAATATTGTCCAACACTGAACAGCAAATGTTTTAAAGACATTTTCGGATCATGCATGTATTTAATACTTGAATTAAAAATAAATGTGAGGTGCTTGAGTAAATATTCGTGCATACAGCAAATTTAGTAAAATTAGATACTATACGGCCATCTATTGTTGGTGCGAGTTCAAAGTCTAATTGACTGCAGGTCAATTACTGGCAAATCGAATATCAACTGTTTTATACAATCGGCCCGTAGTCATCCATTTGGAAGGACCACGTGGCAAAATCAATTCTGCGCTTTAGATACGAGCACTGCTGGAAGTGGTGGGAGGGTCGCGGGGGGATGCTATCCCCCCCAGTTAAGAAAATTTCCATGAAGCATAGGCATCTACACGTTGTCTCATGTTCATCCATACAAGCATCTCCTCACACTGGCGTACGCAGACGGGAATCAACTATTTCAAATAAGAGCAGCGAAAAACTCTGGAAAAACCAGAGTGGTAAATGCAACCCCCCCCCCTTTAAATTGACCCCCATTGCATTAATTCTCATGTCGGTTGTAAAAATACCCCGACTCGCGGAACGCCAGCATAAACCACGGGCGTATTTGCCCTTCTCTTGCACTTACCAGTCCCCACGTGACGTCACTAAGCTATTTTTAAAGACCCCATCCCTTCCCTTGCGTGTCTTCCGTTGCCAGATAATGGAGAATCTAAGTCGCTACCAGTGGGAGTAGTTTCAATTAGTTCGCTCCCATTGATCTCGCCGAACTTGTACGAAGTTGTACGGAATCCCCATCCTAAGTAACGAGCGTCTAGCTTCAGGATTCGCTCCACACCAATCTTCACTTGGGAGGTGCCACTGCGAAATAATGAGGTGAATTTGGGGGCGTCAGAGGGTGAAGGACCTTTGACAATGTAGTCATGATCAGTAATAGGGTTTCTCATTGTTACTCTTGCTTTGTACGTACGTGCGTAGACTGTGTACAAGTCTATAGTTTAAGGAAGCAAGTTATGGTAGAGAGGAAATTGAGTGTGTAGAGGAAGTATATAATTTTGTGTGTATTTTTGGGTTGTGGCATTCTTCTATTGCTCTATGTTAATCGCAGCAATAGTCCCGATTTGGGGGGGAATAAATTGTTCTCTGTTTTCCAATATCTCTGATTTTGTTGTGTCTCTCTTTCTCTCTGTCTCGCTCTTTCTCTGGTTCTTTTTGTCTTTCTGTCTGTCTCGCGCTATCTATGGTTCTAGTGTTTCTCTTTCTCTCTCTTTGACTCGCTCTATATCTGGTTCTATTTGTCTCTCTTCATCTCTCTATCTCGCTCTATCTCCAGTTCTATTTGTCTCTCTTTCTCTCTTTGTCTCGCTCTATCGCTGGATCTATTTCTCTCTTTCTCTCTCTATCTTGCTCTATCTCTGATTTATTTGACTTTCATTTTCTCTGTCTCGCTCTATCTCTGATTTTATTTGACTTTCTTTGTCTCTTGTCTCTGTCTCTGTCTCTGTCTATCTCTGATTCTGTTTCTGTCTCTCTCTCTCTCTCTCTCTCTCTCTCTCTCTGTCTATCTCTTTCTCTCTCTCTCTCTCGTTGTGTGTATGTGTCTCTTTCTATCATTACACTTTCTTTCCCCATCATAACAGTTAACCTTCTTCAATATGTGTATATTTAGTTCCACGTGTACACACTTCTGTGAGGTCTTTTTTTTATTTGTGTGTATGCAATTTATAGGTAACATACACTGTGTATGTAAGCTTGAATATATGTCCTCCTTAGTAGCAAGGTAATATCTTTACATCCAAACATGTCTGATAGAGAAAAGTTGTTTTTGCTCTTTAAACAAACCTAACCACACGGTTTATGTACAGTACAATGCGATACCGTATATGTATGAAGAACCATGCGCCTGAAGGCCGTGTGAGAGGGGGGGGGGGAGAGAATTCCATAATCACGTAATAAAGGTCTGGTTGCATGTCACCTTGAATAGGGAACTATGTACTCCGTCGGTTGTTGACCCTTTCCTGGTGATATCGTTCAGAGGCAAAGTCAACAAAGCCAGATATGTTGAGAAGACGCAACGCTTAACATACTGTACTTTGTTTTCCAAGAGTCCTTGACCTGCTCTCGCACTCATGGACGTCCGCGGATCTTTCTCAGGGAGGGGCAAGTAAGGCATTTTTTCCAGAGGGGGATCAAACGAGGTATATTTCACTCATAATAACGTTACCGCACCAATAAAAGACTCCTTCAGTTTGAAGTTATCATGTTCATAGGCGGGGGCGCTTGCCCCCCCCACACACACAATTCAGTTTTGTTTATTAAAATTTACAAGTTAGGGGACCTGAGAAGAGCAATATTTGTGATTTTGCAAACGTCACAGTTATTTAGCAAATAATCCTGGATGCTGTTTTTATGGTATGGAAAACTTTTTAGATTCTCTTTCCCCAGGCTTGATTCCACCCACTCAAAATTAGGCCCCAAGGCTGATTCTGCCCCTCAACATTAGGCGCAAGTTTAACTCTGCCCCTCACAATTAGGCCCAATTTCATTCTACCCCATCAAAATTAGGCACAAGTTTAATTCTGTCCCCTCAAAATTAGGCCCACTTTCATTCCACCCCCTCAAAATTAGGCCCAAGTTTAATTCTGTTTCCTCCAAATTAGGTCCAATTTGATTCTACCCCATCAACATTAAGCCCAAGTTTAATTCTGCCCCTCAAAATTAGACCCAATTTGATTCTATCCCCTCGAAATTAGGCGCATGTTTAATTCTGTCACCTCAAAATTAGGCCCAATTTGATTCTACCCCATCAGCATTAGGCCCAAGTTTAATTGTGCCCCCGCAAGTTAGTTCTCAAGTTACGTTAAAGTTTGTTTGCTTGCCCGAAATTTTGAGAAGAATAAAAATTTTCGAATAAAAATAGTGAAGATGATCCCCGATTACCATCTTTTGATCAACTTGCAAAACAAATATTAAGAACGGTGATTACAAAATATTTTATAGTGTATCCTGGCGCCTTAGAAAGGCAATTATGTACATTGTAATATTCGCCTTTACAACTCCAGCCCCTTCAGAAAGAAATTCCGGCGTACGCAAGCGATCTAGTTACGACAGTCAGCATAATTTTAATTTCTCTGGCGAAAACGTTCTCTTGTAAGTATATTTGGACATGGCAGTGAATTGCTGTAACTAACAGCCTGCAAATCACAGAAAAGAATATTATTCGTAGTAAAATACCAATATAATCTCATCATCCGAATATCAGGAACAAGCATTTAGACTCGAGATGAGACCAAGACAATGTCAATTTTTTTTTTATCTTCTCGCCATACCATACAACCTATCATCCCCTGAAACGTCAGAAGTAACCTCCCCGCCCCCTTTGATGTCCAAAGAGGCAATCCTTGAACGTTTACAAATAAGTTATAACTAGAGACCGGATTTTAAAGAGGAAAATTTCCCTCTAAAAAGAACAAAAAAAGGGAAAATTATTGCCAAAAAAAGGGGGAAAAGGCCTATAGTGTTTTTGCACTTTACTAAAAGTACTCTTTTAAATGAAAGCGCAATATATACCATACATATATATATGTTTGTGTGTGTGTGTATGTTTGTTCCGGCATAACTCTCGAATGCCTGGAGCGATATCAACCAAACTTGGTACACATATCACTTAGAATCTGGAAAGAAATACTGTGGAGGGAAGACACCCCTAGGGGTGGGGGTGAGAAGGGGACATAAAATAGTATTCTGTTGCATTTAATGTTCGTGTGTCATATCCTGCAAGTTATGCTTGCTGCTACACAGCACGGCGAATTTGGTTGTCTACACAGAAGGTGCGAAATTGCTATGTAAATCTATAAAAGCAATTGAACCAAACTTGGTGCACATATCACTTAGAATCTGGAAAGAAATACTGTGGGGGTAAGACACCCCTAGGGGTGGGGTGGGAAGGGGGCGACATGCAAAAACGACCGATATTAGTGTGGAATACATAGTTTTCAGGGTTGCTGAGACGAATAGTGACACTCCCAATGCCGTTCAACTCCAAGTTCATCACCTATCAGCATGGGGGGGGGGTGAGAGGGGGTGGAAATGACCTAGATTAGAGTCAAATCCATAGTTCTTGGAGTCCTTAAGCTAATTTGTGATATTCACGATGAAATAAAATTAGTTACATTTTACACTATAGTTAGAATTCATTATTTTCCTGTCTAATAGAAGATTAGGATAAATAAATACCCGGGCAACGCCAGATAATCAGCTAGTTTATATATAAAAAGGGATACATTAAATTGCATATTAATGTATCCCATTTTATATGTGAATGGTATATATTCTGCTTTCATTTAAAATAATATTTTTAGTGGAGTGCAAAAATAAGCTATAGTCCTTTATTTTTAAAAGGTAAAATATACCAAATAATCTTACCATCCGTTTCGATGAAATCTTCCTTCAAAACAGCTTACTGCATTCCATATCTTGCTACCACTTCGCCATTTCACTGACACTCAATACTGTCGTCACTGTCACACAGTTAAGTTAAGACTATTCTAAAAAAACTTCACAATAAAAGTTTAAATCTAGCACATAAGTACACTTTCAACCCAACAGGCATGCCGCTTACAATGCGTTTGTTGCTGCTTAAACCCAGATCGCATTGTTTCAACAATCGCTACAACGTGCTCCCAACACTCATGAGGGAAGGTAAGGTGGAAGCCGCTCGTTCTTTCTTTCCTCTAAACTGCACCAAATAGACAATTGTTGAATGTTTTGTTCAGGGAAAAACAGTCATACAAAATATTTGATACCTTGTCAATAAAGGGACCAAGGAAGATGGTTTTAAAAAAAGGGGAAAAAAGAGAATATGGGCTGAAAAAGGGGGGGGGCGAAAGGGAAGTCAAAACCATGTAATCTTGTTGGTGGAAGATAATTATCAACACTGTTGTTATTTATTCCATGATACGTGTTGAAAAATAAAAAGCGACTTCCCTTTAAAGTCCGGTCTCTAGTTATAACAATCGTAAATTAGCACATAAGTAAATTTTACCTTTGCAGACGACGTATAAAAACTAATACTACCTTCAATAAACCTAGTATAGTAAAGAGTTATAAAAAGGTCATCTACCCCCACCTCAAGAGAGAGTGTTGTCAATCCGCCTCTGCTGCCGACAGAGAAAGCCAAAAATTATCTTGTGTAACCTTAGAAGAACGCAACGCAATACCTTACGGTGTTGTGTATAAAAAAAAAAAAAAAAAAATAAAAAAAAATCTTGCGTAAGACTTGAGAAGGTTATGGTCGAAATCTTTCCAGCTATTCTTGTTATCCAACTCTTCACATGATCGTTTGCGAGTTCCATTTCCATTAAGGGTCGCTTAGATCGCTGAAGCCAATTACTGTGTCAAGTATCACGTGACCGCTTAAGACCCCCCAAACAACAAAGCCAATATTTAGCCTGCAGATCTCTTATGTTCTGACGTAACTTTGTCTCAAAATAAAAGATACTGATGTTTGGCTTTCTTGTGTGATTGGTAAGGAGGGATTAAGTGTTAAAGTGGGCTATATAAAACTATTGGTTAAATTTAATCTACATTATAACTAGAGAATGGATTTTAAAGTGCAGCACCTTTACAAAAATATAGCTATTTCCTTACCGATCGTGTGAGATATGTATTTCAAGACATGAAATCAAGTAAAATAACCACACTTTGTTGCACCTTTTCGTGAGATTTGCACATTTATCCCCTTTTAACCCCCTCTTTGATGCTTCAGCACCTTTCCCCTTCCTTTTCTTTCATGTTTTGTTAAAAAAAAAAATTGGACAGAAAAGTAAATGATTTTCACTTCTTGAGCAGCTACATACAATCCTATAGTTTAATTTTGTAGAGCAGAACGAAAGCTATAAAATGGTGTAATATAATCGTTGCAGCCCCAATTCGCGATTAAAATTACCACCTGAGCGCTAGTGTCGCTTCCAATATGGCCGCTCTAAGTAGGATAAATCTTTGTTTACATTCAGCAGTAGTAGTACGAAACAGCAGCGTGTTGTCATGGCTGCTATGGAGGAGAAACGTTTAAATTACGCATTATTTTTAAATATTGCGAATGCGATGTGAATTCCAGGTACTGTAACAAACGTGAAGCTGTACTGAGAACGAAGCATTTAATTATGATAGGCAAAAATAACACGGAAAATGCAGACGAAACTATGTATACGCACTGGTTGTCCAAAGCAGTGCTGTATCATCTGCACGTCATGTTGTAACTGGGGTTCTCGGAAATTATTTGAAAATAAAGGAATTAAAATTGGCCTGTACTTGAAAAGCTGGGACAGGAGAAAATTGCAAACATAATCGTTGCAGTTCTTTCTCGAAAGAGAAAGGCTGGTTTAATAATAATATTCACGATTTCATGACCAGGCTATAGGTACTCACTGAAAAAGGACATCGTACTGCATGAAACAGCAACATTATCATGTCCACCTTTTTTTCTGGTTACATTTGATATTAATTCATTCTCAAACTACGCGTATTTTCATCTTCTCTCTTAATCGACTAGCACTTGTTCCAAATTTCACACCTACGTAATACCGGTAATACATGGACGCATTGGGTAAGACGCTTCATGATTTTTCGAGGAAAAAAAGCTTTGTTTACAAAGTACGCTTTAAAACTTTACTTTCATGGTAATATATATTTATCTCTCGAAAAATAAAGTAAGCAGACTCGTGCATTCTTCGTAATTTCCTTGCCGAATTACAGTGTTATATCGCCCACACCAATCTTCTGTCAATTACGTTTTCACTGATTTATTAACAAAGTTCATTTTGTTGATTCCAAAGGGTGGAAACACATGAAAACTTTTAATTTGTTCTGACCCATAAAACGACTTAGAGCAAAAAAAAAGTCCTTAACAGTAGACCTTACTCTCTCGCATATTCCCCATGCTTTAAACGACTTCAACACAACGTATCCTACTTAGAGTACTTCCTGGAAATACCACCAGATGGCATATCGGTTAATTTTAATCGCGAATAGTTCCCAAGATAATGGAGCAAAACCCGCGAGAGAAAACACGAATTTCAACAAAACCTATTCGGCAGAACCACAGTTCTCTACGCGGTCCGCGCTCATTATATACACAGTTCTCTACGCGGTCCGCGCGCATTATATATAGAGGGCTCAGAAAAAAGAGCATTGCATAAAGGCATTTTATCAGCACCTTTTTTGCACCTTTTTGAAAACATTTTCAGAACCTTTCTTTCCCTTTCCCGACCATAATTTTGCACCTTGAAATCCTTTGCATAATTATAACTACATTATTTTTAACTGGCTCTACTTGTTGCATACGTATATTAGCTGTGCACTGCACAAATTCAACAGTAATTTTGCAGTCCAATCCTTTGGGCAAGGTTTAGCACTTTTAACATTTTGTTTTGGTGTTTGGTCGAAGCCGGGTGTGCCCCGTACCAGACCCTGATGCCAGAAGAGGAGAGAGAGATTAGAAGCTATGGGAAGAAGATTATATACATAATGGGTTGGAAATTTATTAAGAAGAATTCCAAGTCACACCAAGGGCTGCGGTGGTAAGGGGATAGAGAGAGATTTAGATGCTATAGAAGTTAGAATGTGAACGTAGAGGACTGGACGCTGATTCTAAAGAATTCCAAGACTCACCAAGGACTATGGTGGCAGAGGGAAATAGGAAGATTAGAAACTTTAGTAAGAAAACTATGAACATGGAGGACCGGAAGCTGATTGTAAAGGATACAAAGACTCACCAAGGGCTGGGGTGCCAGAGAAATAAGTAGCGATTAGGCGCTAGAGAGGGAAGAATGTTACACAGAGGAGTGGAAGCTAATTTGAAGAATGCCAAGGTACACCAATAGATGGGGTGGCAGAGATAGAGATTGGAAACTGTAGAAGGATGATTGTGTACATACAGGATTGGAAGCTGATTCTGAAGAATGCCAAGGTTCACCACGGAATGTAGAGGCAGAGAGAGAGAGAGAGAGAGACAGATTGAGAGAGAGATTAGAGGCTGGGGAATAAGACTGTAAACAGACAGAATTAAGCGCTGGTTGTTCATGGGGTCTAAAGTCACTAAGTGGTATACTGCAGTGGCGTATGCTGGGTCTAAGACCTGGACCAGGTCACTTGGACACCTGGTCCTAGGTTATGGAGGGAGGGAAAAGACTAGGCTCATTCTTGACTTCAAGGAAGCCACGTTGCCATCCCAACGGTAGTCAGGTTGCAAACTTGTAAACATTCAGGTTGCCAACTTCTAAGAATTCAGGTTGCCAACTCCAAAGAATTCAGGTTGCCAACTCCTAAGAATTCAGGTTGCCAACTCCAAAGAATTCAGGTTGCCAACTCCTAAGAATTCAGGTTGCCAACTCCTAAGAATTCAGGTTGCCAACTTCAGAATTGCCATTATCCTCTTTTTGAAATGAGGTTAATTCACAGTTTCTAATCGATTTTTCTTCAGTATTTTACTTTCTGTGCTTCAGTCTTCGCAGATAGCCTAACTAGCCTGGAATATACGCTCCTGACTACATGAACGAGTGTGAGAGAAAGAAAACCAGAGAGAGATTGTTTTTTAAGAAACGTATACGCAAGAACATGTTGGAATTTAGTTCGCATATTCCAATAACATGTTCATATTCATACATTTTCTTCCAACTTCCAATTTTGAAAATCTTGGTCAGAGATCGCCATGGCGCCTGAAAATTTTAATCTCGCGCTTGAATTTTCAAATCCAGTTCTAAGAAGATTTTTCTTTAAATAATTCAAGTTCAATTATGGAAATTTTCATTACCTTTTTCTTAAAAAAAAAAAAAATAGTACAGTATATGTTTTTCATGTTTGTGTGTTTTCTGTGTCAAGTATATCATTAAATCAAAAATAATAAACATGCTAATATAAATATTTTATTATTGCTACCAGAATTTTAAAATACCTATTGCATTGTTATTTATACTGTTACAGGTAGAACCTTCTTTTGGAATGCCACTCTGGCCCAACAATTAATTATTTAGTAAATCAAATGTTTTAAGCATACATTTCAAAACGTGTAGCTGTTATCTTACTTGGATTCGTGGCTTTCTTAGCTCATATGTTAAAAACAAGTGCTGGCTGTCTCTTGAGAGAAAGGGGCTGGCGCTTGAATTATTTTCAGTGTTGCATACCCCTGCTCATAATATTGCCAAGAGAATAGATCGTGTATTAAGTTTTGTATATCATTGCCATGAGGCACGTATGTTTCGGGGGAGGGGGTCCGAACCAAGTGTCCCAATAATAATAATAATAATAATAATAATAATAATAATAATAATAATAATAATAATAATAATGTTTAAATTAAAGAATTGCATTAAACCAAATTAATACTAATTACAATATATTAATTAATATTGTATTATTATTACACGAATAGGTAAAAAGACAGTAAAGGAATAGAGATATAACAGCGCATATTCATTATGTATCTTACCTGTTGTGAAGATCGAAATAATTCATATAAAAACAAGTGGCAATGAAATTAATGTCAAATTGATGAAGAATTGAATATTTATTGAATAACAAAAATGATGTTAGATGCAGTTGGAGAAAAGTAAAGTTTCTGATTAATATTTTAAGCATATTAATGAGTAGTAGTGTACATAAATCTTCTTTGTAATGTCATTCAAAGCTGTATGATCCCGATATAATCCTTGACTTTTAATACGTTCAGGGAAAAGTAACAGGTATCGAGTGTACAACAAATGCTAAAGGAGTATATTTGCAGTACTTGGTAAGTCTTTCGGACCCCCTGCCCCCCCCCCTTAAATACGTTCTTGACTGCCAGGTGTTGACTATATAAAACACAAGTGAGTAATTAATATACGAAGAAAACAAATAGAAACCTGGCAATAGAAATACTAATCCTGTTCCAATGTCCTTGACCTCCGCCAGCAGGAGTTTGGTGGAAGTCGGCTCCGAAATAGAATCGGAACAGTTGTTCAAAGGGGAGATACGGGAACATGAGAGGAGGAGGGGGTGGGGGATATCTAAATCGTGCCAGAACTGGATGTGGCTTTTTTTTGGGGGGGGTATTATTTGTAGAAGGAAGGATGGGAGAGCGTGTGCGTTGGGCGCCTGCGCACAGCCTGCCTCCGGTCATCGACTTCATTCGGTCGATAATGTCGAGAGGGGAAGGCAGAGAACTTCGCTTCAAAGAAGTGTTGCATACCAAAGAAAATGTCACTACTTTTGGGGAAATTCCCACGCTAAAAGAGAAAAGGAGGAAGAATATTTTTCCTCGTGAGAAACAAGAGGAATTCTGCGTAATTTTGGAATTTGAGTTTAAACATGAAACAGGACATTTTATTTAGAACATCAAACATTCTATATCCTTGGAAAGAGGCGGAGGGGGGGGGGGGGTATGAAAATATCTATTCCTTATGGATTTTTATTACATATCACTTTTCTGCCTCTTTCGGCAATCATGACGATGAGGGTGAGTGATGATGAGATGAAACTGACAGACACCCACGCATATTCATTTATTTAACAGAGGATTCCAAACAGCATTAGACATTTTATATTGGAATGTATAATAACAAGAGGAAATAATATGCGACAAAATGACTTCCACATCTTTACACAACAGACTTCCAAAATGTGCCTGATTTTCGAAAATGTCTACTTGATTTGCTCTATTATTGTATTTGCTAGCTAGTCTGTGGAACAGGGAACGCTGGATAAGGCATGATCTTTGCTTCTGACAAGCGAAAAGTTAAGTGCTTCTTGTGGTGTGAGGCGGCACTCGAAAGTGAATGTCCTGAAGAAGACGGTCCCTTCTAAGTTGCCATTGGCTATTTTATACAGGAATACATGATCTGCAAGCTTGTGCGAACATAATGATGGTGTTTAACGGGTACGAACTCTATCCCTTTGTTCGATAAACATTTTACATTAATTGAATAATCGCATCAACATTTCATCAGTATCATATATGATATCGTTTTGAAAATATAACTAATAGTTCATAGGTGGTCCACAGACATAACTACCATAATTTGGTTTTATTCATATCTTCAGAATAACTGTATCAGAAATCATTATGTTAAAAATAAACATTAAATGGTAATAAAATTGTGTATATTTTTTTTAAAAAATGTAAAATATACACGTATTCAATATATAACTTGAAAAATTAGAAAATAAAAAAATAAAAGTAAATTAAAAATAATGTTGTTATTGTTAATATAATTAGTGCAAATCGAACTACAGTTTAAAGTAAAAGCAGTGCCTCCACCGGGTATCGAACACGGGACCTCTTGATTACAAGGCGACGACGTTATCAGTTTATATATAGATGTGCAAAGGAATACCCCTAATCGGTGGTATCCCCCGTTTTCCAACGTTTCTCAATTTTCACATGTATCAATTTTCTCAACATTCTCTGTATTCTCATTGGAACAAACAGAAACATCCATGTCCGAATCGGGACTCGAACACGGGACCCCTGGCATTGTAGCGCGCTGCGCTAACCACACCGCCACGTAGGTCGACAGCATTACACCATCAGGGAGGCCGATAGGTACAGAGATATATTTGGATATTAACATTTTATTAATTCACAAGTATTTAAAGACAATAAGAATGTAATTGTTAACGGGTTTATCATTAGTGAATAATATCCATAATCAATAGTTGTTATTAATATTCCAGATATTTAAATTTTTACTTATTACTGAAATCTGAATACCTCCCATTATTTCCCTAGAAATATGGCCGTGCGGAATGAAGAGTGATCTGATCACTAATTGAAGGGGAAAATTTTAGGTTCAAGAGGGAATTTTTGGCAAGTTGCAGGAAATTATAGAAACAGAAGTTGGAAACACTGCCGTGAAAGCCGTGGCCAAGTTTATATCAGGCACAGTGTGACACGACCAAGGTTAACGCTATCAAAACCTCTAGCGACGAGGCCCACAAGTGTGGAAAAGTTACCTGGGCCAGCAACCACTGATAATTTCAGACAGCACACACGCAGGAAAAGAAAATCGTTACGTAGGGCAGCAAGGACCTTGCACATAAATAAATAAAAAAAACGAAATCTCTGGTAAAGGATCAACACACTTGACTGACGTCAGACTGAGTGTATACTTGCGGGTTGTGCAATCCACAAAACAGCAAATCGATATTAGGAATGTAACTGAAATGAAACACACTCAATGACACACTGTCGGTAAGTTACTCTGCTACGTGTCTCTTGTCGCCCGTCGCTTCGGTCTCAATGATTCCATACGTTGAAATCAGGGATGTTGAAGGTCGAGGAATTTTAAATAAATTCAATTCCGGTCCAGGAGAGTTATAATCAACAAGCGCAAATAGCTTCTGGACCGTAAAGAACCCTTTTATCTGTAAATAATTTCAATTCGGTCCAGGAACCTTCATTCCGGGTGATTTTAAATTCGGTCCAGGAACATTTTTTCCTAACGAATTTAAATTCGGTCCAGGACCTTTTTTCCATGGTCAATTTAATTACGGTCCAGGAGCCTTCATTCAGGGTGATTTTAAATTCGGTCCAGGAACATTTTTTCCTAACGAATTTAAATTCGGTCCAGGACCTTTTTTCCATGGTCAATTTAATTACGGTCCAGGAGCCTTCATTCAGGGTGATTTTAAATTCGGTCCAGGAACATTTTTTCCTAACGAATTTAAATTCGGTCCAGGACCTTTTTTCCATGGTCAATTTAATTACGGTCCAGGAGCCTTCATTCAGGGTGATTTTAAATTCGGTCCAGGAACATTTTTTCCTAACGAATTTAAATTCGGTCCAGGACCTTTTTTCCATGGTCAATTTAATTACGGTCCAGGAGCCTTCATTCAGGGTGATTTTAAATTCGGTCCAGGAACATTTTTTCCTAACGAATTTAAATTCGGTCCAGGACCTTTTTTCCATGGTCAATTTAATTACGGTCCAGGAGCCTTCATTCAGGGTGATTTTAAATTCGGTCCAGGAACATTTTTTCCTAACGAATTTAAATTCGGTCCAGGACCTTTTTTCCATGGTCAATTTAATTACGGTCCAGGAGCCTTCATTCAGGGTGATTTTAAATTCGGTCCAGGAACATTTTTTCCAAACGAATTTAAATTCGGTCCAGGACCTTTTTTCCATGGTCAATTTAATTACGGTCCAGGAGCCTTCATTCAGGGTGATTTTAAATTCGGTCCAGGAACATTTTTTCCTAACGAATTTAAATTCGGTCCAGGACCTTTTTTCCATGGTCAATTTAATTACGGTCCAGGAGCCTTCATTCAGGGTGATTTTAAATTCGGTCCAGGAACATTTTTTCCAAACGAATTTAAATTCGGTCCAGGACCTTTTTTCCATGGTCAATTTAATTACGGTCCAGGAGCCTTCATTCAGGGTGATTTTAAATTCGGTCCAGGAACATTTTTTCCTAACGAATTTAAATTCGGTCCAGGACCTTTTTTCCATGGTCAATTTAATTACGGTCCAGGAACCTTTATTCCGGGTGATTTTAAATTCGGTCCAGGAACATTTTTTTCCAGAATGAATTTAAATTCGGTCCAGGAACATTTTTCTATGGTCAATTTAATTACGGTCCAGGAACCTTTATTCCGGGTGATTTTAAATTCGGTCCAGGAACATTTTTTTCCAGAATGAATTTAAATTCGGTCCAGGAACATTTTTCCATGGTCAATTTAAATACGGTCCAGGAACCTTCATTCCGGGTGATTTTAAATTCGGTCCAGGAACATTTTTTTTCCAGAATGATTTTAAATTCGGTCCAGGACCTTTTTTTCATGGTCAATTTAAATACGGTCCAGGAACCTTTATTCTGGGTGATTTTAAATTCGGTCCAGGAACATTTTTTCCAGAATGAATTTAAATTCGATCCAGGAACATTTTTCCATGGTCAATTTAATTACGGTCCAGGAACCTTTATTCCGGGTGATTTTAAATTCGGTCCAGGAACATTTTTTTCCAGAATGAATTTAAATTCGGTCCAGGAACAGTTTTGCCATGGTCAATTTAAATACGGTCCAGGAACCTTCATTCCGGGTGATTTTAAATTCGGTCCAGGAACATTTTTTTTCCAGAATGATTTTAAATTCGGTCCAGGACCTTTTTTTCATGGTCAATTTAAATACGGTCCAGGAACCTTTATTCTGGGTGATTTTAAATTCGGTCCAGGAACATTTTTTCCAGAATGAATTTAAATTCGATCCAGGAACATTTTTCCATGGTCAATTTAATTACGGTCCAGGAACCTTTATTCCGGGTGATTTTAAATTCGGTCCAGGAACATTTTTTTCCAGAATGAATTTAAATTCGGTCCAGGAACAGTTTTGCCATGGTCAATTTAAATACGGTCCAGGAACCTTCATTCCGGGTGATTTTAAATTCGGTCCAGGAACATTTTTTCCCGCATCAATTTAAATACGGTCCTGGAACCTTTTTTCAATGAAACAATACGCAACTTGTACCGAATTTAAATTGTGCGAGAAAAAAATTTCCGGTCCTGCAGCGGAACCCAATAGAACCCATTAGAATTTATGGGGGTTCTTGGACCTTTAACAACCCTGGTTGAAATACAGTCAATGTTAAACATTGGGAAAATGTAACTTTCTTCATGAAGAACAGGACCGCCATTTTTCCTGTGTGGCCCGCCTTAGTCCATCCAGAAATTCTGAAAGGAAAAAGAAAAGAAGACAAATAAGGAATAAATGAGAGAAATATAACAAGGAAGATTAATTTGGTTTATTTTACTTCGCCATTTTTGCCTAATCGCGACGACGAGGATTAGTAATGATATGATGGCATTTGTGAAGAGGCACTCACAATAGAACATCCATGTGCAGGCCGGGATGTGTACTCGGGACCTCTGGCGTCGTAGCACGATGTGCTAACCACTCCGCCACGGAGGTCAGAACAAAGAAGAAGAAAGGAAGAGGAAGGGGAAATGGTGGTAAAGTGATGATGAAGGTGCAAAAGAGAACGAGAAGGGAGGAAAATGCAAGAAAATAGAAGAAAATGAATGACGAATAGGGAAGAAGAATTAGGAAGAGTGGAAATGACTTGATTTTAAGCTGAAAGTGGAAACAGAACGGAAGAGAATGAATATGAGAAAGCAAAGGCGAAGGAGAAGCGGAAGAAGATAATAAGAAAGAAGAAAGAAAAGAGAATGAAGAAGAAAAAAGAACGTCAAAGGCAGGAAAAGATGGCAAAATGATGACTACTAAAAAAAAGTATACGTAACCCCTTTCGAAATTAATGGACACGCCACTGTTCACGTGTCTAATATTATTTCATATCTGTCAAGTGAAAATGAAAAATCTAAGTACTGGTGGGTTGTAGCTCGTATTTCTGAGTTAAATTCTTAGATGTCAGAGTAGATTACAATTTTGTATTTGACTGAAAGAAGAGCTATTATCTAATACACCGTTAATTCTTTTATACAAGTATACCTGTCCTAATATTTTCCTTCAATTACCAGTGGCGGCGAGGGGGCGGTTGCCCCCCCCCCCCCAACGTTTAGCCACTTTTGCCCCCGCACTATGCTAAACCTTATCTACAAAGGGAAATATACTGTCTTTGCCCACCCCCAGTTTTAGCACTTTGCCCCCCTCCCTCCCCCGGTTTTGGAACTCAATTGACTTGTACTAACGATTCGTTTCGCCGAATGCTCGAAAATTTTCCAAATTTAGAACTCCATACCGAAATAGCTCCATCGTAGTTTCTTAAAAAAATGTTTACACATGCAACAATACTTTCGTGTTTGCCATGTTTGTTGTTGACCATGGAAACGGACGTTGCTAAGGAACTTACAGAAAGGCTAATTCTTGAAGCTTTCCTGGCTGCGAATGATGAAGAAATTTTCTCGGGGTATCACCCAGGTGATATCCGGAATCCCGAGAAAACTTCTTCATTACAAAAAGGGTATTTTCACCCCGAAGACTACGGTAAGCGAGTGATATTTGAATTTTCGCATTTCAAAATATGAACCTCAGAATTTATTACAGAGGCAAGGTATGAATTTACGGAATTCTACAAGCTAATATACACATGAATAACCCTTGGCTCTACAGCCCGTAAGGACCTTGGCCTATCTCCCGACTGGGGTGGCGTGGAGTCAGCATGTCGACCCCCCAGCAGTTATAGGAGATTTTCATGACCGGGTTAAGGTACTCACTCGTAGCTCCCCAATTTCCTCACGATGGTGCACCGGTCCTCTACACAAGCCGAGAACCCAGAGACTGAACCCAGGCGAACTCGAACCCATGCCGTCCACAGTCGGAGCGAAAACAGAGCGTTGCAATAAATAGCATATCCAATAATGGGACGCAAACAACATATTACTCCGAATTGAAAGATGTGGTTATTGGAATCCCCCAAGGATCGATACTAGGACCCCTGTTGTTTTTATTGTTCATAAATGACCTTCCAGCAAATGTTGATACCGCCCAAATTACTCTTTTCGCTGATGATACTACGGCTTTGGTAGATTCTGTTAACGACGTAACATTAATTCAAAAAACGGAAGAAGCTCTTACTGAACTACAAAGATGGTTTTCAGCAAACAAACTTTCTATGAACAACGAAAAAACTAATATAATAAAATTTGGTGTATCTAGAGCCAAAAACTCTTCTATTAAGCAATATAATTTCACAGTAGGGCATGCCGTTATAACAGCCACTAACAATACAAAATTTCTTGGAATATTTATAGACGAGTGTCTAAACTGGAAAGTTCACATAGATCATTTATGCAAGAAGCTAAACACCGTATGTTACCAATTAAGAACCTTAAAAAATAGTTTCAATACAGTATGTTTGCTAAATATCTATTTCTCAAACTTCGAAAGTATTTTGAGGTACGGTATCCAATTTTGGGGAAACTCGGCTCAATCGCAGAGGATTTTTAAAATTCAAAAAAGAGCATTGCGTATTTTGGCAAATGCACATAAAACTGATACATGTAAACCGCTTTTCAAAAAATTCCGTATCTTAACACTTCCAAGTCTGTACATACTTGAAACACTTACTTTCATACACGAAACAAAATCGAACTATCCAAGGAACATAGACACTCACGATTACAATACCAGACAAAAAGATAACTTCCACATTCCCAAAGTGCGGCTAACTGCATTCCAAACGGGACCTTTTTACTCAGGCATCCAGTTATACACAATATTACCAAAAAGTTACAAAAATTTTGAGAGAACCACAATCTTTAAAAGTAAAGTGAAAGAATTGTTATTGGAATACACATTATATTCAGTTCAAGAATTTCAAGAATTAACTAACTTTATAAAATAAATTTAGATTGTATACACTATATAACATGTACTTTTACATGTTTACATGTTAATTTGTCATTGTGTGTTTTACTATTATATTATGTTATATTATTATTAAAAAAAAATTGCCAAATTGATGTATAGATATATATATGTGCGATGTCAACATGTCTTTTGTAATGTACATGCACCAATGCCCCCAGGGGTACTATCGGTGTGAAAATTGCTCAATAAACTCAATAAACTCAATAAACCCAAAGCACAGCGCTTTAGACCGCATGGCTACGAAGGAGGACAATATACATATTAACAACACAATTATTTGCATTATATGTGCAAAATGTGAAATTGACGAAAGAAATATGTAGCCTATTGGTTTTCTGCTTAGGTGTCGCTTTGGAATCATTTACATAACACATATATTGTGAAAGAGGCGGTACTTATCCAGTTTATTGTTAAGAAGTAGACAATAATAGGCCTATTTGAAGTATATGTTCAGCATTAGAGCACGTACACACATAATGTTGCGAACATGCGAACGCACTCACATGTTTCCCTATCGCATCACTACTATACATGGCGACATTTCCAAAGTCACAACGAGCATTGAGGTTCCCCATCTGAACATGCGAGTAACGAAGGTCACATAGAAAGTGCGCGATTATCTACGTTACAGTGCAAGCAAACCACACGAAGATTCTGAGCAATTGTAATTTTCCAGATTTTGGAATATGATGGGGATTTTTCGAGAGGAAAGGAAATTTCGAAAACTGCTCTGGCAATAGCCAAAGGGTCCAGTCGTGCCTTAAGTATAGCCTATAGATTATTAAAATCACATTATTTTGCAAAGAACTTGTAATCGTAAAATAAGAAACCCTACCTTTCATTGTTTGCGAATCACTGAATTTTGCAAAATAAAATTTATTGCAACCTATTAGCAATATACAAAACTATATCGCGAGGTGATAATGGCAGAACCATGACCTGCGCTTTGCGAAGTGACTGACCTGATTTGAACTCCTTTGTCTCGCGGATACCTGGTTGGAGGAGTGGTTTGGTTCGGTCCGCAAGAGGCGAGCAAAAAAAGCTTACACCAGACCGGTAGTGAGGAGAGTGGAATGCAACCAGAGATTCAATCCATCGCAGGAAATTATAAAATTCACTATGTGCTCCTCTATGGATTCAGGTCATTATAGCTAGGCAGGGGCCAAGGATGATGAAGTCCATACGACAATTCAATTCTTTACATTTTTGTAAACAATTATCTTTATATCTGGTTAAAGTCTGTGTGGAAAAGAATAGAGAATAAAGTTAAACTCTGCATGCAACGTGATGGAGAATAAACTGGTTAAACTCTGTATGGAAAGTCATGAGAATAAACTGGTTAAAGTCTGTGTGGAAAATAATAGAGAATAAAGTTAAACTCTGCATGCAACGTGATGGAGAATAAACTGGTTAAACTCTGTATGGAAAGTCATGAGAATAAACTGGTTAAAGTCTGTGTGGAAAATAATAGAGAATAAAGTTAAACTCTGCATGCAACGTGATGGAGAATAAACTGGTTAAACTCTGTATGGAAAGTCATGAGAATAAACTGGTTAAAGTCTGTGTGGAAAATAATAGAGAATAAAGTTAAACTGCATGCAACGTGATGGAGAATAAACTGGTTAAACTCTGTATGGAAAGTCATGAGAATAAACTGGTTAAAGTCTGTGTGGAAAATAATAGAGAATAAAGTTAAACTGCATGCAACGTGATGGAGAATAAACTGGTTAAACTCTGTATGGAAAGTCATGAGAATAAACTGGTTAAAGTCTGTGTGGAAAATAATAGAGAATAAAGTTAAACTCTGCATGCAACGTGATGGAGAATAAACTGGTTAAACTCTGTATGGAAAGTCATGAGAATAAACTGGTTAAAGTCTGTGTGGAAAATAATAGAGAATAAAGTTAAACTGCATGCAACGTGATGGAGAATAAACTGGTTAAACTCTGTATGGAAAGTCATGAGAATAAACTGGTTAAAGTCTGTGTGGAAAATAATAGAGAATAAAGTTAAACTGCATGCAACGTGATGGAGAATAAACTGGTTAAACTCTGTATGGAAAGTCATGAGAATAAACTGGTTAAAGTCTGTGTGGAAAATAATAGAGAATAAAGTTAAACTCTGCATGCAACGTGATGGAGAATAAACTGGTTAAACTCTGTATGGAAAGTCATGAGAATAAACTGGTTAAAGTCTGTGTGGAAAATAATAAGTTAAATTCTGCATGCAAAGTCATGGAGAATGAACTGGTAAAACTCTGTATGGAAAGTCATGAGAATAAACTTGTTAAAGTCTGTGTGGAAAATAATAGAGAATAAAGTTAAACTCTGCATGCAACGTGATGGAGAATAAACTGGTTAAACTCTGTATGGAAAGTCATGAGAATAAACTGGTTAAAGTCTGTGTGGAAAATAATAGAGAATAAAGTTAAACTCTGTATGCAAAGTCATGGAGAATAAACTAGTTAAACTCTGTATGGAAAAGCACTAGAGATAAACTGGTTAATCTTTGTTATGGAAAATGATGGAGAATAAACTGGTTTAAAGTCTGCGTGGAAAAGCATGGAGACAAACTGGTTAAACTCTGTGAGTAAAGTCAAGGAGAATAAATAAACGTTAAAATCATGGAGAATAAACTGGTTGGAAAATCATAGAGAATAAACTGGTAACACACTGTTATGGAAAGTCATGGAGAATAAACTGGTTACGGTGTGGGTGGAAAATATGGAGAAATTTGCTTTGCTTTGATTGTTTGCTTTATTATTACTTTGCTTTTGTGCCACTTTTGTCTGATTTGCGAAGATGGGGATGAGTGGAATTGACGAATGGACACTCACAAACATCCATGCCCAGATCAGGATTCAAACCCGGGATCCCTGGCGTCGTAGTCATGGAGGAAGACTAGTTAAACTCTGTCATGAAAAGTCATGTGAAAAAACTATAGTTAAAGCCTGTGTGGTAAATCATGGAGAATAAATAAATTGGTTATAAAGTCTCTGTATAAATCATGGAGAATCAAATGGGTACATTCTGTATGGAAATTCCAACGGAAAGTAACGAGTTACGTGGAAGATAAATGAAGTTAAATTCTGCACAAAATGTAACAAATGGAAGGAAAATTACTTAACAATCCGGACTGAACGAGTCCCGAAAATTCAGCGGAGATGTAATTCTGTAATCATATAAGATACATACAGTATGCCACTACATTTCGGCTTCTTACGAAAACATATTAGAGTTGAATGAACTTCAATCACATTTTATCATATTTGTTTGAAGATGTGTTCAGTTTGAGCTCATAGCAATCTACTGTTTGCGCAACTCTACAAATATATGCTTTCATCTTTCCTCTCCTCTTCTTGCCTTCTTCAAGTGCTGCTGTCCTTGTCTCCACTACTCTCCGTTTCCTGTCTTCTGTCACCCACTTCGTATGGGCACATGGGTTTCAAATACACGGAACGCAATCACGAGTATAGATTGAATAATCCCGGGATTTCGGGACTAAGGACTCTAATCCCGGGATCACGATCGTTGATGTTGAAAAATAATTGATCTCCTCCTCTCATCTTCTTCTCTTTCGATCATACCACGTGGCTTCAAAAAGGAGTTGATATGTGACGAAAGCGTCGATGCATAACGGGTACGTGTATAGGCGACCAATGAAAAGAAAGTTGATTTGATATATTTTGCTTCACTTTTGTGACACTTTTGACTAATTGCGAAGATGGGGATGAGTGATGATATGATGAAATTGATGAATGGACAATCAGAAACATCTATGCCAGACCGGCATTCGGACCAGAGACCCCTGGCGTCGTAGTACGATGTGCTTACCACTCCGCAAAGGAGGCCGGCTAATGAAGAGAAAGGAAGCTCTGCAAAGGATTGAGTCTTGAGTGGCGTACTGATTACAAGATCTGGGATATCTCACTATGTCACGTAGTCCTAGACTATGAATAGAACTCCTAAGAAATCAGTGTGCCAACTCATAAGAAATCAGGTTGCCAACTCATAAGAAATCAGGTTGCCAACTCATAAGAAATCAGGTTGCCAACTCATAAGAAATCAGGTTGCCAACTCATAAGAACTCAGGTTGCCAACTCATAGGAAATCAGGAGACCAACTTCAGAATCAGCATCATCATCTCACTGATATGAATAATATTAATTACAATTTCTGATCGATTTTTCTCCTGTATTACATTCTCTAGACTTTGCTAGCCTAGAATATACGCTCCTGGTCTTGACACTACTCAATATAAAGGGATAGCCAAATCGGATATCGGATAAATTTGTATCCGGATTTCAAATATCCTGATTATCGGGATATCAGAATTATTCAGATATCCGAATTATCCGGATATCCTATATTCGGATTATCTGTATATTCGGATTTTCCAAAATGTCTGGTTATCCGAATGTTTACATTATCCCGACTTTTTTTTTGTTTACCTGTTTTACGGGCTATTCTTTCATTCGTCGTTTTTGTATTTCACTGTACGGATTTTCTACAAATCCTTCATATCTCTTCTATCCGGATATCCAAATTATCCGATTATTCGGATTATCCGGATGTCCGTACTATCAGGATATCCGAATTCTTCGGATATTTAGATTATCCGGATATTCTTCTTATCCGCTTATCCGGATGTTCAGATATCCGGATTATCCGTTACATCCGGAACGGATATAGAATAATTTGAAATCCGATATCCGTTATCCAGACCTCTGATAATATTCTTATTACAATGTGTCCATCTCCGTGGCGGAGTGGTTAGTACAGCACGCTGGAAGTCCAGGGTTCGAATCCCGGCCTGGGCATGAGTGTTCTTTGTAAGCGTCCCTTCATCAATTTCTTCATATCACCACTCATCGTCACGATTAGCCAAAAGTGGAAAAACGCGACGCTAAATAACAAAATTCAATCTTATTTCAAGCAACATCATTGTACTTTCTTTCCTAATTTATTGGAATTAAAAGCCGAATTGCAGTAGACAAATGAAAATTATCGTATTACCTTCTTTCTGGTGACGGCAGGCAAAGATAAGCTAACATAATGTTATTATGATAGGATTTTATTCCATACGGTGCAAAGTAAACCACAAAGAAATCAACAATAAATGATTACACAGTCACAAGTCACAACGAGCACATGACGTCCACAGGATTTTTTCTAAAGTCCGTACCAGCTAACTGTAGACCAGGTGAACGAGAACAAGTCTCTGCGCAAGTAGTGACGCGACGCGGCTCCACCAATGAACAGTGAGAGAAACGGGGTTGTGTAACGGACGACGGGAGTTACCCGATTTCCTCCTTCGCTATGCAGCGTTGCAAACTTTTGTAAAGGATAATACCGAACGCACGTGGCAAACGGACCGTATTTTTGTGTAGAGGTCCGTACGATTGGTTTAAGAATTTCTTAGGGAAATATTAGGGATAAAACTGCAAGAGCAAAGTTTGACAAGCCGTACATACGCACTAAGGTCTGGACCGTACGTTCGTACATGACATGAAATTTCCATACATGTACGGTCAGGACCGTGCAGTTAGAAATGCTGCGCTTTCACCACTCGAATTTCCTCCTCCTCTGCCTAAATGCGCCGCCCTGCTCTACAGTTAGCTGGGACGGGGTTTATATAGGTAAGGGCAAGCAAAGTACTTTTTTTTTTACCAGGACGGGGGTGCAAACTAGGCATTGTCACCTCAAAAATTCCTGGGCCCCCTCTCCGCAGTTGTAACGTCGTCGCCTTGTAATCAAGGAGTCCCGGGTTCGATACTCGGTGGAGGCACATCTCACAGTGGTTCGGTTCCCACTTGAAACTGTAGGTCAAGTCTCGATTAGCCTTTCTGTGCATAAAGTGGACTTAAAACAACAAGTCAAATCAAAAACACCCCTTCAGTTCTAACTAACTAACTAACTAACTCTCTAGCCTTCTTAAACCCGAAGGTTCATGGCTGCAGCAACACAGGCCTTCCATCTTTCCCTATCTTGAGCAAGATCTATATACTCTTTTCCATCCCTACCGATTTCCCTTAGGTCCATCTCAACGTTGTCCCTCCATCTTCGTCTTGGCCTTCCTACAGGTCTCTTACCATCAGGTTTCCCAACAAGAATCCTGTAAACTCCTCTTTCCTCTCCCATTCGTGCCACATGGCCTGCCCACCTAAGTCTTCTTCATTTAATTATTCTAATAATATCTGGACATGAATACAAATTATGTAGTTCTAAATTATGTAACCTTCTCCACTCACCTGTCTCCTCATCGCTTTTAGGTCCAAATATTTTCCTAAGGATCTTATTTTCAAATACTCTCAATTTATGTTCCTCTTTCAATGTAAGGGACCAAGTTTCACATCCATATAATACTACAGGCAAAATTACGGTTTTGTATATTTTAACTTTTAGTTTCTTGGATATTAAACGAGAAGACAAAAGTTTATGAAGAGAGAAGTAACATGCATTTCCTGAATTAAGCCTACTTTTTATTTCCTCTTTAATATAATTTTCATTTGTTTATATTACTCCTAAGGTAATATATTCTGCAACGCCCTTGTAGTAATTTAGCATACTGTGGATGGGATGAAATTATATGTGTGGCTTGACGTTCATTTTGTATGGGAAGGGGACGTGGACTCTCTTTCTGGCACTCATGATACGTACTAGCATATGGGTATGGAAATAAAGCTAAATATCTTCATAAAAATGTACGTAGGAAACGGAAAGAAACTAGGTGCATATAGACGCAGTGACGGCGATTAGGTTCCAAAACTAGGGGTTGGTGAGGCAAAGTGCCAAACCTGGGGGGGGGGGGGGGGGGCAAGAACCTTTCCCTCGTAGGTAAGGTTTAGCATAGTGCGGGCGCAAAAGTGGAAAAAAAAAGTGCAAGGGGGGGGGCAATTACCACGAACCTGTGGCCTCTGGCGTCTTAGTGCTGTAAAAATTGACTATATATATCTTAAAAGTTGTTATAAACCAACAGATGATCGTAAGAAATTCAATCCACGCTTGGTAGCTTTGACGGTGAAGGTCATTTCACAAATTAATGGTAGGACAATTACGACGATCAGGACCTAACGTAACCTAACCTAACCTAACCAAAGGCTCCACAGAACTAATAATGCTGTAGAAGGTTGGAACAACAAAATAATCGGTGCTTTGGAAGACCGCATCCAAAAATGCATGATGCTCTAGCCTGCCTCAAGAGCCAAGCAGAAGACACCAACATTAGATGGAACTTAATCTAGAAGGTCAGAAAAGGAAGAACCGTGACGTTAAAATCGAGGAGAGAGTTGGAAAGTGTATTCCCACATATGAGGAAACGGGTGACTTCAAAAGGTGTCTGTTGGCTCTAGCCCATGTTCAAAGACTTGATTGAACCAAATTCTCAGCCGAAAATATCAATATTTCACATAATTCTCTTGTAAGAGGTATTGTACTGGATGTTAAGTCACCCTTCAATTTGATAGAAGATTTAAAATGTCATCGCAATTGTCCACCCGTCCTTTCACTTTCTAACTGTGTTCATCGCAATTGTCCGTCATCGCAATTGTTCGTCATCGCAATTGTCCGGATGTATTTTCAAATGTGGGAAGCATCTCAATGGCTCGATGAGTTTGGAGACCTGGTATAAGGACTATATTGTGCAAATTATTAAACATGACAACCTATTGTTAGCCAACAATGCCTTGTATAGAGCAGTGCTCGGAAAGTTTTTTTTATTAAGTAACTGAGTTACAGTTACTGGAACTTTAAAAGTAACTGTAAGTTACTTTTACTACGGTTACTTTCTGTTGAAAATGTTCTTCCAAACAATCAATGATTGTTCCGTACCTTGTGCTTTTGGAGCCAAGATGGCCTCCATGTTATTCTCTGGATACTAGTGCCTACTGAAATTGAGAGAGTGAATAGTCTGTGAAGAGAGAAGCGACGCTGTGGAAGAGATGTATTGCAGGTTAGCTGCAAATGATGTATATTTTGCGACGAATACATCAGTTCGATGTAATTGAGTGTCTCATTTATGTGTATTAGTCTACATACAGCACCCTTACCTTCCTGGAACTGCTACAAACAGCGGCCGAAACAAGAAAAGTGTTTCTTGTTGGATGACGGGCGCGAACAATGATTGGTCATTAATTCAAGGGCTCTGGTGTAAAACATGGTAAGTGGCATTTTGGTAATTTTTGAGTTACAAAGTAAAATGTGCCATCCTTCAATTTTCGAGTGAAATTGCCATGTCATACAATTTGCATTGGTCTCAGTGAAGCCTTCTAAAATCGGTAAACCCAACACGAAAACAATTTATCTACACTATAGCTTCTAATAACCTTTTTTCTTAATGAACTCATAAATCAACAAAATGTCACCATGTTCTACACCCAAGCTCTTCAATTGTAATAACATATATACAGGTATATATATCAAGACTTACATGTGGTTTATTTATGTTTCTGTACGTAATGCACGTTTGTTCTCGTATATTTATTGATTGATGGATAAATTTGGTTCAATTTACTTTCTGCCACTTTTGGCCAATCGCGAAGATGAGTATGAGTGATGGTATGATGAAATTACCTCACATATTTATATTATTACAACAAATTTAAAGAATTACGGAATAAGGAATCAGCTTAGCTTGAATTTACTTTTTTGCACAATTTTCCCTTCATATAAGAACTCACATAATAATAATAATGATAAATAATAGTAAGTAGTAGTCATTGACCCATATCTCCTACATGAAAAATGTTTAATAAAAAAATTAATCACATGGACCACACTTCTCAGTCCCTAACCCCGGTCAGGTTCATTGTCCAATTCATAAGTTCGTTATTCATTCTCATCGTTTCTATTTACCGAATATGTAGAAAAATTATGTAAAGTAAGCAAAATATAAATAAGTGTACATAGGGTTGTAGTCAAAGTATTATAATAAGGAAGAGAAAAAATAATGGATATGAAATCGGAAGGTAAAAATATAACCTGTACTAAATGAATACTGAGTCTGTCTTCAAATTTCCCTGAAATTTAAGTATTTTCCATAGAATTTCCCATTTCCCCCCTTTCCGCTTAAAATTCGGTTCAAATTTCCCTACAATAGGGAAAATGTCCTGCGAAAAGGGATATTTTCCTGCAAGAAGGGATTTTTTCTGCAAAAAGGGAAAATTTCCTGCATAAAGGGAAAATTCCCTTCATGTGGCAAAGGTGCCCAAGAGCATAGACATTGACAGAAAATGTCCTTGAACCAAGCTGCCAGTCTGTCTGCCCTCAACTTTTCAACAACCAGGAACTTTTGGCATTGTCTCCCTTGGCCTTCGCGTCGACCTGCTGGTCCTCGTAGGTGGGGGTAATTGACGGTAGGACCTTGGTGAGGACTGACCTTCGCTACACGAGGGAACTTTCTGGAATATACTGAAAATATTATTAGAATATTCTTAGGGCTCCCAGCAATCAATTTTCGTGACTGGTCCCAGAACAGTGCGCCTACAGACAGATCAGTTTCTCTATACTGTACTACTTGCATAAGTCGCGTACATCGCCTTGCATAACGCAAGCGACAGTAAAACAAGATATTATCAAACCATAACTTTCCAGCAGCCAATCAGAGGGGAGAGCGAGAAATGAAGTCCAATTCAGAAGTTGAAGCTGAAAAATCTCCCACTCCGCCACAGAAAAAGCGGTAAAAATGAAGAGATTTAAAGAGACAGAGAGAGGGAAGGAATAAGAAGAACAACATAAGAGAGAGACAGACATAAAAAGAAACAAATAAGCTAGGAAAGAGAGAAAGAAGTAGGAAATGGGAAAATGAGAAAGAAAGAAATTAAGGGGGAAGAGAGAAAGAAAGGGAAGCTAGTGGGAGAACGAGAAATATGAGACGACGAGAAGAATGACAGGCAGAAAGAGAGAGAGAGTAGGGAGAGGAAAAGCAGAAGATCGATAAAGAGAATGAATAAAGAAGAAACATAAAATGGGAGAGAAAACCTAGAAGAAGAAATAATCATGGAAGGAAGAATGTAAACATGAAGAAAGAGGTACTAAGACGAACTGAGAAAGAAGATGCAGAGAAAAAAATAGAGAAAATTCGAAAGGGGTCAAGGACCCCTTTGTACCTCCCTGCACACGCCCACCTTCAGCGCTAGCATTACATACACCTCGTATAGTTTCAATTTCTCTCATGCTTGCTCTCTATTTATCTTCTCTGGCTGCAAAGTCAAATGTAATTGCAATCATTAACTTAGAACCAAGAAAGGAAGAGAGAAGACAAGAATTCCGACGGAAGTGGCTCGAATAGAACTCGAAAAGGCGACCATTAGCATTTGAACCCGAATGCGGAACCGAGGCGGCGTTTTTGTTTGTAAATGCGGCGATTGCGCGCTGGTCGAGTCACGTGATAGACGATCCAGTGTGAAGGACCTGGCCGCAAGGTCATTGGTCGGAGGCCTGAGTCACTGGGACGACCTTGGGAGGGCGCCACCGTTCAACCTTCGGCTAAAAAAACCGCCCGGGTAAAGCGAAAAGCGTTCGTCGGGCCAAAAGGAAATCTCAATCGAATAAAAGTGGGCCAAAGTAGCTATGGACGTGGACAATATTTTTCGGCTTGCACTGTGAACGTACGTTGAAACGACTGAAGGATGGAAATGCGTCTATATCGTTCGCAGGTTGAGACGTATTGATTTTGATTCAGGTCAGATGCATACTAGCTGCTGATTTATGGCGATGTTCTTGTGTTCCTAAGAATCGCCATTTGATGTTATTTTCGATCCCTGCTCCCTTTTCCGGTTCGAGGAAAGCGTTGATGATCGTTCCCAGAATTCCCTCTGCATTGCTGATCCAATTAACGACGGAGTCTAAAAGGGAAGACAATATGGCCGCGTGCATATTGCTTTGTCATCCCAATGTCATTCGCGTCGCCTACTGCCACAATATACAGTATGTAACATTCTTATTCGTAGACACGGATTTTCAAAGAAAATGCTTTAATATCTGAAAGGAAATACACTCTTTTGAAATTGTTTCTTTACAATTCAATAACTAATATCATTAGGAACATAAAATCTTACCCAAATTCTGTATAACCAATGACATTAATAAATTAAATGAAACTGAAAGAGAAACATGCCATTTTTTGTACAACTTTTCTATTCGTACACATAATAATGTAAAAGAAAAAAGTATATTCAGAGCAAATTGACTGACAGTTCTAATACTTTGATGCGTATCCTTTGGCTTTAATTACTGCTTGACACCTGTTCTTCATAGAATTAACCACTTTCCGACATGTTTCAGAGCTTATTTTATTCCACTCGGCTTGCACAACAGTTTTCAACTCTTGTTTGGACTTGACGCCTGCTTTATGAACTCGCCTCTTCAAAATTGCCCATAAATGCCCAATGGGATTTAAGTCTGGACTTTGAGCTGGTGTTTGTAGTAGTTTGGGCACATTCCATATTAGCCAATTCATGTTAACTCGCGCCTTATGGTTACTGTCATTGTCTTGTTGGAATCTGTAGATAGGCGGCATGTCCATTTTTTGCACTCTGCTTTACATTGTTCTTCAATATGTCCAAATAGACATATGCATTCATGATACCATCAATATACTGGATGGTACCAACCAACACCTTTGGACGACATACAGCCCCAAATCATTAATGACACACCACTGTGTTTAACTGTTGGAACTGTTAATGTGATCATTGTCTTTATTTGATTTTCTCCAGGTCCTATTTATGCCATCTGACCCGTATATATTAATCTTGGATTCGTCTGACCATATGACACTATCCCAAAATTCCTGGTCCTTGTGGATGTGCTCTTTCGCGAATGAAAGTCTATTCCTGCGATTCACCTTATTTACATACGGCCTCTTTCGTGGTATTCTGCCATGATATCCATGCTTCCACAAGGCACGTCGAACAGTTTGATCGGACATCATCTTGCGAACAACATTTTCTACTAACGGTCGTAACTGAGGAACACTTAGTCGGGGGTTTTCTCGCACTCTTTTTAAAATAAAGCGTTCATCACGTTTATTCAACCGTCTCTCTTTTGGTTTTCTCGGCACATTCTGTGTGAAGTGTGATTTATTGACTGTTTGTCCAATTTTTCTTAGCGAATAACCTCTAAGGGCCAAATTTATAATAACATCCTTCAGATCGGAACTAAGTTCCTTCACCTTGCCCATTTCGAACACACTAATAGATAGACAATATGCCTACAACAATACCTACGCAGGCATTCCGCTTGACGGGGAGCGCGCATGCATGTTCAAACGTGTAACGAAGTTGCAAACTGCACGAAATCGCCCGAATAGCGGTGGTGCTGTATGCGAGGAAGATTGAAAGTCTTGCCTGTACGAATAACAATGTTGCATGAAACAGCGTGTTTTTTTTCTCTTTTCACACAAATTATATGCTCTTTTTATACACTTTGAACATACATTTTTCTTGACATTTGTTGGTGAAACCTTCATTAACATTAATTTCGAGGTACATATGAAAATGATTATATTTACTAGTAGATATGAAATTTTTTCCCCGGAAATTCTATGTGTACGAATGACAATGTTACATACTGTACCAGAATGCAGAGGTGCCCATCCCCCCCCCCCAAGGCTGTAGACGCATCCTCCCAAAGTCGTTCATCAAAATCCCCTCACAAAGGAACTGTTCATCACAACCCCCCCCCACACACACACAAATATAGTTTGGATAAACACACAGTAATTGATTTTTATTTTAATGTCGATAATTTGATTTTTCTTTACATTAAATTTTGATATTCGTAAGCTTTACACCAGAAGCAGCAACTTTAAAAAAAATTGGGGTGGGGCAAAGGTTGGCATAAACAATATTTGATATATGTAAATATACATATCTGTCCCTCGGCGAATTTGGGGGGGGGGGGCAGAAAGCGCCTATGCTTTACACAACGAAATCTGACAGTATTTTACAATTATCCAGTAAGTCATAGCTAAGGAAACGCTTACAAGAAACAAATCGTGTCTGAAATAATTCAACACTAAAAATGACGTCCACATGTCGGACGTTATTAGCCGACTCGGAACTACAACAATTAAAACACCAGGCATTGTTTACAACTGGCCGAGATGCCAACAATCAAAGGTGCATGACATCCGAAACCCTTCAGAAAGAAAAAGCACGGCTCATTTTCATGTTTGCTACAGGAAATAGTGTTCTTGTGGATGTTGTTAAATCATGAAGTAGATGCTGAACATGTAATAACCATAACTAAAAATAATTAACAAGCAATCAAACGAAACGATCAGCCCATTTTTGTGTGAAGTTATGGTAGCTAAACTATAAAATTCCCCCCCCCCCAAAAAAATTCCCATGACGCAAGCGGTTGATGAATCCTCCCTGTGGGCACCCCTGCCAGAATGTAGAGTAACCATTTTGTTTCGGATCATTTTAAGGTAATATCAAGCAAGGAGATCGAATTACAGTAGAGAAAGCGTTGACTTCTTCAACTATTTACGAATGCTTAAATAAGTGTTTTTCGCCAGAATTTCTATCGATTGATTTATTGAGTTTGTTCATTTTACTTAGCTTTTCTGCCACTATTGGCTAATCGCGAAAATGAAGGGACACACGCAAAAGAACATCCGTTCCATGGTCGGGATTCGAACCCTTGGTGTCGAAGCGCTCTGTGGTAGCTAGTCCACCACGGAGGCCGGCCACTGTGATTCGAGTTTATAATCATGCTTACATTTTCTGTATGCAAATTTTTTGTGTTATATAATTTCCTTATGTACCGTCAAACGGGGTACGGGGTCAAACTTCGTACAGATTTTGGCATATTCTAATGCGCCCTGCAAAATCCGTGGCGAGTGACAACACGAACATTATAAGCGGGTAACACTTTGTCCTTTATAAATGTACTGAAGGAATATCAAATAAATTCCAAAATATATGGGGAGACAAATACGTCAGCATTTTCGTGACGAAGTTACCCCAGCAAATGGGGTAACTTCGTCATCTCTGCTTACGTTCCTAGCAGGTCAAAATTACCCCCATGAAGAGGTAAGATCGTCACGCTTCCGCGACAGTGTTTCCCTTTCCGATCAGTCGTGAAGCCTCCTGCACCTGATCGGAGGTATACGTAGTTCTACCTTCTTATAGTATATGTCCTCGGCATCGTGCACGAGAAAATGCTGCAAACATGCACTTGCACACAACGCACTTCCTCCCGTGATGTCCGCTCCATAACAGCTCGTGTGTGGCTTCACACTCCCTTTGTTCCACCAGCATGTGACTCTTACCTACCAGGAGCGCCGACTTGTCAAAATTATTGGGGGGGGGCCTCTGATCACTGAAATAAATTAATGAATGACTCACTCCCTCCCTTTTTTAAGTTCTGGCCTCAGTGTTCGGAATCTCGTAAAAGCCCATGAATTCCTCAAAAATATTAAAATTTTCATTTACAGTTCGAATGCAAAATGTCAATTGTTCGCGGATGGATATGTCACAAGTTTCGTCAACCATAATAGCAAAATATTCCCGACTTTTAATATCTGCTACCACGGAGCGCAAAACAAATCTCCCTAATATATCAATTATCTCGTTCTGAATGTCATGTGAGAGCCATTTGTAGTCCGAATGTCCCATCCACTCTCCTAGTTTATGCACATCTTCTTTTGAAACTCTTTTTAGTAAAAATGTTAACAATACTCATAATTATATACTTAGTATATAGTCTCTGGTCATAGCCCCCCCCCCCAAAGTTGATGGTCTAGAACATTTCAAATGTGTATTTAAAGTTAAGTTCATGTCGCACAATTCAGAGTAAACTTTACAAGAGAAGTAAAATAATACATTAGATTCTCTTAAGCAAAATTATTTGGGGGGCTATGCCCCCACATCGGTAACATTGGGGGGACTCGAGACCCCCAAGCCCCATGGGGTCGGCGCCTATGCCTACATCTATCGGTCTTATGACGAAGTTACCCTCAAAGACAAAGTTACCCCGTTTGACGGTAGTTCTACAGTCACTATGCGCAAATAAACTGCTTATTTAGTAACTTTAGAGCAACGAACACAATAAGTACTCATGCTACATAAACAAGTGAGCCTATCTGCATTTTCACTACGCTGACTCAACCTAAAAACCTCGGATTATCGTCGACCAACAGTTTGATATTACGTTTGTCCAATATGTATGTATCTTTGGCCCAAAGTTGTGCCAACCACATCTGGTCACTTTGGATTTTTATCCAGAACGGACCTAGCCTGAATAGAACAAAGACTGGCATGCTTATCAAAACTACCCAACTCTTTTTAAGAAACTTGAAACCACTATAAACACCACTACTCCCTTACCGTTGTCTTATTTCGCTAGTCCTCTTAAACTCGTAGGCGGAAGAGATTCAGAACTGACTACCCTCTCCTCCGTCATTTATCTTACGTCATGGTCACGCCCCTTACATTTAACAATGCCATCTATAGGCAAAACAACATACCCTTGCTAAAGGCACTGCACATGGTAATATGTTCTGCTAATCTCCTTTCCTCACGACTTGACTGAATTTTTGCCGTTCTCTTTCCATCTATCTTCACCATTTACTCTCTCTCTCTCGATCTGTTGACCTCCGTGGCAGAGTGGTTAGCAGAGGCGTCTCGTGAACGCATGCGGTGCATGATACGAATGCGTAAATTGTGGGGAAAAGGACAGCTTGCTCTGCGACGAAATTAATGAGCATTTCTACATTCTAATTTCTTCATATAGGAGAAATATTTATTTTACACGAGAGCGCTGAACTAAGCTTCTATTACATTTCTTGGATCTGAAGTGAAAGAAAGTAATAATTCTTTTCCCACAATTGATGCATGCGTCACTTCAGATCCATGAAGTGTAATATAAGCTTAGTTCAGCGCTCTCGTGTAAAATAAATACTTCTTATATATCAAGAAATTAGAATGTAGAAATGCTCATGAATGTCGTCGCAGAGCAAGTTGTCCTTTTTCCCACAATTGACGCATGCGTTCACGAGACGCCTCTGGTGGTTAGCACAGCGCGCTACAACGCCAGGGGTCCCGGGTGCTAATACCTACTTGGTGAGCGTCTCTTCATCAATTTCATAATTGATTGATTGACTGATTGATTGATTTGGTTTATTTTACTTCGCTTTTCTTCCACTTTTGGCTAATCGCGAAGATGAGGATGAGTGATGATATGATGAAATCGATGAAGGGACGTTAATTATCGTCGCGATTAGCCGAAAGTCCAAATAACATAAATCCAATCCATCTCTCTCTCTCCTTCAACTTCCCATTAATTTTATTTCCTTCTTATTAAGCTCTTCTTCCAATTTCCTTCTCACTCCCTCTTCTATTTTGATCTCTTACTTCACTTTTACTCTATTTTACCTATCCTCTCTCTCTCCCCCTTTCTTCCCTATAACTATCTATCACTTATCTCTTTCTCTCTTGGATTCTTTGCGGACTTCAAAATAGCCGCCATGTTGATCACATACCCCATCCCTTCCCTATATCGTGCATTGATTTGTATAAAATGCGTGTTCCCAAACATATGAACCACCCTGCATTGCTCCACAGAAGCATCCCTCAAAAACGTGTCTCCTGCTCTATATACAGATATCAAGGTCATTTGTTCCATTACAAACAATTAATCTTTCTATAGGAGTTGACCTCTTTGTTGCCTGATAATATTACATTGAACCTTACCAGATAATGATGCAGTAGATTTAATGATAGAAGTGTAATCGTTCTGATAACACTCTTTACATAAAAATGTGGATAACCAGGGATGGAAGGACATTTTTATCAGCAAATCCCGTACCATATTATCGGCCATTGGTCTTCTCTGACAATCATTTCTAACAATAAGTTGGAGATCTCGGCAAGTAAAGATGCTATTTATGAGATGGATCTTCTAAGAACTAGGGCAGGATTGACGTCAAGAAACCTGTAACAAAGAAAAGAGATGTTGGAAGGACAACTTTTGTAAAATAAGTTAGGTTCTTCGCCATACAAATATTTATCGCTCAAGGAAAATACACGATCCGCTCTTGTGAAAAATATGAGAATAAAATCATGCCATACCTTCTCTGCCTTATCTAGCTCTCATTTTTCTATCTTGTCTTGTATTCGTTCTTTTCTTCTTGCTTTTCTTGTCTTTCCTTCTTTATACTGGCTGTGAGTCAAGACGCCAGAGCCTCGCCAGTCTCCAAAATGCAGTCCAGAATGTACTTCATGTTAGGGGGTTTGACATGTGGGTGCCTTCACAAAAGGTCACCCCTAACAACCCCTCCCACACATATATGTGAGGTGTAAGGGGTGACACTTTCTCAAGACACCCAATGCCAACCTTATTCCACGTAGTACACCATGGAGTCCACTTTGCAGACTAACGAGCAGGCCCGTAGCCAGAATCTTACTTCGGGAGGGGGAGGCTCATCCCTTACAAACACGGGCGTCGCCAGAAATATTAGTAGAGGTTGTACAGTTAGTGTACTGAAAATCGAAGTTATTGTATTTTGTTATTACCTTTTACACAATTGTTCAAAAAAAGATTTTTAGTGCTCTCACAAAGAAAACTATAAGTTTTGGAAACTGTAGATCCATTTATTCTTTGAATTAAATGATTGATTGATTTGGTGTTTCAAGTCCACTTTATGCACAGTTAGGCTTATCGAGACTGGACCTAGAGTCTAAAGTGGGATCCGAACCACTATGTGCCTCCACCAGGGATCGAACCCGGGATCCCTTGATTACAAGGAGACGACGCTACCACTGCGCCATCGGGGAGGCCTTTGGATTAAGTGGTAGAATATAAAAATATAACCTGATTCCTCTATCAATCAATCAATACATACAATATATATATATATATATATATATATATATATATATATATATATATATATTTATATATTTATATATATATGTATATATATATATGTGTGTGTGTGCGTGTGCGTATGTTTGATATGTAATTATGATATAACACACGTGTATACATAAACGTGGGTGTTTGTTATGTGTGAGTGTATACGTGTGTGTGTTAGATCATAATTGGAGATTGATAATATGCCAATCTGTTTTGTCTACTGTACAATTTTTAATCTCTCAAAATGAAACATTTCACTCTGCGTAGTGTATAATCTACCAACCAAAGTTTAATCAATTAAGCAAATCATGAGAATAACAACTGGCAGTGCATATATGCATGCATCTATAACTGTTTTGCAAGCAAACACACGCCTCACAATGATTCTGCTTCTTTAATCACTCGTTGCTTGGTCTATTGTTACAGGACCTTGAACTTATTCTGCTGACACATATTTCCCGCAGGAAAATAGGGATGACGTTCGCCATCACGTTGAGTACGTGATTTTTCTATCATTTAATTATTATCTAGTTAAGATATGATTTCTTTGAAGGTTTCGCTTTAGGAAAACTTTCCTTTCCTGATTATATCTTTCAGTACTTTATCTTGAGACAAGTAAGTCTTTGACTCTCATTACACTTTCTTTCTCATCATGTTTTGTTCATCTTCCAACTTCTCTTCCTCTCTCTTTTGCCTCCATCCTTCGAGTTTTCCCTTACTTCTTTGGTCTTTTTCCATCTATTTATAGTTTTCTTAATTCTACTTTACTTTTAACTTTTTACACATTCTCTCTGCACCTTCTTCTGTCTTTTCTTTCTCTGATGTTTTCTCACTTATCGCTCTTTCTCTCTCTTTTTTTTGTCTCTCAACCTTCACTTCCTCTTACTTGTACTCTCATCTCTCTCTCCTCTATTTTTCTTCATTTATTTTCCTTCTACTACCATCTTCCCTGTTTCCTATTCTATCTTTCTACATCGGAAATTTTAAGTGTGACGATGAGGATGCATTGTGATGTGCTGAAATGACGATGGAACACAAAGCAACCCCAAATATCGTTTATCTTAATCTCTCCCCCCTATATGTGTGTGTGTCAGTGGCGTATACTGATTACAAGATCTGGGATATCTCGCTATGTCACGTGGTCCTAGACTATGAATAGAACTCCTAAGAAATCAGGTTGCCAACTCATAAGAAATCAGGTTGCCAACTCATAAGAAATCAGGTTGCCAACTCATAAAGAAATCAGGTTGCCAACTCATAAAGAAATCAGGTTGCCAACTTCAAAATCAGCATCATCATTTCACTGATATGAATAATAATAATTACAATTTCTGATCGATTTTCCTCCTGTATTTTATTCTCTAGACTTCAGGCTTCGCAGATAACCTAGCTAGCCTAGAGTATACGCTCCTGGTGCGTGTGTGTGTGTGCGTGCGTGTGCGTGCGTGTACAGGGGTAGAAAAATACCGGCATTTTCAAATTCAATCCTAAAGAAATATGTATTTTTTTAAGGTGTCGAGTTCGTCTAAGGAAATTTCCATTACCTCTCTTTAAAATAACGAGTACAGTATGTTTTTTTTTTATATTTGTGTATCTTCTGTATTACGTGTATCATGAAATCAAAATAATAAACACGCCTTTATAAATTTTTGCACTGTGGCTATCCAAATTTTTAAAACCTGCAGCGATTTGGTATTACCTTCTTTCGGAAGGTCACTCCGGCGCAAGAAGTGATTACTTTTAATCCAATAATGTATTAATTAATAAATTAAATGTTTTAAGATAATATTTCAAAATGTGTAGCTTTTTTTAGTTGGATTGGTGGCTTTCCTAGACCGTATTTGCCCCCCTCAAAATGGTTGGTTCTTGGGAAAAAGGGGCTGGCACCTGAATTATTTTAGGTTTTTATATCCCATATCTATGTGGTGTGTGAGAAGTTGGTGCTACTGGGGCAAACGCAATGAAACAGCCATGCCTTGCCTAGGATTCGAACTTGGACCTCTGGCTTCATAGAACGTCACATTGACTGACCACTCTCTCTTTCTCATAGCATTTATAGCGTTAATTTTTACCTTTTCTTATGTTCTCATATCCTGTTTTCTCGTTTCTCTCTTTAATGGGCTTTATCTGATATTTCATTCTCTTGTTTCTTTATTCTTTCTTTCACCATCTTTATCTGATATTCCGTTCTCGTGTTTTTTTTTACTCTCTCTCTCAATTTCTGTCTTCTCTTGTCTCTCTCTTTTACTTTTTATATTTCTCACTCTTTGTCTTCTATTGATGACTTCCCGTTTTACCTAATACAGTTTCGTCTAATGACTTCATCAGCGTAAGGTAACGAAATTTCACAGACGTCCAATATTTTAAACGAGTAGGGAATTCATGCCTCGCCTAAAATGGCGTCACACATAACTTTTGTACACTAATTGATTGAGTGATTAACTTGGTGTTTCAAGTCCACTTTATGCACAGTTAGGCTAATCGTAAAGTGTGATCCGAACCACTATGTGACTCCACCGGGTATCGAACCCGAGACCACTTGATTACAAGGCGACGACGCTACCACTGCGCCATCAGGGAGGCTTTTTGTACACTAATGTTCATATCGCGTTCTCCTTCTCTATTTCCTTTTTTCTCTCTCTCTCTCTCTATTTATCTATTTTCTTTTTTCTCGCTGTAATACAGGAACCACATTACTCTTTATCACATATTGTTCCACTGTTTTGAAAATTACAGAAATTAGAGCTTTATGTGAGAGATTAAAACAATATAAACGCATTAAATAACATTTTCTCCTAACTTTTCAAGCTTTTCTTGAACGAGGTTACTTAAAAATAATAACAAAACTGTGCATATACACACTAACTATATGAAAAACAGTTCTTCTAGGAATTGAGGCATCTGGTGAATCGAGTAGCAAATTCACCCCATTTATAAAACAACAATAATTTGTAATGAATTGTGTTTCTTTTATTCGATTATAATAGTTATTATAAATATTATTATTATCATGATTATAATGATTATTATACACCGTGTCCATAAATATACTGTCATACTTTTAAGTGGTATTACGTCGCTTTGG